>NC_041397.2:272822412-274022412 GCF_900747795.2 Erpetoichthys calabaricus | reverse complement strand
CAGTATTTCTTTAATATTTGTATGATTTCGCTCTGAAGGGAAAGGCAATTAATGTTAAGCAGTTTGCTTCTTTGAGAATGCTCCTGTTTCCTCAAATGAATATCTTCCTACTGAATTGGTGGAAGTGAGAAGTGGAGCTAGAGGTGGGGTAAACTGTGGCCATTGGGTGAACTGGATCGTTCACCAGTTTTTACAGGTGCTTGAAATCAAAAACAAATTAGCCCATATCTATATATATATATATATATATATATATATATATATAAAATTCACTAAGAAGCCAACAGGGCACGCAAGACAACTATGGGATACGCACGACATAGCCACGCCCACCAACTCACAGAGCCCTGCCCACCAACTCTAAGACCATGGGATATGACGACAACTCACAGAGCCACACCCACCAACTCTAAGACCATGGGATGAGAAAGCCTGCTGACCCGCCTGACTGTTACCAGCATTCACCGCAATGTACTGGAGTATAAAACTATTGCAGCTGCTAAGCTTTTCAGCCACGTGAGATTGAGCAATAACAGGTCTGTGATGCCCTTAGATGTCCAGGCCTGCATGCGCGCTACACCGAATGGATCAACATGTGTCTACCCGGCGCCGAGAGGCGTGGGTAAGCCGTTGAACCCCATTCGTGATGGGTACTGGGGCTTGCAATTGTTGCCTACGAACAAGGAATTCCCAGTAAGTGCGGGTCATAACCTCGCACTGATTAAGTCCCTGCCCTTTGTACACACCGCCTGTCGCTACTACCGATTGGATGGTTTAGTGAGGTCCTCGGATCGGCCCTGCCGCGGTTGCTTGTGGCCTCTGGCGGAGCGCCGAGAAGACGATCAAACTTGACTATCTAGAGGATGTAAAAGTCGTAATTCCGTAGGTGAACCTGCGGAAGGATCATTACCGGTTGTGCCGACCCATCATTGGACGGTTAGGACCTGAAACCTCTTGGGCCCGTGTCCCCGCCCTCTTTCCGGAGAGGTGGAGGGGGCGGAAAGGGCGTCCTCCCTGGGCGTCCTTCCCCTCTCCCCCCGTTCCGCCCTCCATGCCTGACCGCCGTCCAGCCCCGTCCCTCGCTCTGGGATGTGGGGGCGCGGCAGCGGTGTTCCAGTTTTCAGTCACGGACAATTGTATGTTGCTCTCTCCAGAGTTCCATCTTTTCATTCACTCAAAGTCGTATCCTCAAACCCACCCCATTTGGACAACTGTGTCTTTCAGGAAGTGTTCACCCATCAATACATAATTATGAGGGTTGGCTAGTTTACCATATTCCATGTTGTCTTTTGTTTGGCATGGATCTATTGTGCGAAGAAGGAACATGTACCCAAATAAACAGAGTAAAGAAATGAAAAGTTAAGAATTAATGCACAGTGTTCAGCAAATAATGGACTGCAAGATACTTTTTTACAGAGGTTGGAACAAAGGCTGTATATTTAATCTCTCAGGAAAGTGTTGCACTATTCAAAGATATAATAATCTTCTAAACTAGCTGCTAGTTGATAGGCTCAGTATTTTTCCAGTCATTTACTATGTAAAAAGACAGCACAAACACAAGCTACCTGCATGCATTTAAATTTGTTAATCAAAGCAAGCTATTCTTGAAATAGATGATCTGCCATTTGTTTGCAAATTCCCACACTCTTGGGACATGTCACATGTTAAGAATAAAGATACCTCACATGCAATGAAAAATTTTTCAGTTGATTTGCTGTCTTTGATAAAGATAAACAGATGCTGTGTTCACATCCTCTGACTTTACAACAACAACACCATTTATTTATAAAGCACATTTTCATACAAAAAAGTAGCTCAAAGTGCTTTACATAATGAACAAAAGAAAAATAAAAGACAAAATAAGAAATTTAAAATAAGACAACATTGGTTAACATAGAAAAAGAGTAAGGTCCGATGGCCAGGGGGGACAGAAAAAACAGAAAAAAACCCCAGACGGCTGGAGAAAAAAATAAAATCTGCAGGGGTTCCAGGCCACGAGACCGCCCAGTCCTCTCTGGGCATTCTACCTAACATAAATGAAATAGTCCTCTTTGTATTTAAGGTTGTCACGGAAGGACTTGATGATGATGGTCATGCAGACTTCAGGCTTTTAATCCATCAATGTTGGAACATCACAGTGCTTTGAGTAGATGGTGGTGGCGCAAGCCGCCAACACAAAGAAACCGGAAAAAGAAACAGAAGAGAGTGTAGGGGTTAGTAAAGATTTTAGAGCCACCATGAATAGTTATTATAATGAATTGGATATACAGAGTATCAGGATTAAATTACAGTGAAGTTATGAGATGGCCATGTTAAAATAATGTGTTTTCAGCAGTTTTTTGAAGTGCTCCACTGTATTAGACTGGCGAATTCCTATTGGCAGGCTATTCCAGATCTTAGGTGTATAACAGCAGAAGGCTGCCTGCCTCACCACTTCTTTTAAGTTTTGCTCTTGGAATTCTAAGGAGACTGTGGAACAGCACCACAAGAACTGTAGATGGAGTTGTCACTTAATCGTGAATGATAAGGTCCATTCTGTAAAGCTGGATGCATTTTCTACATCAATATTTCTTAAACTATGGGTCGTGTACATGTTTGTGATGGGTCGCCACATGATTGTGTAGTAAAGTTAGTTCATCCAAGTGATAAAACCACCCTCTCTTTAGCGTAGAATTTATTAAGGTAGTATTTAAGACAAAAGTGTTGATGCCTCATTGAGAGCCTTCGTTTCTATGGCACAAACATATAAAAAATATTCTCCATGGCACGACTAAGTGAAATAATAAGCAGAGATGACTGACAAACAACGACACGTGAAAGTAAAGAGGAGAGGTGGGAATGACAGACATGTTTGTGAGGTGAAGGGACTGCAGTGCTTGAAATATCAATATGAAAATAATGGATGTAGCACAAGGAGGTGTTGATTTGCATGGTGTTATTAACTGCCATAGCAGTGCTGTGTATACTGAAAGCATTTTCAGTGGCCATGGTCAACTGATCAATGCTGTTGAACGTTTACTGTTGAATTTAAATCTGTAACAAAGGAGCAAAGAAGATTAAGTTAATGTGCTACTATGAGCAAGTATTCTTTCTTGTGGCACAATTTTAAAGTGGTTTGATGAATTTCAGTCTACTGGTAGTGTGAGGGACACATGTAAACTATTGAGAACTGTAAGAACACCAGAAAATATCAAAAGGTTGAGATTCACATTCTGCACAACACCACATGCACTGGCTAAGTGTGCCTTTTAAGGGGACTGATCTGATCTCATTTGTGTGTTTTAGTTACCACACAGAAGCATTGCCTAATGTGAAGCTGACCACAAAGTTTGTCTACCACTGCTTCATTTTTGTTCATGACCTTGGCTGTATTAAAGAGTTGTTGTTTAAAGTTAATTATTTCAGCGTTCCTGAAAAAAGTTTTTTTAGGGCTTAGTCACCAACAGCTTGTGTTTGGCATCATCATTATATTATAATGCCGTTCTTGGAACTTAATAGAACCATCAAAATTCTTACTGATTTTCTGCTGGAAGTCATCTCAAAAAGGCTTAAAGTAAGTCGAGAAATTGTCAGCATGCAAACACACTATTACATGTGATTAATTTCAAGGAGGGTTTGACAGATTAATGTCCTCTTCTGGTACATGGAAGTGGCTGTTTAGAGTGTACACTGATCGAACTCTGATCAAACTCTGACCTCTGGGGACACAGCTAGCTAATACTTACCTCATGCTTTATTGTGACACTGCAGTGATAAACTGCCTGCTATATTCCCTCTGGCTTTCAATGTCTCTTTTGTTTGGTCTGTAGTGATAAGCTGTTGGTTTGCTACCCTGCTGTTTATCACACAGTCCCCAACACAACACCACCAAATTCAATAATCTGTTACATAATAAAAAAAATACTAAGGTCTGTGTGTCCAGTCCTTCTGAGCAACCTGTGTGGTCAGTTTGGATTTAGTGTGATCGGTCACTATGGCACTGGTGACTCAACAAAAGAGAAAGTGCAAGTGTGACACGCATGAGGAGGAGTAAAGGCGTATGAAGCATGCTGACAGAGTTACCTTCAAAGATGGCAAGTATAAAAATGGACAGGAGGTGAGAAAAGTGCCTCATAAATAATGGCAAGAGTCTGAGTAAAGAGCTTGAGGGACCATATGCCAGTTAAGAGACCTTCACACATGCAAATACAGAGGAAAGGTACGTGTAGGGCACATATATACAATTATTCAGACTGTTATGTTGGTTTAGTTATTATGCATGGGATGTGTTATTTTGTTTTAATTTCCTTTGGTTTTGGTAATATTGTTTAATGTATAGATTATATATTGTATATTTAAATGTTAACAATGGAATACACCACCCAAATATGATCATTTTTTATTTGTAGTAGTGTTTAAGAACATTTTTTAATTTAACTGAGATAATAAAGTTCCTGACACATTGGGCTTCTATGGAGACCAACGTTCAATAAACAATATCAAAATGTCTGTGAAAAATATTTGATGTCAGATATCCAATGATATGCGAGCAGGTCTTCAATTTAAAGGGTCTGTTTTGTTTCAGTCAATCCCCAACTGTTCTCAAGGGAATTTTCCAAAAGTGGTTTACTTAACCATATTTTAGCCAAAATTAACAGGTTTGAAATTTGTGTGCATTTGCCTGTGTATCTGACATACGGGTTATGTCACACAAGTAAGGTGAGATTTTTTTCCTAAATGCTTTGATATTGTTCAGCTTTGGTCCGAAGTTCCGAACTATGTAATACACGTATAAATTTTGTTCATCAAAAAATCATCAGGTCATGTTAAGTAATGTATGATGCATATTCATTTTTAGATGTTTACAGTGTGGGTAAGTGTAGTGGTTAGCAGATCTGGCATCCTTGGTTCTAATCTTGTACTATAGCATTGGCTATTTGTCTGTGAGGGGGGTTTATTTTTTAATTTCTTGTGGATACTCCTGCATTAAAAATCAATAAGAATGTATCCAGTTAGGGGTTTTAAACCCAATTTTTATGAATATGATACTCACATTTAGTTATTTTTTAATCTTTACTCAGCAATGTTTTATTTTCTGTGGGTATTGCCATGTTAAGTTTAACACGCATACTGTTAACAGCAACGTTGCTAAGCAGGATGACCGAAAGTCAGCTCAAAGACTTTCTGGTTATCTGAGTTACAGATGTTGATTTGCAAATCAATTTATAGCGAAAAGGCCTCCTAGTATTCAAACTTGCTTGGTTTCTTTAGACCTTTGATTTTTGCCTTGCATTTTGTATTTGACATTCGATCAGTTTGCCAGCATGAACACCACAGAACGTTTTATCTCCTGTATCCCTTTAATAAAAAATATTTTCTGCCTCACACTGAGTCATTACAGTTGGGTTATGGATGTGAATGTGAGTGAGGGTAGATGCACAAGTGAGCTCTGTAATGGATGAGCACAAATCCTTCATTAGATCTTGTCTTACACTGGAGCCTGTTGTGATATGCTATAGCCCCATCACTGAACCCATTTAAATAGGTGTGAGAACATTATGTTATATTTTATTGCAATAATTGCTGTAACATCAACACACATATCCAAACATTATGCTGTGCACCAATATGATTTCCATTAATGCCATTACTAGAGTTTTTTGCTTGATAAATAAAGCTGGTCTACCCTTACATTCAGAATCCTTTACATCAATATGTCTTGAGTGCTTACGCCATCATGCCACTCCTTCATCTTGTCAGATTATAATTGTAATTAATGTTTTAGCAAAACATGCAATGAGGTTTATTTACAGGTACCATTTTCTCAATAGTTTCTCAAGTGAATGTGGGTCTAGAAGACATTCATTTCACTTGGTACTGTCTAAGTTGTGCTGCTAGCTCAGTCTTGAGTTCAGGTCTTCTAAGTTTCTTAACATCATCTGGATTTTTTAGACAGGTACAATAAGTGTAAAATGGTAGCTGCATGTATTGGCAAAAGCATTTCAAAGGAATACAACTAAGATTTTTTGTCATATTATGTTTTTAAAACAAATTCAATATTTGGATGATAAACTTAATCAAAAGCATGTGTGTTTATAAAGAAGAGTGAAATCAGAAAAGTGTGTTCGAAGTCATGCTTTATTAAATTTTAGTTTAATCAGTGTTAGATACATTCTTGTAACAGCATACTGAAAAAATTAGGCTGACAATAAGGATGATACTTGAATTTCTGTATCTGGATGTAATTGTAACGCAGATCTTCTGAAGAAATTGAAGTGTTGATTGACGTAAGCAATATGTCTAATACATGTACCAGTCATGCAAATTGTGGCTGAAGTTTCATTTTGTACAAAGTCCTAAGGCAAAATTTGGTACTCAATTACATTTGTCAGCCACACAATAAAATACAATAAAAGCCCCGTATTCCTTTAGCAATGATCAGAGACAGATCCATCTGGCAGCTAAAGTGGAAGAGTTTGCTTTAAGGGAATTGCTTGACAGTTCTTTTCTTTTTTGCCAGAAATCATATCCATGGTCTGATATGACAGTAGACTCCAAGGATTATTTATTGCTCTCTTGTTACTCATTATTCTGTTGTTAAGGCTTCTCTAATGATTAAAGCATGAGTGTGGACCCTGTTGTGAAGAGAAACACTTTGGCTTTTGCACTATTTCTAAAGTAAACTTAAAAAAAAAAACTTTTAGACTCTAAAAAAACAGATTGGTTTAGTTGCATCTGAGAGTTCGTGTAATCTTGTCTAAACCCTTCATGTTATTTCCTAACCATGTCATCATTAGAATGTTAAATACATTTCATCAACTTCCTTGTGGACACCTCACCTCATGTTCAGCAATTTTTTGACAATTAGCTCATGCCAAGATTAATAATCCAAGAAAGATCTAATGGTAATGAACCTTAAAATGTGTCTAACTTAATGTGTTTCTTTCGTATATTATTATAGATTTCATTGACAAATAATTGATTTTTTGTTAACTAGTGCTCTCCACCATGTGGGAAAGAAGTTGCCTTTTTATGGTATTGTCAACAAAAAATCTAAAAAAGAATTTTTCCATCCACCCAGTGCAAATTATTAGGGTAGGGCTGCCTTATGAATTTCTGTAATTTCTTTTGGAGAGTTTGTATTTTTTCCTGAGGTTTTGTATGTTACTGACTTAAGACTTACTTTTCCTTTAATTGTATTCTAGTAATTATTTTTAGTATTTACACATTGCTCTCTTGTTTTTATCTTTAACTAGCCGTCCCCCACGGCTCTGCCCATGCAGTAGTCAAACAGGACAGTGAGGAGGGCCCCGTCCAGGTCCCCACTTGTGACGTCACGCTTCCTTCTTCCCTCTGCCCGCAGCCTTTGTCTCGAATTAGCGTGAATATATCGCTTCTGCAAGCAAACTATGATTCTTAGCACAATTAGAGAAGTCCCAAAATCAACCGGAATGTTCAAGCAAATTATAGAAAAAAACACGATCTAAATCCATTAAGTAGTTCTCTCGTTCGCTAGTTAAGCAGAGGTGTAAGGTACATGCCCCAAGGCTGGCACGTGAATGAGAAGGGCCCCATCCCCTCCTCCTCGGCCTGCTGTGTGTCTCTTGAATTTGCGCAAATAAATTGGTACCGCAAGTGAACTATGATACATAGCGCAATGAGAGAAGTCGCAAAATCAACTGGAATTTCCAACCAAATTATAGAAAAAAACCCTATCTAAATCTCTTAAGTAGTTCTCTTGTTAAAAGCGGACGGACAGACAGACAGACAGACAGACAGAAAGATAGTGGATTTTTTTATATATAGAGATATTTCTTGCTTCGGCCAACCATTAGCTTGATTAGACTGGACAACAAATATTTTTAGAAGTTTTGCTCAAATGTTTTCAGAAGTTTTGCTTCCTGAAACATTTTTGGCAACTGTGATAGATCACTTCAAGCTGGAAACAAATGTAATTTCAGGTTAAACGTATCACGCAGGAATTTGGAGAAACATAAAATTAACTATTATTGGATTTAGTGTGTTTAATCACTTAATGCTGCTGATATATATTGCATTAGTTCAACTGAGCTAAAACATTTTGCTGCTAATACTTAGCATGTGATGCTTCTTGTTTCAGTGTACAAAAATAGTTCTCTAGCACTGAGGATTCCACTGGCCCTGACAGAGCTTGTGTAATGCACTGGTGAAACTTTTCACCATATTAGTCACTGACTGCCACAAAATTAGCAGAGAAGAAGTCCAAGTGCTAATGCAGAAAAGGAATCTTTAGTAACATGTTACACTTCATGGTGTTGTATAATTTTGAGCTTGAAGCTGGATGTAGTTTGCTGCTCTGTAGTTGCTAAGAAAACACACAACAACATCCTTGAATGTCTTCCATGTGATTTGCTCCTGTCCCATTAGCAGATCTTTGAAGTGCTTGTCATTAACAATATGTTCAATTTGTGAACCAACAAAAGTCCCTTATCTAATCCTGGCATCAGTTATTTTTGGAAATGTCTATCTCAAATCCTTCAGCTTCCTTGTTCATCACTGAGGTCCAACTTTTATATGTACAGGAGACAACAATATCTTTGTTAGGTTGATGAGAGTTTTATGTGCCACACTTTCCTGCCAAGGAACAAAATGTAGCCAGTTCTTTATATTCTATTGAGACTCTTTAGCACGGCTTTCCCATTCTCATATGTAACAACAGGACTTGGTATATCAGAGCTGCATTCCTAGTAGTAGGGCTACTCCTTTTGGTCAGCATAGATATTCCAGTTGTAGATGTTTTACTAACATTTATGCTTATAATATGAGAAAAAAATCATAGAAACAGGTGGTTGAAATAAAATGGTGCATGATAAAATAATTTAAACGTCATTTTTTGTAGTCAACGGGCCAAAACCAATAACATACAAACAAAAGCATTCAAAAAGGAAAACCTTTATTGTCCAGTGTTAGTGTTACACATGAAGAGACACAGAGGCTACCAGTGAAGCTCCAGCCTGTTCTGCCAATTTCTAAAAATGGCCAGAACTAAAGAAAAGTCGACCAGAAAATGAAAAGTAAATAAAAGTCCAGAAAATTGTTCAGTCAAAATAATAATAAATGTCAAAATAATTGTCAAAGTGCAAAAGGTTTGTCAAAACTCATAGTCAAAATTTAAAGGTTCAAAGTTTCGGCTTCTAAATTTTTAAATTACTGACAACCACCATGAATCAATGTGATACTGGTTTAAATACTGTTTAATCAACAACATCACATACCTGAAGTTGATGGTATGGCTACTGGAAAGGTATATGTTGGCTATAGTATGGCTTCATTTCTAAAAGAACCCTGTTGGACGCACCCATAGATAAAACACTTAACTAACAATAAACTGAAACTTCTAAAGTGGTCTTTGCCTCGCATCTAATGCTGTTAAGAATGGAAAATGGGCTCAAGAAATGAATGGATGATTTGGATCAATTTTCATGTAGAAATCAGAATTTGTACCTAATGTTCTTAAAACAGCAACATCATGGCCTCAGAACCTTTATTCATAATACCAGGTGAAGACATTCTTTAAATTATCACAACAACAACAGCAATAATAATAATAATAATGTAGCATTTTACATCTTGGTCAGGCTGCAGTATGATGGGCATGAAACACTTGGATCTGTGGGGAAAGACAAATGGAGAACAGCACAGATACTTGCCTGTCATGAAAATGAGGAGAATTATCAAAAGACTAACACTGATGGAAAAAAAGATTTGGCACTTTGATCAGGTAAAATAAAAAGATGGTGCAGAGCTGGAATGCAGGTTTTCAGAAAGACTTGGAGGTGTATTGGTGAGCATGTCAATGGGACAGGGTGTGCCATCCAAGTGAGTTTTCTTTGGAGAAAATGGTGTCATGGAAGTTATGTTATGTGGAGGTGCAGAAAGCACAGTGAGTTTAGAAAGTGAGATGGCAGTGGAGTGACCTGGGGCTGAACACCTGGCAGAAGATAGTAAGTAGAGAAGTGAGCTACAAACCAAACAAAGTTTTGGATGAGGGTTCATCCATCACAACCAGAACAGTGAGGGGTTTATATTTAGGAGTAAAAAAGTTCTCAGTTTGGTTCCTTTTATTGTATTGTTGTATTTAAGTTCTTTCATGGTCACACTAGAAGATAAAACCATTGATCACATACTATACACAGGACATTATTTAATAGAATACTATACAAATAATTAAAACTTGGGCAATTAAAAGTTAGAAATGAAATCTGACAGATTTTTTTTAAAGATTCTATGGCAGGGAGAAGACGTTATAAAGAGAGGAATGAATATGAAGAGGGAGTGGATTCCATAACTGAGGAACAGTGTGCCTAAATTCCCAGCCCAAACATGGAGAAAAGGTGTTCTGATGGGATGGTAAGAACAACAGAAGGAGAGCAGTGAAATTAAGAATAATCTTTAAAAAGATGTTGTAAAGGTGCATGGTCAGATTATGAAGTGCTTTGTAGGGGAATAAAAGTATCATATAGCCAGTTTGGTATTTAACTGGAAGCCAATGAAACTGATACAGAACTGGACTGATAGAACTGTGAGCTTTAGTAGGACTGTACAGCATAATTCTGGACCAGTTCAGGCTTATTTATGAGTTTATCAGGGAATCAAGGCAAAAACACATTACAGCAGTCTAACCTTGAGGCAACAAGTGCATGAATTATTGCAGAGTTCTTTAGTGAGGGGGAAAGTCTTGAAATGTTTTGATGTGATAAAAAGGCAACACCGAATAAAGAATTAATCTGGATTTCAAAAGACAGAGAGTGGTTAAAAACAACACCAAGGATGTTAACTTGAGAGTGGAGTGGAATAGAAGTGCCACCAGGGAAAATGTCAAAGTTGCCAAATTTTGAAAGGATGCATGTGAGCCTGTAAAGTGAATTTTAGGTTTGCAACCATTAAGTGTCAAGAGATACTTTCATATCATATCATGGAGGCAACTAATCAGAAAGGAAGGGAAACTCAGGAAACTAAATATGGGTGGGGATGAATGCTACCTTTTATTTGGATTTATTTATAAAGCTTATCTTATTCTCATTTCTCCGATTGACTTATGCCAAGTTCCACTTTTCCTTTATAAATCCCAATTAACATGAATTTTAACGAACATGCATGCACCTGACTCCTCCTAGAATTTTGCATATTTGAATATGCAAATCAATGTAAATAGCGTTAATATTTTGTTCAGTGTTTTGATAAAAGACAATAGCAAAAGCACATGGGGAAAAAAAGAAGAATTTCAGTTAATGCAAATTCGAGCCAAGGAAAAACATACTATTTTTGTTGGATTAAACAGTGGTACAAGCAACAAAAGGAAACGGAAGGTTGGAACAGTGCAAATACAAAAGAAGTGGTCAGATATCAAAGTCGACATGAAAAGGCAAGTTGCAGCCTACTGTCTGTTTATTCTGTTTCAGAGAATATTACAAAAGCTGATCGATCCCCATAACTCAGTATACTCAGTAATGATTGTGTAATACCGGATCAGTCAGCAAATTCACATTGAAAAGCTACTGTGGCTAAAAACCGGAGAGTGGACAGAACCTGTAAAGAAGCTTGGTAGAGCACAGTTTCCTAAAGTCTGCCTTTAAAAAGCTGGCACCAGTTCAGCACATATTTCCAAGAGAATAGCTCTTGGTAATCGTAATCGACTTAGAAGTCAGTCATCATCATTTATAAATATGCACTCTCTTCTAATTCTTCATTTTTGCGATGTCTTCTAACAATGCTAAAGCAGCTATGGTATTTAGAATAGTTTGTCTATTCCATGCATCATTATATTGTTACAGAATGATTAAAATCAAGTGAATTAAATTTGTAAATAATACGCAATTAATTTTTGTGTATTTAATAAATCCTGTGTCATGGATGCAAATGTATAAAAAGGGACACCACACAGAAACAATAGCACTGCTTTGACGCTGGGTGCCGCCAGTTTGCAAAACTGAGCAGAAAATTGAATATGCAAGATGTGAGGCTGCTGTGAAAATGTGCGTGGCTTTACACCAAGTTTAGTTTTTACACATCTCAAAGTGTGCGTAGAAACAGGCCTACGCAAGATTTTTGTGCATACGCACTGTTTGTACATGAGGCCCCAGGAGATGAAAATACTTCAAGAGCTGGCAAAATCCAGAGTAATACAAAAAGTTCAGAATAGTGGGAGGTAATCAGAAAACATAGAATCAGAAAACAGAAACTGTGAAGCAAAAGACATATCAAGCACGTTTGCAATAAAATGGTGATTTTTGTGATCAGCAAGCCAAAATCCAGAAGATATCCACAAAAGTGTTCAGGAAGCAAAATCTTAATTGCTCAGTGTATTTATTTATTGTCAACCTCCTTCTTACCAATATGTTTAACAGAACTATAATATCAACTATATTATATATGACAAGTAATGAATACAAACTAAATAAGTACATAATTCATTAATTTATGGATTGACTGGTTGATTAACAGAATAAAGAGTGCAACAGACTGTTTTACACTCAGTGTGCTGACACTTCTCTCCTTAATCTCAGCAAGGCCTACACTTCTCTCCTTAATCTAGACTGTCCAGGATGTTAAAATGGAGTCCAGGCATCTGCCCAGGTGCTGGCAGATCATTGCAGTCACTGCACTCAATCTGCTTTGCCCTTTCTCAGATTAAGACTATTTTTTTCATATTCATAACAGAGAGCCACATGAACACATTTAAGTGCAGCCCAACCACCCAGGAGACCTCATAGCTGGCTGACATCTGCTGATTAGCTTAATATGAAATGAAAAGAAAGGATTGTTTTTTTTGCCAGCATTAGTGGTCCGTTTTTTCTCTATACAGTAGATGCTGTGCCATTTAAGACAGGAATTAGTGGCACAGATGTGATTGTCAAGCATCTCGTTCTATTTTAAAATTAAAAGGCACTTCAGATATACAGTGTTTGTGATTTTGTTTCTTTTTCAGTCTCATTCTTTGCATCAAAAGCAAAAAAAGAAAAAGTCTTGATAGCCACATACTGTAAGAAGACACATATGGTTTCTTTGGCTGAATTCGTTGTCTTTGTTCAATGAGATTAAACACCAAGTAATGATTCATTCAGCTCATCCTTGTTAAACAATTTTCCAGAGCAACGTGGTATGTAAATAAGATGTCTGGGTGTATTTTTCATGAATTCCTGTGCTGGTAATTCAGTAATCACTAGTTAAATAGAAGAGACTTTTTAATAACTGTTTTAAGAACTGTTGTAGTCAAAGTGGACTGTTTATGCTTCCTAGGACTAAAATAAACAGTCACATACTGGCTGTGATTAACTGCCAAGAACACGCTCAATTAAACTTTCTTCAATTTTCTTTAATACATTTGACTCTTGCAGTACAGCTAAAACCAACACTTCACTATAATTTTAAAGCATAAATGCTGTGCTCTAGTAGGTTGTTTTTAACTTTCTGTTACTGTTTAGCTGTGTCTTTGAGTACTGCCCATAAATTCAATTAAACATGTATCTCATGTTTATTCTTAGCCAGGGATTTTCACTCTTGGAATATCCATTGTGGCCTGCAGGGGCCGCTCCTGCCACCCAAACCTGACACAGACAGATGGAGGACACAAGTTCAGGGCACACTTTTTTTTTTTCTTGTGGGAAACACCTTCCTCCATTTCCCACCTGTACAGCACAGTTAAGCACAACCACAGTACAATTCTCTTTCTTCCTGTGTGTTTTACTTCACTCCTCCTGGCAAGCTTCGTCTTCTCCCACCCGACTCTGGCTCCTGGAGCAGTGGCTGCTGGCTCCTTTTATAAGACACCCAGAAGTCCACCAGGTGCTTGTTAACCTAGTTCTGGCAGCACTTGCGGGTGTGGCGGAAGTGCTGCAATTAAGGGCTCAGTAGCAGCGGCAGCACCCCCTGGCAGTGCCCACGGAACCCAACAGGGCTGCACTAAACTCCAGCTGACACGGAGCCCTGTGGGAGTCTGAGGCACCACTGCAACCCATGTGGACTGCCACCTAGTGCTCCGGGGGAGGTAATGCTCTGAATACGCTCCCTTCCCTGGTCTTTCTAGCATAGAGGCGACCGGGCAAGGGCCCCACATCGTGTGGTTGCCTTTTTAACAACTGGACACCATATTTTATTCAGACTTCTTTCTTCATTATAGACAGAAATAACCATGCATACCATTCATGCAACCCTCTTAATCCATTTCAGTGTTGTTCCTTTTCCCCATGTGCAGCACTATTCTACATTTTCTACATTAGACTGTATTTTCCAAGTGTTTGTCCAGTGCTGAAGCTTATCAAAGTCAACTTCCATTGTTTTTGCCATCTCCTCACTGTCTGCCATTCCTCCAATTTTAGTACCATCTGCTAATTTTACAAGTTTTCTTACAATACCAAAATCTACAACATGTTATTGATATAAATCATACAAAGTAATATTCCAAGGACAGACCCCAGAGAAACTCCACTGATGACTTAACTCCACATGGAGCATTCCCGTCTTATCTGTACTCTTTGTGTCTTTTCGGTTAACCAACCTGAGATCCAGTCCTGTAGGTTACCTCTGATGCCTACAGCTTCTAGTTTTACAAAGTTTAAGTTTTGATGCATGACTGTATGAAGGTTTTTTGAAATGCTAAGTAAACTATTTTGTATGCTTTGCTTTTGTCAACTGATGCAGTTGCCTGTTCAAAAAAAAAATCTAAAAGATTGGTTTGACAAATTCTTACTCTCATAAACCCATCTTGGCTATTATGCAATATATTATTTGCATATCTGCAGTTTTCTAATTTATTTCTTATTATAATGTTTCCATAATGTTGCATTGCACTGAAGTATAACTTATTGTTCTGTAATTACCAGAATGCATATTATGTTCCTTTTTGAAGAGTGGAGTCACATTTGCTATATTCCAATACTCTGGTAATTCTCCTTTCTCAAGTGACTGCTGAAGTATACCTATTAAGGGTTTATCAATGACATCTTTCATTTATTTCAATACAATTGGTAAAATGACATCAGGTCCAGGGGTTTTATTAGTTTTCAATGTTTTAATGTCTTACAGCACATATACTTTTAAAATTCTAAGGACACAGAGTTTGTTTTTACTTCTGCATGGGTCAATCCGTTTTTCTCTTACACTACAAATACAAGAAGGAAATATTTGTCCACTTCATTTCATATTTGCTTCTCAATTTAAATGATTTCTCATTTTGTGTCCCTGAGGGTTGTTAAATTCTACTTTATCAGCTTTTTGACCGAGAAGTACTCAAAAAGTGCATATAACCAAGAGTGATCAGCTTGATTTATTACGGCCACAGAGCTAATACCCCAGTTCTTGCCAAACTGCTGAAAGTAGAACATGCTAAAGTTTAAGACATTAATGCCTTGAGGCTTTCAGAAACAATAAATATATAGTAGCTCAAAGTCAGCTATCTGCCGAGTCCTACCATAAGGTATTATAACATTATAGAGTAAAAGTCTGAACCTAATGAATGTTTATATTTAATAACTGTCTCTATGTTATTTGCATTGCCAAAGCAGAGGAAGGTAAATATAGATGGTGTTGCCTCCGACTCCAAGTGAGAAGTTTGAGATGGAGCCACAAGTGTGAATATGTAGGCAGGAGATGTGGCAGAATAAAGATCACTGGTGCTATATATAAGGAGCTGTGGAAGTTCAGATTGTCTGCGGTATTGGAGCACAGCCAAGGAAAGAGAAAGCATCCAGCAAGCCTCAAGTGAAGGAGCAAAGGATAGCTACTGCATTTCACAATGTATAAGTCTACCAGAAACAGTGGTGATAAAATGTCAGCCATAAATACCATAACCATCAACAAAAACATCTATAAACATATAATCTTGTCACACAGTATAACCATCAAATGACATTATCCAAATATATCCATCCATCCATCCATCCATCCATCCATCCATCCATTTTCCAATCCGCTGAATCCAAACACAGGGTCATGGAGGTCTGCTGGAGCCAATCCCAGCCAACACAGGGCACAAGGCAGGAACCAATCCCGGGCAGGGTGCCAACCCACCGCAGTATCCAAACATATCTCAACATCAAATACACAGAAATGCAAATGAATATTTCCAATTGTTGTTGAGTGGGCAAAGTACTAAACCCTATTTTATATACAGTAAGTAATCAAGATAAATCAAGGTAATAATTGCAACTACTTCAAAATAACAAGATGAACAACTTCATGTGTCCTTTAAACTGCATCACAAAAATTAATCAGTTGTTTAACACTAGAATCCCTGAATCCTACAGAGAAACTTGTAATCCAGGTCCACCTTAAATCCCTTTGCACCTCTCCATTAGTGTCTTTTGTTTTGTAAATATATCAATCAGCACCAGCAGCAGGCAGCCTGCTATGCCATCCCCCACTGATGCAGCTTTAGTTCCCTCAAAGAACAAAAGTTCACAACGTTCTCTCAGCTAAAGTCTGTTTATCTGGTTGTGAGGTGCCTTGAATTGTATAGCATAAATAATATATCATTATTTGGAACACATACATTTCATGTGTGTTCCATGTCTACAACAATCTATTTAAATGTTGGATGACAGGAAATGTGAGGCAAGAAATGTTCAACACATAACTAGAACAGAAACCTTTTTCATGTTCTCATAATTTGTCAAGTGCTGACATGAAGTGTATAATGTGTGAAGACTGAAGTTCAAATATCAAATAAGCACTTTCACAACAGACACAGATATAACAAAACAAGCGAACTTTTTTGTGTGGCAAATTCACTGGCAGGACGATGCCCAACCTTTTGCTGCTGAGTTGTTCTAATTTGTGAGTAGATGTTTATTACGGGGAGGGGAGGACTTATGTTCTCTTTCTCTTATGTAATACCCTTGTCCTCATCTGAGTTCACCTCTGTTATGGCATGTGTTTACTTGAAAACTAACATTGTCAGATCGGGGGGAGCATGAACGTAACTGAGAGAATAAAAGTGAATAATAAAACATAACGTTAACCATTACAAGTACCATAAATTTACACCGGCTGTTACAGACTCAAATAAATCAAATATATGTTTTTATTCTATAATAGTAATAATAATAGCTGCTCACTACTCAAGACAGTTAATGCGTGAAGGACCCAGGATCAAACCCGAAACCTCTCAAGCTGAAGACAGCAGTTCTTACTGCTGTACCAGCCAAGCAGAAATATATGTGTGTGTGTCGTACCCTATACCAATTTCTTTTACTTTGGTTAAATTCTAGAAAAAGAAGTGTACTTGTTTTATTATATCTGTGTCCTTTGTGTTTTTTCGTAGGCTTCAGGGATTCTAGTATTTAAAGGCCTCTATTCTTCAAGCCCCAAAGCAGAACTGAAATGTTCAGGCTGCACATGTACACTCCTGAGCAATGGTATGTTAAGAACTCAAAAGAGTTGAAGGTTCTGCCTCAGAAACTCGGAAACAGGCAGGCGGCACTAGGCACAAAGACAGCTTCACATACTCCAAAAAAAGAAAGAATTTTCTAGTTAGGAAATTGCATTGAGCGTATCATGGAAAATTGAAAAAAAATGATTGTCATGACTAAGATGAGTTTACTTTGAACATTTTAGCAATATGTTAAATTATTGAGGAGATTTTCCTATTTATTTAATTTTGAGAGGGGCCAGTGAGCCACTTTCTCTTAGTGCAGAGATGCCACTGGCCATAGTGTAACTATTGTGACATGTACAGAGTACAATGAAATTCTTAAATGGATGTTGTAATCGACATGTGACACATCGCCACTGTCCGGCATCATCATTATTGGTCATTTATATATATATATATATATTCACGGCATTCGAAGTCTGTGTCACAATCTGATTGTATGGGTGGTTACCTACCAGGTAACGCTTGTGGTTGGCCAGCAATCTGCTAACATTCGCCACGGTGCCCTCAGTTTGTGAGGAGCAGATCATAGAATGATTGAAATAGATTTGACAGTAAACTATTTCAACCATTCTATGATCTGCTCCTCACAAACTGAGGGCACCGTGGCGGATGTTAGCAGATTGCTGGCCAACCACAAGCATTACCTGGTAGGTAACCACCCATACAATCAGATTGTGACACAGACTTCGAATGCCGTGAATGTAATTACCCCGATCTACATACTGTCAAATAAACGAACCACATGCCATGACGCAACGTTAGGGGCATCGCCTCTGGCGCTGACGTCCGAGGTTCGATTCCCGAGAGGGAGTGCAGTGGAGTGTGTACACCTGATGAGCCCAGAATGAGGGCGAAACACGTGTTGCGTACTCTTTGCATTTATTTGACAGTAAACTATTTCAACCATATATATATATATATATATATATATATATATATATATATATATATATATATATATATATATATATATATATATATATACAGTATTGCAATTAGACAAAAAGACAAAGAAACAGGTCTGGGGCACCTTGAAAGCAAACTCCTTTTATTAAATATGCAAAATGTGTAAAAGAAAACGCTTTGTACAGCGCAATGATGAGTCATTCTGGAAACCAGTTGAATTGCCCTAGACGGCAGTGTTTCCTATTTTGAAGAATTCTGTGAGGAAGAGGCGGGTCCAGGTGGTCTGACGCCAGAAGTAACGTCATGTGTGGGAATATGTCAGTCTTTCTTTCTGCACTGGGGAAAGGAGGAGAGAGATTGTTATTGCACAAGACCTCCTCATGTCTTCAGTGAGAATTACAATCACATAAGTCCTTAAGCTGTTTCCCAAGCACATGCCTCGGCCCCACTCACACTCCAAGACTCTGGAGTTGTGAGGTAGCTGCACTAACCACTGTGCCATTCAGAGGTAATAATTAACATGTTACCATCTAGAATTGAAGAAGGAAAGGAAAATAAAAATTTTGGACTTATTAAAATTGGGCGGGAATCTGCCTTTTGAGGGCTGGAGAAGTGCCTCACAGACCCAGAGTCCTGGGCTTCAATACAGTTCCCACTCATGTTCATAATGAGTCTTCATTGTTTCCTGATGTCTGCATGGGTTTTCTTCCAGGCACAACAGTTTTCCTCCCACATTTCCAAAGTCATGCAGGTTAGGTTGCCTGCCAATTCCTAATTTCCCATGTATAAGCGTGGCTGTGTGTGTGTTCATGGTCTTTTCCTGCCTTACACCAATTGCTGCCAGGGTAGGCTGTGGTTTTTGAATATTAAACTTGTCCTCTGTCAGTCTTTGGGGGTCCTTGTGAGAGATCATATCACAGAGATCATTTTGAAGCATTTTGGTGCTTTAAGTTGGCGCTAATCACTGCAGGAGCGTGCTACATTTCTTGCATGTTATTAATTAGCTAAGCACTAAGGGCTAAAAAACAAAATATTTCGGTGCACATTGAAATAAGTTATACATTTTAGATTTTGAAATTAATCAACATATTTGTGCACATTAGGGATTACAAGAGTGCTTGTGTTTCAAGTTCTTTATTACTTAACATGTTCTCTCCCTGTCTGCCTTGGTTTTCCTCAATGTATTATGGTTTTCTCCAACTTGTCATAGATTTTTTTATATAAGTTAATTAGTAACTTTAAATTGGCATTATATGGGTGTTCACTGTATTATGAGTGAGCTCTGTTATGGATTAGCATCCCTTCCAGGTCGGGTTCTTGCTTTGCACCAGTTATTGGTGGTGTAATCTCTGGTTCCTCTTGCATTGAACTGGGAGGTTTTGATACTGAAAGATGGATGAGTTACCAAATTTGCTTTCTGTGTTCACGAGGCAATAAAAAGGACAGCTATAAATCAAATGCAGAGTGTAAACTACAAGGTCGTCAGTTCAAATTCCACTGCTGGCTCATTGTGTTACCCAGAGTCACTAGCCTAACTTGCCTGTGCTCTTTCCTTAATTGTTAAAATATGTGCCTCTGTACATGTTCTGAAGTAGGCTTCAGCATGAAAGGTGCTATACAGAATGAAGATTCACGACCGGCATTTCTCCCAGTGTAGTCACACCAGCATGAAGCTCAAAGATAAGCACACGTGTGGTGCAACAGTAAGACAACACGTGCCCAAGGGAAATTCATTTTCTGGTTTTTTTGTTCTTTTTATCTGAAAACTGAAAAGATAATATTACAATAAAGTAGAGCTATTAAATATAAGAGAATAATTGGAAAAGGATTGCAGTAAATGACAAAAAACAGATGTGCTTCTGCTAATCGATGAGGCAGCCTGCTTGTTATAAGAAGCAGGACTGTGCTACACAGCTGCCGGTGCCCCAAGAAGCCTAAAGCCCTACAGTTATTGGTGATTTTTTTCCTTTTACTAATACTAAAAATGTTTCATTTGTTTGGATCTGAAGGCCATATTGTTGATTGTGGTAATAAATAAGGAGCTGCACCTTCCAGATTAGCTGATCTGGAATTGTTAACTGAGAAGCTGGGGACTCATCAGAAGAATTTCTATGGCATGTCAGGCCAGGGTGTCAGGCAAGGCTTGTGTGGTTACCGTTTTCTAGAGTTGGTATTTTCTGTTTACAGTTTAGTGAGAGTATCATAGTATTTTGTTTTTCCAAACTCACCCACTTAGCCAGAAGAGATTATTGAGCTTTTGGGGGCCCTTGGTCAAAAAACTCCATGAGGTCCCCCAACTCACCCTCCCTCGAGTCTCAACATGGTAAAATCAATTACCATTATTTTAGGGCAAAAGAATAGAATTTAATGAACACAAATCCTTAATTTAAATTTTGTAAAAAACACATTACATAAATAAAACACCACAATGTATACATTTTTATACAGAATAGAAAAATAACAATAAGAGAATAAAGTAAATTTTAAAAATCTAATAAATAAAAAGGTAAATAAAAATGTAAGGTGCACGTGGTAATAAAAACTACGAGGAGGAATACCGATAACTTTTGAAGTAAAACTCTGGAATTTTTACAAATTGTGCATAATAATATTTCAAAAAATATATAAAAAAGTATACATATAGAAACTAAAAAAGAACAATTAAAAATGGCTTTTATTACTGCAACTTTTCAAATTGCTTGTTGCAGACTTTAGCTATGACCAGTGCAGCCGCAGTGTCCTCCAGCTTAAAAGACCCTTTGAACATTGTGCTCATTTAAAATTTGAGCTCGGGCGGAAAGGCTCTCCTGGCATATGGTAGATCTCAAGTAAGATTTAATCAGCTTTATCTTCTCTCACCAGAGGCAACAGTGAAATGAAGGGGCAGGACTGCTAAGGTTCTACATTCTGTCTTCTCAGACCTCCGTTTTGGTCTCACCTTTACTCACTCACCCTAAGGCTGAATTGGTGCTGCTGAGTTTGGCTGCACGCTGACTACACTGGGGCCTGGAGAGACTGAAGCTGAATCAGAAATGGCCAAATTGTCTAAACAAGCTGAATCAATCCAGTTTTTGCTTCCAGACATGTAAATCCTCATCATGATTCATGAAATTGGCTCTGATTATATTTACTGTTACTGAAAACAATCCTGCAATGGAGATTGGGGTAGTTTAGGTGGGGATACTGATTGTGTTGATGCTATGCTTCAATTGGGGTTCATATAGATCTGTCACTGCAATGAGTACCTATCTAAACAGATGCCTTCAGGAGACCCCTTCCCAGTTTGGGGTCCCAGGCAATTGCCTGCCTTGCCTGTCATGTCGTTACAGTTCTGCACTTAATGCATTCACAAACATCTGTCTGCAGTTTATGGGATGCATAGGCTTGTGAGGTGTTTCTGCGTGTATCTCCTGTCTTCATTCTTAATCCTTCATCGATGATATTTGACAGGGGGACACATCTGTGAGCTATGCTGACCTGGGACATAAGGAACTAAACACTAGAATTTTATAAAATATCATAGTAATACAACCAACAACACACAATGGAGGACTGACTAAATGGATAAGAATAAAGTATCTAATAACCAAAGATAAGACCAACCCTTGTTACTTCTCTTGGCTGGTCTATACAGGACTTTGTTCCTTTCTGTCAGGTGTGGGGATTGCCTGCTTGCCCACAGGGCCACAAACATCAAGCAGCCTTTAAGCCCAACACTTGTGTCCCTCTAATATGTCCTGTGAACTATCCAAACTCACCTCTGGAGGCCTACTATACCCCTGCACCCCTGAGCTCGAGGTTATAATTAAGGAGCCCAAATTGTTCGGTAAATCTAATGCTTACCTTCCCTCTCTTCCAAATATGCACAAGGGGTCTCAGGAATTTGGGGGATAATTCTTTTCACTATCGATGAGTAAAACAATTTATGCAAAACTGCATTTGCTGCAAAAAATTGTGATATAAATTGTGCTTACCCTCCAGTGAAAGATGCACCATTGACACAACAAGAAAGATGTTTAGTTCTGGATATTTTTCCATGAATTAATTCCACATTTGTCAGCCTTTCATTTAGTTTTTAAGTACAGATCTTTGACGGAAAAAAAAAATACCAGACACATTTTCTGTCATGTGTAGACATTTTGTTGAGCTGCCAGTTGTGAACAATCCCCACTTTGTCAATTAACATGATAATCTTGGCAATCACAATCCTAAAGATGTATCAGAGACAGAAAGTAAACATGAAGCTCCACAGTGTTTCGAGAGTGTTTATCCTCAACCTGTTTTACAGAAATCAAGAAACAGAAAAGGATGGTTAAAAATGGCCCAGAGAAAAGTTTTAAAACCTTATTTGAGTTCTAAATTTAGAGAACAGTTGGGGTTAAGGCTCACAGTCTTGATGCATAGATAGGAGGCAAAGTAAATGTACAGGTGGACAAGTGGGCTCAACGTCCTCTGTAAGTAGGCCCAATAGGACAGAAAAGCTTTCACTATCTTGCTTGCTGCTTGGGCTTATCGACACATTTAGAAGACAAAAGAGGCTGATGGAGATGTGTGAAGGGATTTAAGGTGGGCCGGAATTATGAGTTTTTTCGTAGGCTCTGGTAATTCTAGTGTTAATTCAGGTATGGGTGAGATTCTCCAGTTAAGGCCATTCAGTTTAAACATGCAATAACTGCATTTTAGATTCTCTTTACTATATCATAACGGACAAACGCAACAGCAGTAATTATATTTTACTACTGTATTATACAGCCTTTTAATTAAAGTCTTATTACAAATGGCTTTGCAAACTAGAGGTCTCCATATGACTCTGGAAAGATCCCACTATCTAAACACCATCCCAGTAAACGTGTTTAATAATGTGTGCTAATAAAAATTACTTGAGACGGAATTAAAACCCAGTTTCTATAATTACAACTCACTTAACTGTGTGTTTCCAGTTACGCAATTAATTTTTACAATGCAACGAATGGTGAATGATTATTATTACATTGAGAAAGTTCACTGTAATCATTGAAGTGTGGTTTACATTTTTAAGTGTGAGTATTTACTTTTGCTGTATTTGTTAGTAATTAACCTCGAATTTAATAAAGTTGAAGAAGATATTTGTTAGTAATCATGTAATGTAATATGATGAGCTCACTTACAGCAATGTTATTGCACTGACTATATAATTATTATGTACTGCTTATTAAAATGTTCATTTTTATTCATATGCTTTAGCTGTATTGGAAACTTTAACATAAAATAAAAAAAAAAGTATATTCACAAATCATTCCCAGCCTGCTCTGCAACACCAGTTCCATCATTCCTCCTGACAGACAAGCTGCTTAGATGTTCATCTGGGAAACTGCAGACATGGATGCTGATCAAAGGTAGAGACAGATAAGGGTATCACACGATAATGGAGAATAATAAATGATGCCTTGTTGGTTGGCCTCCGAATTTTGACAAATTATCTTCAAACGACTGGTTGAACTGAAAACCTTAAATCCTACAAGCACAAAATAGTTTAGAAATGTACATTGAGATACACATTTGTTAACTAGAAATAAGTTAGAAAAACACCCATGCATCCTAAGTATATCATAATTAGGATTTATGGGCTGCTTAAAGTCAAAAGCAGTTCTTTGAATGGTTGGGTTCTCATTATATCATCATTGCACCAAATATTATGAGAAATATTCCATGCCAAAAAAAAGTAATAATTTTATTCAACACTTACTGCCATGAAGATCACGTCAAAGATGTTTGTGGAACTGACAACACGTTGTACGTTTAGAAATATGAAAGGATTCCATTCTATTCATTTGCACTGGACTGTCTGCCAGGCCTTCAATGGCAGCAATAAAAATATTTCATTTAGATCCATGCTATAGCAGTGTGATGTGGTGACTGAGAAACCGAATTCTCAAATATAATGTTGTGTGACCATGACCAAGTCACTTAACCTGCAAATAGAATACATTGTAACATCAGCACTTTAAGGGTTTGGGTCAAAGCAAAGTTCGTAACAGTGGGGTGCAGTGTTCACTGAGCTTTCTTATCCTCTTTGGCGCTTTGGAAGTGCATAAAAGGGAACTGTGAAGCCTTGTTTTATTTATTTATTTTTTTTAATTTCATTTACACTTAAAACTTTGAACAAATAGCAAAGAGGACCTCTGTTGTTTGAAACAAAGTGAGCATAAACAGTTACCGTCAAAGGCACTATAAAAACGAAGGGCTTTCTTTGTGTCAAATAACAAACACCAACTCCCACTTTGTGTTGCATGTTCTTACATTCTGAGTGCTGTTATTTCATACTTTATTCTTGTCATACACTTTCAGTAAAATAAAGGCTTGTTATTATATTAAAATTATGGGATATTTCAAAAGAACCTAGTCTCTTCGCAACACTGGATATTACAGGGCTGCCTATGTGTGTTTGAATGAAATTTGCATTAAAGTCTACTGCAAAAGATGATGGGTTGCACGGTAGCCCAGAAGCTAGTGCTAGTAACTCCAAAGTCCTCGATGCAGATTTCACATTGTCTGCCAGAGGTTTGCTCTGGTTTTCCTCCCACATTCACCATCGTATAACTTACTGGCAGGCAGTGTGGCACAGTGGTTAAGGTTGTGGACTTCAAACCATGAGGTTCAAATCCTGCTACTGACACTGTGTGACCCTGAGTAAGTCACTTCACCCATCTGTGCTCCAACTGAAAAAGAAAAGAAATTTAACCAATTGTGTTATAAATGTTGTATGTCACTTTGGATAAAGGCCTCTTACAAATAAATAAACGTAGGCATTAAGGATTGGCCTCATAGACTGTGCCCTGTGATGCACTGGCACCACATTTTTAACTGTAATAATACATCATTCTAGATATGGCAGTAGTGAATAAGCAGAACTGAACAGAGAAAGTTAATTAAGAGTATTTCCACGACCAACAATCGCATATTTAATGTAACAATCTATTTTATAGACCTCTGGACTCATGATGGCTGAAATACGAGTATAACACACATGACATAACCTTGTTAGTTAGATTCAGGGTCATGGGGGGCCACAGCTCAGCCCATCCTGACAGCCCTCAGGCAATGCTGCAAGCCTCTCTGGCCCATCTCAGGGTATTTGTGTTGAAGCTATTTTAATTTGCATCTTTTTAATTAATGTGCTATTATGTAATTTAGCTATCTAATGTGTTGTGGGGAACAGCCCGGACACAGACAGGTAGACGTGTTGATTTCACCCAACACACGTTTATTTACAATATTTACAGTGTCCATAAGTGCACAATACCCAGTGCCGCAGCACCAATCACCGTTCAAGTCCTTGACCACAACACAATGCCTTCTCACAGTCTCTGGTCCGTCTCCACTCCTCTCCACCACGCTTCGTTCACTTCCACCTGACTCTTGCCCTTGACTGGAGGGAGGCGGCCCCTTTTATACACCCCGGATGGACTCCAGGTGCATCCTGAGGAGCTTCTGTAGCCACACCCCTGTATGGCGGAAGCTCTGGCGGTGTATCCGGAAGTCCTCCGGGTGTCCCCAATCCTCTTCCCCCCAGCACTTCCGGGTGTGGCGGAAGTGCTGAGGTCCAGGGCTCCCAAGGCATCGGGGCGCCTCCTGGCGGTGACCATCGGCCCCTACAGGGTTGAACTTCCAAGCTCTGTACCCGTGGCCCCTAAAGCAACCAGGGAGGACGTCCCCTTGTGTTCTGGAGGAGGCACAAGCCCTCCTCCTGTCCTCCTGGGCATCCCGGCCGGGCATGAACCCCAGCCGGGTACCACAGTGTTTAACAGCATTTATTACAAATGAGTAAATGAAAACAAGTTGGAATGGCAGCCACAAATATTTTTGGGAAATACATAACTTGCCAATTTTAATTTATGCATTGGCTTTCTATCATTTATTCAGGTGGGCACAAGGCAAGATCAAATTCTGGATGGGATACCAGTCCCTCTCATGAATATTAATAAATAATCAGAAACTAATTAAAAATGAGTTCAGTGTCATATAAATACATTCTAAAGCTCAACTAATTTAATTTAGGGTGGCAGATGCCTACAGCTCCTCAATAAGAAATAAGGGCAAGATGGAAAATACCTGTAGCCAGTGTGCCAGTCCATTGCATGACATACATGCACACACTCAATTCATTACAATGGGGACAATTTAGAGTGACCTACTAAAGTAACAATTGTCTTTGAGGAAGTGGGAGGAAATCCAGAGTACCTGGAGAAAAACCCATATGGACAGGAGAGAATGTGCAGGCTCTACACAGACAACAGCCAGATTCAATCCCAGGTCAATGGATCAGTGCTCAAGCAGTGCCAACCACTGTGCCACCATGCAGCCAGAGCTTGGTCATGCAACAAATATATTCTTAATATAAAATTACATTGATATGAAATTAAAAAAGAAACTAATGGGACCCTAGTGTGACTAAACAATGAATGGAAGAAGGTATACAGTAGGTGAGGGTAAAGGTGATTTTGATTCTGCATACAGTACATAATATAATATTTGAGCAATTATACTGCATCAAACATGACATTCATAACTGTATTTTTATTAATGTGATTTCTAATCATATACTGTAAAATAGTAATTAAATAGTAGCTCATTTAGTTAAATGGCTAGCTATACAGTTGTTTTATATATTGTTGACTAAAGAAAGAAAGAAAACTAAAAGATTACCTTAAATACCTTAATCTATCTATCTATCTATCTATCTATCTATCTATCTATCTATCTATCTATCTATCTATCTATCTATCTATCTATCTATCGCAGTCAATGAATACTACTGCCACATGCCACTGCTTCTGCATGCATTCAATACTGACCTTTCTAAATTATGTAATAGACATTTTGAAGCAGTCTGTATGGGCTGACCCTTCCCCTCTGCAGTAAGCGACAAGCTGAGAGGAGATAGAAATTTTTCGCCTAGTTGATTTCATCGTACCGGTGACTGGTTTCCCAATCATGCACATTATCAATCCATCCATTTTCTACTTCACTTTTCCGGGTAAGTCTTATGTTCATGCAGATTGATTTTATGCAGATAGTGAAAATCATTCAATCATTTTTTCATTTGAGCTATTCCTTGAAAGATGAAGGTGAGCAAGGTGAAGTTAGAGGGTCCCAGACTTTTTCTTCAAGCACATTTCACAGAGTTCGTTGCCTGGTTTCTTTGGACCAATGTTCTGATTATGTAATCAGATCACATTATTTTTCATAGTATTCTTTTCCATCAGTGTCTAGCAAAAGAGCTTTGCAAGCAGCTCTTAGATGTTATGGATGAGAGGTAAGCAGATATATTTAATTTTGGAACACTGAGTTTTCTATTTAATGTTTCAATTTGTAGAACTGTAAGGAAGTCCAATATTTTTTAGATAATTTTAAAATTCTAATTTAGGCTTGTGGAAGGCAGTATGGCACAGTAGACTGAAGGTTCTATCACTTCAATTCCTGCCTGTGCCTCACTGTGTGATCCTGAGTAAGTTCTTTCACCTGCCTGTACTCCAGTTATTAAAAAAATGGTCTGAATATGATAAAGCTGTCAGCTGAATGTTTAATAACAGGTCTTACCTACAGTCACTTACTTGAGTTCAGCTTACACAGCACCGTGTGTCTATCATGACCCACCTAAACGGACAACATATTACTTCTGATTGATCGATTAATCTGATGGTTTGTCTTTGGACTCCAGAAAGGCACCAGGGCAGAAAGGGGAAAATGTCATCTTAATATGCAATACATGTCAGCCTAAGCACCAGTCTGCAATTCAAGCATGAAAAAATGGCTATCACCTGTAATCAGTAACTATTAAATTCATGGCTTTATTCATTATTTTTTAACTATCTGTTCTTATACTATTATGTAAAAATTAAGCCTGTTACCTAATTTTTATTATAGTCACATTTTTTCCAAAGTTTGCTAACAGAAAAAATAGAATACGCCATCAATCTTAATGCTTTCACTGCTGCCTTCATGTTTTATGAATTACGCAATAAGTAGCACATCCATTTTTTATTAGGAAAATGCAGAAAAAAACAGAATTAACCTGCAAGTAGTGTATTTTATTATTTTTTTCTTTATCTTTTGACATAGAAAAACAAATTGCACAAAACACTTTAGCCTGTGAGCTCTTTTTTATGTTTATTGCAGTTTCCTCAAAGTACATTTATTATAATGCCATTTATTATTATTTATTGCCAGCACAAGCATTTCAAACTATAGATTATTTTGATTTATTTTCTTAAGACTTTCGAGTTTGTGTCAAACTCTTTCTTCACTTTCTTGAGTGATATTTAGTAATGTGAAAACAGCTGCATTTTCTTTCAGTTCTGTGGTTTTATATACAGGGACACATCTACCAGCATTTTGAATGCTTTTCTTATACCCACTGAATCTGATGTGCTAACATCTTTATAGCGTTGTCTCCACATTCATAATAAAAACATCACATCATTTTCTAATGTGCTTAATCCAGACCAGAGTCACATTTGGGGGCTGGAGCCTATCCCAATTAGCAAAAGACGCAAGGCAGGAACCAGTCCTCAACAGGTCACTAGTCCATCGCAGGACAGGCACACACAAACACACACACCTTTCCTCTTTAATTGCACTTTAATTAGTAATTGCTCAGTTTCTCTTATTGTTAACTAGACAAAGAGCCCGTTTCGACAACGTAAGATGAAACGGGCACGATTGGAATAGTATAATATATAATAAGTATAAGCACCACAAACCTGATATAGGTGTATTGAATGAATTGAGCTGCCTTGAGCTGTAGTCGAAATCGCCTTTCAGGCCTCTAGAGCTTTAATTGAAGTCGCATTCTCTTTGAATATTTGCGGCCATAAATCTGCCGCCTCCCGCAATGTTGGGGTTGGATGTCGGTCGAAGTCACCTTTTTCTTTGAATTTTCGCAGCCGTAGTCTAATTTCTCTTTGAATTTTCACGGCCGTAAATCTGCTGCCTGCCGCCATGTTGGTCTCGTAAAGTTTTTCGGGCAGCTGCGCAGAAGGCGACTGCGCATTCGGCTTCGGACGTGCGCAGAAGGCAACGTGCGCAGAAGGGGACTGCACATTCGAATTCGGACGGACGTGAGTGAGTGAGTGAGTGAGTGAGTGAGTGAGGAGACTGGCGAATTATGTATTAAGATAGTCTAAGCTCTGTTTGAAGAACCTGTTTTTATATAAATATCTGCAGTAGGCAATCTAGTATATGCCTCATCAGGTTTGGAGATAAAATCGTTTAATTTTGTTATTCTTTTGTTTCGTTACATATTTTGATGAGAGACAAAATATACTATGTGTTCCATCAAATATATGTGGTGTTATTAACAGAGAATGGTGACTTTGTCTCCTTGTGTTATGTTCTTATATGCCCAAATGCTACAAACTGAATTGCCAAAGGTTCTGGTTTTATATCAAGGTTTTAATATTTTCTGATTATCAGCTAATCAATTTCACTATTTAACTCTAATTACTTTCTTTATTGATGCAAAAGGATTAAGGGTACATTTATTTATTCTTCAGATAGGTTTGACATGTTTTCTTATTTTCAATTCCGACCTTGCTAACTCTTCCATCCATAAGGCATGAACATAAAAAAAAATGACAGTAGTACTTGCAAAGTTTTGTTCACTTTTCTGTTTGTTGAAACTGCAAATTGATATGAAACTCATAATAATATTAATCATTACATTATTATTATTAGTAGTAGTAGTAGTAATAATGAAAAAACAAGACAAACAAGGCTGAGTTACCCACCATGGTGCAGAGGTTATGCTTATGTTGCTTCACAACTTGTCAAGGCACCGTCATATCAGTGTGCAGCTTACAGGTACTCCACATGTCTTCAATAGTTTTTACAGTTGCCATGAAGTCCTTCATTTTAAATGTCATGTGAGTTATTTAAGGCTAAGGTGCCATCAATTAAGCATTTTGTTTAAAATAAAGGAAAGATTCATCAGTGAGAGAAGAATAGCTCCTAGAACAATCGCATTATTTGTAGGCTTTGTGTTTTTTTTCATCTCCTGCTTATCCTTCGACTGACAGGTCTGTCTGTTCTTTTTATAATTTGGTTGATTCTCTGCCCTAACATGGACAACACCTGTCTATCTGAACACTATTTCATTGTGCATTAAACACTCACTTGAATATTACGAGAGACGCTCAAAAAGTTTCCGTATTTATTTAACTCTATTTATTAAGAATTTCAAAAACAAATTACAAGCACTTTTCTACATAGTCACCTTCATTTGCGATGCAATTTTCCCAGCGTCGTACCAACTTTTTACTACTCCTCCCGCCTTCACCGTTTCCAATGAAAATTTAAAAGTGCGCAAACTTTTTGAACGTCCCTTGTACAATCCCACTCCTCATGTTCAGTCCACAGATGATCATACAAGAATGACCGTTTTGGATCCTGGTTGATAATGTTTTTATTGTGACTTCTTCATCAAAATATCTCTCAGTTATTAAATCGCCTAATTCAACTATGGGTCTTGGGAACAAACACACATCAATCTACACTGGAGCAGTTCACTGTTATCAATTAACATGCAAATCTTTGGGGTTTACTTAGAATACCAAGTTGGGTGGATTGGCAGATTATCTGGAATCCGTTGAAACATTACAGTGGGACTTGGATGGCATACAAGCTTGGGCAGATTTGTGGTCAGTAAATGTAAAGTATCACACGTAGGAAGTATAAATGTTAGGTCTGAATATACAATGTGAGATCTGAAAATCGAGAGTACACCTTATGAGAAGGATTTAGGAGTCGTAGTTGACTCTTCACTATCAATGTCCAGACAATGCTCAGAAACAATTAAGAAGGCTAACAGAATGTTAGGTTATATAGCGCCATGATGTGTAGAGTACAAGTCCAAGGGGGTAAAATTAATAAAGGAATTAGTACAGTGAATTGAAACTGTTTTTTTAAACTCACTTCAACATGAACACGGGGACACAGTTGGAAACTTATTAGGGGGAAAATTTTGCAGAAACTTTGGAAATTTCTCTTCACAAAGAGAATTAAACACAGTAAGTATAAATAACTATATAATGTGGTGGAAAGTAGGACTCTAGGGACATTCAAAACTGGACTTGAAGTTGTTTTGGAGAAATTTGGTGGATAAGATTGGCGAGCATTGTTAGGCTGAATGGCCTGTTCTTGTCAAAAGTTTTTACTTATTTCTAATATTCTAATAAATTAGGAAAGTGTGAAAATTCAAAAAGAAAAAAACACACAGACACAGAACATAACGATTCCAAACAGATGGTATGTGGTTTGTTATTCAAACACAGGATTCTACTGTTGTGGGGTGTCACGAGACGACGACACTTCCACACATACCCATTGCTTTGCATGCTATTTGCCATTGGCTCCTCTTATCTGTGTCTGTTGCTACACAATATTTATTAGGTAGCATTTTCATGATATAGAGTGCAGGAAAAACAAATACAGTCTGATGGTGGTATTGCACCAGCATTAAATTGGTTTAATTAGAACTCTGATTTGTTGTGTTTTGGGGGGTTTTCACCTTTGAGCTTTCCTTTGCTTTTTGGATGTCTGATTCTGATTAATCACATTTCACCATTTAATAGTCTATAGTTTATAACTCTCTGCCCATTTTTTTTTTGGATTCTACTTAGTTCTTTGCTCCTTTTTGTTATGATATCCCCAAAAAAGACACAACAAAACCATACCAAAAGACAATTGAAAAGCAAAATCTTTAAATATTAAGTTTAATTTATTTAAACAGCAACAAAAAATCACAACTCATCACATACAAAAACTTACAAAAAAGTAACTATAACAAAAAGAATGAACACTAAATACAAAATACTCTAAAAGAGACTAAAATTAAACTAAAAGACCTACAAAAAACAAATCCAAATTAGCAAATCCAAAACCAGGCAAACCTGAAAACGGAGACAAACAAAAGAATGCACAAAAGGAGGTTCTGAAGAACAAAGACAGACGCTTATGCCAAGCTCTATCTGATTTTTAGAATAACCTCTTGGATTTCAGACTTACAATAGCACCAACAAGAGCCTTTAATGCAAGTCCTCCTTGATAATGTTTAAAATGAAGAGCTGACATGAAGGGGTTTTCTTTTAGGAATAATCAGAGGAGTAGTCGGGTTGCTGCAGAGGTCTGTACACTAATGTAAGAATTGTTTGCTACAATTCAAAAGACTCCAGGAAGCACACAAAGAAGTAGATTTTGTTATTTAAGCTTAAGTCTCTGTAAAAATCTTCTGTATATTTGCACAAAGTTTGTCATCTTTTGCAGCATCACGTGTAATGCAGTACATGGATCCTATGCTTAGCAATGAACAGCATTCTAATAACCTGAAGCTACAAAATGGCATCTCCCAAGGAAATCAGATGCTCAAAATGTTCGTGAAATGATGTTGTTTACTAACACTAAAAGTAACAAATTATTCACATGTTCCTGACAGACTTGTCCAAATGTGCATGATAACGTAGGTCTGCGCTTTACAGTTGTGCAGTCCACCATGTCAGCTTTTTTCACACAAATGTTTGTCCTGATGGGCTACAATGGCCACACTCCTGTTTTTACAAATGCATCTGCTCAGCATACACCTTGCTACCACCAGGGATTTTCCATGTCTTGTATTTATTCATTGTTTTATTGTGGTTTTTGTTATGTTTGAATTGTTATTTTCGTGTATTCTGGCATGTTTGTTAATGATTTAATATTTGCTGTGTCTTTAAATATGTGTCCATTTCATATATTCTGTGGGTGAAACCCCAAGCTTGTCACTGCTGCTGGGAGCTCCCTCTGGTTTTATATTAAGTTAGAGAGAGGACCTTATCAGTGGAGCATTGAGTTTGCTATAGGAGTTTTTTAAGTATTGCTTTTCATTTATTATCTCTGGTTACTGGATTAGTTTTGCTTGTGGCTATTGGATTATGCTGTTGCATATTATATTGTGACTTGTTTGAATCCTTTTTGCCCTTTTGTGTCTTCTTATTTTTCTATTTTTGTAAATAAATTCTTATTTTATGCTGATTCCTTGTTTGAATTATCTTTACTACTTTTACGTTTTTCCCAAGTAAGACATTTACTATATATTTTAGTGCATCCTTAACATTTTGAACTTTTAAAGCACATGTTTGGGCCGGTATAGACCAAAGCCTAAAGGTAGTGGTTGGGGACTGGCTGTCTAGTTGTCAAGCTATATTAAGACAGACTAGTGAACATAATCGGACCTCATTTAAGAAGAGGCTTGACATATGCATACCTAACTCACCACACAAATGTTGTCTCTCTATTATAAAAAAAATCCTGGGAGGGAGAATAAGGAGACAAGACGTGATCTTCTCAGAAGACAATTTGACGTCTCGCGAGACAAGGCAGTGAGACAACATTTAAAACAAGTTCACGGACATCTAACCAAGCAGTTATTGGAATGCTTTTGGCAGACAGACATCATGTGCTCCCAGCTCTTAAAATAATGACAAGCGTCAAGCGGAACACACAGCTTGCCAGCAGCAGGAAGCCAGCAGATGATCCGACCGCTTCTCCTTAGCACACGTTCAGCCCCCTCCCTTTCACAACGCGAGCAGCAGAGACGCGAAGTGACAAAAGGACAGCTGCTGTACAGGCTTTCAAATGATCGACACAGAGCGCGACAAGCAGAAAACGCAGCTTGCCAGAAGCAACAAGCCAGAAGATGATCCAACGGCAACTCCTTAGCGTGCGTTCAGCCCCCCTTTCACAACGCGAGTGGCAGAGACATGAAGTGGCAAAAGGACAGCTGCTGTACAGGCTTTTAACTGATCGATGTGCAGTGGGACAAAAAGAACATGCAGATCACCAGCAGCAGCAGCAAAAAGACAGCAGATGATCTGACGGCATCTCCTTAGCGTGCGTTCAGCTGACCCCCCTTCACAACACAAGCAGCGTTATACGTCTCGCGAGAAAGATTTAACCACGCCTGGGGCCGTAAATAAAGGCACAAGTATTGTTTTTACAAAAGTTTTAAAGTAAAAGTGAAAATAATGCATATGTAACAATTCACATGAAAATAACAATCTCTTTAAATTGTATATCCGATAAACCAAACCTAGGGGTGGGGCGAGCAAAGCGAGCAGGGGATGGAGCCCCCTAGTTATTTACAAAAGAAAACTTCATGGGGGAACATGCGTATGTTTATGGAAACTCTAACCAATGATGACACCATTGATCAAGTTCGGAAATGCAGCCAAATTGTCAAATATGCTTGCACCCATAATAATTTATATCCCAGCACCATTATTATAATGTGTGCTGACATGATAAACATACCACACCTCATGAACGATAAATTTGATACACAGACTGTTTTAGTTCCCTTTTAAAAGGGCCAAAGCTATGCACTTTCACTGAAAAACTTTTTTTGTTTTTTTATCAGTTCATATCTGCTACCTGTTGTTACTTCTCAGGGAACAGGCTGATAGGTCAACAGTATCTCAGCCAAGCTTCACTCCATCATGCCTGCTGTGCTGGAAGCTGTTAACTGACCGGAGAGGCTCCAAGTCCAGTTTTTGTATGGTGTGGGTGTACAAACATCCATTCCCCCCCAAAAAAAAATTGCCAAAAAGACAATTTGCAGTAGTGTCCAGTTCTTCTAGCATAATCAGAGCATTTTACTGCACTTGCAGTTAGGACAGTTAGCATAGAATGAAGAGGCTTTTGTTTTTGTAAGCAGTGTGGAGTCCAAGGGGTTGTTGCGCTCCCCAAACATCCAACACAAGTAGGCTCGGACACAAGTATAAAAGGCAAAGGCAAACTCTTCCCCAAAGCCACAAGTACAATAAGGACAATATTTCAACTATTTTCTTCCATCTCTCTGTCTTTCACTGTCTCATCCACTTCTCCTTGCAAGCGTTGTCCTCCTGTGTCTCATTGATATGAGAAAGGCAGCTCCTTTTATCGACCACACAGGAGTGACATGAAATCTGCGGCCCCAAAGTATTTCCAGGTGAAATCGGAGGCCTATGGATTAGGGACTCCCAAATCCTACAGGTCAGCCTGGCAGCCCTCATGGGACCCAAAAGGGCTGTTCCCCGGGACTATAATACCCGGCATGCCCTGTGGGCACTCATGAGGAGATCCCAGCCTGGTTTCACTGCCATCTAGCGTTCCGCGGGGAGGGGGCAGAGCCTTAAAGAAGCTATCTCCCTGTGTCCTTCTACTGTGAGGGCGTCCTTACCAGATAAGGACGGCGGCCATCCCTCCCAGCAGTTATATTCCATTAATGAACAATTCATCCAAGATGTCATGTCAAATGTAATGACTTAGTGGCCTGTGTGAACGGGTAATTAATTTATTTTTAGCCAAAGTAGCTTTGAAAAACATGGTGGTGTTGATAAGGTAACTGGCTGAACCTTCAGTGTTTCATATAGCCTGTGCTATTAATTGTAACAGCCATCATTTCATTACATTTGCCAGGTGACAGAGGCTACCCACTTAGACGCTGGAGCCTTATGCCTTTCCCAGACACCCTTACCGCAGAATACAGCCAGATACCTTTGAGTTATGTATCTTGACGTGTCAGGAGGAAGCTGCTCTACCCACCAATGGAGTTCTCAACCATCGAGATTGGATATGTATGAGATAGATTAGCTAGCTCCATTTATGGATGTTTCAGAGCAGTGTTTAAGCCACATTTGCAAGATGATTGTAATTTATAATTGGTAAATTGCATAGAAATGTGCATATGCTAGTTTTTATAAAACTGATTTTTTGTTTATTTTGGTTTGTGCATATTTTCACACTCGAATCCCTGCAAAGTTTTATAAGTAAGGCCCCAAGCCTTGTTTCTGGAACATACCGGAGGCCTCATACTCCCTGTTCACCATTTCAATGTCACCAGTTCACAGCACACCTGACATAAGGCAGCAACTATTCAAATTGTATCACATTATGACTACTATTTTTCTTCATCACAATCACATTTTTTCCCAGTTGTTCACTCAGTCTATTAATATGGAACACTAATTAGTGGAATGAAACTTAGCGATGTATTACTAAATTATGTGTTAATACTGAAACAAGTTAATCCACATGAGTGCATTTATTCTCTAAAGCCTGACTATTCAAATTTTCTAATTGGAAATCCTATCTTAATTAAGTATGCTGTTATTTACCACATTAGACCTTTATTGTGTCATTACAGAATGATACAAGAATGTTTACCTTTACAGCCATTTTAAAATACTGTATGTCTACTTTTCTCAGGTCTTAAGATTTTATTGTGTTATTTTGTAAGATGCCATTGTTATTTAAGCAGTTATCCGCTAATGACTTTAAATGTGAAAATGTTATTGAAATGGTTCCTCTTTTGAATTTTTCTTTCAAAAAACTTAATTCAGCTAAATCTCTGCTATAATTAAAAGTAGCTGGAAAATAGACTCTTGTTTATTGAAATCTGAGGAATCAAACACAAATTTCCCAATGAATAGTCTTTCAGACTGTAAAATGAGAGTAGGAAATTACACGAGGAGATTAATTAGAAGTAGTATAAATTTTTTTTTCAAAAAGTGGCAGCTAACAAAGAACAGGCATGGGTGCAAATGACAGGAGCAGCTACTTCATTAATTCTGAATTTATGATCACAGCAAATGGCTGATTAATAAAGATGACTTTTTAAAAAAAAAAGAGAGATCAGTATAGCTTAGTCATGCATTTTAAATTCCTTGACAAAGTAAATCAATTCAGCATTTCTGGACTAACACAATAATGGTTGAAGCTAGCATATATAATTAAAGTCATGAATGGGTTAGAACAAAAACCTACACCCACTGCAGCCCTCCATGGACTGAGCTGAATAGTGAGGCTGTAGAAGGTTTCTAGTATTCTTTTTGTAAATGTAACAGCATTAAAAAATTACAAATCAAAGGAGACCAATTCAGGTGGAAAGAAACCCTGGAAGGCTTATTACAAGATACCATATTGGTTTACTGGAACTGAACACGACTGTGTTGAAACGAAGAGGCGTAATATATTTATGTGAGCTATAATTCTGAAAAAGAATGAAATGTTAGAATGTTATAGACAAACAAAGCCAAAATCATGAGCTCATCCCTGAATCCTGAGTCTGAGCTCATAAACTGCTACACAACAAATCTAATTTGGTAATGAGTTCAATAAGACCCACAAATTAGCCTCTGATTAGGAGACTGGTAAAAATGAAAACCTGGATCCACTGCGGCCAGCCATAGAATGAGTCATGCAGCCGGCCGGGTGTTCCTACATTTTAAAATGTACATTTTCCTCTAAAGTATGGCTAGTGTGCCTGTCAATGCTTATTGAACAACAAGCACTTTGTGAACAAAATAATCCTGTAGATATCATGTTTTAGTTTTCTAGAACATACATTTCAGGCAGCAGAAGTCTCTTGATGTCTATGGCTCTGGCTATGATCAGAGGACCCGATACAAGCCCGTGTGGTGCTGCCTCAGTCCACCACAAAACATATGGGTGTAATAAATAGTGGTATTGACATCTGGCAAGTGTTCATCACTGTCAGGGTGCAGGAGGATGTCTTTGGTCGGCAACAATACTCAGATATTCTTGGAATGCATCATAGTTCTTCTGAAGTCTCATGGAACCCATTACATGCCATGAAAAGCTTTCCCCACATCATTACTCTAATGGCTTGTGCAGAAGTAACAATACAGGAAAGATCCACGTCCTCCTGAGACTGGGGGCTGAAGGCATACTTTCCATTAGTGAAAAGCAGGCACACCGCTCTTATTTATTTATCTGTAATCCAAAGAGCCTTCTATCTACTACATCATAGCTCTTTTTTCATATTTTTTACCAAAAGACAAAAAAAAAACAAAGTGACCTGCAATGCAGTGTGTACTAATGGTAAGGTAGCCTTGTTGTGTACTCGTTAGCCTGCGTTTGATTCCATAGCCTCTCACTGTCTGCATGATGTTTTTAAGTTGTTCCCATGTTTTGTGTGGGTTTGCTTTGGAAATTGTGGTGTCCTGAATAAAAACAAAAGGTCCACTGGTTTTTGAAATGTGTATACCTCCAAATACATAAAGAAGAATTAAACACGATATATTTCACAAACGTTTCAAAGAAATGAGGGTAATACTAATATATTTAAATACAACACATAAGGGATTTATTGTGACACCAATTAAACAACAAAATTTTTTCTTTTATCCTAAAAAATGTATAGTATTGATAATGTTTCTCCAGAACATGGTGCAAAGTCCAAGAAGATGAAAAGTCTAAACCAGACATGTAAAACCTCTTTAGATGTATTCCAGCCTGGGATTAGAAAGGCAATTAAAATCAATAACCGATGATTTGTTTCGGACCTGCTGTTCCCCTCTTCAGGACTTAGTGGTGTGGAAATTAAAAAAAAAAACAATAAGAGACAAATTCAAAAATGTAATACAATATTAAGAAAAATTATATTCACGACTGGGGAAGAAACGTGTTGACAAGTACACAGCAAAACAAGTGTTTCATATATTCTTATATTAATCATTAAGATAGATAGATAGATAGATAGATAGATAGATAGATAGATAGATAGATAGATAGATAGATAGATAGATAGATAGATAGATAGATAGATACTTTATTAATCCCATGCAGCAGCATACTGATAAAAAAACAATATTAAATTAAAGAGTGATAAAAATGCAGGTATAACAGACAATATCTTTGTATAATGTTAACGTTTACCCCCCCGGGTGGAATTGAAGAGTCGCATAGTGTGGAGGAGGAACGATCTCCTCAGTCTGTCAGTGGAGCAGGACATTGACAGCAGTCTGTCACTGAAGCTGCTCCTCTGTCTGGAGATGACACTGTTTAGTGGATGCAGTGGATTCTCCATGATTGACAGTAATTGTCAATTTAAGTGTGTATAATGTAATCTGATTCTGTCAATACTGTCAAAAATATGTAGAAATAAAAAGTAAATTAAACATTCAGGTGATCTGCTCTCATTAATGTTGTAACGCATGATATACTGTATACTGTAAATTAATATCAATTTACATTAACAGCTGTAAAATGGACCATGTAGAACCCAAGTCTGAGACACCTGTAGTCATACCATGAGCTTATCCCTTCAGTATGATAGTCACTGGGCTATAAAAAGATTAGTGCTTCCTTTATCAGTCTTTTTATTTCCACGTATAAGGAAATATTGTCATGAAGTCAAAAATTTGCTAGTGAGTTAAATTCAGATTTTGATTCTACACTGTTCAGAACATTGATAAAATCTGAATTTAGCGTATTGTCTCCATGTGTGTCTGTGGAAAATCAGAATTGATTTTCACATAATAAAATTTCAATTTTCATCAGAAAATAATGTATTTTTGTGTGTATAGGTCCTGGACTAGTCCATCCCAGTTGGACAGAACAATTTAGAACAAGCAGTTTCTGAGATATCAGCCCAGAATGATGAGACCTACAGTATGTGCAAGGATAACTAATGAAAAACTTGGCCTAGCTCCTTCACGTGTTTATGTTGTTACAGGCTCCAGGCCTATTGTTTTTGGCCCCGTTTGGTCCAGTACTAATTCTCATATCCTGCCAAATCAGTTCAAATTATGTCTAATGAAAACTGCCATAGAAATTGTTCAACTCTTTTAGGGCGGATGTCGACACGAGGGGTTGAGTGTGGATATCATGGGCAGAGGGCAAATGAAAGCTCAAAATGTTAATAAAATTCACTGTTATGTTACAGATAGACCTGTCTTGCTTGGAGGACTGTTAGACTCATTGACGTCGAAACCCTGCATGTGCATGTGTAGCGTAGAATAAGCAACGTCTAGAATGGCTTCAACATCGGGCGAGATTATTTCTTTTTTGGGTATGATTGCTGTATCGAACACTGACTTATCAAACTCTAATTTTCTAATCTGGAGATTGGAAACGAAAGACAGGTACCTGCATTACCTGATTGGTCCCCAGCTCGTCATAGTGCTGGACACACTCGTGTAGTTGACGCGCCTATGAAAACGTTCATCCTGAGAGGACTACACAAACATCAATCAGTGGGAGACAAGCTGGCAACTGGACTTCACCAAAAGATGCTACCTGCTAGTGGATACTATGGATTACCAGCCACTCGACTGCTTTGACGTTTTTTTTCCAGAAAGTGCCATTCATCTTAAGAGTGATGAGACAAACAGGAATGTAATAAGTATGTGAATAGGCATACTGCAGGGGTTCCTGGAGCATAATATTTGCCATAAATAAGTATTTCATTTGATTTATGTGTGAAACCATTGCTTTGTGTGCTTTGTAGAAAACAGTTTTTTGGAAACATATTCAGCCCTGGGACAATAGGAAGAAAGAATAATTAACCCTAAAAGAGTTCATTTAACCGTGGTTTTTGTAGTCTGCTCCATTTAGTCATGGGACCAGGCCTATTGATTTACAAACTTTTTGCACAAATAGTTTTTGAAATACATCATTTATTTAAATATGCATGTACAGTATGTACCTGTGGATACACACTAACGTGCACACACGAATGCACACATTTAAAGTAATTTATAAGTGAAGATAGCTGACAGCTTATTTTCCCCATCAAAGCATATGCTTGATGTTGCAGAGAAAGAAATGAACGCACACAATAAATCTGTGAAGTTCGACGTAGACAGAGGCATTAAGACACCGTGTACCAATCTGTCTGTCTCTGCAGCTTGTCTGCTTCATTTGACACAATGTGATTAATTTCAAATTAAATATTATGTAAATTGTTAGTTTGATTTAATTTCCTGTTCATGGTACTCCACATTTATTTGTGTATATAATAAATACTAGCCAACCCGCGGCATAGCATACGCCGCATAATTATGTACTGATGGGTGAACACTTCCTGAACGACACAGTTGTCCAGATGGGGTGGGTTTGAGGATACCACTGTGAGTGAATGAAAAGATGGACCTCTGGAGAGAGCAACATATAATTGTTTGTGACTGAAAGCGGGATCGTCTGTGACGAAGAAGGCCACGCTGGTGAAAGTTATTTCGTCGGTAGGGATAAGTGTCAGTACTTGTAGATTAAGGTGTAGCGAGTCTTTGTTGTTGACGCTTAATATAGCTTGCGTACTGAGATGTTCTGGAGTCACAGTTGAAAAACACTTTTTTAATGTCTTTTAAGCACAGAGGAAAAAATGAACATGTGAAACATCCGTAATGTAATAAGCCACCAAGAAAGTAACATTGCAACAATGCTATCTACGATCCGATCTCTGTAAACAGAAGTGAAAACAAAATCGAGCCCGGGGTATTCTTTAACTGCCTTGTGGCGCTGTAGTAGTGCTGCTGCTTTGCAGTAAGGAGATTGAAGATTGATATAAAACAAATTACAGATATCTCAGGATTAAGGACAGTAAGGCCCAGATCTCCAAATTTCTACAGGAACAAACCATGTTTTCTAGATTGTTCTTGTGGTTACATTTACAAATGGATGGCAACAAGTTTAAAATGATTGTGCTCCTGTTGGATTAAGAATGGAGGTCCCAACACTAATACAAGCTATCAGATTCCTCTTTTTCACATCTTCTTCAGGATCGGTTACTTCCAGCTCTTATAAGAAGTAGCTGCCCTATTTTTTGTAGGTGAAACAACGCTTACAAAGTCCTGACAATTCATAGGTGCAAAAACTGACTTCACTATTTTTAACAAGGAACTCCAAACCGGTGAGGTTTTGGTAATTAATATTTCTAGTAGGGTTCTTTCTACTTGTGAAATACACATGTTTTCTAAAGGTTTCACCTTTATCTCAGTTTCTCTTTATGAGATGTACAGTATTTGCTTTGACCATTCTGACTATAAGAAGAAACAGCTCAATGATATGTAGACTTTCTGTCCATGGTTAAAATACAAATATAGTCAGGAGGGTGTTTTGAGGTTTCCCTTGCTTTAGTTTTACATCCAGCTGTATAATTACAGATTTAATTATCAGAACAGATCGTAGCTGTGTTCCTTCTTTTTACAGTTCTACAGCTGTGATCGTTGGCCTCAGTGTACGAACTAGCCCCCAACTACCAGAAACAGGCTTTGACCTCCACAGGCCTAAGATGAGGCTCTGGCTTTTAAAGTTCAAAATATATGTATATGCTCCAAAGCATATACTGTATGCACATGCTTTTCAAGGGAGCGGAATCATCAAACCACTGGGTTTATGAGTTTAAACAAAAATCTTTATAAATCAAGAGTTTATTTACAAAAAGAAGCACAATACAGAAAACAGGGCAAAAAGAGCAAAAAAGGATTTGCCTAAAAAGGGAATCCAAAACAAATAAGTTCCACTATGAAATCTAAATGCAGAAATTCAAGAACAGGACTAGAAATTTACAAAAAAAAAAACAGAAAATCAAATGAAAACAATACACACTATAGAACTATGATCTACTTCAGCAGTGATGTCATGGGAACCCCATCTCTCCCATAAAACATAAGGAATGCAAGAACATTAAAAGACACAATGTATACATATTTAAAAAAATGAGCATTATATGAACAGCAAAAATATAAAAGCATAATAAATAGTGAAAAATGACAGATAACCCTGCCTGTAACACAGCACTATTAAGGGTTGAGACTTTAATGCCTTGTTTTTACTAATGGAAATATCCTGAATATTTAAATGGAATACATTAATGGCCAATGGGCTCAATCAAGGAAATGAATTGAATTGCTTCAACATTCCACACATCTCCAATATACTCAAAATAAGATCTTATTTATAGTATGTTATTTTGCCTGAATTGGAGATGTAATACTCAGCTGACAGTCTGGTTTATATATTACTTGAATAAGCCTTCTTAGGTTTTTTGTATAGTAATTGTTCCTTGGTTATATTTCTATCATTTTGTGTTTATAACCCATTGATGGATTTCTTTGTAACATTTTTATATATATTTGGTTAACCAACCTTTGTCAAAAAAATTAGCTGTTTTCATCTATATTATGTTTAATATATTCTCTCAAACAATTATTATGCTGGTTATGATTTAAATGTACCACGCGTGATGTTTCATTTTTGTATATATTGGTTGATTCTATAAAATACTAGCTGGGTATGCCCGTGCTGTAAAAAGCCCGGGCTCCTAGAAACCTTGGATTCTGGCACTTCAATCAATCAATTGCATTGGTTGTACATTAGCAACTAGGCAAGGTTCTCTTTCCTCAGCGGTTTTGTTTTGTCGACGTGCTCACCTTTGTTGTCTATCAGCGGCTAAGCGAGTTTCTCTCTCCTCTGAGGTTTTGTTTTGTCAGTGTGCTCGCCTCGCTTGTATATTAGCAGCTAAGGGAGTTTCTCTTTTCTCGGCGGTTTCACTTTGGCAACAGAGTCGATTTCTTTGAGTTTCATGCTGTAGTCTTGCACTTCCTGGCTGAACAGACAGACATGCACACACACTTCCACGCATAGACGTTTATATATAAGATAGTTAGTAAGTCTACATGTATGTATAAAATTTTCTTTTCTTTTAATAGATTTGCCCACCTTATTACTTTTTATAGTTGTGTTGTGTACCTCTTATTAAATAGTTGGTTCTGTTTTGGTTTCAAATATTTCTATTTTTTGTTTTAGTATTATGGTATGATAATTTACTAAGTGTATGAATATTTATGTCTCCTTCCTCATCTTCTTATGTATGAGTTTTAGAGTATTGTATTTGTGTTAAGGATTTTCCTCACTATGTAACATGTATTTAAAATGGCTGCTTTCTGTAATTTTACGTATGAGTATTGGTTTGTATGTCATGTCTTTAGACTTTTCAGTAGTGTATATGGAAAACACCAGTGGACATAACAATGGGCATAATGATCATCCTACTCTTTCTCCACACGCAGCATATTTCTTCTGTAATTTGTGTGTACTTGAGTTTTTATTATTGTTATTGTTGTTATTATTATTATCCTTTCATCTGCCTTCTAACCTATGAAATCAAATTTATTGCTATTTATTGGTCAGAGGCTATCCCAGCTATATTGGACACAATCCAGGAACCAGCCCTGGACAAAATACCAGTCCACTCCACTTCATTATTATTATTATCATCTTTTTTTCTTTTTTTGTCATAGATATTTGGTTTTTACCGGGACCTACCAAGTTCTTTAGGTGTCTGATTGTCAGGACTTTACAAAGCATGTGAGCAGTTCCAAGGAGTTCTTCTGCATCAGGGCAGTACTCACTTTACCTGACAGTTCATCAGGATATTTTTGGAGAGCTAATCAAGCAGTTCCAAGTGCTCTGATTACGACGGGAACCACATGAGCTTTTGTGTTCCATCTCGACAAAATCTCATTCTCAAAGTCTTTGTATTTCCTGAGCTTTTCTACTTGCTTGACTGAAATGCTCATGTCATTTGAAACAGTTTTGTTGATGGGTAAATATTACCTCTTGCTTCTGTCATGGAGAATGATGGCCAGACAGTTGGCAGCAGTGGTAAAATTGGTGTTCATAGCCAGATTATACATAGCATCTCAATGATCTTTTTAGGTTGGTGATCATGCCAGTGATCAGACACCGGGTGGCCCAGCTCATAGAGCTTTTGACCAGAGCAGGTAGCTAGCTATCCCTTTGTGTCAATAAGTAGAATCGTTTGTTGCTAACAATAAGCATCCTGCAACATTTTGACTGATTTCCACTCCTTATTGTTGGGATTTCCTGAACTTGCTGTCAACATCCAGCTTGAGATTATTGTTTTGATGATAGTACATGTTAAGTGTTTGATCCTGAGCTGCCATTAAAAAACCTTCTGTTTGGCCCTTCAGCCAAGAGCCACACAACCATCTAAAGGTCAGTTTCTTGTCGACATCATTGTTGAAAGTCTGTCTGTAAAATTGAATGTGGAGTGGTTTTGACAAGAGGTAGCTGATTTATTTATTTTTTTTTGTTGATTAATAGATAGATAGATAGATAGATAGATAGATAGATAGATAGATAGATAGATAGATAGATAGATAGATAGATAGATAGATAGATAGATAGATAGATAGATAGATAGATAGATAGATAGATAGATACTTTATTAATCCCAATGGGAAATTCACAATATGCTGTAGTCAGGGGACCAGTATTGGGCTTGATGGATCTTATTACCTCTTTATTATATTAAAAAAGTTTGCCATCATGTCCATGTTATTCAGCACTGACCACTCCCCTCCACACCTTTCGCCCAATCATTACTCCTAATGCACACATTGTCTTTCTGTACCATCCTGTGACACTCTCAATTCTAACTCGCCCTCCATTGCAGTCATAATGGCAAGACAGAAAAGCAAATGATCTATTCAAGAATGTCAAATTTTAGATCATGATAAAAAAGAGCGAGAAGAACTGATAATGAACGTTGAAAAAAAGAAAATGAACAAAAAATCAAATCAATAACAAAAAAATCATCCAATAAACGAAAAAGAGAAAAATATCCCGAACAATATGTGAAAAGAAATGCAAAAAAGCAACCTTCATAGAAGGTAAGCCAGAGGATAAAGTAATTCACAACATTGTTTTTGACAAGGCTTTATGTAATTTAATCTTTACTTAATTTTTATTAGGTTTTATTACATTTTTACTTCTACTTTTATTTCTTTACTTTAACTTTTTGCTATGTTTTATCATTCATTGGTATTTAAAATAGACAGTTGTCGTGAAATACTCAAGTAACTGATTTTCTATCTGTAATAACTAAGGACCAAATCGTCTTCCTCCTGCACCCTGCATACTCTTCTATATACCATCTCTTTAAATACGATCACTTTCTCTAATGGAGGAGCACCTTAACGCACTTAGCCACAAGATAGCGGGAACCTAGTGCCCACCCCCAGGGGTTGGAGAGTGAAGTGAGCAGAGGGTGGAGCTCCCTAGTTATTATTATTATTATTAATATTATTTTTATCTGTTTCCTGAAATGACCCCATCACAAAATCCAGGTGAGGCAATTGTGCTAAATTTCAAATGTTTAAACCACTATAAGATAAAAGCTCAAAGTAAAATATCATTTAAATATTTTAAACCACAAAGCTAGCCTGTTGACTTTTAAGGTGATCACTGCTTGCTTGGAGGCAGACACAGAAGGACACCATTTCCATTTTTATGTAGCTTTAGGAGAAGTAGGCTATTCCTTTATAGGAATGCAAATGCTAATGAGGTTAAATATTTTAATGGAGAGCCTGTTGTGTTTAGGTGATGAGACTCTGCAGTGTTTTTGCCCAAGGCAGATTTGGCTCTTTCCCCATGATATTGCAACAGTGATTTATGAGCATTAGAGATACATCCTGTTATGATACAGTCTCCTTAAGTCATAACAAACAGGTTGCAGAACATTTAATGTAAGAATGAAATTGCAAGAACCCTGACATTGATAACATAGTAAACACCATCATAATTAATATTAAAAATCGTTATTGCCTTTTTCCACATTTTAATTGTAGATTTCACTGACATTCTGCTTGTTATGAAAGCAAACATCTCATGGCATTAAATGATACAAGTATCTGTGTTTAGAATAAATCATAAATGGCATCAAGATTAAATTAGGCAGTAAATTGCAGGAGAAGCCATCTGCATAGTAAAGAGTGTCACTGGATATTCTACATGAGGAGATTTTTTAATTTTACAGCAGGATCTGATTAATAAATATAAAAATGTGACTAGTGTAGGCACAGCAGTTGGTGCTTTCTAAAAGCTCCAGTGACCTGGGTCTGACTTCCAACCGTGCCACTAGCTATTTGACCTTTGCACCTTCTCTCCCTGAGCTTTCTCCAGGTATTTTGGCTTCTTCTCTTATCACAAGTCAGGTTAATAGAAGACATTGCATTACAAATGTATGAATTATTACTAGATTGTGCATTCATTGGATTTGATCCCTAGCTTGTTCCCAATTCAAAAAAATAATGGAGGTATCATTTGTTTAAACTGAGCACAAAAATGACTCAATCATGTCTTTTCTCATTTCCCTTATTACTTAACAACACCATTAATTTGTTAACTTTTAGCATAATGCAGTAACAGTCATACCTATAATTCCCCTGAATAAAGTGTTAATTACTAATTAAAGATACAGCACAGAGGGAGCTAAATGGTTGCCTCCCATGTAATTGTCTTCAATATTCATGAGATCCATTTTATACAGGCCTATACTGGCTTGCAGCAGAAGAAAAGTATGAGAGTGAAAAATAATGAGTGTCTGGGTCTTGGCAGTCGCTCAGTATGGGCATGATGCCCATCACTGTTATATGTGAGAATTTACATAGCTGAGGATGTGAATCCTTGACTCACAAACCTTTGAACAGTAGCAGACTGGAGGTCCCATTTGGGCGCAATGTCTGTATATCTGGGTAGTAAAAAGATTTTGAGTAGACAAGACACCAATGGCACTTTTGAGAAAACAAAAACTATTTAGGAAAAGCTATATTAATTGACCACAGTGATTTTAAATAGTCTGTTCAACCTCAAGACTGAGACATTTTTGTGTATGATTTAAGAACTAGATGTCACAGAAGAATGAAAACAACCACATTGGCCCATCAAAAATGTGATGTAAGCTGAGTCCATAACTGCTGCTGCTTTATATTGTGATGATTTGGCAGTTCATTACTTTCATGTCTTCTATTCAGCCATCTAGTGATTGAGCTCACTTTTCCATCTTTTGTGTTTAAGGGTGAGCTTATCCCACCAACACTGAGTGCAAGTCAGGAACCAACCTTGAACAAGATGTCAGCCAGTCAAAGAGCACACTTACACCTGGTCAGTTTAGAAATGCCTGTCAAGCTAACCTGCATGGCATATCTTTCAGATGTGCGTGGAAAATTGGGGGACCAAAAGTAAAACATATATGAATGACGGGTGAATACACAAACTCCACAATGCCTGAGCCAGGCCAGCAACTCAAGAGGCATCTCAGATATCTCAGGTCTCTTACAATGCTCATAATGATGTTTTGGATTCCTAAGTACAGGATAAAGGTTTGTTGTCATATGTACAGCATATAATGAAATTCTTACTTGTGCATGTTAAGCAACACATCACCACTCTCCGGCTGTTTTATCATGAAAGTGTATATGAAAAACACTTTAGCCTCCAAAGTTTAGTTTTTTTAATTGGTGGACATGAACAAATGCCTATTAATGTTCTTAAGCTTACTAACCTTGTGTTTGTTTGGGTTAGGGGTAACAAGCTTGGCAAAATGGGTGTGAGGCCTCCTAAAGGGATCGTAAGAGTAGGACAACAACCTAACCAGCGTGCCCGATGTGGCAAGAGCTAGGTGCAGGCTTCTAAACATGGGGAGCTAGCAAAATAACAAGAAATGTCCTAAAATATTCCAAACACACATAAAATGAAAAGGATGACTATAAACCCTGTACTTGCATATAAAAGTACAAACAAGGAACCTTTATAAATAAAAGATTTACTACAAAAAAATTACAAGAAAATGCTCAAAAGAATAAAAATAGACAAAAGGAGATGGCAATCCTAAACAAAAGAGTCCCAATACACTATCCAGTTATCAGACTCCAAAAGACAGAAGCTAGAAGTCAGCAGAACCAGGAGAGTCCAAAGAAAATAGCAGTGTTTAAAAGGACTCCAAACAAACCTGACGATCCATTGGCAGAGAGAGAACCCTGCAGCGGTGACATCAGGGTGGCACCGCCTCCTGAGGATTCACTTACAAAATACATTGAATGGAGACACATTTAAAAAGAAAATACTTGAATACAAAAATAGCAGAAAATACATAAAACTGTGAAAAATAATTCTAAAATGACATCTACATAAAATACACGTACTGTACATTCAGACTGTTCCATAACAGTTTTACACATAAACCCTGCATTGCTTACCTCTGTAATCGTTACCAAAGGCAGGACGTCTCACACCTGGACAGCCTACTTTCTGTTTATATTCCTGGACCTGAAGGACCTGGATTAGTATCTCACTCCCTCATCCTACAGAACCTACTGACCTCACAACTGTATCTCAGTCCTTCATCAAAATGGAACCTACGGGACCTGGCTTAGACAGGAACATCCCTAACCCCTCCATGATTGCAAGTGTCAGTAAATACAAAATAGTTTCAGTGAGATAACAACAGGCTTTATTGATCTGTAAGCCTAGATTTATTTATAGAGAAACCAGACATCTCAAACACCAGGAGTTAAAACAGAAACATAAATGAAACCTGAATAATTCAAAACAAACTCCAGCAAGCCTTGTTATCAGAAAGTTCTGCTTGAACACTTACAGAGTTCACAGACCTTTCTTAAGCCAAAGGAGTGTGATATAGTGCATATTGACGTCTGTGGCAGCCCACAATTTTTAATAAATAAATAAAATGGAGTGATTGGGATTTAGATGGGCCCTGGTGCATAGGGTAGCATAATTGAACAGCTCTGGGGTGTTGATGGAGAATTAGCTGGTCAGGTATTCACATGTGGACATGTGCGGCAGGCAGTTTCGTCATTAACACTCCAAGGTCTGTTATTGCGATACCTGTGCCTGAATAAAGTTTAAAAAGGAGCCTGAACAGGAAACATGGAGAAACAGAAGAGAACAGAAAAGAAAGAACATGAGGACTGGAGTTTAAATGGAAACAAACGTGAAAGGAAGGCAGAATCATAGAGGAGGGAATGCTACTGTGTAGAGAAAACAGGTGATTGGGAACGCATGGCTGTCGCTCATAGAGGGCAGAGATCACACTTGTTGAGTGCACTTGAAAGTAGGAGCGACCTACCTCTTCAGATGTCTCCTGGTGGTGGGAGATGGGAGCAAGGCTTGGTGCAGCACCCTGCTGTATGCCTGGGATGACGATAGTGTACCTGAGCCCATTAAAGGTTCACTGCACCTCTTGCTGCAAGTCTCCTCTGGCTGCAAGACCCCTAAAGGGTAAGCAGAGGAGGCATCACTTTTAGAATGAAAGCACCATGGACAGGATTGTTTTTAAGGAATGGATTACGCCAGTGATTTTTTAACCTTGTTTTCTGACTGGATTATTTATTGACCTTTAACCTTTGCAAGTGCACCTGATTTTATGGGATTTTATTTATTTATTTACTTATTAGAAGAAGCACAGCACTTTGTTTTCCACACTCTGCTTGGATTTCAAAATAAGCACATGGCACTTAGCACCACTCTGTGTCTGCATTACCTAGTTTACCCCAGTCATGACTATCGACAGTCCTATGTTCAAGAAGGACATGGCAGCTGCAGCCCACCCGTATCATCACAAGGATGTGTCTGTATGAGAGTATTTTCTTCTTTATCCAACTAAGATGTTACTTTAAAGTTAATGCCATAATGCCATTTTTTACTCAGCATAGTTGTGATAGCAAAAGTTGGGATGCTATTGAAGGTGGCTGACCTGGCAATGGTGTTGCAAAAATGTTTCCAAGTCCTTTCCTTTATATAGTGCCTTGGTAGCTGATTGTACAAGAATTAGCACACCTGCTGAAATCGGACAACCGATTATTTCTAATGGTCTTGTTTCTTGTCTTTGAAGCTGCTTTTAGTGAAATACTATAACATATTGACTAAATGTCCTCAGCACTTGTTTTATACCTTCTTACAAACATATTCACACACTTGTTAATCTATCTGATCGTAAGGCTTATATAATCTAATAGTTATGGCACTATATTTATTACTTGCTGTTACATGTTCATATATCCCAATATCTATTAGCCTATTTGCATACATCCCATCAACCAGTTCATACTCGTCCTAATGAGTTCAGTCTTGTCATATGCTTGCTGAATAAAATTTCTGTCCAAAAAGATACTTGCCTATTAAACTTTTATTTTAATTCACAAAATCAAAAATAATGCTAGCCTACCCCCCACTGGCTTTACAATACAGTCTTGTTTACACAAGTTATTCACTTGAAAGCTGTATCTAATCTAAATAATCCTGGTATTACTATATTAAAACATCACAAAAAATTAATATTATGAGTGTTATTTAACATCTGTAAAAAGTTACTTCAAAACTTCTGTCATCCTCACCTGAAAAATTCAAAACATGTTTGTCATAGAAATGTACATCGTTTGGTATATTTTATGTTTCTAAATAAAGTACTATCTATCTATCTATCTATCTATCTATCTATCTATCTATCTATCTATCTATCTATCTATTGTACAGCTGTTTACATACAGTATATTGTATACAACGGGAGCACAGACACAATACGGGACCTGTTCCAGAATAACAAGAAGGAATGGAGACCACCAATCTTGTGCTTTTGAGGCTAATGCCTGATCCAATTTGCAACAACAATGGAATACACCAAGACAAAATGAATTTTTGCCTCACTGTCTTTAAATCTTTGCTGTAGGTTAAGTTGTCAGCCAAAGGGTGCCTACATTTGGATAAGACATGTACGAAAATGACTCCTATGTAAATGCGACGCAGACTGAGCAAGGGAGAAGACATTGCTAGTCATTTGAGGCACATGGAAGACATTAGCAGGTGATAATCTCACATCTGCCAACTGGACGTGGTGACCAAAGTATGTGAAACAAAGCCCCTGTAAATGAAATCCTGCTGTTAGGTTAAGAGGATGCCATAGTAGATGACAGAAAACTGAAGAAATCGGAAAGCTCTTTGAAGCCAATGGATAAAGTAATTGTCTGATTGAAGAAGTGTCTGAAAACAAGAGGAAATACTGATTTTATACTAAATTCTTTGTGATTTTCTTTATTTGTGTTCATGTGCATTGAACTATAACAAATTATAACAGGTTGAAATAAATACAGCAGTGTAGTCTTATAACCAGAAATGAATGTTTAGTTAGGACTTGTCACAAGACTCGAAATCTTAGAATACGTTTACAGTTGGAATGCTAAAAAGGCCCTGAAAGAAAGTCAGAAAATCTGGTAAAAGAGTAAAACAGTCTTAGTTAGGGAGTATTACTTCCTGGCACCATGACATGCACCAGCCTTTACGGAAGCTTTCTCTCTTTCTTTCTTGCTCTTTTATGCACAATTAATGTAATCAATTAATTAATTAATTAAATAATTTGTTACTAATTATTAATGCTATGATTTAGCATCTGGTTTGTTTCTATAGTTTTTTGAGTATTGTTTTAAATTTAATTGAAGAGATGCTGCTGTCAATGCACAGTCATGCCTTAAACTATCTCAACTGCTTTTTGGACAAGCTGTGAACTTTGGAGATGTCACAAGGTTGGCATCCAGGAACTGATAGGTACCTCATGTCAACACCATCTGAGAATGTAACCGACTCTGAGGAATATAAAGTGGGATCTATTAAATATTCCCATATTCACCTGGTCAGCACTGCAATCACTGCCACCTATGGAGCTTCGTTACACCCTATCAGAGGAGTTGCTTATCCGAAAATGGGAAGGACAAAAAAACAAAGATCCATCCCTCCATTATCCAACCTGTTATATCCTAACTACAGGGTCACAGGGGTCTGTTGGAGGCAATCCCAGCCAACACAGAGCGCAAGGCAGGAAACAAACCCCGAGCAAGGCATCAGCACACCGCAGGGCGCCAGCCCACACACACAGCCACACACCAAGCACACACGAGGGACAATTTAGAATCACCAATTCACCTAACCTGCATGTCTTTGGACTGTGAGAGGAAACCGGAGTATACAGAGGAACCCAACGCAGACACGGGGAGAACATGCAAACCACTCAGGGAGGACCCGGGAAGCGAACCCAGGTCTCCTAACTGCGAGGCAGAAGCACTACCCACTGCGCCACTGTGCTGCCCCAAGATACATAGTAAAAATAAAAGTAAGGTAGAAAGGATTTAGACCTGGTCTGACATATAATTAGAAATGTTCGATTGTATTTATAAGTTATATGAACTGTTACATCTCATGGCTGTCTTGACGTAGGAGCCCCAAAGCACGCAAGTCCCAAAAAAGCACTTCCAAAAATGCCCACTAGAAGGGAAAAAACGTAAAACACATAACTTCATATAATAACAAGGTTTATTTCAGCAAAATGCTCTGAAACAAAAGCAAGCTGTGTAGAGTACAAAGGGCAAAATAAAGTTGCCTAAAACAAAAGGTAATCCAGGTAAACAAGGTCCCAAATAGAAATCGTGTAAATCACAAAGTACAGAAAAAGGCACAACTAAACTTATCATTCCCAGGCATGTTTGAAATGAACATTCAGGAACTGTGGGAGACCCTCCAGATTTAGAGGGCTGAGGGGCAGTTAATTGTGGTATTTGGCAGGTGGCCCTGCCTCTTGGGGAACCACCAACAAAACATCTCACATACATTAACTAAAACAAAGAATAAAGTACATAAACAGCATAACTCAAAGAATCAAACATGAATGCAAGAAACATAATATGTAGCAGATAAGCGTGTCGTCCACCTCTCGAACCCTCAGGTACCACTCTTCGGACCAGGTGAAAGTATAATAATAATAACTTTTTATTTTGTTATTATAGTGTGCACAAAGCACCCTCCACTCCACACTCATTAACCAATACAATAAACAATTCTCTAACAAACCAATCCTCCTCGCCCAGACACTTTGCCACCCTACCTCCCAGCTCAGCTCGAATGTCTGGGCTCACCCAGAGTCCTTTTAAAGCCCCTGACCCGGAAGTGGCTCTAAGCCAAACCCACAAGTCCGTTTTCCTTCCGGGTCAGGGCAAAGTCCTTTTCTTCATCCCGGGAGCACATTGCTTCTTCCAGTCACGTGACTGGGATGCACTCCCGGGTTATAGGGCATGCCAGCGCCTACTAGCCCCCCTACAGCGACTCCTGGCGGCCCCCAAGGTATCCAGCAGGGCTGTGTCAAAACACTACAAAGTCCATGAGGCCCTGCTGGAACTCGGGGCACCAATATGCTGTCCGGAGGGCTCCTCCTAGCAGCCTGGGGGTGAGGGCCGGACTGGAAAGCCGGCAATCCTCCACAGTTCCCCCCTCTCAGCGAAGCCAACTGGGGCGGAGCGTTGGTCCCCGCGAGGGACGTTCTCCTCCAAGAGGACGCGTCGTCTGGACCCTGGCGACGATGTCGAGACCCCCCAGCGAACCTTGGGGGAACAGTGTACCGGTTAACCCACCGCTCCCCTGTCCTCCGGGGACAACTTCGCCATAGATGGCCCGGTTGACGGCAGTTGTAACACCGCCGCCATCCTCCTGGTCGCCTCTCTTCTTGGGACCTAAAACACCTGGGAAACTCCGTCAGGGTTAGCTCTGCCCTGTCCTCCGCCAAGGAGGGAATTATAGCCGCTTTGCTGCTCTCTGCCCTTTTCTTTATATTGTTAGGAGACCCGCATCTCTGTGTGGGGATCTCCTGCTTTCTCTGGGGCTTGTGCACAACGTGAGGCTCTCTATGGGAGAGAGAGAGCCTCTTTGCTGTTTGCACGCCCGTTGTCCTGTGTAAACTCGGAGGCGGCGTCATTAGTACCGTATCGCTCCGGGGAACAGCACTATTCAGCTGTCCCGGGACGATCGGCACTTCTCCCGCCCCTTCATTAACCAACGGCAACCCCTTTTCCACGCGGGTCGGGCTTTTACGGTCCGCGTTATCCCGGAGCGGCGTCTGATATCGCCGCCCCGGTTCTATCGGATCGCTGCCCAACCACTCCGTCATGGTACCACATTCGATTGTCGGAGACACAGCGCTTTGGCAACCGCAACTTATTAAACGCGGCGCCGATTCACACTGCGTCCCCTTATCATATACGGCGCAGATTTTACTCACCTGCACCGCCGAATCAATCGAGGCCGGGGCTTCACGGCCTAACCGCCGAAGGTACGTCATCAGTCCCTTCAACGGCGCTTCGGCTGCAGCTCCCAGCTCCTCGACACGCTCCTTCACCTCCTGTAGTCCCTGGAAGAAAGCGTAAAGGGGCGCAAGACATTTCTCGAGCTCCTGCAAGTTTGTAAAGTTATTTGTTTTGGTCGGCAGTAAGGCCACTTCCTTGTTTTGGTCATCTGCCGACCGGGAACCAATGAGCACGTCCACTCCTGGCACGTGCTCTGCTGATGAGCGCAAGGGCTCCTGGGATTTGGAGTCTTCTGAGGGACGGGTGGCTGCCACAAGCTGACTGGGATCTGCCTCTTTCACTTTAGCGGCAGATCCTTCAGTCACATTCCGTCTCTCTTTCTTTTTATTTACAGATGGCGCTGCTTCGCTCGCCGCCCCCTTCCCCTTCAGGGAGCGCAGACGCGTTGGGGAATTACTGACCTCACCGACGGCTCCCAACTGACCTTCTTCCTGGTTGTCATCGCGCGAGGTCACGTGAATAGATCCCACGAATGGGTTGGCCGCTTCCATCCGACATGCCTTCTGGGTATCGCGGCCATCTTGCCACGGTACGAGGCAGGTATCTGAATCAGCGGGTGTTTTCCGAAGGCAGGCCTCTGCAAAATAGGAATAAACAGTCCCTTGCCCATCGGGCGTTGCCCCGGCACATACCTCCGGATTCTCCCGCTGTGTCCCCCGACTCCTTCAGGGCTGTTGACGTAGCCGATTGCTGGCAGCCTACTTGCAATTGCGCCCTTCGGACTTGCTCAGCTTTTATCGACTGTCGGTCCCCCTCACACCCAGTTAGGTGAAGCCAGTACAGCTCGGCATCGGTTGCGGTCTTCACCCAGTTGATGCTGGCCTTCTTCTTGCCAGACTTTTTCCCCATTCTTGCCTGCTGAAGATATAGGCTTCCCGCTGCAGCGCTCTTGGTAGCGGGTGGAGTTTTCACCTCCGCGGTCACTAGATGGACCTTCTTAGGGTTCTCTGCCACAACGAATTTGATTATTGATGCAGATCCTCTGCCTCCAGACGGCCAGAGAATCCTGCCGACTACGCCAGTGTAGCAGATAAGCGTGTCGTCCACCTCTCGAACCCTCAGGTACCACTCTTCGGACCAGGTGAAAGTATAATAATAATAACTTTTTATTTTGTTATTATAGTGTGCACAAAGCACCCTCCACTCCACACTCATTAACCAATACAATAAACAATTCTCTAACAAACCAATCCTCCTCGCCCAGACACTTTGCCACCCTACCTCCCAGCTCAGCTCGAATGTCTGGGCTCACCCAGAGTCCTTTTAAAGCCCCTGACCTGGAAGTGGCTCTAAGCCAAACCCACAAGTCCGTTTTCCTTCCGGGTCAGGGCAAAGTCCTTTTCTTCATCCCGGGAGCACATCGCTTCTTCCAGTCACGTGACTGGGATGCACTCCCGGGTTATAGGGCATGCCAGCGCCTACTAGCCCCCCTACAGCGACTCCTGGCGGCCCCCAAGGTATCCAGCAGGGCTGTGTCAAAACACTACAAAGTCCATGAGGCCCTGCTGGAACTCGGGGCACCAATATGCTGTCCGGAGGGCTCCTCCTAGCGGCCTGGGGGTGAGGGCCGGACTGGAAAGCCGGCAATCCTCCACAAATACATGAAACTGAACCCCAACAAAACAGACATTAAACATGAATCTGCACTCCACAATGGGCAAGAACCCTGGCCAAAACATGACAATATTGCGTTACGGCAAGCATGGGCGCCGGCTTAAACCTCTTATTTCACATGCTATTTAAATGATGGAGAGGTTACATCATACTGAGTGGGAAAAGCAGGAAGGGACGTGTGTAGGGATTTGTGGATATTTATGTGAATGAACAATGATTAAAAAGGGAGCACAACAAAATGACAACTAAATGTATGATCTAGACATTGAAACATGGACGAAATTCTTACCACCCAGGGAATGAACTTACATCATCCTGGCTAACTTAGCAACAGAAATGATTCCATCTGTACCAGTATCCTAATGATGAATCATTCTAAAAAATGATTCATTTGTGGACACTACAACTGGTCCTGCTCTGTTTTTTAATAAAAAACAGTGATACAACCTGAGCAGGACTGACCTCATCATACTGCCACCTACAATCATGTTATTGACAGCAGCAGCTCTACGTTATCCAAGCCAGAAGTTCTTATGTTTGTTGATCATGAACATGGAAAATGATTTTACAAAACTAATTCAACACTAAGATACCTACTGCTCTGTTCAACCATCTTCTTATACATGGAATGAGATGACCTAATACGTTAAATGATTTCCACGTCATGTGTCCAGCAATGGACCTAATAACCAGTAAAGAGTATGGCTGTGTATGGCCCAGACACCTGCGTTCATTTCAATGACATCAACTTCATAGCAACAAATATAATAAACAACAAAATTGCAATAATTAAAGTTTCAAATAATTAGCAAAAAGACATGAAGGAAGCCACAGCACAGATTTAAAGTCACCACATCTTGTAAGCTGACCCTAAATATGCAATTGGACAAATAACTTTGAGTCCTGTATTTACTGCTAGAGGGGACTCTGTTTATCCTCCTTCTTGGAGTAGTCTCTGTGTTAATATGACAAGGGTTACAGACATCTGGAGGGTTCTTTCACCCTGACAACAGATACGCTCAGGCTTTTCCTCACTTAGTTAAGTAGCTTCCTACTTTTTAAGACTGAACTGTGGCTCCGTCACTAGTACTTCTTTTAAGTTCTGTTTCAGGCTAGGAATGGGCTGGGACCATACCCTTGGGCTTAAAACCCTAGTCCAGTCCCTCTTTTTGAATGTCATTTTCTCTGACCTGTCATGTGGCTGCTAAGTAATCGATCTTGTTTAGCAACAGCCACATATAGGAAGGGATAGGTAAAATGTCCTCCAAGAAGAGAGACGAGAGGTGGCACCGAAGGCCATTCCTGATTCAAGTTATGTACAAAAGGACAGAGAGCTCAATAGCATTCTTAGGTGTCTGAATTAAGCATGCTAACATTAGAGTGTAATTCACCCCATCCGGTACCACAAAGAGAAGCTTTGTCCTACTTGTCAGGACAGGTTAGAGTGCCGTATTTTACTGCAGAAGTAAAGCAAGCTGGAGCAAAAACAGCTGCCCCATGCTCGGAGAAAATAAAATGAGAGTAGGAAGAAGCAGCTATAATCATGGTAAAAAAACAAATGTAGTAAGACAGAGGTGGCGAGTACGGTTGGGAATAATAAACACATCTGCACAGCTAGCGAGAGCACCCAGGAGTACCTGATGGCAGTAAAAGGAGGCAGTGTTTGTTAGGTTGTTTATGATGTATACTTTATTATTACTTCTCATGAGAAATAAACCATATTTCCATATATTCTGTGTCACATTTAATTAATGTGTTGGTGCAATTTCATTCCAGGCAAAGCTTAGGAATGGTATTGTAATAAGAAGTTGTTAAAAGCCAGCTTACAAAGTCACATTGAAATGGTTTTCATCATGAACATAAAAAGTCTTTGCCACCATTATGTGTATTCAGTAAAAACAGTGCATTCAGAACATACTCTGTCCCTATCACTTTCTGCAAACTTTATTGAAATGTATATTTAATTTTAAATAAATAAATCTGCCATTTTTTCCCATCAATCTACGCTCAAGAACCCATGACAAAGTATAAACCTGTTTCCTGAAAGGCTGTCAAATCACTCATTCATATAAAAGTATTGACACCCTTTGCTGTGTCACTCCTCATTGTGATCAGATGCATCCTGTTTGCTTTAATTCTCCTTGAGATGTGTCTGGAACTTGATTGGAGTCTACCTGTGGAAAACTGAATTGATTGGACATCATTTAGAAAGTCACACACCTGTGTATATGAGGTCCCACAGTTCACACTTTATGTCAGGACAAAAAAACGGTCATGAAGTCCAGGGAACTTGCTGTAGACCTCCACGATCAACTGTGGTGAACCATAGATCAGGGTATGAAACCATTTCTAAAGCGTTTAGTGTTCCCAGGTTCATGATGGCTTCAATAAATATTAAAATGGAAGATGTTTGGAATCACCAGGACTCTTCCTAGCGTCAGCCACCCAGCCAAACTGAGTAACTTGGCATGAAATGCCTTGATCTAATAGTCACTCTAACAGAGCTTCAGAAGTCCTCTGCTGGGTAGGAAAAAACTCTCAGAAGGACCACCATTTCAGCTATAATACATCAATCAGGTGTTTTTGTTAGAGTGGCAAGACATTTAATTTATATTTGAAACACATTAGATAGCCCACTTTGAGTTTGCCAAATACAATTCACTGGACTTTGAGAACATGAGGAAAAATATTCTCTGTTTGGATGAGACAAAACTGAACTGTTTGGGCAGAATTTCAAGCACTATGTGCGACAAAGACCAGGCACTACTTATTATCTGCCTAATACCATCCCTATGGTTAAGCATGGTGGTGACAGCATCATGCTATGGGGGTGCTTCTCAGAGGCAAGGGAGACTGGACAGAAACAAGGGAAGGATGTATGCAACCAGATATACCAGAGTGCACACAACCTCAGACTTCAGTGATGGTTGACCTTTCATCTCAACAATGACCCGCAGCATACAGCTAAAACAACACTAGAGTGGCTTCAGGACAAGTCTCTAAGTGCCCATGAGTGGCCCCGCCACAATGCAGACTTAAACCCCATAGAACATCTGTAAAGAGTCCTGAATATGATAGTTTAAAGACACTTTCCATCCAATCTAACAGATATTGAAAGGAGCTGCTAGGAAAAATGGAATAAACTGCCCAAATCCAGGTGTGCAGAGCTTGTCTAGACTTACCTAAGATGACTCAAAGCTGTACTTGCTGTCAAAGGGACTTCTACAAAGTACTAAATTAGGAGTCGAAATACTTATATGAATGAGATTTCGGTTTTTAACTTTTAATACATTTGCAGGTCTTTCTGAAGACATTTTGACTTGTTCATCATGGCTTATTGAGTATAGATTGATGGGCAAAAAATGGCAAATTTATCCATTTAAAATTAAATCTACAACATAATAAAGCGTGCAGGAAATGAAGGATTCTGATTACTATCTGAATCCACTGAATATATAATTTTGTGTATTAAAAGTGTCACAAAATTAATTACCATTTTATTATAAAAATTATTATGTTATTTTATGTTAGCCTTCCACCTCTGGAAGCATTCAAGGAAATTGTATTCTGTGCTGTCAGTAAGTACATCAGTTATAGTGCTTTGGATGATTTTTAATCAGTCTTATTACTTTCATGACAGACCCAGTATATATATATATATATATATATATATATATATATATATATATATATATATATATATATATATATATATATATATGAAAGGCTTAAGGCTGATTTACTTAAGCACATGAATAATTAGGTGAAGAAATCTGGCTTTTCAATAAGGAGATGAGATAAGGGAGGAAAAAAAGGTAATTTATGCAAGATGACTAAAATGAGATTAAACCTATTAAGTTTATGGCCACGTTCATATTTCAGGTAAGGAAGACAGACATTTTGAAGTAAGGTTATTATACTCACTAATCATGGTACTGGTAATATGTTGAATGTTGATTAGCAAATCCAAGTAAGAGTTTTACTGTACCCTGTACACATGATATTAATAATATAAGTCTGAAGAAAAAGCTGTGATATCTGCATTAATTACTGAGTTGTGGTATAGTTTTCTAATGGTTAAATCAGAAGCTTACACAATTTGGTTATAATACTTAACAAGAACATAACATCATCATAACTGCACACAAATGCAGGTATGGTCTGTTATATGTGCACGTACCACAAATTAAATGATAATAATTTTACATATCTTTGAAAAACAGACACTTCTGCAATGGTTGTACTAGACTATGTATAGCTTTTGTTATTACTGTAGAATAATATTAGCAGACTCCTTTTTGTTAGAAGACTGCATTCTTCTGTTGTGGATGGTGACATCCTTCACATCTTCTACATTCTCTGTTTGCCAGTGCTATTATCTACGCTGAGTTGGACTGGTTACATCATTTCAACAGAGGCCCACCGGATCAGTAATCTAATTAAAAGTGCAGGCTCAGTTATAGGACACACTCTGGAACCCCTGGAGGTGGTACAGAAATAAAACAAAGCTGATTGCCAGTATGAACAATGCTGCACATCTTCTCTGTGGCACACTAAAATTGAGGATGTTAAACCAATGAATTATTCAGTATGTGTATCAATAAATGCTACCATGACTTCTTCATAAAACAGCAATATGGCGTCATAATGCCTCACTGTGAGTGCTCGCTCATCTTCAGCCAACTTTGGAGATTTTTTTTTCTTCTTTGTAATTCTTATTATGAGGAGGGTTCTTGTTGTTTGTTTGTCAGAACATTAGAAAACTCAAGGTAAGAACAGATCATTCAGCCATACAAAGCCCACCAGTCTTATCCACTTAATTCTTCCAAATAACATTTTGAAGGTCTCCAGAGTTCTACTGTCTACCACAGTACTTCGTAACTTATTCCAAGTATCTATGGTTTGAAATTTACCCTTAACAAGTTTTCAACCATGTCCCCATGTTCTTGATGAACTCATTTTATAGTAACAGTCTCAATCCACTGTACTAATTCCCTTCACAATTTTAAACACTTCAATCATGTCTCCACTTAATATCCATCCATCCATCCATCGTCTAACCCACTATATCCTATCTCAGGGTCACAGGGGTCAGCTGTAGCCAATCCCAGCGAACAGAGGGCGCAAGGCAGGAGCAAACCCCAGGCAGGGCGCCAGCCCACCATAGGGCACACACACACCCATACACCAAGCACACACTAGAGCCAATTTAGGATCGCCAATGCACCTAACCTGCATGTCTTTGGACTGTGGGAGGAAACCGGAGTACCTGGAGGAAACCCACACTGACACGGGGAGAACATGCAAACTCCACACAGGGAGGACCCAGGAAGTGAACCCAGGTCTCCTAACTGTGGGGCAGCAGCGCTACCCACTGCACCACCATGCCGCCCTTCCACTTAATACTGTTTTATTTGCCTAAATAGAATAAGCTCAGCTCTTTTAACTCATCCCTTGTAGCCCTGGAATCATCCTAATCGCTCTTCTCTGAACTTTTTGTAGTGCTGCTATGTTTTTTTTTTTTTTTTTTTTAGTTGCTTGGAGACCATCAATTGCTCTGAACGTCTAAGGGATGCTCAATGTTGATAGTCTTGATCAGAGATGTCTATGCAGGAACCTTATCCATATCTTCAGAATTCTCAAAAGGCATTCAATCTGGTAGAACCCTTGCGGTTAAACTTTGAACAATATAACAAACGTCAGTTAAACATCATGGAAGTGTGAAACAAACTACTCATATGTGCAGCTGAGGCTAGAACTTGATGGGTTTTAAGAAATGCCTGGACGAGGTATGGGACCAGCTTCCAAATAAGCTTGAAAGGCATTAAGGCTCCCATATGTTTGTTAGATTTCATATGTTCTTCTGTTCTTTAACTACTGTATCATGGGGAAGGAAAACTTTCATCTCGTTTACACTGGACACATATAAAACCTGGTACTGATGCAGGTCATGGAGTTTTATAATATCACCATCTTACCAGATTCCCAATATTCATAAACAAAACAACTTGATATTGCCCTGCTATGGACTGACACCCTGCGCAGAATTTGTTCCTGCCTTGCACCCTATGGTATCTGGGAGGGGCTCTAGCACCCTGTTCAGGGCAAAGCAGTTTTAAAAAAATGACTGACTGACAGATAACTTGATATCATCAGTGGACTTGGACTCCATCAGAGTTGGTTCCTGCTTTGCTCTTATTACTTCTGGTAGTTGAAGTCCTCGACACTGGCATATGCTCAGGGCATCCAAACAGCATTTATGTCCACAGCCACAGCCGGTTGCCTCTTTTATTGTTCTGCACTGCTTCTCCTACGACTGCTGCTGGTGATAACCAGAATGAAGTTCACGAAGAGCGAGGGGTGGCTGTTTAAGAGTGCCTGTCTCAAACTCTGAACACGTTAGTGAAATAACATCTAATGTAATGCATGCATGCACTCGTATTTTCTTTACAGTAAATGCATACAAGTATTTAGAATAGCGCCCAAACAATTGATACACAGTGGAAAGCCTGTTGTTCAGCCTAAATTACAGTCATATAGTTACATCAGTAAATTAAATTAAATAAATAATAAAAACTACATTTGCAGCATATTGAGTTGGTTCATTTTCAATTGGTCACGACCTTTGAATGACGAGGGCAGAGAGATGGGCAATCACTTGGTGACAAAGGAATCCATCATGATAGCTAAAAACAGAAAACCTTGTCATTATTGATTTTAAAAAAGCCAAAGCCATAGGGAACTTATTTTAGGCAAAAAAAGAAAGGAAAAAGAGAAGAAGTGAGCTCAAGAAAAAAGGTATATCATGGCATGATAGCATCATAAAAACTTTTACGTTGGGTCTTTTGATTAAAAGCGCTAATATTACATAAGGACAGGACTAGTAGCTCATTATATTATCTAATGTTGCATACACTGTTACATATAATGCTGCTGAACGTTCTCTTAAAATGGTATCCACAGGCTGCAGCCGAAAGGTTAAAAAGTTAATAAGAGTAGCAGGAGCAGAGCAGAGTAGAGCGTTTCTACACTTAAGCTCATCAAGAAGTACCAGAGGTCCACCATGACACAGGACCACTCCAGGGGTCATTTGCATCACCTCTGTGGTATCACCTAATGAAGTCATAGTTGACTTTACATTGCGGAATACAAGTTGGTTGAGGATTTAGATTCAGGTTTTAGGTGTTATTACCAATTAGTTTATTTATTTTTTATACTTTGCAGTTAAAAATCAATTTTATGGGATATTTTACCTATTTCAGTGCTGTATTATTATATATGTTCAGTCCCTGAATACAGAGGTTGCTGTCTTGTGAGTGAAACATGCGATAGTCCACATTGTTATTTGCTCGGAAAGAATTTACTGCAATTAACTTGGTGTTAATAGCACAGTGTTCAAACAGTCATGAATACAGTTTGTGTCTACTAAAGGCATGGAGGAGGTGTTGCAGTGATTTCATTTACAGTATCAGCAACAACAAAAACATTTATTTATATAGCACATTTTCATACAAAAAAGTAGCTCAAAGTGCTTTACATAATGAAGAAAAAAATAAAAGACAGAGTAAGAAATTAAAATAAGACAACATTAGTTAACATAGAATAAGAGTAAGGTCCGATGGCCAGGGAGGACAGAAAAAACAAAAGAAAAACTCCAGACGGCTGGAGAAAAAAATAAAATCTGTAGGGGTTCCAGGCAACGAGACCACCCAGTCCCCTCTGGGCATTCTACCCTACATAAATGAAATAGTCCTCTTTGTATTTAGGGTTCTCATGGAAGGACTTGATGATGATGGTCATACAGACTTCTGGCTTTTAATCCATCCTTGTTGGAACATCACGGTGCTCTGAGTAGATGGTGGTGGCGCAGGCTGCCACCACAAAGAAACCGGAAAAAGAAATAGAAGATAGAGTAGGAGTTAGTACGGATTTTAGAGCCACCATGAATAGTTATTATAATGAATTGAATATACAGAGTATCAGGATTAAATTAAAGTGAAGTTATGAGAAAGCCATGTTAAAGTAATGTGTTTTTAGCAGTTTTTTAAAGTGCTCCACTGTATTAGCCTGGCGAATTCCTATTGGCAGGCTATTCCAGATCTTAGGTGCATAACAGCAGAAGGCCGCCTCACCACTTTTAAGTTTTGCTCTTGGAATTCTAAGGAGACACTTAGACACTCTATCTATCTATCTATCTATCTATCTATCTATCTATCTATCTATCTATCTATCTATCTATCTATCTATCTATCTATCTATCTATCTACTGGATTAGGCTCTGGCTCCACACAATCCATGGAACAAATTGAATGGATTGGATGAATGCATGAACATGGTGATGCTCCTCACTAATGAGTTTATACAGTACCTGTGTATTTTAAAGGCACTGAAGGTCCATGAATAACAGGGTGATGCAAAATGCTACAGAAATGCAGGAAATATCCTAACATTTAAAGAAGTAAAAACATCTCACGTGAGCTGCAGCTGCACATTGCTCAAAGAAGAGGGATGCCAAATACGAAATTCAGTGTTGCAACCCACAGCCCGGATTAGCTGCATAGTGAATTCATGGAAACATGTGCAACAAGCTGTGGTCACACAATCATTTTTTAATATTTCATGTTTGTATCGGCGACTAGAAAACATATCTTTGGGTGGCACCAGAATAAAAAAACAGAGAGACTGACTCCCAGGAAAGAAATAAGTAATATCCACCATTAAGAACAACCTAGAACACTAGTCCCCAAACTCGGCCCTGGGGTCCCCGTTTAGCTGCAAGATTTTCTTCCAATCAGATTCACAATCAGTAATAATAATTGATAATAGCTGATCTCATTTAATTAGTGGGTCTTTTTTCTCTTCTCTTATTCTGCATTCAGAAAACCACAGCAGTATTTAGCAGACATTTAAAAACATTCTATTTTTGTTCTAGTTTTAAATGCCTGACTCCCTTTTGCTGTTTTCCTTTTATTTTACCCTTTTTCTGTGTAATTTGCTCCCTTCATTGTATCCTAATAACGGCAATTAAAAGCAAGCTGAGCAGATACAACCAGGCAAACAACACTGAATGATGACAGGCTGCAACTAATTCAGTGTCAGACACACTAATTAGTAAATCATGGATTAAATAACCAGAATGAAAATCAGGATGAAAATACTGTTAAAAAAACATTATTCACATACAACTGCTCAGTACATTTTAATAAAAATTGACCACTTAGCTTTGTAATTTCTAGATTGACCCCACAATAACAGCTGACTTAATTAGGCTAGGCATCCAATTAAAAACAAGTTGGATGGAACAAAAACCTGTAGCCTCAGTCGGTCCCCAGCACTGACTTGGAGAACCACTGGCCTAGAAGATACTAGGACCATTAAAAAAAATTGAAATGAGGCTTAAGATCCTCTAGGCCAAAATACAGCATATGGTCCTATAAGGCAATGGTTTGGAAGTGTGCTGTCCATTTAACAAATGCCTTTGGAGGCTTGGCTCTTTAAGTTTAATGGAGAGCTGGTGAAAGCACAGTCAGTATAGCCAAAGAAAGATCCTCTCACACTCTGTAAGTGTTTTCAAGGTTTGCTGAAACGAGATTCTGATGTTTTCAAGGCTGTCTCGCGATAAACAGCTCAGGCTGGAGTTATGAAGAGAACTTGGGGGGGAAGAAGGTATACCAGTGGGAGAAAGAAAGCAGGATTAACACAAGCATTGGACATTCAGAAGAGACAGTGCTGTGGTATGAAATATGTTACTTTGAAGGTGGCAAGTGGGTGAGTAATAGTATCATTTTCTTAATGTAGCCAAGTTACAATTATTCAACCCCTATATAACATTGATGTTTTAAAGCCTTTTGCTAGTTTATATGGCTTAAAGGGGTGTTAAAACCTAATTAGGCCTTTAATAACTCCATAATGATCCTTAATTTGCTTTAGCTGTGATGCCTAAAATAAACCCCACCGATGAACGTGTTTAAGGTTAGTTGTAACCATGGTTAAGACTAAGGAGCTTTCACAAAAATTGTGAGAAGAAATTATGTCATTGCAGCTGATGGGTACAATGAATAAGAAGCTCTTCTGTAAATGTTAACATTCCAAGAGACACTATTAGGAGCATTATAAGGAAACTTAAAATTTATGGCACAGCTGTAGATCTCCCTGGCCGTGGGAGAAAGCCCACAATTTTATCAAGACCCCTTAGAAACTTAATCAGGACAATTATGAAAACTAAAATGTTACTGCAAAACACCTACATGATGACCTGATGAAGGCCAGGGCAAGGTTTTCAATAGCAACTATTAGACAAACACTGAACAAACAAGGATTTCATAGCTGGACATAGATGTACTCCACTAGGTAGACTAGAACAAGCCAGGAGGAATGTGGATAGGCCTGCTGAGTTTTGGGATACAATCCTATGGACTGGTGAATCTTAACTGCAACTGCTTGAACACATAGACCAGAGGTATGTCTGGCATGAAAGAGGCCAGTCTTATGACCAGAAGAATACATCCCTACGAACAAGCATGAAGTTGGGTCATGTAAGATGATTGGGATGTTATTTTGCTGCAGGAACTGACAGTCTTGACCATGTAACAGGCATCTTGGATTCCCAGATATACAAGGCCATTTTAAAGAGGAGTTAGATGCCTTCTGTATGGAAATTGAAACATGGTGTTCACTGGATTCTCCGGCAAGACAATGATCCCAAGCATACCTCCATGTCAACCAAAGCTTGGTTGAGGAATAGATCCTGGAATGTCATGAAGTGGCCTACTCAGTCCCCAGATTTAAATCATTAGTGGGATTTAAAGAAGGTAGTTATGGAATGAAAACTGTCAAACATCAGTGAGTTGAAGGTTTTTATATGTGAAGATTCTAATAGAGAGGTACAAGAAAGTTGTTAGCATTTACTCAAAACAATTATTAGAAACTATAAAGGCAAAAGGATGCTCCACAAAGTACTGACGTGGCGGGTTGAATAATACTGCACAAGCCCATTTGTGAAAAGAATTACCTTTTTTATTTGAACTCAAATGTACGTTGATTTATGTTCTCAAAATGACTCAAATATGTATGAAAATTTTTTTTTTATTGTTTAATGAGACTTCCTGTTTATTTTACTTAATCTTGATCCCCATAACTATGAAGTCTTTTGAAATGAGGAGGGTAAGGTTAAAAATTTCCGATTGCAAACTACGTGTGTGTATGTGTGGGTGTGTGTGTGTATATGTAGTGTAATGGACAGTCTGGGGTTTTACCCGGCCGGGTCACTTGCATAAGGGAAGGACTGGGAGAGTGAGCTTCTACAGGGCATTACCTCCCCTGGAACAGCAGAGGGCAATCCCTGGCTTTGGACAGTGCCACAGGTTTGGAACTTGGAAGCTTGGCCCTGTTGGGGCATGTGGTCACTGCCAGTGGCTGCATGGAGATCAGCAGAGCGCTGCGTGTCAGGAATGCCACCACACCCAAAATTGCTACTGGAAGGATGTCATGGGACACCTGGAGCACTTTGGCTACTCTGTAAAAGGAGCCGCCTCAGTCCATTCAGGGAGCCAGAGAGAGGGGAGGTGGAAGAGACTGAAGAGAGAGAAGAGACAAAGTGCTATTTGCTTGATTGTACTGGTACTTTGATTCTGTCCTTTCTGTAGGGGGAACAAAGGAAAAGCATTTCCCCCATGAAAATAAAATGTGTGTTGTGCATGAACTCGAGCCTGGTATCTGTTGTGTCAGGTGCTGGGGAACTAGTGGGTCCTCCTGGCGGTCACAGTGTATATACAGTATACTTATACTGCAGTGGGCTGATGCCCTGCCTGGGGTTTGTTTCCTGCCTTGCGCCCTGTGTTGGCTGGGATTGGCTCCAGCAGACTCCCGTGACCCTGTAGTTAGGATATAGCGAGTTGGATAATGGATGGATGGATGTATACTTACAGTGGCCTGTAGTGATCTTTATCGTACTGTCACAAACACAATACAAAAAAAAAATATTCTTTCCTGAACTCCTTCCAGGTAAGATTTGTCCTCTTCATTCTGACTACAACACACCTGGATGATGTCAAGCAGCTTCTTTTATCTTAGACCTGGGAGAACCTTGCCCCATCCCTGCCAGGATGCCCACCCATCACAATATATGCTATATTACCAATACCAAGAGTGCCAGAGAGCTGGGTGAAACGTGGCTCTCAAATGAAAATGCCATTAACAGACACATGGACTTGAACTCAGCAGACTTAAAAAGAAGAAAATCCAAATGATAAAGACTTTATAACCAACACCTTCCAAACCCCACCTTATTAATCCACCCCCACCCGTTACAATCTCACTTGCTATATATTGCTTTTGATTCCTGCATGTCAAATCATTTTCCTCTGATGATAACACCTGGTGGGTGGTCAAAAGTTTAGGAATAAAATCTATATTAAGATGCATGATTCCCTATGTGGATCTCTAGCTAAATATACAGTATATATATATATATATATATATACAGAACAGGACAGGAAGGAAGGCCCTGCCCGGCTCCCTAATCATGACGTCACGCTTCCTCCTCCCCTCAGCCCACAGCCTCGTCTCGGATTTGCGCTAATATATCGCTCCTGCAAGAGAACTATGATTCTTGGCGCAATGAGAGAAGTCACAAGAGCAACCGGAATGTTCAAGCAAATTATAGAAAAAAATCTAATCTAAATCCATTAAGTAGTTCTCTCGTTCATTAGCTAAGCGGATGTAAGATACGCCCCAAAGCTGGTGCGTGAGTGAGGAGGGCCCCAACCTCTTTCCACTGCATTATTCTTGGACTTATGCAAATAAATCGGTTCCGCAAGCAAACTACAATTCTTACCAGATTGAGACAAGTCACAAAATTAATCGGTATGTTCAAGCAAATTATACAAAAAAACTTACAGACCCCCGTGACCCTGTGTTCGGATTCAACGGGTTGGAAAATGGATGGATGGACAATCTTAAGTAGTTCTCTCGTGAAAAATGGATAGACAGACAGACACATGTTGGAGTCTATATATATATATATATATATATATATATTATATAGTAGCAGTAGGGGCGCTAGTGCTCCCTTGAACCCTCAGGTACCACTCCAAACACCAGGTAAAATTCCAATTATTATTTATTTTATAATAATAATGTGCACAAAGCACCCTCCACTCCACACTACTCATACAAATCAATAAACACTACAATAATCACAATCCTCCTCTCCCAGACACTTAGCCACCCTTCCTCCCAGCTCAGCTCACTCGTCTGGGATTTCCCAGAGTCCTTTATAGTCCCTGACCTGGAAGTGGTTCCATCCCAACAATCCATAAATCCTCATCACTTCCGGGTCAGATTAAAAGTCCTATTCTTCAACCCGGAAGCACGTCGTTCCTTCCGGTCGTGTGATCATGACGCACTTCCGGGTTATAGGGCACATAGCACTCTGTAAGCCTCCCTACAGCGGCTCCTGGTGGTCCCCATGGTATCCAGCAGGGTTGTTTATAAAAACTACAATGTCCATAATGCCCTGCTGGAATTTGGGGACCTTCCATGCTGCTGGGAGGGCTCCATCTGGAGGACTGGAGGTGTGGACCAGAATATTTGTCCGACCACCCCTCACAATATACATATATATATATATATATACAGTATATATATATATATATATATATATATATATATATATATACAGTATAGTGCTTTACATAACAATTGGTTTGTTTGCCTTATCAAAAAGCAGAATGTCAGAACCAGTTTGCATTAATAATATATGACCAAATAGGATGAGGTATTGTGTTTCTACTCAAATGTCAGACCCCCTAGGGTAAATGAATGCATAAAAATTCAGCAGGTTAGAGGTTAGAGTCAAAACTTTATGGTGTATTTTCTCAAAAACAGTTTGGTCACTTTCATAGAAAATCAAAGTTGAGATTGCTGTGGGATTGATGTGCAGGGGTGGAGGTGTCAGGTCCATAGCATAACATTTGACGTAAAGCTTTACTTCCCACAGCAACTGCTTTCTGTGACTTGTGAGTGTGGAATGCTGGTTTTCCCTGTGCTTTGCCCCAGTGAGGCCCTTCATACATTTTTGTTTGTAAAAACCTCTCACTAATTGAAAAGATCTATCAGCGGCAGTCCAGCTGCTGCCAAAACAAGCAAGAATGGTCCTGCAGTGTGAACAGGTGCTATCAGTGATTCAGCAGTTGGAGGTTAATGCAGCAAAATTAAAGTTGTTATTGTCGATCTAGTAAGGTAAAATGGTCATATGGGTAATTGCACTGTGTATGACTAACTAGACATGATCTGTGTTGTGGGGTATGGAGCCTATGAGGTGGTCAGTCAGGTCCGTGGAATGTTATGAACAGCACTTTAGTGCCATTGACTCTGGCACCAGTGTCTGCAAGGTCAGGCTTAGGCTGTAATGACAGATGGGATAAACTGTCACTGGCCGTCAGGAAATCTAAAAGTGAAGTCTGTTAACCCTCAAATAGCCTGTTATTTAAAGAGCTACAAAAGGGGTTGTTAGCTCAAAGCCAAAGTGGCTCAAATTAGCCATTGGACAAGAATGCATCTGGCAGTTTCATCTAAACATTTGAGGTTTAGTAAATAAATGAAATCAGAGGGCACTGCCTAAGAGCATGGACGATGGAGCAGAGTGGACTACTCTAAACAGAGGATCACATTCCTGCTTTGTTTTCTAGAATATTACAGAACCAACCTCAAAGAGTCTGAAAAGAAAGCAACAGAAAAGCCTGTCAAAAACTCAGTTTTTAATATTCTGAAAATTTCACGTGCACTTTTTAAATTAAAAGGAAATAGCAATCAAATAATTAATGACATTGTGTCATATTTTACTCTGATGATCAATGCAGTGCATTTAAACAGATTTACGTCTTTCAATAAGATAATCTGAATAAAGTAGTGAATAGTCATTATAATTGTTTATTTACTCACTTATATTACTTTATCATATTGTGTGCATTCGGTATAGTTGTGTTTTTCTGTGTAAGTAAAGTCAATCTTACATCTGTTTAAATATATTCACCCCTTGGATATTTTCACGTTTTATTGGTATACAACATTGAATCACAGTGGACTTAACTTGGCTTTTTTGACCGATCAACTGAAAAAGACTCTCTAATGTCAAAGTGAAAACAGATCTCTAGAAGTGGTCTAAATTAATTACAATTATAAAAGAGAAAGTAATTGATTTCATAAGCATTCACCCCTTTCAGGTCAGTATTTAATCTGTGTGCACACATCTCTCACTATTCAGCTCTGCTGCCATTTTTCTTTGAAAAACTACTCAAACTCTGTCAGGTTCTGTGGGGATTGTGAGTGGACCTTTCACATCCAGCCACAAATCCTCACCTGGATGCTGACTCAGCCACCCTAGGACATTAACATTGTTGTTTTTAACCATTCCTGTGTAGCTTTTGCTTTCTACTTGGGATTGTTGTCTCGATAGAAAACAAATCTCTCAAGTGTGAGTTCCATCCAGATTGCCTCTAGTTTGGAGATCTGCCTCCTTGTATTGCTGCGGAGAAGTATTGCCACGTCATAATGCTGCCAACTGCCATGCTTCATGGATGGGCTGGTTTGTTTTTAATAACGTGTAGTGTTTGGTTACACCAAAAAATGATGCTTAGTTTGATTGCCTAATCAGACCATAACACCTTCTCCCATTGACTTCAGAGTCTCCCTCCCATGTGCACACTCTATCCATGTTAACATGTGCATTTATTTAATGGTGGCCTTCTCTCCCATAAACCTGCGACTGTTGTTTGTTGTCTGCAAAGCCTCTCCAGGCCCAGCTCCCATATCTGTTAGCTCCTTCAGAGTTCTTCACAGTTCTCATAGGTCTCTTGGTGATGTCCCTAACTAATAATTGATTTAACTGGACTCCAAGGGATATTCGGTGGCTTGGATTATTTCTGGTATCCATCTCCTGATTTGTGCGTTTCCCCTTCTGTGGAGTTGCTTTGAATGTTGTTTTTGTCTTCATTGTGTAAGTTAGGCCACCACACTTACTAACCACAATCTGGAACCTCAAGATAAAGTGCATTTAGATCTACAATCAACTGAAACGGCAGACAGATGATCTCCATTGAACTATTTCTGTAACTTCTAAAACTAACTGGCTGCCCCGGTGAAAATTTAGGTGGGTCATATTAAAGGGGTTGAATTCTTATCTGATCAGTTTATTATTTGTGAGTAATGCAGTGATCTGTTTTCAATTTGATGTTAGAGTTTTTTTCTATTGATATCAAAAAATCCAAATTATATTCACTGTGATTCAATGTTGCATAACAATAAAATGTGAAAATGTCAAAGGAGGTGAATACTTTTTAACTTAGGCATTGCATACCTTCATGTTATTTTTTTTGGCTCTTTGGGAGCTGGCTGTTCTGCCAGCAAGGCAAAGGGAGGAAAAAAGGACAATGACCAGAAGATGTACTAAAATCGGTGAACAAAGTAAAATGTCGAAACCAGGAAGACAAACTAACAAGCACCAAAAACCTAATCGATAATCCACAAGCCAAAGTCTTAATGAAGCAAGACATCTTTTCACTTATAAATACCAGCATGAGTGCACACTTTAAGAATTGCTTGGTTGATCCAAAATCTTTTACTGTCACACCTATGGTGTCATCAGGTCACAGCATCATAGAAAGCATTACCTAAAATAGCAACCTCCACTAAAAACAGGATGGCATCTTGGAAAATTGAATACAAAATGAAAAACTAAATAAATAAACATCCCTTAGACAAAAAATTACAATCCAATTATATTCAAAATTAATATTTATACTTGTATGTGTTCACATATATATATATATATATATATTATAATATATTTATTTATTTATTTATACTAATAAACATTTGGAAAAATAAAGAAAAACTTCAAAATAAATTTAATAGCAAATTCACTCAGTGCAGATCCTAACACCAAATTATTTCAAACAGTTGCACATTTTCCCATATTTAGATATGTTATGTCATGATGTTGGAAACCTTCTTGTCATGTTTAAAATACAAAAAAAAATATATATATGCATGTTTAGATTACTTCTAATACATTTTTGATTCAGTTGCATGCTATTGCTATTTTACCTCTTATAACATCATTTACATTGCTGTTGTGCAGGATTCCTGGTATGCTTTCCTGTTACAGCAAATTAGTGGCATGGCAGTTTCTTCACAAGTTATTTAAGAGCGAGGGGTCAGGGATTCTCCCCTGACATTTTTTTTTAAATTAAAATTAAAACAGTCATCTTCATTCAAGTATCTAAAAATTAAAATGTATGAATTTAGTTGCCAGGTTTTGCACCCTCACAGCTAACAACTTTGTCATTATATAAGCAGACATTATCTATTAATTTGCTTTCTGATTCATTCTATCTTTCCCACCCCTATCGTTCAAACAAAAAGGGAAACTAATGGCACATGTGTTTTTCATGAGCATATATATATATATATATATGTATATATATATATATATATATATATATATATATATATGTGTATATATATATATATATATATATATATATATATATATATATATATATACTAGCCGTCCCCCGCAGCTCCAAACAGAACAGTGAGGAGGGCCCTCCCTGGCTCCCTACTCCTGATGTCATGCCTCCCCCTCCCCTCGGACCACAGCCTCTGTCTCTGACTAGTGCGAATTTATTGCTCCTGCAAGCAAACCATAATTCTTAGCGCGATGAGAGAAGTCGCAAAATCAACCGGAATGTTCAAGCAAATTATAGGAAAAAAAACAATCTAAATCCGTTAAGTAGTTCTCTCGTTCGCTAACTAATCGGAGGTAAGGAACCCCCAAGGCTGGCGCGCGAGTGAGGAGGCCCTCCAACCCCCTCCCTCGGCCCGCTGTGTGTCTCTCTCTCAAATTCGTGCAAATAAATCGGTACCACAAACGAACTATGCTAAATGAGAGAAGTCGCAAAATCAACCGGAATGTTCAAATTATAGTAAAAAACCCGATCTAAATCCATTAAGTAGTTCTCTCATGAAAAGTGGACAGACATACAGACATACAGACGTTGGATTCTATATATGGAGAGGTGTTGGCCACAGGCGTGTGAGACAAACCCTTGCGGGTTCATACATTCAAAAAGCCTCCAACACGTAGCTCTTTATAAGGTAGTGCTGGGGCTAGAGATGGTTGTGTGCACCACGTGCTGTTTAGTTTCCTTGTCCCTTTATTAATAACTAGCAAAATACCCGCGCTTCGCAGCAGAGAAGTAGTGTGTTAAAGAGGTTATGTAAACATATATATACGTATACATATATATACATATCTACATATACACATATCTACATATACATATATATATACATACATATACACATCCACATCCATTACAGTATGTGGACAAAAAAGAAGTTCCAGTTATGACCGTTACGCTTTGAATTTCGAAATGAAACCTGCCTAGCTTTTGTAAGTAAGTTGTAAGGAATGAGCCTGCCAAATTTCAGCCTTCAACCTACACGGGAAGTTGGAGAATTAGTGATGAGTGAGTGAGTGAGTGAGTCAGTGAGTGAGTCAGTGAGGGCTTTGCCTTTTATTAGTATAGACTAGGGGGCTCCGCCCCCTGCTCGCATCGCTCGCCAACCCCTGGTGTTTGGTAATTACAAATAGCGTGATGTATGTATGAGATATAGCATAGTGTGAAGGTGTAGATGACGCACATAGGAAGGAAAGAATAAACTGCATGGCACAGTGTAAAGATTTATTGGAAAATTTCCTTGTACACAACATTAGAAGTAAACATGGTGTCTTGTCCTTGAATGAGTTTTCCTTGGCATGGATTATTTATAATCTTAACTTTAACGTCAGATGAACGGCGAGCTCGTGAGAAGGCCACATAAAGTTGTCCATGTCCAAATACGGGCTCAGAGAGGTAGATGCCAACCTTGTCCATGGTTTGTCCTTGTGATTTGTTGATGGTCATGGCAAATGCAGGTTTAATGGGGAATTGTCGCCGTTTAAGTGTAAAAGGTAATTCTAGGTCAGAACTTGTAAGGTCAATTCTAGGAATCAGAACAGTATTGTTAGCATGTGATCCTGTAAGAACTTTTGCTTCAATAACATTGTGTGTCATGGTGTTGACGACTAAACGTGTACCATTGCATAAACCCTGTTTAGTGTTAAGGTTTCTTAATAGCATGAATATTGTTCCGATTTTAAGGTTAAGATTGTGTTGTGGTAATCCGGCTGGGTTAATAGTGTTCAAATATTGTAAGGGGAAATTAAGATGGTCATTGTCGTCATCAGAGTCAACTTTGTCAGAGCTTAGAAAGAGCTGTGCCTCTCCCGGAAGTAATGCAATGACTTGGTTATTTATGTGATCAACATTAATATTTTTTGGACATAATATAGTCCGTTGTGTTAAAAGGGATATTTGGTCTAATGAGATTGTTGTTCCAAATATCGTCGCAGATAAAGGCTTTAGGAATTGTAATAATATCTGGGTGAAGTCCATCTGTATTGGTGAGTGTACCATCTCCCAGTTGTGATAACCAATTGTTATATTCTGGATGTAGACATCGCATGTTTTATACCAAGTGTATCTTTTGAAAGCAATGCCAATTATCCGCGTAACAATTTTTCTTCCGCGGTTTTAGAAGTTCGTTGTAGGCGCCGACGTTTATTGTTTTTTTTGATGCGGGTTCGTGTTTGTGGTCCCGTTACTCGAGCCGTCTCGTTCTGTACCCGTGATCGTGAAGTCATGACTTGTTTGTTCTTTATCGTTAGTAATATGGATAAGTAATAAGGAGGATCGCACTCACTGTTAATATGCAGACTGTTCATTTCTTCGTATTATTACCAATCAGGTGTCGCGCTTGTATATGTATTGTAGTCTGGTCTCTTGTTGTTTATGTATGACGTCGTCCGCGTATTTTAAGGTGGACTGAACAATAGCTGAGCGCATGGCATGTGGAGCAATAGCTAAGCACTGTCTAAAATCTCCTTCTAATAAAAGTACCTTTCCTCCAAAGGGAATATTATTATTCATCAACGCAATGCCAATTGTCCGCGTATTTTAAGGTGGACTGAACAACAGAAGGAAACAAAATGGGGTATGTTAAAGTATCAAGTTGTGGAAAGCAAATGTCTATGCGTTGGAAGGCAGGTTTGTTGGTTCCATCAGGATGTAAATGCAGAACAATATCGCGGTCAAACGGTGGCTACCCATCTTTACTTTGAAAGACAATTGCCACTACATTAACGACAGGAAGATTGTATCATCTTGGATCTTGTTCTTTGTCCTTTATTAAGACTAAAGCAATTGTAGTCGCTGCTACACCTTCTGCTGCTGCTTTTGTATTGGCCTCTCTTTCAACCTCATGTAGCATTTTTATAGACTTAGCTAATGGGTGATTGTTTATGACATGAGTGATGTTTCTCATTATAAGCTCCGTGCATTGTTTGTTTTCAGGAAGGTTCTTTCGTTGATAAATTGCGTCATCTGGATCCAAGATGTAGATTTGTGCAAATTTGCGTTCTTGATTTGTTTCAGGGTGCACTGTCCCAATGCGATGTAATATTTGTCCACATACGCGAAAGCAGTGTGGGCCATTGCCTTTTGGTGGCCTGATATTTACTCCGGTAGATGCAAAAGCAAATGAACTATTGTAGGATCTAATGCAGTGCATAAAGTTTTTACTTTCAGGTACATCGTTAGTTAGAAGGTTCTGTAGATATTCAGGATATGAATGTAAAGGAGTCAGTCTAACTTGACCCTTTTGACAACAACGTATAAATTCATTACTTGTATTGCCAGTTGTTTCTTCAGGGAAGTTAAGTGAATGACAATGATTGCAAATGACATTCATTAACCCCAATGAATTTTCATGAATAGTGGACTCATCATTAAACGCGTTGTCAGCCAACTGCGGAATCGTTTAGCAGGTGTTTGTCGTTCATGTCTTTGACGTTTATCTTTTGTTTGTGCCGTTTGAGAGGAGCTTCGTTGTATGTCCAGTATTTGGGATGTGTTGTTTTGGAGCTGTAATCGCTTTGCTTGTGTTGTGTGAGAAGCCCATTGTAGTCGCCGGCGTTCATTGTTTGTATTGAGCCTGGTCCGTTTTTGCATCTCGGTCAGTCGAGCTTTCTCTTTTTGGAGCCTTGCCTGCTTGTTTTCCGGCATTTCAGACGCGCGTTGTAGACGTCTGCGTTTATTTATTTTGTTTCTTCGCTCCCGTTTTTGTATCTCTGTGACTCGAGCTCTTTCCTTTTGAACCCGTGCCTGCTTCACTTCAACACTTTGAGACGCGCGCTGCATGCGTCTACGTTCATTGTGTCTGTCCATCTGGGCTCGTTTCTGTAACTGTGTTAGTTGAGCCTTGTGTTTTTGGATCCGAGACATTTTTTGTTCATCGGTTTCAGAAGCGCGTTGTAGGCGCTGACGTTTATTATTTTTTTTCATGCGGGTACGTGTTTGTGGTCCCATTACTCGAGACGTATCGTTTTGTAGCCGTGATCGTGAAATCATGACTTGTTTGTTCTGTATCGTTAGTAATATGGATAAGTAATAAGGAGGATCGCACTCACTGTTAATATGGAGCCTTTTCTGTGATTGTACGGTTAATAGTGCATCATTGTAATGAGATTCACCTATGGTGTATAATTTGAACGTGTTCAGATGACGTATGTTTAATACGGACATTTCGTTTCTTTGTATTATTACCCATCAGGTGTCGCGCCTGTATATGTATTGTAGTCCGGTCTTTTGTTGTCTATGTATGACGTCGTTTGTTGGCGTGCGTTTTTTTTGAGGGGTGCGTTGCCTCATTTTTTATTTCTGTTAGTGGAGGGGGGCTTTGTGTGTCGTGGGTGTGAATCCTCATTTTTGTGTGCGTACCGTTTCGTGTGCTATGTGGCGCTTGCGTCTGACTCCTTTGTTTTTGGTGTGCTAGGGGCGTGTTGTCTCATTTCTTATTTCTGTTAGAGGAGGTGTGCTTTGTGTGTCGTGGGTCTGAATCCTCTTTTTTGTGTGTGTCCTGTTTCGTGTGGTATGGGCTTCGTGTGGCGCTTTGTTGCATGGGTCTGTTGCTATGGGCGTGGCGCATCATTTCTCAGTTTCCGGTGCTTGGAGGGGGGCTTTGTGTGGCGCCTGCGCACTATGTCTTTTGCGTCCACGGCCCATGTCCCTGTGTCCATCCGGTTAACCATTCTCGTTTAGTAATATGGATAATCTTTGATGACTCAATGTCACTTATTCTACTTTTTGTACACATTTCACCATTTTTTTTTATGTGCCAACTCATCATTGCCTGTGCACTGGAGGAATGGTTAAGGTGAATTAATACATTCACAGGGGTCTGCTGGAGCCAATCCCAGCCAACACAGGGTACAAGGCAGGAGCCAATCCCGGACAGGGCGCCAACCCACCACAGGACACACACACACCAAGCACACACTAGGAACAAATTAGAATCGCCAATCAACCTAACCTGCATGTCTTTGGACTATGGGAGTAAACCAGAGCACCCGGAGGAAACCCATGCAGACACAGGGAGAACATTCAAACTCCACGCAGGGAGGACCCTGGAAGTGAACCCATGTCTCCTAACTGCGAGGCAGCAGCACTACCACTGCGCCACCCTGAGTTTATTTTGAAAGGCACTATAAAACAGCAAGTTAAATCACTTTCAGGAATAACTGCTATTTGGTAGCATTAAATAACAATCCTCCAGCATCTGTCTCTCTCTGTGCTATTTTCATTTAAATTTGTATCACTGTGGAAACATGATGCTGCAGCCATGTGTGTAATTTGTTAACTGTTTTATTTTTGATAACAGATGCTGAGGCATTTTACCATATCAAACATTGTTACCTTAGTTTCTAAAAATAAGGAAGTGAGCATAAAAGAAGTTAATAGCACCCTCCACATAACATGTATGAAATGTAATATTGTCTAAGATGCATATCACTATGGCTCCCAATTACATCTTCTTGACAAGCCTTTGCTGGGTCTTTTTGCAAAAAAAGATATAAGGGTATTGACAACAGAAACTGACACTCAAGCAAGAAAAAAAATCACAAAAACCTGAAGTGACAGCATAAACTGCTACCTAGTCTTGACCGCTAGGGGGTGCTAGTACAATAATGTGTGATTTATAATAATGCCTTTTAAGATGCATAGGGAACTGCAGCACCAGGTAACAGCCCAGAGTCACAAGCAGCAAATATCTGATTCAGCAATAATGGATGCAAAGGATTCAAAGATGGATCTCTTTTCCTAATAAACTTTTAATTTGTACAATATTATCCATGTAAATGATTCTAGTGTTTATTCAATTTTTGTACTTTTCACAGTACAACAGCATTTTTTATGACTTCCAATATTTTTTTTCTGCTTACATTAGTCATTAAAATATTTGCTTTTTAAGTGTCTGTACACATGGATATGAATACAATGGAGAAAATACATTTTCAGAAACAGTCTAAAAGATGCTTAGTACAGTATATATAAAATGAAAGAGATTTTTTCCATGGAGATTGCTGATGCTTTTCATTTTTGGATAACCTGATCTTTTTGTCTTTAGAAGCTGCAGCCTTCAATATGAATATTATGTTTCATAAATATGTGCTTGCAAAGAATCAGTAATTTTATTTATATATCTTGTATTTTTTTTTAATGTAGCAGCTGCTTTTATTTATATTCAGTGTATATATATATATATATATATATATATATATATATATATATATATATATATATATATATATATATATATATATACTCGTATATATATATTGTAGTACCCAGCCAGGATGCCCAGGAGAAACATTATGGCCTGCCCTGGTTGCTTTGGGGGCCATGGGTACAGAGCTTTAAAGCTCAACCCTGTAGGCCTGTAGGGGCCCGTGGTCACCGCCAGGGGACGCCCGGATGCCTTGGCAGCCCTGGACCTCAGCACTTCTGGAAGTGCTGAGGGGAAGAGAAGCAGGGACACCCGGAGTGCTTCCGGGGATGCAGCCAGCCCTTCTGCCACACTGGGGAGTGTCGGTGGAAGATTGCCGGGAAACACCTGGAGCACATCTGGGTGCTTATAAATGGGGCCTCCTCCCATCATTCGAGGCTGGAGTCGGGTGAGGAGAAGGATGAGGTCTGGCAGGAGATTCAAGGAGGCAGCCTGAAGAGAGGAAAGACATTGTGGAAGGGCCTGGACTTGTGGGGTGATTGGGGCTGCGGCACTGGGATGTATGCTTCATATTTTTGTACATATTGTAAAATAAACGTGTGTTGGGTGACATAACGATGTCCGTCTGTCTGTGTCCGGGCTGTTTCCCACAATATATATATTTATATATTTATTTAAAGGAAAGACCTGTGTGAGTATGAAGCAGTCCGCTCTACTCACACTCAACCACAGCCACTAGATGGCGCATGTATGCACTTTTACATTTTTTTGGTACTTGCATGCACCTCACTTCTCACTACAAAAGACGTGTGTGTGTGTGTGTGTGTGTATGGAGCAGTCCACTCTGCTCACGCTCAACCACAAGCTCGGGAGTTGGTGTGAGTTCTATGGAAGATGTAGAAGCTTATACAAGTGTGATTTGCATTTGGTGCTTGCATGCACTATTAAATTTTTCCAGCGCTTGCAGGCACCTCACTTCTCATTCAACCCAAGCAGACAAACTCAGCTGTGTGGTACATGCACAATGTACGTTCACACAATCTTTCTAATGTTCATGTCTTTTCATTTTCTAACCCACTTAATCAATATCAGGTTCACACAGGTGCTGGAACCTAACCCAACTAGCACTGGGTGTAAGGCAGGAGAAAACCCTGAACAGGGCACTAGTCCATCACAGAACTCTTTCAATGTTCTAAATGGATACATTTTCCTTTTTTGCCTATCAATCTGCACTCAATAGCCCATAATGACAAAGTGAAAACATGGTTTCAGAAAGCTTTGCAAATTTATTAAACATCAAAAACTGAAATTTCTCATTCATGTAATTGTTTAGACCCATACTTCATTACTTTGTGGCAGCCCCTTTGACAGCAATTCTAGCTTTAAGTCTTCTTGGGTCAGTCTCTAGAAACTTTGCACACTTAGATTTGTGCAGTTTATTCCATTCAAACTGGCAGATCCTCTCAAGCTCCATTAAATTAGATGAGAAGTGTCTATAAACTGCCATCTCAAGGTCTCTCCACAGATGTTCTGTGGGTTTTAAGTCTGTGCTTCGGCTGGGTGACTCAGGGACGTCAGAGACTTGTCCTCAAGCCACTCCAAAAATATCTTGGCTTTAATCCCATAGCATGATACTGCCACCATGACGTTTCACTGTTAGGGTGGTATATGGCAGGTGATGAGCAGTGCCTGGCCTTCACCAGACATAATGTTTCATTTTTGTTTCATCACACCAGGATTTTTTTTTCTCCTGCTGTCAGTGTCCTTTAAATGTAGTTAGGCAAACTCCAAGTGGGATTTAGCCACTTTACCATAAATGCCTGATGGTTTTCCTTCCAGCAGGTTATCCCTTCTCAGTGGAGGAGTTTTGAAGCTCTTTTGCGTTTTCAGACACATTCCTGACCAATGCCATTGGTGCACTTTTAATTAGTTTGGTCAGACATTTCGATTCTGGGAAGAGGCCTGGTGATTCCAAATGTCTTCCATTTCACAATTATTGGAACATTGAAAGCTTTAGAAATGTTTTCATCCCCTTGCCCTAATCTTTACCTGACCACAGTTTAATCAAGGAGGTCTACAGGGAGTTCATTGGACTTCATGGCTTAGTTTATGTCCTGACATGCAGTGTGAATTGTGGACTTAACTGTTGTGATGGGCGGCCGGGTCCCATGCCCGGCCGGGATGCCCCTGCTGCATATGTTCCGGGGGAGCAACCATGGGCAGCTCAATACCTCCCCCGGGATGCTTGGTGGAAGCCTCCCTGGTCAACGGTGATTCCCCAACCTCCCGCAGGGCTCTATGGGAGAAGGAGTCCTCCACAGTCTGGTTTGAAGCTGGGGTGGCCGCTAGGGGGTGCTGCCTGGATTCCACAGCCCGGCTGGACAAATCTTCAGTTCCACCTGGAAGTGCAATTGGGACCAGGTGGTCAAGCACCTGGAACACTTCCAGGTGGGCTATGAAAGGGGCCAGCCACCACCACTCCGTGGCCAGAGTCGGAAGGAGAGGACGAAGCTTCAAGGGAGGAGTGGTGGTGCCAGAAGGGCGTGTTTTGGTTGTGGTCAGTGCTTGTTTGGGACTGTGTATAGCCTGTGGGATTAACGGGGAAGACGTGCCCCACAGGTGAAGAAAAATGAATCTTTATTTTGATTTTTATACGTGCCTCCGTGTGAGTCTGTGCCGGGACGGGTGCAAGAAGGCGCTATTGTTACACTGTATATACACAGGTACGAGGGTTGTCTGGGTTCCGCGCGGAATTTTATCGTTTGTCGAGTGTCAGCCTGTCGAAACCTGTTCTGCTGTGTAGAGGGATTATTCAAGTGGTTGCATGTTTTTGTTCAGATGTTTTGCTCCCTCTGTTCCTTCAGAATGAACACGAGAAGCAAACGAACTGAGAGTGCGCAGCCGGCGCTAGCGGCGAAGCTCCCGACTCCGTGCGTGCGTGACTTTCGAGTGATGATTTTTTACGACTTTTCTGATGGTTTAATCCGCTCGGTGGAACGCACCATGTTTGCCATCTTTTTCAACATCGATGGCATTGTCGCGTCAATTCCGCTGATGGAGAGGAAAACTGTGACCTCTGAGTGGTACACCACTCAGTGCCTGCCTGACGTTTTTTCTGCAATGGCTAGAGGCCGGTCCAAGAACTTGTGAAGGCACTTTTTGCATCATGACAATGCGCCAGCCCACATGGCTAATGCGACGAAGCATTTCATTGAAGACAGTGGTGTCAACGTTTTGAACCCGCCACCCTACTCGCCTGATCTTGCACCATGTGACTTTTGGCTCTTCCCGAAGGTGACAGAACCCCTGCGAGGCCACAACTTCGAAACTCGAGAGGAACTGATTGCAGCTGTCAAAGAACAGCTGGACAACCTCCCAAAGACAGCCTTTCGCGAGTGTTTTGCGGCGTGGGTCAGAAGAGCCCAAAAGTGCATTGATGTTGGCGGTGAATACTTGGTTTAAAAAGTTTAAAAAGGATCGAAGTACATGAGAAAAATAGAAAAAAAAATCCTTGGCTACTTATTTCGAGTGATTCCGCGCGGAACCCAGACAACCCTCGTATGTGCCTTTCTAAATGATGTGCAGTCTATTCAGTTTACTACAGGTAGACTCCAATCAAGTTCTAGAAACATCTCAAGAAGAGTTAAAGCAAATATAATGCACCAGACCACAATCTGGTGTGCCACAGAAAAAGGTCTGAATACTTGCATAACCAAGAGATTGCAGTTTTTCATTTTTAATAACTTTGTAATCCTTTCTGACCACATTCTCACTTTATCATTATGGATCAGGGGTCCTCAGTCACGGTCCTGGAGGGCCGCAGTGGCTGCAGGTTTTTGCTCCAACCCAATTGCTTAATAAGAAGCACTTACTGCTCAAGTAACACTTCTGCTTCACTTTAGTGGTCTCGCTCATTAAGATTTTGAACCCTTATTGCTTATTTTAGTCTTAAACAGCTGTATTCTTGGTTTTTAATTGCTCCTTATTAGCAATACCATGCAAATGACAAAAGAGACCAACATTTCTCAATTTAGCTTGTTTCCATTTACACCTGTGTGTATTTATCATGCACTATTGGGTTTAATTAAATACTTGGAAAGAAAGTGAAGAGAAAAAAGTGAAGGACTGAGAATAACTCATCCATTTTTGCCTTTAAATCATTTGGATGATATCCTTAGAAACGGGAAGAAAATCTAGGACATGAGAATGACCTGACATAGCAGAGTTAAAGCACTAGCAAGCCATGAAATTAAATTATTGGCAAGAATTGCTTTCTAATTAAGCAGCCGGGCTAGAACAAAAACCTGCAGCCACTGCGGCCCTCCAGGACTGTGACTGAGGACCCCTGTTGTGGATTATCGAGTATAAAATGATGGTCAAATATCACACATTTATGAATTAAAAATTAAATCTACATCTAATATCTTTAGACAAATGGTTCACTGCAAGTTGCCAGGAAGTTTTATTTCTGTACCTTGTGTGAAAAATCTTATTAGTTTGAATGTTAAAATAAAAATGTAAGCATTTTTTTCACCTTGGTCTTTATGCATCTATTTATGTCAACTATTCTCAAATATACTGTATTAATTCTTAATTTACTATATGAGATAACAGTGTTATACATTTCATACAGACAGACTTCAGATAATAATAAATTGGACAGAAAGTCTAGGAATCTGAATTCACTGTGTATATATAATGTAAGAGAAGAAGTAATCATAGAAAAATTTTGGGGCACATCCTTGACCCCGTATAATGGAAGTAAATGAAAGTAATATGATCCTTTTCACAATGTGTGTTTGAGCCCTGAGGGAATCTGAGGCACTGCTGGGGGGGCTGCCATCTAACACTCCAGGGGATGCCATGCCCTGTGCATATCTGCTTCCCTGGACATTCTTTTATGAAGGCATCCCAGCCAGGTGAGCGGCCTGGCCGTCTGTCACTCTGTGTGTGTGTGTATATATATATATATATATATATATATATATATATATATATATATATATATATATATATATATATATATATATATATATATATATAATCTTATAATTAATTTTAAGTGTACATGTACAAGGAATACCAGAAATGTAACTGTGTAATATTTCAGAAACATTACATGAAAGGTGAGCTGCAGTAGGTTCAGAAATGGTTAGGCCAAATGCATTAATGTTTTGTTTTTTTTTTAATAAATTGAACAGAAATCAACTAATTTCTACTTCTTTTACCCCTTAAAATCATTATAAATGCATTCTTAATATACTAACTGGCACATTTAGTAGGCACTGTTTTAGTCATTTCACATAATAAATGTTAAAACACACAGTTCTGGATATGTGCACTGGAACATTTCAGAGAAGGGCCAACAACTTGTGCCCCATGGGCTAAATCCAGCTTGTGGAACCATTTAGTCTGGCATGTAATCAGTTGACAGAAACTGCTGCCTAATCACTCATCTAAGACCCAACATTCCCTTAAAGGAACACAATATCCACATATTTTTATAAGCAACAAAACGGAATCTTAAAACTTGCAAAATGTATTTTACTGTCTAGCCCTCAAAGGCCTATTTAAATGTGAGAATGGAAACAAGACGTAACTTTATTTTTTCAGTCCTGCTTAATCTTATTTGGGGTTGTTGGGAGATGGGCCTATCCCAGAAGCATTGGTCGGAAGGCAGGGACCAGCCCTGGCTAGGGAGACAGTCCATTGCAGGGGGCCACTAAAACACACACACAAGCACAATAATCTTTAAGATATTGGTGTTTTATTCTGGCCTCTTGAGGAATACAAGTTCTTTTAAACTCAAGAATTGGATTTGCTGTAATGGAAACAAATAGGAAGTTGTCCACTTTGCTGTGAATTTGAATTAAGGCACCGCTGCTGAGTAAATGTTGAGTGCCGTTCAATGGAAGAGAAAGGGGTGCGGCAGAGGCAGGGAGTGGGTTAGAGGCGGTCTGCATGGGACAACAGGTGAAGAACGGGCTTTCAAAGACTCGTAAGAACATGCAATGAGTGCTTTACATAGTAAAGCAACATCTGAACCGACCAATGCCATCCTGAGAGTGCGTTTCTTTAGTATCGGAATACTGTCTAACAGAACATTTTTGCTTGTAACATTTTCTATCTATAATAAAAATTAGCTTTTTCTGTTTGTCAAGGTAAGGTTGTTATGCAGACTAATAATGGCATCAGAGAGTGGCAGCATATTGCATGTTGATCAGCACATGCAAGTAACAGTTTTGCTGTGCTCTGTACACTAGAGAGACCTATAAAGCCTAGAACATGAAATAAAACTGAGGGCAGATACATAGAAAACGTGACAACTCCACCCAGATAGCAACTGGATTTGAACGCAGGGCACTGCTAATATGAGAATGGTCTCCTAAAGAGTTCTGGTTTAGAGATTTAGAAAGAACACAGAGAGTGGACACTGAAAGGAACATTTTCATGCAGTTCTGCCCCCATGCATTACAATACACAATAGCCGGGGGGATGAGTCATGAAGTGAGGGGCGGCCGCGTGTCCCAAGTTAGACGCAGTTTCTATTTTAATAATGTGCCAATTCACCCCCGCCTTCTGCGTGATAAAAATGCACCTTGTGATTGATTTACAAGTAAAGTACTCACCTAATACTTAAAAGTTTATTTCACTTGCAACTTTTTATTTGTTATGTGCCATTTGTTAAATCTCTCAGATTACGCTATTAAAGGATGGAAAAGTTATAGTTTTAAAGAAAAAATTACTTGCAAAAACTTTACCTTGATTAAAAGCCTAAAGCCTGTCAATGTGTTGAAACACCTTCTGCTAAACACTGAATATTTTAAGAGAACGTAGACAAGCATTTCTTAGAATATGGCTATTTTTTAACTGACACTTACTGTTTTAATTACGAAAGCTTACTTTGGGTATATGTGAGTGTGACAAGTGTGTCTTGTCCTATTAAAATCTCCAGAATTAGTACAGAAGTATATTTTACAGAAGGGATTCATTTATTATTCAAACAAGAAATACATTAGCTATATGTAAGCATTCTGGCACTCTGAATTACACAGCTGGAGCCGAGGCTTTCAGAGCACAGCCTACGTCCACTTAATGTTACTGTGCAGAGTTGTTGATAACAAGATAATAAAAATGAATTACCATTAAAATTATTTCAGTATTATACAGATGAATCCAGCTATAATATAATGCATTCAAATGTGTGCTTCATTTACAACATAACATAATATGACATTCTCAATTCCACTGAAACTACTGTAATTCAGTAGATGATCAGAGCCTGCATTACCAGGATCAGGCGTATCATAGGAACCAACTCTGGACAAGGTGTCATTACTTCTCACACACACACACACACACACAAAGCCAATTTACTTATTGATAACCTAACCTGAGCATGAGTTTGAGTAGCCAAGAGAAAACCCACAAAAACAAAGTGGGAACACGCATACTCTACAGAATGTGGATGACAAATACAGTGGGCATGAGATCTGATTCACAGGATCTGCTACCCTGCTCAGTCTACTGTTGTCCACATCCTGGCACTGAGGGTTCTCATCAAGTGCAAACGTGAATATCGGCAGAGATTCTTTGCAGCCTTTTTCGATTTTCGTAAAGCATTCGACTTCTTATGAGAAGGTGTACTTTCAATTGTTAAAGGTTTTCAACAGAATTTCAATTTAATTTCCTTTTACATTTTTCAATTTTTTTTTACTTGTTTCAGATGAATTTCAAATTACTTTTTATTTGTAAAAGGTGCACTTTCAATTTCCACACCTCCAGACCATTGTGTATTCAAATCTAACATTTTTCTATTCTATCTATCTATTGTGAAAGAAATAGCCAGACACACAACGAAGGTTTGGGGCAGCTGCCCGTATAGTTTCCCTGGCTGCAAAAGGCTTAAATTTGTGTACAATGTGTACAGGTTAGAGTCCAAAACAGAACTGTTTAAGTATGGAGGATGAGGGGTTTCTATAGGTGGTTCACAGGAAGTGACATCCCCAGGTGCCAGGACAGGAAGTGACATCCTCGGGGCCGGGACTGGAGGGATTTCTCATGGTTGGTCTGTGGAGAGAAAAGAGAAAGGCTTAGTGCACCCCACCGCCCCCTGGTCTGGCATGGAATTGGTGTTTCCTGGTCCCTTTGGTTGACTCCCAACACTCTATCTATCTATCTATCTATCTATCTATCTATCTATCTATCTATCTATCTATCTATCTATCTATCTATCTATCTATCTATCTATCTATCTATCTATCTATCTATCTATCTATCTATCTATCTATCTCTGTGATGTGCATGTTAGGGAATCTGGGGAGTCTAAATTGGTGTAAGTAAGTGTGAGTGTATCCTGCGACAAACTGGCTCCTTATTGAGAGTTGTGCCTTATAGATCTTATTGGTCTTAAAATGAGCGGATGGATAATTAATCAAAGTTTTTTTTAATATCCGTTCTTTTTTTAATACTGTTTCTCCTATCTTTCATCATTGTCATTTAATCATGCTGTTCTTGCATTTGGTCTTCAATCCATAGAGTAACATGTAATCATCTGAATAAGAAAAGCTTGCATTAGTATCTCTATCTGTTTGTTAACTTAATCAAAGCTCATAGCATGAGCAGGAGATCCAAAGATATGTTTTATAAACAAAAGGTGAGTGTCTGTCTTTCAACAACATGATTTGGTAGTTTGTTTCAGATTTCCATGATGAAGAGATGTTTTCTGGCTTCTACTTGAAATGGACTTCCTATTAATTTTCCACTGTGCTCTTCAATTCTGTGCTTCACTATAAAACTATATAAATTGCTCAATTATGAAGACCTGTATTAGACCCCCTGCCCCAATGTAGCCATCTGAATTGGTTTAATAACCCTAAGTCTGTTCAAGTGGACTTTAGTCCAGGGGCTCACTTGGTTGCTCTTCTCTGCATAGCCTAAAGAGAAACTAACTTTTTTGCATTGACTTTAACTGTACAACATGCCCCAGATTAGTATTTATGTTTTTATAATATCATCAGGAGCTCATAGTGGTAGTGCTGCTGCTTTGCGGTAAGGTGACTGTGGAAGATTGTGGGTTCGCTTCCCGGTTCCTCCCTGTGTGGACAGCACTTTGAGTACTGAGAAAAGCACTATATAAATGTAATGAATTATTATTAGTTGTTGTCTTGTTTCGTTTTGTTTATTTTTTCTTTTGAATGTATACAAATTTTTATTATTAGTTTTGTAATATGATAACAAAGGTATTTTGTTGAGCAGACAGTGATGGGATATATAATATTATCACCCCATCATTATAAAAGATGACATTGCATAAAGCCAAAGGATTGCAATGTACATCATCACTTTGTTAAAATCAAATACTTTGAGTTAGTTTGGTATCACCCTGTAGTTTTAAAGATTAGTCTAACTGATCTTTGCAAAATGACTAATTGCCTGAAATTAGGCTACTTTTCTAAATAACCCCTTTATTGTAATTAATTTCCTGGATTGAAAATATGTTATATCCAAGTTCACCTGCACTCTCCCTTTATTCAAATACTCATTACAGATTAATCAGCAAGAGGCGAAGAGTACAGGTAGTAGGACAATACTCCATATGGAGTGAGGTCATCAGTGGAGCCCATCAGGGGTCTGTTCTTGGACCCTTGCTTTTTCTTATCTCTATTAATGACAGTGATATTGGTATAGCTGGTAAAGTTTTGAAATCTGCAAGTTATACTAAAACTGGAGAGAGAGCACATATTACAAAGAAAGCAAAAACTGTTGAAATGGACCTAGAAAATATTCAGAAATGGGCAAACACTTTAATGTAGAAAAGGGCAACATGTTACACATGGGCAACAAGAACATTAATTGTAAATACAAAATGGGAGACAGGAAGCAACTTCTGAAAATGATTTAGAGTTTAATGTTAATTATATATTCTCATCATCTAAGCCAATTGAACAGGCCAACCAAATGTTAGGTTATGTTGTTTAAACTGTAGACTATAAATCAAGAGATATTATGCTTAGACTATTTAATTCACTAGTGAGACCACATTAATAAAGTATCTATCTATCTATCTATCTATCTATCTATCTATCTATCTATCTATCTATCTATCTATCTATCTATCTATCTATCTATCTATCTATCTATCTATCTATCTATCTATCTATCTATCTATCTATCTATCTATCTATCTATCTATCTATCTATCTATCTCATATTGTGTGCAGTTCTCGTCAACATGCTACAAGAAAAAACACAGCCGCACTTGAAGCTGTGCAGAGAAGACCAGCTGAGTGCATTGCAGGACTAAACAGCTTTTCCTACTATGACAGTCTAAGGGAATTGAACTTCTTTAGTCTGAAGCAGCGAGGGCTACATGGAGACATAGTCCAGGTCTTCAAAATTCTCAAAGGTATCAATAAAGCAAATCTTCAATCAAAATAGCATACTTGAGGATACCAGTGGAAATTAAGAGAAGATATATTGAAGACTGAGGGTAGGAAACACTTCTTCATGCAAAAAGTCATGTGGTGGAAGCTGAAACATTGACAACTTTTTAAAAAATATCTGGATGAGGTATCTTTGGATTTTCAGATGAAAACCAGAATTTTCTACCAAATGGAGAACATGAAGATGCCAGAATTCCAGTTTATAGGAGCTATAGGGCAGAGTCATTAACCTCTTAGCCAATGTTCTTATAACTTCAATTATAAGTATTTGATACTATGGTTGATTTGGCTTCTCTCATTGATTATTTTTGTCTTAATCCAGATTAGAGTTAATCTGGTTGGTGTCTATCCTGCTAGCACTGGGCATAAGGAACCAGTCTATTGACTACTAAGGCTACTCCATGCTAGCTACCAGTTCATCTACCACTTTTCTTAAGAATGTCAAAAGAAAATCAAATCATCCAGAAGAAATCTCCATGTGGACAATAGAAAAAGACTATAAATCTAGACAGACAGTGTCCAGGTCTGCATTTGAATTCATTACTCTGGAGCTATGAGACAGCAGGGTTTAAAACTTGGCTCACCATGCCTCCCACCTCTACTGTTATGTACATGCAATGATTCGGCTGATTCACCTCTTTCTGTTAATTGTCTTGTTTTAGTAGAGTAGTGTGTAGTGTCTACAAATTGTGCAGTCCCCACTCTCAAACCTATGAATGCCCGGCCATCTGTAATTTTACTTCTTGATCTCTCGACTCATTACTCATTGCCTATTTAAGTGAGCTTCTTTTTTTCCCCCACTGTAAAATGCTTTGAGACTCCTAATTATGCTTTTTGGTAAGGTCAAGAAATACTGTAATAGAAATCAAGAACTGGAAACAAAATCAAAAGCAGAATGCACAATTTCTCTGACAAGAGCAAGCAGGGCAAATCATTCAATATCTTAGCGCACAAGAGTCAAGAGGGGGTGGACTGGCATGCAGAATTGATGGACAGATATTGAGAGGAGAGAGAAGAGTGCAGCATGAAGCATTTAACACAGTGTTTCCCAAACCTGGTCCTGGTGAACCCCTGTGGCTGCAGGTTTTTGATCCAACCGGATTCCTAATCATTGACAACACCTGATAGCACTGATCTCATTTAATTAGCTGTTTTTTTTTTCTTTTATTCGACATTCAGAAAAGCACAGCAGCAAGCTTTTTACATTTATAAGACATTTAGAAATATTTCTGCTTTTGCTATAGATTTAAATGCTTAACTCTCTGTTTTTGATTTCATTATACTTTGTCCTTTGTCTGTGCAGTTTTTCCCCCTTCCTTGTATCTTAATAATGACAATTTAAAACGAGCAGATCAGGCACCCAGGCAAACAACACGGAATAATCAAAGGCTGCAACTACTTTAGAGTCAAACCGACTAATTAGTAAATAATGGATCAATTAAACAATTAGAACACCTAGAAAAATAATAAAAATATATAATAATAAGAAATAATAACTCTGCCAGGGCTGCCCTTTGTCACCGATTCTGTTCATAACTTTTATGGACAGAATTTCAAGGCGTAGCTGTTGAGGGGGTCCTGTTTGGTGGACTCAGGATTGGGTCACTGCTTTTTGCAGATGATGTTGTCCTGTTTGCTTCACCAGGCCGTGATCTTCAGCTCTCTCTGGATCGGTTCGCAGCTGGGATGGGAATCAGCACCTCCAAATCCGAGACCATGGTCCTCAGCCAGAAAAGGGTGGAGTGCCCTCTCTGGGTTGGGAGCGAGATCCTGCCCCAAGTGGAGGAGTTCAAGTATCTCGGGGTCTTGTTCACGAGTGAGGGAAGAATGGAGCGTGAGATCGACAGGGGGATCGGTGCGGCGTCCGCAGTGATGCGGGCTCTGCATCGGTCTGTCGTGGTGAAAAAGGAGCTGAGCCGTAAGGCAAAGCTCTCAATTTACCAGTCGATCTATGTTCCTACCCTCACCTATGGTCATAAGCTATGGGTAGTGACCGAAAGAACGAGATCGCGAATACAAGTGGCTGAAATGAGTTTCCTCCACAGGGTGTCTGCGATCTCCCTTAAAGATAGGGTGAGAAGCTCAGTCATCCGGGAGGGGCTCAGAGTAGAGCCGCTGCTCCTCCGCATCGAGAGGAGTCAGATGAGGTGGCTCGGGCATCTGATCAGGATGCCTCCAGGACGCCTCCCTGGTGAGGTGTTCCAGGCACGTCCAACCTGGAGGAGGCCCCAGGGAAGACCTAGGACATGCTGGAGGGACTATGTTTCTCGGCTGGCCTGGGAACGCCTCGGGATTCTCCCAGAAGAGCTTGAAGAAGTGGCCGGGGAGAGGGAAGTCTGGGCATCTCTGCTCAAGCTGCTGCCCCCGCAACCCGACCTCGGATAAGTGGAAGTGGATGGATGGATGGATGGATGGATGGATGGATGGATGGATGGATGGATGGATGGATGGATGGAGAAAAGTAGAATGAAAACCAAGATGAAAATACTGTTAAAAAGAAAAAAAATACATTGTTCCTATATAATTGCTTGGTTCATTTTAATATTTTTTTTTTAGCAAACTTAGTTTTCTAATTTCTATATTGTTCCCTAAACACAGAACTTGAAATATCAGTTCACTTAATTAGCCCAGGAGTTCAATTAAAAACAGAAGTTAGTTGGAACAAAAACCTGCAGCCACAGGGGTTCACCAGGACCGAGTTTGGGAAAGACTGGTTTAACAGAAATCTGTCACAAGAGTGGGACTTCGTGTCCCCGTTGAATCATTTTTAAGAAAAACAACTCTGGCAAAAAAGGAAAAATAAATCCCTTTTAACTAATTTGGGAATAACAGAAATCTTATGATAGATAGAAAGATAGATAGATAGGAGGAAATTTGACTTTTTACAGAAGCTCTTTAAATAAATAAATACATAAACAGAGTGATAAATAAATATATATACCAACACACTGTGGTCTGAAGACACACCAGAATGACTGAAAAAGAAGAAAATTTTAAAAAGAAAACTTCTGACATGACAATCACAGTCACAGTGAGGCATTATGCGACATATTGCTGTTAGTATAAGGAAGATCCAGTTGCGTTTCTTGACACACTTATGGTGAATGATTAGTTGGCTGAAAGTCCTCAATATTAGTGTGTCAGAGAGAGGATGTGCAGCATTGTTCATAATGGCACTCAGTTCTGTTTTAACTCCTTCACTATGACCTCCTGGGGGTCCAAAGTGCATTCTATAACTGAACTTGCCCTTTTAATTAGTCTCTTGATTTGCTGGGCCTCTCCTGAAGTGATGTTACCAGCCCAGAACTCAACATTATAGAATATCGCACTGGCCATGAAAGAGTTGTAGAAGATGCAAAGGATGTCAGTCCCTACATTAAAAGAGCACAATCTTTTCGGGCAAAAAAGCCCACTCTGCCCTTTCTTATATAGTTCATCTGTGTTTTGAGACCACTCCAACCTGTCATTGATGTGGACCTCCAAGTACTTGTTGGAGTGGCCAGCTTCTATATCCACTCCTTGAATAGTGTCTGGACAGAGAGGCAGTTTAGTGTGATTAAAGTCAATAACCACTTTCTTGGTTTTGCTGATGTTTAGTTGCAGACAATTCTCTTTGCACCAAGAAACACATTTCTCCACCTGACTTCTATATTCTGTCTCATTCCCTTTATCAGTACACACCATAAGTGCAGAATCATTTGAGAATTTCCTCAAGTGCCATGTCCTGGTGTTATATTTGTAGTCTGAAGTGTATAAGGTAAAGAGAAAAGGAGACAGGATTGTTCCTTGTGGTGCTCCAGGGTTTCTCTCATCTGAATCAGTAACACAGTCCTCGAGTCTCACAAACTGCGGCCTGCTTGACAGATAGTCCATCATCCAGGACACCACAGGGTCATCCATCTGCATATCTCCGCATTTACCCCTTAACAAGGATGGCTGAATGGCATTGAAGGTACTAGAGAAATCAGAAAATATAATCCCCACAGTGCTCCACAGTCTGCTCAGCAAATATATGTGTCTGAGGTTCTGTTTTGGGAAACCTAGGGAAGCAATTTATTTTTTTCAAATAGTCTGCAAAATATTTAAATTTCAAAAGTCTGATTTTTTGGAACATGGCTGCTTTTGTCTGTGTCATACGATCTTACTGGGGGAAAAAAGAATGTATTGCAAAGTATTTAAGAGATTTAAAGAAAATGAAAAAAATATTCTTTGAAAATTGATATTGCACAAAACCCACAACAGTGTGGAAAACCAGCCAGCTACATCAAGAAATTTCTATTTGTAATAACATGTTTTGCGGGGCATTGAAGTTCATATGAGCGTGCAAACGAGGAAAGATTTCATTTTGCTCCTGTCGTGAAATGTGATAAACACAAGGCTGAAAAGTTGGGCAGTGACATAGGGTTTTTTTTTGTTTTTTTTTTTCAATCATAAGCCTTCACGCCAACATACATTAGCAATGAGCTATTTAGATAGATAGATAGATAGATAGATAGATAGATAGATAGATAGATAGATAGATAGATAGATAGATAGATAGATAGATAGATAGATAGATAGATAGATAGATACTTTATTAATATTTATTTGTTCCAGAACATAAGGTGGAGAGCAAATCCTCCACTATAGTCTAACTGTAGCCACTCAATGCTTGTTTCTGTTTAGGTGGCTTGTAGTTAAAATGACATCCTTTTGGAAATCAGCAATTGAGAACTTTGCCAGAATCACCATCTATCCATTTTCTGCGCCCACATTTTTCAAGCATTGTCATTAAATAGTTTACATTTCTCATATATGACACCAGCATGATATATATTTTTTCTCGATTTTTTACATCACTGGGGTATTTGTAAATAGAATTTGCACAAATCTTTCATATGACATTCAGTGCTCAGTTGCTACGCTGTCTAAAGAGATTCTGTTTAAATTGAATTGTGTGTTCCATTCTTTCAGTGCACAGTAACTTAACTGCTAAAGATGAACTTTGCTTGTCAGGAGCCATGCGTGTAATTTTATCTTCACTTCTGGTTTCAATCATAGCTATGTCAAATTGTGATGTCTTTCCTCCAGGATCTAGTCCGTTGCCTCAAAGCTGATAATTCATATTACATAATAGGCTACTCTATCAAATCACTTACGTACTTATCTATCGCTGTCAAATCACCTACATAAATGTACAGTTGATTTACCTGACTTGCTTCATGGAACATCATCAGTTAAGAGAAACAACACTCGCCCTGTCCATCATCATAGTACCTTAAAGCACTCTTGTAGTCAATTACAAATCTCATCATATTATACTAAGTAGCACTACTACAAAGCCACATGAGTTGCGAAAACATTAAGTGCGCATACTATACATCCATCACGGCTCTGGTGATAAGTTTATACAGGATCTCTGAAGAGGCCAACAGTCTAAATTCAAAAATAATGGATTTCACATGAATCACTCTGTTGTTCAAAGTGCGGTATAAATCCTGCAACGGTGGACTAGTGGCTTTGGGAAAAGGACCGTGAATCCAGCAGTCCCTAGTCATAAATCTATATCTAGATGGTGGTCACGTGAAGGTCGTCTGGCACTTGGACCGAGACAGGATTGCAATTCACCAGCTGCGTCTGCGACTGAGCATTCTTATTCAGGATTCAGTCTCCTGACTCCTTAAGATGAGGGGGCTATAAAGGGTGCCCTAAAAATTGTTTTTCTCCATCTTTTAAAGACATCCACATAGCCTTGACGAGTGCCATTCTCGTTTCATATAACCATCAAGAACGGAACTATAAACATAAAAAGATTCTACTGTTCTGTTCTTTGTATAATTCATGAGACAAGATGAAATGAAGTTCACAGACATCCAGCATTGTTGTGCTGCTAAAATGAAAAAGTGATCCACATTTTCAGAGTGAAAGCAATATCAATATCACATAATAATGTTTAATAAAGTATTCAAAGAAAGAAACTCGAGTTTATTCTGAAAGTAGAGTTAATTAGTTGATCAATATATATATAAAAACTACACCTTATGAACTTTAGAGGCAGAAGCATTTGACGTTTCAAGCCACTTGAAATTCTTCCACATTAGTTAATTACAATCATTTGTCTAATACAATGGACAACAAAGACATCAGACAGCCCTTTTTCATTTATTTAGCCTTAAATTCTACATATTATTCTTCGTAATTTGTATATAATTTATAAGACAGGTAGCACAGTTATGCCTCACAGCTCTGAAAGACTTGCTTTGAATCCCAAGCCTGGTTACTGTCTGTGTAAAGTTTGTATGTTCTTCCCATGCATTCATGGTATTCTGTACTGACACTTTAGTTTTCCTCCCGTTTCCTAAAACCGTACATGATTTTAGATTTACCGTATATACTCGCATATAAGTTGAGTCTTGAAACTCAAAAAATCGATCGTAAAATCAGACCCCGACTTATATGTCCATTCAAAAACACGACACTTAATTTTTTTTTTTTTTTTTACATCTTCTTGCCTCCTCCAATCTCACACCAGTTTCTCAGATATATTAAATTTTTTTTGCAGCAGTGCAGTTACCAATTTCTTTTGCCACTTCAACGACTTTTAATTTAAAACCAGCTTCATATTTTCTTTTGATTGAACGCTCCATCGTAGATAAGGGATGCTCTTACGATAAAGGTGTATGAGGGTGTGAGATACAAAAAACACAAAACAGTGCAAACGTTGCTTCAGAATAGTTCGGATATTACCGTGTGGTCACTTAGGCACAACACATAGAAAAAAAAAAGGCGTTGTGCTTCGTGGTTACTCTCTCAGGTGGGCGTTAGCATCTCATAATCTCTTGGACCAATAGTGTGAATTTTCTGCATTCCACTTAAACGACTGACATTACATTACATACCGGAAATTATACAGTAAAATCAAGTCACAACTTATAGACGGGAAAACTTAAACGTGAGTATATATGGTAGATACAATAATTAGGCTAATTGACAAATCTAAATTCACCCTGTGTGAGCAGAGAGAGCAAGAGTGGGTCCTGTGAAGGCCCTGTGTCCCTTTCTCTGTGTCCTGTCTGATGCTGACCCTACAAAATATTATATGAGGAAACTTGTGTGTTCTTTTAGGTTGCTATATAATGACATGTGTGTTGATGGTTCTAAAATTAATCAAAGTAATAAAATTAAAATAAATAAAGGTAATAGCAATGCCAAAAGGAGCACTAATCACAGGATGGGTCATTTTGTAAATTGATTAATTAACTGGAAATAATAAAGACTACTCCATATAGGGAGAAAAATGACAAAAAATGAGTTTATTATTCTATTTTGAAAATTCCACAACATCGTTGTGATTTTTAATAAATATTTTAAAATGAAGAATTTGTGACAGAAAAATTAATTGACAAGGATCAGTACATGAAAACATATGTGATAAGAACCAGATAGACAAACTAACATGTCTCAATGCCCAATTATTACAATATAAATAGCATTAAAAATACAGTTATGCAAGGAATATGTTTTTATTAGCTCTCCATTTATATTTTTCATGTTTTTTGATCATTACAGCTTATTTTTGTACCATTATTTTGTTCTTATTGTATGACTACAAATTTATTGAATAGTTTTTGATATTAAGACATTTGACAAATGAGAGTAGCCCATTCAGTCCCATTTGTTTAGCTAATAGCTAAGGTCTCCCAATATCTCACCCAGATTCATCTTAAAGGTGGTCACATTTCTGCTTCAACTACATGGCTTGATAGTTTGTTGTAGATTCCTACAACTCTTTGCATAAAGAAGTGCTTCCTGGCATCAGTCCTAAATGCACTTCCCCTTAATTTCCACTGCTGTCCTCAAGTATGTGATTCACCCTTAAACTGAAAGAATTCTACTAGATCAATTTTATCATTACCTTTGAGAATCGTGAAGACCTGGATTACATGTAGTCTCCTCAGCTGGAAACTAAACAGGTCTAAGCCTCTGAGACTGTCACAGTAGGACATGCTCTGAAGACCTAGGATGAATGTGGTTGTTCTCCTCTGAACAGCTTCAAGTGCTGCTATGTCTTTGTTTTAGCGTGATTACCAGAGATGTACACAATATTCCCGATGCTGCCTCATTAGTGCATCTGAGCATAACATTCCTTGGGTTATATTGTAAAAACTGCTAAATATAAATTAGCACTTTATTTGTATTTTAATTGCTTCTGCACATTACTTAGATGGTGAAAATGTTGTGTCAATGTAAGCCACTAAGTCCTTTTCAGACAATTGCCTTTTACCGTGATGCCATTTAGGTTTTTTTTACGGGTGCTGCCAATTTGAGACTTTGGTTACTAGGGGATGTAGTACTGGAAATTACATGTCATGATGTCACTAATGTGAAGAATCCTCCGAGACTATGGATAGACAAAATTTATGGTGCATGTTATTATAGTGAGTTCTAGTCCTGAAGTCTTTGGCATCCTCTTTTTGACCTAAGACAATCAAAAAAGTAGATTATTCCTCAAACTTTTTAGGTCTGAAAAAAAGGAGTTTATCACTCCTACCGTCCAGATCCAAAAGCTCAAAACAGCTCTTACTGGCAACGCTTGGTATAGTAAAGTGAGCTTATAGCTCGGACCATTTAAGTCTGACTGCTGACAAGGCAATTAAAATAGCAAAATGGCTTTGCTATTTAACTGAAATGAGCTAACAACTTAGCTATCAGGTCAAGTCAAGTTGGGGAACATTCACTGGTACAGAATGTTGCTGCACTCACCACACGACAAAACAGTTTAGGATCCCTGTTGGCAACCTCCTAGGCAGACATGCAGTCCAGTCCCACCCTCCAGAATTGAACATCTATCTGTCACAGCCAGGTGTTACGTGGGCACCCCCTTGGCCTGGTCAGCAATGAGTATCCTGCAAGTCGGATCACCTTTTGGGAACTGCACCACATGGTCGTAGTGCCGCAACTGACACTCCCTTCACAATGGAGGAAATGTGCCTCATTTGGGACTCCATGAGCAACTGCTCATTCAACACAAAGTCAAACCAGTGTACCTAAGGATTATCCAAAGAGACACAGTACTGAAGGAGTCCAGCCTTCATCTCAGGTCACTGGATATATTGGCAGAAATACTGGGAGCACCATACCCCACTTTACAGCGACCTCATGATCTCCCATGCTCTCCCAATCCAATTACTGACTTCATTGGATGAGTCACCCAAGACATGAATGTCGCTGCCGAGGTAAGCAAACGTTTTGACGAGGTCAACACTCTCTCCGCAGACAGACACACTGCTGATGGCTGTGCTCAAGGGGTCATTAAGGCCCAGATCTTGGTTTTTATCACAAGCCCAGACACTCAGAATCCTTGCTCAGTCTCTCAAGAGCCCCAATCACTGCTCCCACTGACTCAGAGAAGACTACAGCATCATCAGAAAAGTCAAGATCAGTGCATCTTTCTTCACCAACAGATGCCCCACAGCCGCTGGACCCCCAGAAACTTGCCAAACACTCAGTCTATGCAAGCACTGGACACAGTAGGAGCAAGAACTCACCCCTGATGAACCCCAGAATCAACTGGGAAAAATGCAGAGGTTCTGCCTCTACTCTGCACAGAAATCACAGTACCAGTGTACATGCCAGCCATGATATCCAGCAACTTCAGGGGGATCTAAGGATGTCCCACAGGGCAGCTTGATCAACTGAGTTGAACGCTCTATGGAAATCGACAAAGACTGCAAAAAAACTGCCAATATTTGTGTTTGTGCTTGATGTAAGCCCTCACAACTTAACTATTTTGGTCCACTATTTAAAAATTGAGTATATAGCATGGCCTATGTAGGCTGGAGAAGAGCTTTATGCTTTGGCTTGTTGTGTGTCACCACTTTCATTCAGACTGAGTATGAGATAAACTACTTATACTTTTGACAAATGTCAGACCAACAAGTTGAAGAAGCTTGGATAAAAAACATTTTATGCATGCACTGTAATTCCAAATATCTAGGCTCAATTATAACAAATACGTTTTAATCTGTTGTTGGAAATCCACAATGTTTAATTAATATAGTATGGCTCTGTAGTGAATACCATCTCAAGGTGTGGCACAAGTTGTTCATATTTATTTTCCACCATCAGAACCCAGATAGGAAAGTCACAAGTGGCAGCCTTCTGGTGTAAAGTCCTCTGTCTTTTTCATAATGCCATGCTACCTGGAAAATCATTCTAACTTATAAGTGAGACACTGACTGGTGGGGCCTGGTGTTTATTCATAATAGCTTTTTTACTTCAAATTGTCTCATGGCTCGAGACTTGCCTAACTAAGTATCACCATTGTGGCTGTCTGCTTTTTTCTTTTTGTCTGAAAGCCTTTGATGCTGATTTCTCCTGCCAGCGATTCCTGAGCCCAACTCTCGTCATAGATCCAAGATCTCTGAAAGCCATTTTCAGTCTTGGGCTAAGCCCAAGAAGAATTTGCTTATTTGCATTTCTTCTTGCTACTTTGTTTATAATTTTATTGCCATGTAACCTAAAGCAGATGAATGTTGGGTGGGGGCACCCTGTCACATTATATTCTTATTCAAATAACCAAAATTCAGTGTGCAGTGAATTATTTTTTGTGTCATTTTGTGATCTTATAAGAAATCAGTAATAAAAGTCAAAACGGCCTTTTTCAAAGTAAACAATGAATGTGAGTGCAGCGCATTGAGACTCTGCACAAATATGCAGCAGCAATGCCAACCCCAAAGCTCAATTAAATCCAGAGAGGCAGCAGCTGGAGTTTCTGGGACGGGCAGCGTGTTCATTGCCAGGACTCATTACAACAAGTTTTTTTTTTTTAGCTGGCAGTCTACAAAGCTGTTGACAAGATGGATGGACTCTATCATTGCAGTTACTGCTTGCATTACATAACTATTAAAGAGCTGTTTAAGAAGGAAATTGGTTCTCTCAAGTGTGCCAAGTATGAATATAAAATATTAACCTTAGGAACCTGTAAATTTACTCTTCCTTTAGGAGCTTCAGCTAAGGGAATGAGCTTTATATTATGTGCATATTTAGATGACATCTTCCTGTTTCAAATCCATTAACATCATTCCCCATGCAATCCTGTCCTCCACAATGCGAACATTTTGGAAAAAGCGATTCGTAATTTTTATTGGCAGGATGAGACCACTACAATCCACCCTTTGAGCTCTATAAGCAGTTCAAAAACGGTTTGAAAAACATTTCTTCGCCTTATCATAAGCAAGCCTATAAAATAAGATTTATTATATTAAAGGCTGCCGCTGAAGCCACAATCTCGAAAAGTAAATATATTGATTTATAGGCAGGTTTGACAAAACCAAGGTTTTGATGTGATCTATCTATCTATCTATCTATCTATCTATCTATCTATCTATCTATCTATCTATCTATCTATCTATCTATCTATCTATCTATCTATCTATCTATCTGTCTGTCTGTCTGTCTGTCTGTCTGTCTGTCTGTCTGTCTGTTATATAGTGCCTTTCACATCTATCTGTCTGTCTGTCTGTTATATAGTGCCTTTCATATCTATCTGTCTGTCTGTTATATAGTGCCTTTCATATCTATCTATCTGTCTGTCTGTCTGTCTGTCTGTCTGTCTGTCTGTCTGTTATATAGTGCCTTTCACATCTATCTGTCTGTCTGTCTGTTATATAGTGCCTTTCATATCTATCTGTCTGTCTGTCTGTCTGTTATATAGTGCCTTTCATATCTATCTATCTATCTATCTATCTATCTATCTATCTATCTATCTATCTATCTATCTATCTATCTATCTATCTATCTATCTATCTATCTATCTATCTATCTATCTATCTTGTGGTATCTGTAGGGTTGCCAGTTCAAATCTTGTTACTGACAGAAGGGATCCTACTCCATTGTGCCCTAAAGCAAAGCCCTTAACCTTTAAGTTGCTCCAGGGTTGCTGTACAATGGCTGACCCTGTACTCTGACTCCCAAAGGTCATGTGAAAAGACAATTTCTCCTCAGAAATTAACAGATATATAGATTTTATTTGGTATTTGGTACACTATCTTACATAGCACACTTTATATCTATCATGCAGTCACAATAATGGATAGATGGATGCATGTTTCTCTCCAAGCCACAGGTGGGCTAGACCTTTTTCTTGCCTGATCTGGTCTGAGTTGCCTGGTGCTGCTACAAGGAGCTCTGAGGATGCAGGGATTGAGTTGAACCCATGGGGTGTTTGCAGGCTGTTGTCCTGGTGTGCTGAAAATGCTACCAGATTTGATCTTAAAAAAAGTCTCCATACCACAGTTGGGTATGTTCAACTTGACTGGTTACCAGTGACAAGAGCACACATGGTAAGGGGAGCAGAAAAAAAAACAGACAGTGAGGTGTAGTGGTCTTGAGCAAAAATATTCTCTGTTCCAATGTATTTTTGGATCACAAAAGTGTTTTCTGGATTGAAGACTTTTTTCATAGATGAAAGATACCCGCTATCATCAACACTATCTTTCCTTACATTTCATTATTCATCTCTCTATCTCTCTCTCTATCTATCCATGAATAATGGAAATCCGTTGAATCTGGCACTAGCAAATGCATCTCTGACAGTTGGTTTTGCTGGATTAATCAGTTTTAAGAAAACGTAGACACTCCTACAGCCTGTTTCCAGACTTCAAAGTTGGCAAGTTGCCTTGCAATAAATTAATTTAATGTCAGCAATGACATTTTCATGTTGTGTTTGCTATAGAAACAAATCGCAAAGGGTTTCTAGGTGTGGATTACCTTTGTAGTGATTCCAAAATTGTACACACAAGTAGCAAAGATAAAAAAAAAAATGTGGACTGGGTGGAAAATATCTAACAAAGCTGTTCTTATCATAGAATTTCTTATTTTTTTCATAACACTGGTATTCATAATCCTTTTGATTTATGTGCATTGAGTTCCAGAAATATTTACAGAAACGGTGCTGTGCCACATTTGACCATTGACCCTAAAAGAAAAAACCCAAAGGCTGAATAAATGAAAAGGCTAGAGGAACAAATAGGTGAGAAGCAGTGACAAAGATTACATTTACATTGCTGTACAGGAAAATCGAAAAATACAGAAGCACTGAATAACTTGAACATAAACAGAAGCAAATCAACAGCAACAGTAGCAAACATGTACTTGCTGAATAGCGGAGCAACGCTCAAATCCCAGGAAATAATCTCCACTTTTTTATACCAAGACATTAAGATCACTCGATTTCTGTTAAAGTACAGTATGTACACAGATCACCTCGGAAGTGCAATGGCTACTAGTCCTGGGTTCAGGTTCCAGGCGAGTCTATGCCTGGAGTTTGTATCTTCTTATCTTGTCTATGCAGTTTCTTCTGGGAACTCCAGTGTTCATTTGCAATGCTTCAAAACAGATGTGGGGATTCATTTTTCTGTCTTTACCTAAGCATGGAGTTTATACATTCTCCATCTTTCCATAGGGCACAAGTCAATTACAGAGTTCATTCATGAACAGTGCTAAATTAACCCTAACCTAACCTCTTTAATCCTAACTTTCACTTCTTTAGGGTGTGAGAAAAAGGGGATATCTGAGAGAGGAAAGGACCATGAAGATACAAACAGAACATACACTACCATGTAAAAAGTATAATTATAATAATATGAAATGAATAATAAAAATAGTAATGATGATGGTAATACCATATATACTGACAAAATATGTCTTTTGTATGGTACGTATATCTTTGAACGGAGAAACTGCTTAGGCATATGGTCATTTACCGTACACTGTTCAGCATAACCATTGATTCTTTTGATCACGTCATCATCAAGAAATAACTGCAGGTAAGTAATTGGATCTTGTCTGTTAACGTTCATTTTTATTCCTGGCTGCCTAACAATATCAAAATGAGGTGGTGCTGGTTTATTTGAGGCAAGATCAACTGAAACCCAAACACAAGCGTCACTTTCGGATTCATCAGAATTGCTTCGGTGTCACTGTCCATTTCAATTTCACTGCCTGAAGACAGATTCAGTTTGTCATCCCTGCTGATGAGAGGCTCCTCATCATCACTGCTTGTATCATTGTCAAGAGCATGCAACACTTGGGCTACTAGAAAATGTTTCTTATCAGACACTATTATGTTATTTCGAACATTATCCAAGTAATGCTTGAGCTTGACACGCCCATACTGTTGCCCGAGTAACATTCAGGACTTACGCGGTTAATACCCAGGTCTAACGTTTGCGTGACACACGTCTATGCCATTGCATACTGACTAACACTTCAACACTGTTTTCACAGTCCGAGTGATGCTCAGGTCTAATGCTAAAGAGGTTAAATTTTGTTGTCAGTCAAAATGAGCAAGGTAATATGCTTGTGTTCCAGTTAAAGAAGCAATAAAGCAATTGAACTGCAAGGCATTTAAGGATTTTGTGCCATTAGTATTGGTAATTAGTTAATAATAAAGAAAATGTATGGAATGAAAACTTGCAGCCATTGCGCCCCTCCAGTAACTGGGTTTTCACAAAGGCACCTGAGAGAGAGAGACAGAGGCGGAGAAGCAGAAAGTGATGACCTGGTAGGAAAGTAGCAATGCTAGTGGGGACACAGCAGATGTCAGAGATGCCGACCCTCTAACTAGTGAGAAAGAGAGCATATATATTTCCCAAATTGTAAGAGAGCAGGTAACTCAGGAATTACACATAAAAAGAAGACAAAGGCCGGTGGACTGATGAGAGGTCAATACTGTCCTGCCCAGCCACTATAGCGTTGTACATTGTCTCTGATTGGAATGAATGAGGCCATGTGTCACCTTTAAATTAGGCATCTGCATCCCTAAAGAACAGGCCTTGTAGACATGTGCCTCTAGACAGATAGAGTTCACATTTGGTGTTTCTGGGCCTTGGTCTGTGGTTCCAGTGGTGGTTATAAAAGCTGTCTGAGATTAAACAGCTAATTGATTCTAGTGGGCAGTAGAGGCTTAAAGTAATGTGAAAGAGCTAAATGTGAAAGATAAGGAAGATATGTCAAAGAGTGCTTTACTAATTATTTATTGGTTATTTATACTGCTTTTTTGTCACATCTTCAATAACGCCATCTACTGTTAATTTTATGTTGGTGTCTAAGGTTGCCTTCCCATTTCAGGACTGCCAGTGCATATCTGTCAATATCTGATGCGGTAAACACCATCTTATTTATGAGTTAGAGGCTGCAGATATTTCTCATCTGAACTTTAACCATACTCATCCTTCTTCTGAACTTTAATTAAAAATAAAGATGATAAGGACACTTTGAAGTGTCAGAGGATTAATTTCAGATAAGATGACCAGAAGAGATAAGCGATAAGCAGGATGGAATTTTAAACAGAAACAAACAATGAAACCGGGTACTTTTTTGCCCAATTCATGCCGTTGTGCAGCGTGGCCACTAAGAGCTTAAACAACTCGGCACATCTGCAAAAAACAACAAAAGTGAGGTTTCTTGAAGGATTTTACTGGACATACCTTATTGTAAACTGAAACATATACAAAGTAAATATAGAGGTCTTTACAGGTGTATAATCAAAGACAATAAATAAGAAGTAATGATTTACTAAGCAGTACATAGAGGACACATGTACATATTAAACAATAACGTTTTAAGATAGGCATATAAGGGAATGGGAAAGGGGAGAACAAAAAAAAACAAACAAGCTCAGGAGAAACAGAAGAAAGAGACAAAAGGAAGAAAATAGGCTGGCCAGTGAGCAATCGAGCGAGTGGAGAAAGAAAGGATGGAGGTTAACAGGAATGAAAAGAAAAAATGTGAACAGAGACAGGAGAGTGAGAGATGGAGAATCCATGTGCGATAGAATGGTGGAAAGTGGTTGGGAGCGAGGCGCTCCTCAAGAATGAATAACAGAGAACAGGAGTGGCCTGATTGATGGCCGAGTGTGAGCAGTGGGAGAGGCATGTGTGGCTCAATAGGTTGCCCTGCGCAAGCTGACAGAAGGACGGCAGGGAACGGTGCCTAGATAGGATGGTTGATTGCACCTGTCGTTTGGGTGTCTCCTCAGTTGCTAGATCCCATGTGGGGCAAGCTGTATTTACATAAAACCAATATTAATTTAAACAAGCTTCTTCTTCTTCTTTCGGCTGCTCCCATTAGGGGTCGCCATAGCGGATCATCTTCTTCCATTTCTTTATGTCCTCGTCATCTTGTTCTGTCACACCCATTACCTGCATGTCCCCTCTCACCACATCCATAAACCTTCACTTAGGCCTTCCTCTTTTCCTCTTGCCTGGCAACTCTATCCTTAGCATCCTTCTCCCAATATACCCAGCATCCCTCCCCTGCACATGTCCAAACCAACGCAATCTCGCCTCTCTGACTTTGTCTCCCAACCATCCAACTTGAGCTGATTCTCTAATGTCCTCATTTCTAATCCTATCCATCTTCGTCACACCCAATGCAAATCTTAACATCTTTAACTCTGCTACCTCCAGCTCTGTCTCCTGCTTTCTGGTCAGTGCCACCGTCTCCAACCCATATAACAAAGCTGGTCTCACTACCGTCCTGTAGACCTTCCCTTTCACTCTTGTTGATATCCATCTGTCACAAATCACTCCTGACACTCTTCTCCACCCATTCCACCCTGCCTGCACTCTCTTTTTCACCTCTCTTCCACAATCCTCATTATTATGTACAGTTGATCCCAAGTATTTAAACGCATCCACCTTCGCCAACTTTACTCCCTGCATCCTCAGCTGTTAAACATAAATCAATCTCAATAATTCACATAAGTTGTGGCAATTTAAAGTTCCATGAACATAATAGTTGATAGGCCAGTTGACAAGAAGGGGAAAGCATTAAGTCAAGTTAACAGAATTCCAGGAGAAAATACACCTTTGGTGGGTCTATGATCAGCTACATCAGGGAAGTTACAGTTCTAGTGACCTCGGCCAGTGGCTGGGCTACCCCTTGGTGCATTCTTCAATTTCTACAATCTACAGTTAATGAGTTGTGTTCATAATATCTCGTGTCTGCTTTATTTTCTAACAATAAACTACACTTCTTTTGGCAGAAGTGTCTTAGCATTAGAAGAGTTGTGGAGACACGTCAAAGATGTTACTTTAAAATGATATGTAAGGATATATAGAGAGAGGGAATTATCGGAGTGTTACATATCCAATTTATGCTTTGTCTTAGTTATAGTATTAGCATTACAGTTTTGAAGAAACATTTACAATTATCAAATAATTAGCAGCAAAATATGAAGTTCCTTTTAAAAAGTTTAACAAAATCCATACCAACAGTTTATCTGTCTCTTGTTCTCCTGACTGGCCTCATATTTTAACTTCATTACATCGTTCAGCAGTCTGACACTGGAATGCGCTCTTCTGTGTAATAAACCTATCTGGTCCATATCTTCAGAAAGTTCTGTAAATCTCTTAATGTTTAAAAATGTTTACAGGATGATCTAAGCATTAAATCTGAGACAGGAATTTGCCTATGAGAAGCATGCACATTTGATTGGGAGAAAATAAGACCTTGATTTGTTTCTAATTCTCTATATTTAAGCAGTTTTCACATTCATATATACAAGCAATGAGAGGCAAAGAAGTAAACATTTTTTCAAAACAAAGAAGATTACTTCATTTTTTAGTTAATTTAATAATTCCTCATTATGTGAAAGATCTACAGTATAAGATTTGAATATCAGCTGCAAGACAGACCTTTGACAATGAAAGCCTGAAGGTTTGTGAGGCTTTGTCAGTAACATATTGCTTTAATCATGATCATGCGCAAAAATTAAAACATGCTAATTCTTTAAAACAAAAAGAAGAACGTCAGTGTTTCCTTGCTGTACATCTCTCTGTCATTTGTAGGCCAAACTGGGATAGCCTAACAACTAACAAAGTCGCTTGACTGTTCCCTTAGTATGCACCTCCAGGACACTGGCTTATGGTCATAAGTATTGATCAATTTGCACAAAACTGAATTCATAACCAAACTTAGGAGTTTCGCTTTGCAAAAAATTTTATTTTTCTGCAAGTGAAACTGAACTTTTTGTTATCTCATCTTCAGCCTTTTCCTCCACGTGCAAAAGCATGGCACGGTTTATTAAGATGCAAAGCATGGAAGGGGAAACCAGAGATTAAATACCTGCAAGAACTTCACCCCTAACACAAACTTCAACCATAAAATCCATTGTCCTGGATATATGTCTGACAGAAAACAGCTTCTTGAATTGGAGGAACTGAGGGAGAGGACATGGTGTTACTCAGGGTGTTCCATCTAAACCTAAAGAGTAGTGCACTGAATGAGCCTCTGAACATTAGGGAAATGCTACAAAGCAGACAAGGAAAGAAAGAACAGTTTTTAGTTCAGTTTGGTTGACTTTATTATCCCAGAAGGAAATTTGTTTGGAACGGGAAAGTTAACAAAAACATAGACCATTATTACACAGATACCAGAAAGAAAGCCAAGGCAACACAACTAACAACTAGCATTATCATAAGTAGTACACACATTCAAGATTAGTAGAAGATTAGAGAGCAATTCTTTTCTTTCCAACCCAAAAACCTAGGAATAAAAACATGAAATTTCACTTTAGCGACTTTCCTTTTTATCAGTTTTAAAATCACATGCAGAGAAAATTTTAGGGGCAATTTTGAACTACTGTACAGCTGTGGCCAAAAGTTTTGAGAAAGACACAAGTATTGGTTTTCACAAAGTTTGCTGCTTCAGTGTTTTTAGAACTTTTTTTCAGATGTTTCTATGATATACTGAAGTATAATAACAAGCATTTCATAAGTTTTAAAGGAGTTTATGGACAGTTCCATTAAGTTTATGCAAAGAGTAAATATTTGCAGTGTTGGCCCTTCTTTTTCAACACCTCTGCAATTCGCCCTGGCATGCTGTCAGTCAACTTCTGGGCCAAATCCTGACTGATGGCAACCCATTCTTACATAATAAATGCTTGGAATTTGTCAGAATTGGTGGTTTAATGTTTGCCCTCTTGAGGATTAACCACAAGTTCTCAATGGGATTAAGGTCTGGGGAGTTTCCTGGTCATAGACCCAAAATTTTGATGTTTTGTTCCCTGAACATTTTAGTTATCACTTTTGCCTTATGGCACGGTGCTTCATCATGCTGGAAAAGATATTGTTAGTCACCAAACTCTTCTTGGAAGGTTGGGAGAAGTTGCTCTCAGGTAAGGTGGGAGCCTGATGACATAGGACTCAGGAGTCTATGATGATGCGGGTTCGCTCCATGCTCCCATTCAGATTCTGGGAGCTCGGAACCCGACACCGTCGGTAATGTCACCGATGAGCTAGGCAGTGAGGTACAAACAATGAAACAAGGGGATGGTGCAAAAAGTGCCAAGTGCTTTTATTTAAAACCAACAAACAAAAAAAAGTGTCCAAATTAAAGTGCAGTGCATCAAATCTTTAAATAAATAATCCAATAAAACAGAGGTGAATCCGTGGAGGTTAAAATCCATTAGAAAAAATCAAAACAACGAGGTTAAAACAATTGCTGGAAGCTGTCCCTTTAAAAATCAACCCGGTACATTCCTACTGGTGACTCCCCTGCTTCTCCCGTCCAGGCTATGCACCTGGGGAGCCACCTTACCTGCAGCTGACCTTCTCCTGCAGGTCTGTTCGCCTCACCGATTCTTGGCTCCAGTGGGCTTCACCAGACCTTGACATGGGCTCCCTCAACGACCAGGGTACTCACGCTGGGGGGGGGGGGTTCATTTCCCAATTCCCGACTCCCGCTGCCTTCGCTGGCCTTATGCGGCGAGCAATCCTCCTTCCAGTCACTCCCGCTCTTCATAAAATTCTCAGCGGGAGCAACCAGAATCGACTGCTCCTCAGGTGCTGGCCAAACACCTAGGCTCACTGCTTAGCTGCCCTCAAACCTGAGCTTGCTCATTCACTCTCTCCTGCACCGGCTTTTCTCTCCCTGCTTCCTGCCTTTTTCCTCACTCATAACATCCGTTTCTTTCTTTCTTCTCTTTTTTCTTCCCCTGCTAGCTGCCTCACGCTTTTATTTATTATGGGGATGTAGATCAGATGTGGCAATTAGCAGCTCCCGGGGACAATTAAGGATGTGGACGACTCCTCACCTGTGCACTTAGGCGAGGATCGTACGCATCACGAATTCCCCGGGAACTGATCCGCCACACTACCACACCCCATTTCTATGCTGCGAAGGCGGCGATTATTTATTTAAAAAGTGGCCTTTTTGACGTGAGCTGTGGACCCGCTACACCACAGACTCCCTGTAGCACCCCGAGAACCCAACATGGCTGAGCCACCAAAGTCCAACTCCCAATGTGCCCTGTGAAAATCTGAGGTGTCATAGCAACCCAGGGGGGCTGCCACCTAGCAATCTGGGGGAGATGCCCTGAGCACACATTCTCCTGGTCCTTCCACTTTGGATGCATCCCGGTCAAGCAAGGGCAGCAGCCATCCACCACACAAAATAAGAAATCAGGCTTTGTAGACAAAAGTTAACATGAACTGAGGAGTGGAGGAGAGTATAAACTCGCTGACCCAGCAAATTTCGTACAACTTAGCTTAGCTTAGCTGAACTGTCACATACAGTATGTTTCAGCCTCTGCTTTCTAAGTGTTTAAGGTTGTGTCGTACTACGTGAAATTTTAAAGATAATTATCTAGTGGGCGCAAACTAATCTTTCTTATAAAATACAGGTACAGTAACCTTCTATGGAAAAATTGCTTTTTTCATTCCCTAGAGCAGTCTTAGATCTTAGATCTTCTGAACTTGCTATTTAGGAAGGTTATGGTATGAGCAGAATGGGAGGAGTGAGCACAAGTGGTCCTGCTAAAATATACAGCTGAGAAGCTATCACAGACACTCAGCTGTACAAAGTGTTTGGGCTCACCATGAACATAGAGGCCTAGGTGTTCATGTAATAAAGGTAACCTGTCTCTGGCCTCAGAATTGATATCAGAACTTACCCAGAAGTGACCCTAAGAGTTGTTTTAGGCCAGGCAGCTAACTGCGTCTTGAGTACAGTGAAAACTTTGGATGAAGGCTTACATTTTACAGACAGGAAAGTTTCCTGTGTGAGAGAAAGAGAGAGTATGGTATTTATAAGTCCTGCCTGAAGAAGGGGCATGAGCTGCCTCGAAAGCTTGCAAATTGTAATCTGTTCAGTTAGCCAATAAAGGATGTCACTTTGCTTGACTTCTGCGGTGGGCTGGCACCCTGCCCAAGGTTTGTTCCTGCCTTGCGCCCTAAGCTGGCTGTGATTGGCTCCAGCAGACCCCCGTGACCCTGTGTTAGGATATAGCAGGTTGGAAAATGACTGACTTACTGACTTACTGACTGACTGACTGACTTTGCTTGACTTCTCATAAAATTAGAAAATTAAAGTTTATTCATTGTAGATCAATCAAGCAATTCCTGAAAATGTCTTGGCTTTAATTAGATGCAGCTCTTCTTTTTCATTCTCAAGGAAAATTTTGATTTTAGAACTCTGTCTAGTAATACTTCATCCAAATGTGCCATTAATTGGTGGAAATGGGAGTAAAATAATTTACAGTATAAAAAATAGAAAAAAGAAACCTGGTACACGCTTTATGCTGATGACATTGTGTTGTGTAGCATCAGAAAAGATGAAGTAGAGAGGAGGCTGGAAGAATGGAGAAGGGCTTTAGAAGACAGTGGATTAAAGATAAATGGCAAGAAGAGGGAATATATGAGGTCTGATGATGATCTGGATTCAAAAGTTAGTGGATACATTTAAATATCTAGGATCAATGCTTGCCCAAGATGGACACTTAGATGCAGAGACAACCCAAAGAGTGCAGTGTGGATGGAACAAGAAGGTATCAGGAGTATTGCATAATTGAAGACTTAAGGCAAAGGTTAAAGGTAAGGTTTTTAAGACAGCGGTGAGACCAGTAATGATGCATGGAGCCGAGACACGGGCAGTAATGGGTGTACAGGATACGAGGTCAGATGTGGCAGAAATGAGAATGTCGAGATGGATGCGTGGAGTTACGAAAAAGGAAAGGAAAAGTGGTATGGACTTGTGATGAGACATGAATATGTGGGCAAAAGAGAGATGGGAATGAAAGTACAGGGGAAAATAAAATGGGGGAGGCCAGAGCAGAGGTGGACGGATAGAGTTAAAGAATATTTGAAGGAAAAGGGCTTGACTGGTGAGGAGGTACAGGACTGAGCTGTATGGAAAAGGATGATCAAGGACATCAGCTCCACACAAAAGGGGGAAAGATAAAGAGGAGGAAGAAGAAGAAAACAGAACAAAATGCATACATTAAGAATGTGTTAAGTTGTGTTGTTTTTTGAAATCAATGAAGAGATTATAAAAAAAAACAAAGAATTGCATACAAAAATACAGAACTAATGAAGAAGCTCAAAAGAAATCATTGTGGTGTGCTAGTGCCTGGTTCTGCCTTCTTATAAAAGGTCATTTCAAGACATTTAATTAACGCGTGACCTAAGATATTGTTTGTCTAACATTTTAAGACACCTTTGATGAGGCGCCTCTGAAGAATTTGGTAATTAACTGTGTGCTCTTGCACGGAGGATGCCATGTGCTGACAGGTACTGCGGGGCTTAAATCTAAGAAACAACAGGTTATTGTCTGCCCCTGCTGCATGAGACTCTTTTCTTTAGTTGCTCTTTGCATTTTCAAGACACTTATTCAAAAAGGCTCATTTAGAACAAATTGAAACAGTAAAAATAAACTTGTAAAAAGGTTATGTAAATGAATAGGAAAGTACTGTGTTTTAGTGCATTATTGTATCAAAGCAGAATGCACAATCAGTGGCAGACAGCATTGACAGTGCTCGGCGAAAAATACAAGTGATGCTTATTTAGGCAATCAGTAAAAAGGAGTATTTCGAGATGAGCATATAATGGTTATGTATGTCTGTGAAAATGGAAATGTAGCTTATTTATAGACTTGATACAAAGCAATAACACAATTACCATGCTGTGCTTTGAAAACGTACTGAGCATTACATTAACAAGAACACTATGGGATAAAAATAAAAGGCCATGTCACATTTTGTCAGTTTATACTTGTATATTAAATATGTCTTTAATTTATTGTCATAGAAACTGCCAAACTGATTGTTAGAAATGTCTCCCACCATTACTACTACAGTATATAAAGCATAAATTGTTACTATGGGCTCCAATTACTTGTACACAGACTGCACTGCGGTTCACACACTGCACACGCACATTAGGCTGTTACCTATGGAGGAATATTTTGGATAAAATGAAATAAATAACAAAAATAAATAAATAAAAGTACTGTGAAATGGGAGCATAAATAAATCAATATGCCATGAAATGTAAGCATAAATAAATAAATATATCATGAAATGGGAGCTTAAAAAAATGTGTCAGGAAATATGTGTTTTTGTTTCTTATCTATTTATTTATTTAATTAATTTTGTCCGTAATATTCCTCCAAACGTATCATGAAATGCAACGAGAAATGAAACTATCACTTTCACTCGTCAAGGCTGAGAGGGTGGGCTGTAGCACATACTGTGTTTTGATTGGTGAATCATCTTCTGTAGATTGCTCAAAACTAATTCAGTATGTTAGTGCGGGAGTTGGTAGTAAATGAGAGAGCATAAGAATTTATTAGAAAAGTGCTTACTACTGCCAATGAAATGGATTCTGCCATAGTTATTACGTATTTCAGAGAGAAAACTGAAAACGTATCAGAAGAAATTACAATCTTGTTGGCCCCTTTAGACTATGATATCGATGAAACTATTTTTGAAAACATTGAAGAACTGGTGCAACAGACTAGCCTATGCGCCAGTTCAGATGACAAAGTTACCTGCCCTGGGGGACCATCCTGTGACATTCCAGCTGAGTAAACAGAACACTTTCTTTTATGTGGTTTGAAAGTACGACAGATTGCAGATCTCTATGGCGTATCAGAGAAGACAATCACAAGGCGAATGAGCCAATGTGAGATATGGTGAGCTGCACCTGTATCAGTTTAGACACTAATTAATATTCTGAACTGTATACAAGTCTAAAGTCACATGCATATTCACAGCTACTTTATCAAACAATTTTATCACTCTGATCAGTGGCAAAAATTATACTTTCTTATCTACCACACTGATCTGTGATATTTACCAGGCACTGTAAAAGGTTTTAATCTCATTTGGTCACCATACATTTTCACTCTATTTCACCTTCTAGTCACTTTTTCTTTTTTTTGACCACAATGGTAATTGGCTGAGCCAGATAGATCAGTTCCTCTGTTGAATTCTCTCATCTTCCCAGAACATTCAAGAGATGTAATCCCTCCAGTGTGTCCTAGGTCTTCCCCTGTGTATTCTCCCTTGTACAGCCTTTATCTAATTTGCCCAAATTTGGTACTAACTACGTACCCATACCACTCCAGTTGGCTCCTCACAATTTACTGAAGCAGTAGTTCTGCTTTATGTTCTTCCCATAGTGCTGAGTTCCTCATTATATCACAGAAAATGAGCCCAGAAGGCATGAATAACACACTTTAGCTGCTTGTACTCATGATCTTATTCTTTTAGTCTCTAGTGAAAGCTCATAACTTGAAATGAGGCTTGGGAATTTATGCTGACCTACAAATCATAAGCACCATCTGAGAAAGTAGCTCCTATTTTAACAACAAAGGACAGGCAGAGTAGGCCAGATCATCCATTTATTTAACAAAAATATAGTTGCACATATAGGTTTCTAGCCAAAAGCCTCCCACCACCACAACTAACCCATCACATAAGAAAATTACATATACTAATAAGTAGCAAGTATAATATGCAATAATATATACTTTGTATTACAGATACATAACAAACATTCCAAGCCCCTCCATCCTATTACAAAGGAATACCCAGTTAATCACCTTTCTTTCCTTAATCCCCAAAAGAAGTCCATCCATCCATTATCCAACCCGCTATATCCCAACCACAGGGTCCCGCTGGAGCCAATCCCAGAAAACACAGTACGCAAGGCAGGCAACAAACCCCAGGCAGGGCGCCAGCCCACTGCAGGACACACATCCACGCACCAAGCACACACTAGGGACAATTTAGGATCGGCAATGCACCTAACCTGCATGCCTCTGGACTGTGGGAGGAAACCCACATAGACACGGGGAGAACATGCAAACTCCATGCAGGGAGGACCCGGGAAGTGAACCCAGGTCTCCTAACTGCGAGGCAGCAGTGCTACCCACTGCGCCACCATGCCGCCTCAAAAGATGTCATATTCCTTAAAAAAAAACCTTAGGGCCAATTAACCCTATGGGCAATAAAACGAGTGCCCAGGGTTACCAGGGTATGGGGTGGCATAGACACCAGGCACCTTGATGACTACATATCTGCAAATACCAGTGCAATTACACAAAAAAAACATTAAAGTTAAACAAAAGCCATTGCAAAGACTAAAAATAATAACTGATAAGTTCACACGTGGGTGCTGAAAAGCACAACAATTTAGTTGTGGTGACACAACTAAAGAAAATGAAACAGAAAGGCGTTTGCATGGGTTGTGCACATGCTCAACATTTTTCTCATGTGTTATGATATCAGGAGTTTGTCTGCCCGCTTACACTTCATGACTCGTTTGCTTTGGTAGCAAATCAGAAGCAGGCATACCCTATGCAGTTTTATGGGTGTCACTTTTGAACAATCTTACGTGACCACATGAAGGGATCAGCAGGCAAGACTTTTTGCTACCTGCTTAATTTGGCACTGTGAAGAACGATGCGATAATTTGCCATCTCTCTCTCTTTATACTGTAAACTACAAATAGCTAAGTTCATGATCAGCATTTACTTGATTAGTTTTTATCTTATGACTAACTATGTTACTTATACTAATCTATTAAAAGCATAAACATGAAGTGCTAACAGGAACTTTAGTCTGTCGCACAATGTTTCTTAGTATTTCTTCTTTGAAGACTCAACCATAATATTTCTCTGAAGAAATGTCATAATAGCAAATGGTTTTCTTCTCACATTTTAACAAGTCTATCTTCCTTTCCTTGTATCCACAAATATTTTTCAGCCAGGCCTGCAAAAGCATAAATACGGTCACTGTAGAACTGGTTTAAAGGACTTGTCACACCTGTTGAACTCAAGCCATTAGTGCCCAAATTTGTTTAAAACGTCAAAACAAAAATTATTGAGAGTCTAGAAGCCACTCAGATTCTTTCAAAACATATCACATACCTTGTGAGCTAAGACTTTAGCGCTTTCAATGACTTTCTCATGGTATTCTGCTAATGGCTTGTGAGTCAGGCTAAAATCGTATAGTTGTACGCTCGTCTGTCTGGGTGTGCTAAAAGAAAAACAAACAAACCCAGATTTTAAAAATCAGCGTAGATTACAAAATTTACTGAAGTCACTAATTTTTTTCTTGGAAAAGATGAAGTTCAATAAATTATATTACATTTGATTACTCTGTGTTTATGTATAATATATCAGTAACACCTAGGATCCACTGTACTAACTCCTCATATTTTTGAACATTTTGATTATGTCACCACTTAATCTCTGTTTTCTTAAACTGTAAGACTTTCAAACTTTCTTCATAACTCTTATCTTTCAGTTGTAGAATCAGCCTAGCTACTCGTCTTTTTTTGGTCTGGAGACCTCAGCTCCCCACAGTACCTCACAAATGTGTTACAAAACTTCATTATAGCATCCCTTGGCTTGTATTTTACATATCTGGAGCTATAACCTAACATCCTTTCAGCTTTCTTAAACACATCTGTGCACTGTCTGCATACAGAAAGTTGCATACTTTCAAGCTACAAACCTCCCATTGTGTATGTAAATCAAACACTTTTACTTTCTACACATAATCCTTTACATTTAGTTACTGTAAAATAAATTTCATCTCTCTCAGATCTACCCAAGACTGAATTCTGTCCAGGTCCCACTGTGATGATTCTGCAGATTCTTCATTATTTTCTTTCCTTCTGCGTTATTATCATCTGCAGACTTGACCAGCTTGCTATTTATATTGTTATACAGATCATTTAAATGTATTAAAACTGGCAGTGACCCCAGTACTGAGAAACATTACTTTTAACAAATTCTTCGGGCCATTACCCTTTGCCTCCTGCGTTTGAACCAGCCTAATAGCCACCTACACGCTGCACCCTGAGTTCCTATTTCTTTTAGTTTTATCACTAACCTTTCATGTGGTACCTTATTAAATGCATTCTGAAAATGAAGGTAAATGTCCTATACAGCTCCCTGATAATTCACGTTTGAATTCATAGAAATCCACCATATTAGTGAAACACAATCACCCCCATCTAAACCTATCCTGACTATTTGCTAATATACCTGTCCTTGACACGCAATGCTTGATCTTTAAATACTTGTATTAATTTTCCGTTGATTTGAATGTGTTTTCATTTTATCCTGTCATCCACATGTATTATATGTGTTTTTTCAATGTAAATCATCCTGGATTAGTGCTCACTATGAAAGCCATGTATATTGTTTTCATGTAGAATAAACCTTATTTCTTTGAAGTATTAACTTGGATTACAAAATGAGTCCTGTTAATTGAACTGAGTCATTGTATACACTCACTGGCCACTTTATTAGGTACACCTCGCTAGTACCCGGTTGGAACCCCTTTTGCATTCAGAACTGCCGTAATTCTTCATGGCATTGATTCAACAAGGTGCTGGAAGCATTCCTCAGGGGTTTTGGTCCATATTGGCACAACAGTATCATGTAGTTGCTGCTGATTTGTCGGCTGCATGTTCATGATGTGACTCTCCCATTCCACAACATGCTAAAGGTGCTCTACTGGATTGAGATCTGGTGACTGTCTGTGCTATTTGAGTACAGTGAACTCATTGTCATGTTCAAGAAACCAGTTTGAGATGATTGAGCTTTGTGATATGCATGTTGTCCTGCTGGAAGTAGCCATCAGAGGATGGGTAAACTGCGGTTATAAAGGGATGGCCATGGTCAGCAACAATACTCAGGTAGGCTGTGGCATTTAAGCCATACTCAGATGGCACTAAGGGGCCCAGAGTGTGCCAAGAAAATACCCTCCAGACCATTACACCACCACCGCCACCAGCCTGAACCATTGATACAGGCAGGATAGATCCATGCTTTCATCTTGTTGATGCCAAATTCTGACCCTACCATCTGAATGTTGCAGCAAAAATTGAGACTTATCAGACCAGACAACGTTTTTACAATCTTCTGTTGTTCAATTTTGGTGAGCCCGTGAACTTATAGCCTCAGTTGCCTGTTCTTAGCTAATAGGAGTGGCACCCGGCGTGGTCTCCTGCTGCTGTAGCCCATCTGCTTCAAAGTTCAATGTGTTGTGTGTTCAGAGATGCTCTTCTGCATACCTTGGTCATAATGAGTGGTTATTTGACTTACTGTACCGTTGTCTTTCTATCAGCTGAAACCAGTCTGGCCATTCTCCTCTGACCTCTGGCATCAACAAGACATTTACACCCAGAGAACTGCCATTCATTGGATGTTTTCCCTTTTTTGGACCATTCTCTGTAAACCCTAGAGATGGTTTCATGTGAAATCACAGTAGAGCAGCAGTTCCTGAAATACTCAGAGAAGCCCATCTGGCACCAACAACCATGTCATGTTCAGTCACCTTTCTTCTCCATTCTGATGCTCGGTTTGAATTTCAGAAGGTTGTCTTGACAATGCCTACATGCATTGAGTTGCTGCCATGTGATTGGCTGATTAGAAATTTGTGTTAACAAGTAGTTGAACAGGTGTGCCTAATAAAGTGGCCAGTGAGTGTACATAAAATTAACTTTTTATAGAATGTGGTGTAAAAAAGACACAAAATGCAGATAAAGGTTTGGGGTTTTCCGGCCCCGTATACTGTAGGAAAGTGCAGAATATTAATTGTAAACAGTGCAATGATTTCATAACACCGTCCGCCATCATGGTGGATGGGGGGAACATTTATGAAGGGGCACCGGAAATGGTTGAATGGGCTGATGGGAAGGAACCGAGATGGATGCTGGGATTGCTGACGTCATCGGGGTGCAGACAGAGGGAAGGCGGAAGTGGCGTGTTGAGATTCCGTGTTCAGGAAGATTCATGGCGGTGTTGTGTCTTTCTTTCTGTTGAGATAAAGAGAGAGAGGTTAGTACCCCGTCATTCCCGTCTGGTATATGCTTTCGCGTTACAGTTTGGATCGTTCCACGGCTCCCTAATTGCACATGCGTAACAGTGGTTAGCACATTGTCTTACTCTCTGTATAATCCATTTAGGAGTTATTATTTATGTTCTCCCAAAATGCAGAAACTCCTTCTTTAAATTCAGGCAGCAGAAAGTTTCAATCAAAATAAATGTTTATTTCATGAAAAACAAAAGAAAAATCACTGAAGATTAAAACTTAAAAAATAACTTAAGTATATTATATTACTTTGGCTGAGACTGAAGAAATGTTTATTATTGACTTAATTTCTAAAAGGCATGTCAACTCTGCACCCAACTGGCACCAGCATGTTTTTTTCTTTCTTGTTTCCGCACAAATATCACACATAAACAAACCAAAGTATTCTTTCTAAAACCATATGCTATTACTAAACAATTTTTTGAAAGTTCAACCATTCTGGTAAGTTTTGTCTTTTAATTGTGGTTCTCACAACGGAATGTGTAATAAGGTTTGTTTTCATCCCTGTATGTTTGCCAAAGTCCAAGCTGCCAGGAAAATGCCAAAGAACTGGAAATGAGACTAACTAGGATCAAAGAGTTAAGGAAGCCCATAATGGAAAGGCTGTTCAACTAAGGGCAGGCAGAAAATGATAATAAATATCATATAAAAGGTGTACCCTAGCAGACAATTTTCAGAGAATGCCTCTGAGAGACAGAGAGGTGATGGTGCACTGGGCAGATGCCTATAATACTCGTCCTGAATGCTTGTTCAAAGCATGCCCAACCCTCTAAAGAAGTTAGAAAGCCATCTTCAAGCTCAAGTGAAGGTGTAGCCCTTCTGTAGCAGTTTTTTTTTCTCAACTATTGGATCAAACCCCACTTTTGTGTCACAGGCCAGTGATTCGCAAGTTGCTATTGTTTATAATGGTTGTGGGTTGCAGTGGGTGTTTTGTCTCGGTAGAGTGATATTTTACTCTACTTTCCCCTTTTGTATTATTAATGTGTAGCCTTTGTCAAAATGCCTCAAATCTCACAGACTTACCACTCTTTATAAGGTATTGTACCATATAACTTATCCCGACCTTCCCTTCTACATTTATAACCTCAGGTAATTAGGTGTAGTAAAAGGCAAGCAGGAATTACAGTAAGTTACACGTTAAATAATGTAATATTGATAATATTCATAAATAATAACAATAAGCAAAGTACATTTGAATATTGGCAACCATACAACCTGATAAATGCTGATGTGTAGTTGTGGCACACAGACTTGTTAGTTACTTTAAATGTCTCTAGTTAAGTCCTCATTTTTGGTCACCTTTCTTCAAAACAGGCTGCATGCCTGTCTCAATATGGCTGCCGAGCTGTGCTCTTCATTGTGTTGTCCTTTCCATTTCATGGTATGAGATGTTTCTTCATTGAAGTTTGTGAGAAAGAAAGAGAGGGATAAAGCAAGCAAATTTATAGATTTTCTGTCCAACCCCTACAGCCAATAGGGGGTCCTGGTACTTAAAGGCTTCTGATACAAGCCGATTCCAAACAGCCATACTTCAGCCCAATGGGGCGCACAATACCTTTCACACTTGCCCCCAAAACCATTTGCTCAGCTGATGCTTGCCAGCTTGGTAGATTGGCTTTAGTGTTGGGGTTGATTGAGAGTCCGGCAGAGAAACATTTGCCAAACTTGTTTGAGGCACTTCCTGTTGTAAAATTACAAATACTCAGTCCTAAAAAGGGGGAAGGGGTTCTTAACCATCAAACTATTACTGTTCTTATTAATAATGTAACACTAATATTACATTGCTTTGGTGTAAGTTACAAATAAAGACATACAAAATATTTGTCAACTTAAATGCAAAATTTCACGCCACAACGGTGGGTCACAAGTTCGTTGCTGCTCTGACAATTGCACTTGTATAATTGATAAGGATTGCTCTTGATTAACTGCATGTGCTAAATTTATTATCTGAGATCTCTGCTGCTCCAACAATCATGAAAAATACATCAAGGGGGATGCCCCACACAATTGGGGAAAAAATGGGTTGCAGCACCAAAAAGGTTGAGAAACACTGTCCTAAAGTATGGGGACTTCTACCACACAGAGCCATTCAACAATCCTGTGTGGTGGACAGCTGGCAGCTTATCCCAGCCGGGACGCCCAGAGAAGATAAGGAGGGAGGAAGGCAGCTACTGTGGGACACTGCCTCCCCCAAGACGCCAGATGGCGAGTTTCCTACAGCATAGTGGTGCCCCAGATTCCCACAGGGCACCATGGGATTTGGAGTTCAGCTTGTCAGCCCTACTGGATACCGTGGGTGCTGCCAGGAGACGCTTTAGGGGGACCTGGGGACTTGTATCTTTTCCATAACCCGGAAGTACTATTGAGTCACAGGGATGGAAGCCCCAAAGTACTTTTGGGCTGAAGAAAAACAAGTTACCCATCTGATGCGGAAGTGCTGACAAGTCATGTGAATGGAAGAGGAGAAGCACTTCCAGGTCGAGGACTATATAAAGGACTACTGAAGACCCAGCAAGCGAGCCAGAGTTGGGAGGAGTAGGACAGAGCTTGCTGGGAGGCGTGGAGGAAAAGAACAGTGATTGATTGTGGTACTATTATTATTATTATTATACTGCCTGTTATAGTGGTGGAGGTGCTTTTGGGAACTGTACAAGAAAGAAAGAAGAAAATTAAGCAACTTTTTGGTGTTTTAACCTGTGTCCAGTGCGTCTGACTGTTGTGTAAAAAAAGGGGCAATGGTGCCACCTAGCGGCCATGCTCTTACACCTAGAATTAATTATATAACTACTGATGGAAAAAATTAAGGCTGCCCCTTGTTGGTATACAAATAAGGATGAAAATGAGAGGTGAGTTAAGCTAAGCATTATAGGCATGACATGCCCCAGTTGAAAGATAGAGAGGTCAGAAGAGAGATGGAGAATGCTTTACTTTGGTATTAGGAAGTGGAAAACGTGCAGAGACATCCTTTCAAACAAGCAGTACTAAAGAAACCTGTTCAAGAAAGCCCAGAGAGACCATTGGTTTCACTTATTTGATCATTTTAAGGTTGAGGGCCTTGTTTAAGGGCCCGAAGGGATCCTACTCCATTGGGCCCTTGAGCAAGGCCCTTAACTTTAAAATTGCTCCAGGGGTGCTCTTAACTCCAAATGTCACACGAAAAGACAATTTCCACTTGGGGATTAATAAAGTCTACCAAATACCAAAAAAAATTGACTTTAATCTACTTTACTTTACTTTAATTTACTTAATTTAATCACACACATGTTACAAAGTAAAACATTGATTCTATAAACAATATACTTAGGGTAGCTGAGGATAGATAGATAGATAGATAGATAGATAGATAGATAGATAGATAGATAGATAGATAGATAGATAGATAGATAGATAGATAGATAGATAGATAGATAGATAGATAGATAGATAGATAGATAGATAGATAGATAGATAGCACTTTATTTATCCCTGAGGGGAAATTTTGTTGTTTTTGATTTGCTCATTTAGCTCGCCCTTATGGGTCTTTTCAGCGTGAGTAGACATCTACCGACAGGCACATTCACACACTTCAAATTCCATACTTTGGAATACTGTATACTGTATATCTGGCCTTCAAAATCAGTTTATTCAGACATCTGGATCGACTAGCTATTGTTATTCTCACAGAAGACCTCAGCAGACAGCAGTAAACAGACCACTGTAGACTGGGATAGGATATGGCAAACTATATTGGGCATAATGGACTGCCAGATTTCAAGGAACAGATTTCAATACTATGTTCTCACAAGGAATAAAAAGAAATCTGATTGTTAACAAACAGCTAAAATGTTCCACGGTGTATAAATTACCCATTGAACGACACATTCAAATCAAAGACATGTACAAAATGATATCATGATTTAAACACAATGTTCCAGTATTTTAGAAATGTATCTCCATTGCAACCTACAGCAAAAAAGAAAGAAACCATGCAAAGATAAAACATTTGGATTTGTTCAGACATTTAAACTATACCGTATTTGCTATCCTGATGAAATAAATTTAATCAGATATTTTTTTTTAATAATCAAAGAAGATTTGCATCTGCAATGAGTGAGCTGCAAAAGATACAGATCTGTTCTTGGACAGTTCCTGCATACAATACTCTCTTTGACTTGGCCAGCATAGTTTTATATTCCACTTCAGAGCCAACCAATACGCAATCCGTCTCACTGATAGAGAACTAATGTGCAAGTCGGTTTGCTATAATAGAAAAAAGAAAGAAAAATTGAAAACATTAGTTTGACGAGAATTTGTTTGACGTTGCATTCAATAAACCAAGCTTTTTTTTTAAAAACAAAATCTCAGTAGAAATGACAGCCCCCTGCTCAGGACTCAGTCATAATTTCCTGCTAGCTATAAAATATGTCCCAATTCTACATCCTGGAATTCAGAGCCTCGCAGCTTTCTTCCATACTTAGCGCACTTGCAGCTGCCCTCCAGTGTCTTGGGGTTAACAGTCACATTGTGCAGAGCCACATGATCGTTACATCTTCAGTAAAGTGACTTTTTATCTTCTTTAGTGTAGTTACTGCACCTGTCTTCAGATAGAAAATGTCTATATTTGCAACTGCAATTTATCTGTATATAGTTCGCATATATTATATTATATTATTATATGGAATTAAACTCTGAATATGCTGTACTGTATGTGGCATATAATAATAAAGAAAAAATCAAAAACCAAAATAACTTGCTCTCAATTGCGCTCTGGTTTGTTCTGGGGTGAGCTAATATGGATGTCAAGGGGAAAAACCCTTTTGTTGACTGGTAGTCCGGAGTAACTGAGAAGGGAAGGGCATACAAGGGAGGGCACAAAAAAAATAGAATTTGTTTATAAAAAATTGTGCATTTATTTTAACGCTTTCAAACTTCAGTCACCTTCAAAGAACTCTCCATTTGAGGCAATACACTTATCAAGATTTTTTTCCTCTGCTCAAAACAGTATTGGAACTCCTTGATTTTGATCGCTTTTTGGGCTTCTGCTGCTTTTTGTTTCACCTTTTCCACATCACCAAAACATTTCCTTTTGAGGAATTTTTTCATCCAGGGAAATAAAAAAAAGTCACATGGTGCGAGATCAGGTGAATAGGGAGGGTGATGAATGGGGGTCTTGACATTTTTGATCAAAAACTGCTGAACACTCAGAGTGGTGTGGGCAGCTGCATTGTCATGATGGAAGAAGTGGTCACCTGTTTGCCAAAACTGGGGATGTTTCTTCTGCAAATCCTAATGTAACATTTTGAAAACTTGCAGATGCAAGCTTTGGTTGACCTTTTGACAGTCTGCCGCATTTTTCCCTAACAGGAAACAAACTTTCAATGTCGCACTTTATTTGTATAAATCAGCCATCACAAAACAGGCAAAAGAATTGAAAGAGTCTTTCAAAAAATTCACTGAAGCCAAATGCAGCACCTCTCAGCAACACCAGTTGGTACACTGATGCAGTAGGGTTTCTAGAATATTCACCTATTGGGGGAAGCTTGTATATTCTAAAGGAGAATAGATACTGTAAGTTTAAATGTAACACACAGTAGCAGGTATTTGTGGGGTTAATTCATCAGGGTATAGTTGTGGAGCAAATGCAGTAATGTGATGAAGGCGTCATAGGGACAACATGAAAACTAGGCCTGTTGTCTGGATGGCATCACCTTTCCAATCTCGTTTCCTGGTGTGATACCTACAGCAGTGATACCCAGTGACTAAAAATTACAATTGGAGTTAAATAACTTAAATCTTGCTTATCCAGACCACTATAGTCTTTTGGCCTTCCCTTACATCCTCCTGATTTGATCAAATAATTCAATTTGTAACATTCACAAACCACTCAATCCAGTTCAGAGTCACAGAAGGTTGAAACTTATCCTGGCAGCACTGCACATAAAGTAGGGACCAGCCCTCTGGGTGCATACCTGTCCGTTGCAGAGTCCAGTCATACACACAATTTAGAGTCACCTATTGACCTAACACGGACTTAGTTGTGGATGTGGAAAGAAAATTGGAGTACCCTGAGGAAATCCCCATGTAAAGAATGGAATAATGAATGTCCATACTACACTTGATCAATGACCAGGATACTGGATCCGTGGAGTGGCAGGCTAATCTTTGTTCTGTTTTGTCACCCTACTGTATTTGTGGAGACCTGACAACATTTAGAGTTTTGGTTACTTCTTATCTTTCACAGTGTGATCTCAGAAGTTTCACACTGGTTTTTGGACCCAATGCAGATAGATAGTGGAATTAAGAAAAATGAACTTCATTTAATGGTATTCTAAAATAAAATAATAAGTGACTGAGAGATTGATTGAATATATCTCAAGCAGAAGTGGCTTTAGGTGTGTGCGGGGCACAAGGCTGACCCACCCCACACAGTGCCAGCTACGTCAAACGATGTTACCAGTATGTGTGGACTGTATAAACTTGCGCTCGAATTTTATAAAAATAATGTTAACATACACCGGATTTTCTCATTACAATATTCAGCTAAATTTTTGCAAGATAACTCGCGGACTTATCAAAATATAACTAAAGAATATACAGTAACTTGACAAATCTGCTCGAACGGGACATGTGGATCTCAAAAACGGGGACCCCTATAGGTATGGGGCCTGGGGTGGTCACCCCACTTGCCACCCCCAAATGCCTCTCTTGATCTCAAGCAATATGGGCTAATATTTATATAACACTGGCAGGTTTTGAATCCTTTCCTTGATTTCAGGACACAGAAGAAGAATCTTCTCCTTCTTCTTTCGGCTACTCCAGTTAGGGGTTGCCACAGCAGATCATCTTTTTCCATATCTTTGGACACACTAGAAGAATAAATGGTCGAATTTTGAATTCCAGAATGAGGAAGGGAAATTCTGTTGCTTTGGCTGATCATATCTAACTGCCAAAATATTACATAGAAATTCAGCTAAAAGTAGAAAATTTTTTCATTTTTCCAAACCTATACAAAATTATTATCACGTGTTTTAAATTGTGCTAGTCACACCAGGTTTGTTTAGAAAACCGCACAGCTTTTCAAAGAAAAAATCAAGTATTATCAGTAATGGAGAATTGAAAAAATGTAACAATAATAATAAGATCAATTAAAAAAATAAGATTACCTGATTAACTTACTGAATAGCCGCTACACAAAAAGCTACACAATATAGGGAGGCCCTCACTGCTTCTATCAAGCACAGACATATTTGAATGGTTCTACCCAGCAGCCCCGCTCACAGATGGGATTCAGACAGTGTATGAATATAAAACTATATCTAGCATAGAGTTATGGGAATAAACCTTTGTTTGGAAAATTGTAACATTTCAAAAGTTATGGTACCTAGGCAATGACAAATAAATAAAATATGTTTATGGAAAGAATTCATGAGGGACACATGTCAAATGCTTCTTGTATTTCTTGTTTTTAATTTCTATGTTTGCATGGATTTGTTACTTTTTGTAATGTCTGTGTTTTGTTTTTTTGTTTCCTTTTTTTGCCATTTTCTTTTTGTCTTTTTTATACTTTCTGGTTTGGTTTGCATTTTCAGTTTGTTTTTGCACTTTTCCTTTGTTAGGATCTGTTACACTTCAGGGACATCAATCTCATACGTATTAAAGACAAGACACAGATTATCTTATCTTAAACTGAGCTCCTCTCTAGGTTTCCTGATGATATTTTGATTTTGAGTTTGAACTATCAAATATTAAGTGTTTGTAATCCATTATCTCAAAAGTCTGTCATAAATTGAAAATGGTAAAAATTACACAAAATATGATTGGTGGTCCCAGTTCATTATGAGTATTGGACTCTGCTCAGAAGTTAGCAGAGTACAGCTTTAAATACAACTGCAGAAAAGTGGTGGGCAGTTTGGGATGGTGCTGTAACTGTGAGAGATTACACTTGTGATGCCCAAATTACAATAAATAACTCTGAAAACAATATGTGCCTACCTGCTGCTTTGGGATCTTGTCAAAAATATTGAGAGATATGGTTGAGTAACCTCCTTAGCTTTAGACGTCACTCGCTGTAAAAACATTGTGTTAAAAGCATTTATCCTGCATGTCAATCGGGTAATGGTATAGAAGTGTCTCATGTAAGCGTTAGACTCAAGGATTACTCAGGCTGTAAAAGTGCTAACAGCGTTAATCCCCAGCATTACTTGGGCAATGGTATAGGCCTCAGACCCTAGCACTACCCTGGCAATGGTGTAGACACGTCTTCTCCTAGCCTCATAATGGGCTCTTGTAAGAAACGTTTTTCAGCAGCCCATGTGTTGCACATTCTTGACAGTGATGCAAGCAGAGATGTTGAGGAGCTTGTCATCAGCAGTGATGACAAAGTAAATTTGTCTCCAGGCAATTAAAATTGAAATGAACAGTGACACTGAAAGCAATTCTGATGAATCCAAAAGTGATGTTCACTTTTGGGTTTCTGTTGACCCTGCTTCAAATAAACCAGCACCACCTCATTTTGAATTTGTGGGGGCAGCCAGAAATAAAAGTGAATGTTAACAGACTAGATCCACTTACTTACTTGAAGTTATCTCCTGATGATGATGTGATCAAAAGAATTGTTGTTGAGATGAACTTTTCTACTGAACAGTGTCTGGCAAATGACCGTACACCTCAGCAGTTTTCCACTTCAAAGATATACCACACAAAAGATATATTTTGACAGTATAAACAATATTAGCATCATCATTATTATTATTCATTTCATATTATTTTTCATCATTATTATTTGTCTCACTTTTATACTTTCTACATTTCTGACTTTGTGCTTTTAGTGTTTTGCACATTTTACAGCAGATAGATGAGATTTAATAAAAATGTCATTTTTCAAACCAATAATGCAACACTTTTTGTATGTTTTTAGAAAAAATGTAATGCTAAGGAGGTTAAAGATACATTTTTATGTAACTGAATGAACTGAAACCTGGAGTCCCTTTTTGAAAGGCAAGGATGCTAACCATGACACTCCAATTACAGTTTGTGTTGTGCAGTGTCTCTGTCGATAGATCACAGTGTTGCATTTCATGACACCTTCTTCTTGTTGCCCCTTGGAAGGACATGGCTGAAAATATGTCAAAAACTGACTTCGGGTGAGATTTCCAGGTGGTCAACTAAAAACAAAGCTATGCAAAAGGAACAAACAAACCGAAATTGTGCTTAACAGATATAGAGGTTGTGCTTTGAGGCAGAATGTGAAGTCGTAGGCAACAGCAGGTATTACACATACTGATTTAAAAAAAAAAGATGTTAAATTCTGTTTCCAAGAATAGGATCTTAGCATGAAGACTAAGTTTCTTAGCAACAACTATAAATGTGAGGCAGAATAAACTGCTTCTAAGATGCTTAGCTTTGGCTTCGCTAAGAATATATTGTGTGAAATAATGATTTGAAGAAAGCTAAGGCCATGGAAAATATAATTAGAGATGGGTCTCTTCTCAGAAGGTGACCTTTTCCATTGGAATATAATTGCAAATGATTATGTTCACTGTGCCTTACTCGACTAAACACAGCAAGAATGCTGGAAAATAGACATTAGGGCTTGGCTCTGGCAGATTCTCTTTATTAGAACATTAAAAGAGAAGTTAAAAAGAAGCAATGTCTAAAGGTCAAGAAAGAAAAAACCTTTTTATTGCTAAGGAATGTTTCACTATATGAAAGGAACTTATTTTTCTGGTGGAAATGTGGTTTACAATAATTAAGAAAATTAAAATTAAGTAGGAATTGTTTGTTGCAGATTTTTATGGTGTAAAAAATAGTCGCATTGTATCAATCAATCCAACAGATGTCTTCAATTGAAAAACATTAATGCATTAATACATAGGACAGTGGCACAGCAGACACACGTTAGTAAACATAAGGCAAAGGAAAAAAGCAATGAATGTTAATAAGTCACATCAAATAAGTAAATCAGTATTAGATATGAACATGTAACATGCTTCGAGCCGAATCTTTAGCAATCAGGCAGAGCAAGTCACCGAACAAAGAATAGTCAATAAAATGTAATCAGTAGTTCAGATTGATTGGTATTGCGGGTGCTTAGGCAGCATCACTGATATTTTGATTTTTAGATGGTACTTTAGAGGCTACTTAAATGTGGCATAGTGCTTACATTTGACTGAGTTCAAAGTAACAATAAAAGGTTGATTTTTGCAATATGCAAATCTAAATATGCCCTTTTGTACCCAGGCTGTAGAGAAGCAATTTAAATTTATTTTGAATGTTTGTGAACGGTGTACCATGAAGGACAAGTCAAAGTCCTTTCTATGAAAGCCACAATGTAGTGCCGAGATTGACTGACTGATGAATGTGAGGTCTATCCAGGGTCTGACAGGGTGTACGCTTCACTGTCATCAGTCACAGGGCGAGGTGACAAGGCAATCAGCTCAGGTGGCACTTTGGGCAGGGTGGCATTTTCATTTCATTTTCATTTTTCATTACAATATAATAATCAAAAATGAGAGCTAAGTATAAACTATAAGAGTGGCATGCATATCGAATGCCTAATTTAAATGCTACCTTTAAGAATTGTAAGAAATATCCATCCATCCATCCATTTTCCAACCCGCTGAATCCGAACACAGGGTCACGGGGGTCTGCTGGAGCCAATCCCAGCCAACACAGGGCACAAGGCAGGAAACAATCCTGGGCAGGGTGCCAACCCACCGCAGTGTAAGAACTATTTTCATTTTAAAAGACGTAAATATCTCAGAACTGCAGTTCTCACCTCTTAGCTGCACTGTAAACTTCTAAGAATCGAAATGGCACACGAGTATTTCAAAGCAATCTGTCAGCAACTGATATTGGGGTTCACTTTCCTGATTTTCACATATTGTACTGTGAATATATATTGATTGTCATTTTTTAAAACTTTGTTAATTTCTGGATTGTTATTAACTTTTCAGTAATGAGTGCAATGTCTGTTAATTGTCTTTTAAGTGTGCAAATGCACATGTTTAGTTAAAAAGGTGTGGTCGAGTAAAGGCACTGCAGGTTCCCATAGAAAAATTTTGGGACGCCAATCCAGTCATCCTCGTTTAATAAAGTCACAAGGTAACCAAAGAAAAAATAAAAAAGAGCTGCTATGCATGCTACTACAAAATCAACAAAAATCACATTGAGTAAGCTGGTTCTTTCCCAATCAGTTTTTCAGTTTTGGGAGCTCCACTTTTTGGTCCAATCATTTCAATACAGACCACCTCTTTCTGGCAGCGGCGGGTTTTATAGGTGGGAGACAGGAAGGGGTGGAGTCAGCTGCCCTCACTGGACATCTTTTTGGTGCAGCTAAGGAAAAAGAAGAGGAGAAGGTTACCATGAGTGCCCCCTCTCAGCCCAGGGTGGTTATACCTGCTTCAGAAGAGCCTGGAGGGTGACCATAGACATGCATGTGTCACAAAGGGCAGGTGCCTTTAGGCTGCAGGACAGAGTTTGAAACTGCTGAGGCGTTTAGGGAAGTGTACAAGATGGTGACACAACCGAGTTTCATTTCACATTAAATTTGTAACTTCAAAACTCAATAAAAATACAAATTTTAGTTAAACAGGAGTTCAGTTCTTAGTTACATGCCTACATATATTTACAAGCATATGTATATTTACAATGTATATATATTAGTAAATTCATTAATAAATTAGTCATATTATTGAAACATGTTTTATGTTATATGTAAGCTGCTCCCCATCCTCTATTATTGTTGATCCTACTGTAGATATTTGAACTTTTCCACTCTTTTCAGCCTGTATTCTTGGAGGTTAGGTTCTCCATCTTGTTCTTCTCCCTTAAATCTCAGATATTCTGTTTTTTTTCCTACTAATCTTAAGCCAGCTATATCACGTAGCTCTTCTCCATTCCCCAGTTTCTTTTTCACTATTCTTAGAAGTGCCACATTGCATAATTTTTTCCAAAAATGGCATACACCATGGGGCTTGATCTTGTATTCTCTTAGCAATAACATCTATAAGTGATATAGGCTTAATGATGATCTTTGATGAAACTCAGCCTTAACTTCTAACCTATGTCTTATTCCAACACTACTTCTCACTTGTGTGTAGGTATCTTCATTCATATCCATAACTATCTTTACATACTTTTACGGTACTCCTTTCTCCACATTTCTTGCCTCGGTACTCTATGATATACCTTCTCTAAGTCTATAAGTACCATGTGCAGTTGTTTCTCTCAATAGTTTTCCATAATGGATGGAGAGCTTGATTCAGAAATAAACCATAAAATACAATCAGGCAAACAAGAAAAAAGGTATTGGGAGTGTTACGTGACTAAGGAATTAGTGCAAGAGTGAAGAGTAAAGTGTATAAAACGGTGTACAGACCCATTTTGTTTAATGGATCAGAAATCTGGGCAGTTAAAAAGATGCATGAAAGGATACTGGATGCTACAGAAATGAATGTGTGGAATAAGAAAGCTTGATAAGGTAAGGAATAAGAGAATCAGGGGTACAGTTAAGCTTGGGAAATTCTTTAAGGAAATACAGCAAAGAAAAATAAAGTGGAACAAGTATGTCATGAGAAGAGAGGTAAACAGGTGGGGAGAAGAATGAGCAAAGAGAAAGTGGATGGACTGTATGAGGGGGGATCTGAAGAAGAAAGGGCTGTCAGACAAGGAAGTGTAGAACAGATGAGAATGGAGGAGACTGGTCACATGAAAGTGGGAAAAGCTTTGGAACAAGAATGTTTTACAATTTATAATGTCCAAAAATGAATTACTCTTAACACATTTACTCATTCAGTGTATGCATTAAGTTTTGTCTTACTACTCAATTTAGTTTCACAGGAAGCCAAACCTATCCTAGAACCAGCTGGTGTAAACCAGTAGCCAGGATGTCACACATTGCAAGACAGACTCAGACAGAGACATGAACTTCCATTGTGGCCGTTTATTTGTGGACACTAATCAACCCAACCACATGTCATCTGTGAACCTTCAAACTGATCATGTTAGAAACCTGAGGGGTCAAAGGCAGTGAGGCAGCAATGCCACCTTTCACTGCACCAGGTTGCATTGCGGTTGGTGTCATTTTCCAATTTAAAACTTGGAATTATCAAGAAGAAAAGAATTTTCTTGGCTAAGAGTTTGTGATACGCAAGTCACTGCTCATAAAAATATCTCATAATGGTCCTTTATGCTCTACGCAACCCTCTATAACATACATTTGGTTTAAAATACACTTTACACATACTTATGCAATGTCCAAAGAATGATTGTTATTTCCAAAAGATATTATTGGAATTAATTGTGATCTGCAATGCCTGGACCTGACAGTTAATGGTAAACCATTTTGAATTGCAGTTCATTTACTAGGGTTAGCTGGACAATTGCCAATGGAGATATTACATTTCACTTTATCAGCTTCAATGATATGGTTAATGCTGTGAGGTGAGTGGGATGACAAGATTGTAAAAGCTTTCTTCAATTTGATTTTCTGGCTGCTACAGCCGGTACAGAATGTGCAAATAATAAAAATATACATGTCACAATAAAATAAACTTAGTTTGTGTAAAATTTCACTAAACTAGTTATAACGTGGGATTGGTTCCTGCCTTGTGCCCTGTGTTGGCTGGGATTGGCTCCAGCAGACCCCTGTGACCCTGTGTTCGGATTCAGCGGGTTGGAAAATGGATGGATGGATAGTTATAAGGTGATGTAAAAAATCATTTAGCTGGATTGGAAGTGAAACGGTTTGTTTTTTTCAATTAAAATAAAAACTCAGAGAAAAGCAATATTACAAATATTGTATTTATTACTAAAGTATCAGTGTAAAATATTAGGATATATTTATCCCCAGGTGGAAATATGACTTTTTACACCAGTCAATTGTACAAAACATAATTTTAGTAGTCTATCACAAGAGTGTCTACGGGATATGTGGACTGATATTTTTATTACTGCTTTGTTGCAGTGGTGAATTGTTCCAATCTTTTCTTTTCTTTTTCAAATAAAAGGCAGCTTGATGAAAAAAGACAGACTCTGATCAATCAACTTATTTCATCTCATTTTTAAACATGGGAGCAGACCCACCCACATAGAAGCCACTCTTCCAGGATCATTTTATTTTTGCTTTTATGCTTATTAGGCATTGCTGTTATTGTTGAGTAAGCAGAGCCCATAGGTGAAAATTTAAAAAAGATGCTGCTGAAATTATTCACCTTATTTGATTACCATAAATCTAATTCACCACTAACACTGTTCACAAATAGTTTGTCCATTGTTAGTTTTCAATTAACGTAATCATGAACATTTAAGCTATGGTGAATATTAGCACATATTTCAGCAATAAACAAATATAAGCCCTGACATCACTCACAAACACAAGATGGTGGATAATAATCTCTGGTAGAACATTGCAGATTCTGACACAACTGATAAAAAGGCAGATGACACAGAATTTGCCCCGCCATTGTGTTTATCTGTGTTGAATGAGAAACCCACTGAACTTAAGATGGTGAAACTCCAACTGGTTGGGATATTCAGAAAAACAACATTTTCATTGTTCCAGGAAATATTGCTGGTTTGAATATAATATTGAAAGAGAACAGACATCAATACAAAATACTGAGGCACATTAAGAAACTTAAACTATGAGACTATAGAAATTAGGAAAATAAATGTAAAAAATCTAAATAAGTTAAAAGGTAAATAAAATGCAAAATGAATGTAACATGCACATGACAATAAAATCCATCCGTCCGTCCATTATCCAATCTGCTATATCCTAACTACACGGTCAAGGGGGTCTGCTGGTGCCAATCCCAGCCAACACAGGGCACAAGGCAGGAACAAACTCCGGGCAGGGTGCCAGCCCACCGCAGGGCACACACACCCACACACCAAGCACACACTAGGGACAATTTAGGATTGCCAATGCACCTAACCTGCATGTCTGTGGACTGTGGGAGGAAACCGGAGTACCCGGAGGAAACCCATGCAGACACAGGGAGAATATGCAAACCCGGAAGTGAACCCGGGTCTCCGAACTGCGAGGCAGCAGCGCTACCACTACACCACAATACCGCTCATGACAATAAAAATAAATACAAATTGTACATCATGATATTTCAAAAAATAAACAGTGCACATAACTGAATTTAAAAAACAAAAATAAGAAATGGCTTGTATTGCTGCACCTTTTCAAATTCCTGTTTGGTAAATTCCAAGTAGAATTTAAAGCTTTAAAGATGAAAAACTCCTCTCACCAGACAGAGGCAGGACTGCCGAGACACTAACTTTTGACTTGTTAGACCCCCGTCTCTGTCTCACTGCTACTCACTCATCCTGTGGATGAATTGGTGCTGGTTATTTGGGCCGCATCCTGGAGAAATGGTGGAATTGTCTAAAGCAAACTGAATCAATCCAATTTTTTGCTTTCAGACATGTAAATCATCTTTGTGATTTATGACATCGGATTTGATTACATTTAACATTGGCAAAATGGTGACGTTTATCACAAACACTTCTCGCAACAGAGATTAGCATTTCCTTTACAGGGGGATTCTGATTCTGATTGTGTCATTGTAGGGTGTTGATGCTTGTTCTTTTAGTGGGGGGTTCCCAAAAATGTGTTGTTGCAGTGAGTCCGTATATAAATAAACACCCTCAGGCTAGTCCCCTCCCTGTTCGGGGTCCTAATTAATAATGCTGCCGTGTTATGTTCATTATATACATTTTATTTGCTATAAGTTTGAAAAATGACTTTCCAATCATCAGTGTAAGTTTACCTGTGAACCTTTCAGTCCTCTGTTAAAATGAATACCTACAGTAATGAATTTCCTGGGTTAGAGTTCCGATGAAGAATTCTCCAATGCAAACAAAAGAATGTCTTAAATCCGTTTGAGAGTCCCTCTTGAAGGCTCTCATAGCTTGGACTGAAGGCAGCGTCTTGATGATCTGAATTCCTCAGGCTCTGTAATGTGTCTAAAAGCTATTTCAACTGCTTGTTTGACACAAGAAATTGACTGCTTGTATGAACACTGGGCCTCTGCTGCAGAGTGATGATCAAAGTGCACACACAGCATCTACTCAGCACTTTTTTGACCTTTTGTGGTGTTAACAACCATTTCTTGGGTTTCAGTCAATCCTTTAAATAATTTTTATTTGTTCCTACATTAATACAATGAACTGTCAAGATAAATAAATAACATTAGCTTCCATTCCTACATTACTCTTTATCTATTTTATTTTATTCTGGACTTTACTACTGTACATCTGGCTCCTTGGTAATCCTCTATAAATAAGAATACAAATAAAGCAAGCACAATCATAAGATTATTTATAATCTCTTAGACCTTCAAATTCGTATTGTTGTGCTGACTTTTTTTTGTAATACATTAGTTTTCCTTAATTTTTCTTTTTTAGTCTAGGTTTACATTGATATATTTATCCGTATAAAAACATAATTGCATATCACAGTCATGTATATATCAGTAATGTGAGCAATGGCAGGTGAAATATCAGAAGACTACAATCTCTTTTGTTTGTATTTTAAATACAATCTTTAAGTTTGTGTTAGAAATATCTGTTTGCTTTGGGACCTCTTGTAATATCTGTGTTGTTATAATTCTGCTTGGAATTTTGATTTACTCATCTCGCAATCTCCAGCTTGGATTTATAGTTAATATTCTCATTTACTGTGGTTATCAGTTTGCAGTTTATCTATTTTGGACGGCATGTCCAAAGTGCTCCAGCAGTTTAAAAACGTGTCCATGTTTCAAGTCAGGTCAAGACAAGTGGTTTTATTGTCATACCATCCACACACAGTATTGCAGCATACAGTGGCATGAGATAACATTTTCAAGAACAGCAGTGGAACAAATACATAAAGACAGGATAAGAACTAGACTACACTATGAAAGGAGAGATAAATAATAAATAATAGGTAATTGAATAGATTGTAATAATTTGAAATAGATGGTAATAAATTAATAATAATAACAACAACTAATAATAAAAAACAACAGTAATAACAAGTGTAACAAATATACTGCATATAAATAAGCTACTAGGAGCAGATCTGAGGGCAGGGGGCAGCTCAGAGTTCAGTCAAGGCAGCCAAGGGTTAGAAGCTGTTGCAGAACGATAGATAGATAGATAGATAGATAGATAGATAGATAGATAGATAGATAGATAGATAGATAGATAGATAGATAGATAGATAGATAGATAGATAGATAGATACTTTATTATTTCCCAAGGGGAAACTCACAAGACATGACTGGTTTAGATGCTACAGTGCCTTCTGCAAGATGGAAATTGGACAAAGAGGCTATGAGAGGGGTGGGAGCGGTCCTTCCTAATGCTGTAGGCTGTGTAGATGCAACACTTTATAAAGATGCCTTTAATGGAGGATATGGAGGTCCCAGTGATCTTTCAGCTGTGTGCACTATCCGCTGTAGGCCTTTACGGACACTTCAGTTCCCAAACCAGACAGTGATACAGCTGGTCAGAGCACTCTCTCGATTGAAGCTGTAGAATGTGATGAGAGTGGGATGAAGTAGGATTGCCTTCTCCAGTTTCCAAAGGAAGTGGACATGCTGATGTGCCTTCTTGGCTATTATAATTATGAAATACAGTCCTCTTGTGCAAATTAAATCAGATCTACTATTACTACATTTTCTACTGCCATTACTAATACTACTACTACATCTACTCTCTCGTTATCTACTTTATTTCAATGAGAAGGTTGTTTTTGTTTGCCTTGAATAAGAATATGAAACTGTGGAGTGGTCTTCAACATGGTGACACTCATATCATCTTTGACATCCAATCTGTTTCAGCTTTTTGTTTTCATAAAAACAATTGCTGAAAACCCTGATTCACAAAGGTATGTAGCAGCAAAGAGAATCAGAGCACTCATAGCTCGCTCTACCAGATGAGGGTAGCTTGTGTCAAATTAATCAGCACGAAAGAATGACTGACAAAAAGACATCGACACATAGGGAGATGGACAGACTGACCATTGAACAAACCTTCATAGACACACAGACAAGGAGATGCACAAAGAGTCTGATTGGTTTTTCACAACACTTGCACGTGCATTTCTCCATACTGCACCCTCATGTACACTGCACACACATCACTTTTCAGCCAACCACATTTGAAAGAAATTGAGGTCAATTAATCCTCACTGGTATGTAAGCCGTGATAAACCGTGGAAAATGAGAATTAGTACTTACTCTTATGGAGTGGCCCAAGATGGCGGTCGTGCAGAGAATGATGACACACATCTAAATCGTAAACATGGGCTAACAGCAAGTCAAGAGACACTTAGTGGTCGGCACTGTAAGCAGTGGCAGGGTGCATTTTCTTTCATTTCTTTCAATGGGAAACTGTTGATTGGGACAAGGGGGAGGGCTGTATGGTGACCACTATTTTTCTTGCGTGATGTTTCTCACACAACATTTTTCTCGCCATTATTTTTCTCACAAGTATGTAACTCATGCATTAGGCTTAGGTGAGATAAATAATTAATTTTTATCTGACCCTCACTGACCCCCGTAAGCCCATCCATGGATCCCTTAGGGGTCCACGGACCTCAGGTTAAGAACCCCTGGTGTAGTTGAAGCCAACGTCAAATGAACATGGACGCACTGCTGTTGGATTGCAACATTGTTGAACAACATGCTATAGTGAGATTTATTTGAGGAAAGAGAGTGAAACCTGCAGAAATTCACCTAGAATAATGGCGGAGTGCTGCACTGTGTGTGATAGTTTCGTAGCCATACACAAACGTGTTGTAATGCATCAGCTTCTATCAGTTGTGGTTACTGCATAATTTAAAATTAACCTTACTTTTTGATTTATCACCCTTGTATCTTGATATAAACATATTTGTAGGAGTATCTGGGTGGAACTGCAGTCTGTCTTTACAATACAGGACAGTACTTTGAATAGTTCGGCAGCCCATCATAGAGCACACACCTCTAGACATCCTCTTTCATGGATTCAATTTAGAATCATGCATTTACCTAACACAAAAGTGTTTTGGGGAGATGGGATGAAAAACCAGAGTAGCAGGACAAAAATCCACACAGACAAGTGGAGAATGTGCAAACACCACAGGGACAGAGACACCAGGTGAAAGTTTGAAACCCAGATTGCTGGATCTGAAAGATAGCATAACTATGCCTCTACCATGTAGCCAAAGTAGCACAGGCAAAATACAGTATTTCTATTGGCTTGACATTAATCAGTTTATTAAAAATGACTGTCTTCTTTTTTTCCAATGTTAACAATAATAATATATTCAGTAATATTTTTATAATAATATCTCTATATCATGCTTAAAATATTCCTTCTACTGTAATAACAAGATATAGTAGGGAGTCTGAAAATAACTAGAAACGGAAGCAAAGTTCAAACAAAGTGAAAGCAAATTCTCCAATTAAGAAACATTTTTCATTGTCTGGGTCACAGCAGTAAAATCAGCAAGTGGCCATTCAACTGAAACTCTACACATTTTATGTGAACCATGGACAGCATTTTCTGCCCTCACAGGTCACAGATTCCTTGCAGACTTTGAGGTTCCACTCCAGATCCTCCTGGAAAGAATTTGAGCTCTCTGTGGATCACAGCATTTAATGAACAACCCTCGAATGTGAGCAAGGAATCAACACGGATGAAAAAGGACTTTTGTTGACAATAGATAGTAGTCAAAAGTGTCAAAAGTGTGTTTTCAAAGATTTGACTCATTTGGCGATGGAGCCTGGGATGCAGATACAGTACAGCTAAGGCAGTAAAAACTAGAAAGCTGTTATTGTATTTGTTTTCTTTTTCAATTTGGAAAGCCAAAGAATGAGATTGTTGCTGACCTTTGGTATGTTTTTGATCAGTTAATATAAACACAATATAAAAATTCTTAGTATGAAACATATATACACTGTTTCCTGCTTAATCCCGAGCAGAGCTGCAGGGTGTATATATATATATATATATATATATATATATATATATATATATATATATATATATATATATATACATACCCTAAGGGTTGCTATTGCTAAGCAGCCTGGGAGCAGGAGTGAATGGCAGCAGGGCTATTACAGGGAGTCCAGCCTGGTGCGGTGCCCTGTACGCACTAGCAGACTGGCAACAGGGGCCAGAGTGGGATCAAAGTGTTGTCTGCGCATGCTGGTTGTCCTCTCCTTCTGCTATGGAATCTGAAAACGGTAAGCTGTAGAGCATCCGGATTTTAGAAAGCAGCACTGTGGCTCATGGCTTTTAAAAGAATATGTTCACCCTTGAATTTGAAAGTCATTTTATGGATATTTATTTGGGTTTTTAACCTCTACGATTTGCCCTGATTTGGACTTCGCTTGTCCACCCTCCCCTCTTGGGGAGCACAAAGTGCCAGCCACTTCACGTCTCTGCCGCTCGTGTTGTGAAGGGGGGGGGGGGGGGGGGGGGGTGGGGGGGGGGTGGGCTGAACGCACGCTAAGGGGATGCAGTTGGATCAGCTGCTGGCTTGCTGCTGCTGCTGCTGCTGCTGCCAAGCTGCGTGTTCTGCTTTTCACGCTGCGCTTCGGTCATTTAAAACCCTGCACAGCAGCTGTCCTTTTGTCTCACTGCCTTGTCTCGTGGGATGTCAAAGTGTCTTCCGAGAAGATCACGTCTCAACCCAAGATTTTTTTATTATAATAGAGAGACTTATTCATTAGGATGACTTGAATCACCACACTAATTGCACTTTGTTTTGGGGTTGATTTTAATAAAAGCACTGACACTTTTTGCACCAACCCCTTGCTGAATCTGTGTTCCCTCAATTGCCCAGCTCATCTTAGTACATGACTATAATAATAATAATAATAATAATTCATTACATTTATATAGCCTGCGGTGGGTTGGCACCCTACCCGGGATTGGTTCCTGCCTTGTGCCCTGTATTGGCTGGGATTGGCTCCAGCAGACCCCCGTGACCCTGTGTTCGGATTCAGCGGGTTGGAAAATGGATGGATGGATTTATATAGCGCTTTTCTCAGTACTCAAAGTGCTATCCACACAGGGAGGAACTGGAAAGCAAACCCACAATCTTCCACAGTCTCAGTACTGCAAAGCAGAAGCACTACCACTGTGCCACCTGCTATCAACAGTTATTGGTTGAAGAGGCTGCTCGAAGAAACAAGGGAGCATGGAGCTAACCCACATCATCACAATATCAAGCAAATATGTACCAGAATAACTAAAAAGAAATAAAACTTCTGACTTGTCTTAAGATAAAGAGAAGAGTTTTACAGTCACAATGAGGTCTTATACAGGCGTATTGCTGCTGGTATAAAGCACCCCCTAGTTGCGTTTCTTGATACACTTCTCCTGAGTAATTCATTGGCTGAAAGTCCTCAGTGTTAGTGTGTCAGAGAGAGGATGTGCAGTGTTGTTCATAATGTCACTCCCCTTCTACCTCCAGGGAGCCCAGAGTGCATCCCATAACTGAACCTGTCCTTTTAACTTCCTTGTTAATTTAGTGGGCTTGTCGTAAAGTGACGTTACCAGGCCAGCAAAACACAGTGTAGAAAATCACACTGGCCATCACAAAGTTGTAGAACACGTTATGGATGTCACTACTTACATTGAATAAAAGCAGTCTCTCCAGAAACAAGGGTCTGTTCTGCCCTTACTGCTCTAGATATCTGAGTTTAAATCCTGGCTTTGTCACTGTTATACAAGTCCTCTGCCAAGATTTTGATACTGACATCATGGTGTGCTTCTCACATTCCAAACACATAAATGTGGAGCTAACTGGCAATTGAGAGTGTGGATGTGTGTGTGTGCGTGTATGATGGTTTAACTTACAGTGTTAACAGAGTGATCTTGGATACAGCAAATCCCTCTATACTGGACATATTTAGACACCAAGATATTCTACATTGAGAATGGGGAAAACCTTTAAATTTGCACCTGTTTGCCCCCTGTTGTTATTTAAAACCTTGTTTTGCATAGCTTCCATAATCATAATAGTTGTCATATCTTTTTATTTTATTTGATGATTTTTATGTCCAGATGAGCAATATTTGTCTTATATTTCCCCTTAGAGACTAATAAAATAAACCATTCTGTAATTTAAGTGGAGTGAACCAGAGATCAGCAACAAACACAAATAAAATATGAAATGTAAGGGGCATAAAACATAAGAAGTTCTAAGGGGCCTGAGCTACAAGCTAATGAGGCATTTGTTGTTTACTTTAAAGAGCCTCTTTGTGGAAGTTGCCAGCCTGAAATGGCTTTGTCTGCCATAATGGCTGGTGCTCAGTGTTAAGTACTATCTAAGGACGAGCACTCTCTACATTTGTCAGCAGTACTGGGAGTCAATACAGATCACACAGATGGATCATCATTGACCATTAACATATAAGCACAGGTTCTGGCACACTGAGGGCCACAAACTACTTCTTTTTCACTCCTTTTGGCTCTAGTGATCTGTATTTCAGTTCCAAATTTTCATAATGTTCTCCTTTTTTCTCACTTTACATTTAATCAGTCAGAACACTGCGGAAACCTGATAAATGCTACTCAAAGACGTATTGCTTCTTTCACCCTGATACCATTTACGTGATATATAGGTGTTATTTCAGGGGGATTTAAGTGCTGCACCAGGAAAAATGTAACCTCTTAAGCTAAATTGTATATCATTGTCCATTTCCTTGACTAATAGTAGTTGGCAAATGTGTTTTTAAAGGCTGAACTTTGGCAATGAAAAAATATAAATAAACAATTTTTCTATGGTTAATCCTATAGCTGTCTAGAGGCCACAATATGATGAGTAGTGTGTGTGTGTCTGTGTGGATGTGTGCTTTAGATGTTGCATTAGCATCTTTTGAGCATCCTGTGGCTGTAATGGGACACTGCTACATAGTCAAGGCCTGATGCATTTTTCAGCTTTATCTTCATTCTCCAACATTAGCAGTGGGGCTTTTTCTGTAGCTTTCTGGTAGCTATAAACCTCAGTTAACTGTCTCTTGTGTCACTACTAGTTAATAAGTAAAGAAAAGTTATTAGAAATTATTTGGTGTCATTTTCATCATCATTTTATTTTTCCCAGAAAGCCACCATCCTGAATCACCATCGTCATGACATCACAATATTTGCTATGGAACGTGGTCTCAGAAGATACACAGTTGACGTCACCAGCAGGACTATAAGAATGGGATGTGTCTTTATTCAAGTTTGCAGATATTATGATAACATTCTTTGTGCATGTGTTTGTTATTGCTCTTGAGATTTCCAAGTTCCTGACTTTTGAATTCCTTAATAAGATTGTGGTTTTGATTCTGGTTAGAAAGATAGGACTGACTTTAGGTTTTGACTCTTTGGTTTTTGTATTATTATAGTATTTCTCTCTACATACCCTTTTCCTATTTTCCGTAAGGGTAAGTGTACTCGTCAAGTTTGTTACTGGGTTGGTCTGCTGTTGCACTTTAAGATTAACACACACACATACATAGATATACATATACACACAGACCCTCACCACAAAAGTACCGTATAAAAGACGTATACACATGCACATCATTCCCTAGCACTTTAACCCACACAAGTACCATATGAATAACACATGCACATTCCGCTTTCCCTAGTACTCCCAAGAGACTTACCTATCATAGGCTTGAACAATATGCAATGTCTTAGATATATCTCAGACCTAAATATTACCTTTGGTCTCCAAGAATATATTCGAACATACAAAGGCTCAAGTCAGGCTGAAGTCAGTAGACGGATTGGGAGAGCATGGGAGGTCATCAGGTCGTTGGAAAAGGGAGTGTGGCACTCCCGATATCTATGCAAAAGGACGAGGGTCCTGGCTATAGGCCATTTATTAACCAGTGAATGTTTTACTTTAATGCACTGTTCATTACTGGACAGAGCTCTTCGTCTGCAGCTCGATAAACCTCGCAGCACAAAGGTAATGACAAACCTCCGGCTGCACCAGGTGCTCAAAAAAATCTACCTTATTACTTCAATCACTCTAAATATGAAGACAAAGCATAGAAAGTTAAAAGCAGTGTGGTATTTATTACAGGAATAATTACATGAATAATAATACCAAATCGAACAAATAATAGTAGAAAATAAGATTGATAGTAAAGTCTGGATATACAGTATGTACTCTTTAGAAAAAGCTTACGAAAAAGTAAAGATGACAAGGATGAATGTCGAAGGCAGCTTGTGATCTAGCACTCGTAGCTGTTCATGAGATGCTTTTCTGTCAATCTGATGGAAATGGCCGCACATTGCTGGCGTTCTCTTCTGACATCATTCTGTTCTCCTCTCTTCTTTTGATATCGCTCTTCAGATAAGGCATATTAATAATAAAATTTTACCGGGGGGTTTTGCAAGGTGTGATTGTTAGATATTCCGATTGGCTGACTGTCAATATGATGAATGAATTCACTTGTCCATTTTCCCAAATAATAAAACTTTTTGATGTTGCTTAGTACGTACTAGCATGTCTTCCTTTCCCAGGCTGTAAACCCATTTAGCAACTTGCTGTCCCAGATGTCCATTCTTTCTCAGGTTATAAAGTAATTGATAGTCTGAGGCATCACCATGTCTTTCTCTTTTTGTCTGAACAGCTGTTTTAAAAGTGAGGTACAACTGGGAAGAGGAAATGCTTTGATGTGTCCTGTATTTAAGTTCATCTAGTGTTTTCTTGAGCAAAATATAATGAAAGTATAGGCTAAAATTTACAGTTTTAGCACCCCACAACAGCTTGTTTTATCTTCTTTAACATGTTGAATGCTAAACGCAAGTTAACTCCTAGTAGGCAATCTATTGATGGGCACCTCCTACAAGGTATCTTGTAAACCATCTTCAGGGCTGCAGTGCCAAACGCAAGCATTTTTGTGTAGGACAGTGAGTGTCTGAAATAAGAATGAAAAATCAGTGTGGCATAACAAAATGGACTATTTCACTTTCAGTTAATTTGTCCTTATGAGCTATATTTTGGGTAACATTTTATTTTTCTTTTTTCAAAAAAATAATTTATATATGCAGAACCACAATCATCTGAATATCTCTCAATGATTAATGTTTCTCCAAAATGAAGTTCAGATGGCAACTGTGACATATGATTGCAACAAATTGTGTAACTTATTGTTAAGTCATTGCAAAGAATTTTCTATTCCATACACCAACTACAAGGCAATTCAAACAGGTTTCTTTTTAAAGAAAATATTTTTGCTTATTTTACTCAATAACAAAATGCATGTAATTAGTATATTAACATATAATATAAATTTACATTGGTGTCACGAACAAGTGTACCAAGGGGCATCTGTTGGCAAAGAAAGGTTCAATGATGTTGACTTTGCCAACGATGCTGTGATCTTCGTGGAGTCAATGGAGGCTTAAATCGGGGCTCTCAAGAGACTGAGTAAGGAGTCTGAGTGTCTGGCCTTACAAGTATCCTGGATTAAAAACAAGATCTAGGCCTTTAGTGACCTCTTGGGCACAGCCATCAGCAGTGTGTCTGTTTGCGGAGAGAGTGTCAACCTTGTCAAGAGGTTTACTTAACTTGGCAGTGACATTCATGAGGTCTCTGGGAGGTCATGAGATCTCTGGAAAAGGGTGTGTGGCGCTCCTGATATCTGTGCAAAAGGACGAAGTTCCAAGTCTTTAGAGTCCTGGTGCTTCCTGTCTTGCTATATAGTTGCGAGACATGGATGCTATCCAGTGACCTGAGATGAAAACTGGATTCCTTCGGTACTGTGTCTTTTTGGAGGGACATTGGGTACCTCTGGTTTGACTTTGTGTTGAATAAGCAGTTGCTTATGGAGTCCCGAATGAAGCACATTACCTGAATTGTAAGGGACCATCAGTTACAGCACATACGGCCATCTGGTGTGATTCCCCAAGGGTGTTCCGGCTCGCAGGATCCTCATTGTTGAGGACTTGAGTGGCTGTACCAGGCCATGGGGGTGCCCACGTAACACCTGGCTGCAGCAGATAAATGGTCATTTCCGAAGGGTGGGACTGGACTGATGTTTCTGCCTGGGGGGTTATCAACCAGGATCGTCGTGTGGTGGGTGCGACAACACGCTGTACTAGTGCATGCTCCCCAACCTGACCTCACTTTACCTGTCAGGAACAATTTCACCTCTTTTTACAATGGCAGCCAACGTATTCACTTTGGTAGCCTTTTCTTCTGCAAGTCTAATGCACTGATCATCTCTTGATTCTTCTGTATCTACCCGACCCAGGTCTAACTCCGTTCCTCCTTTCCTGGCCACTTTTTTCTTGTCATCTACTGCCCATAAGAAAATATATGTGTACATTTTGAATATATAAAGGCAATTTTGAAAATAAATAAAGTGAAAGTTAATCCCTGACTAAATATAACTGCAAAAACAAGTTCTTTATAAGATAAAAGATGTATTCTTCAAAAATGAAGCACCACATAGCACAAAAAGCAAAAGGATTTTCCCAAAACTGTAAACTAATACAAAGTCCCAATATAGTAATCCAGAGAATGATCAAAAACAGCGTAGAATGTCAAACATCCACAGATATCATAAAAACAAAAGAACAGCAAAAAACTCAAGTAAACTCATTGACTCCCTAACGCATTCAAATGAACCACCAGGAACTGTGGGAAACCCTTACTTTTATAGGGCTTTGGGAAGTCCCTGGTGGTGATGGGCAGGTGGCCCGGCCAATTGGCATATATCACACAAGGTACATAACAAAGGAGTAGAAGTACTTAACAAAAGAAATACTAACCTAAATTACATAAAAATGAGCAATAATGAGATAAAACAAAGAATCTGAAACACACATCCCCCCTGCTGAAATATAAAAAAGAGGTGACATGATGATTAGCTGTTTAAACCCCATGCAATATTACTATCAGTATTTAGCTTACATGTGTTCCTTGTGTCATTTTTTGTTTTTTGTTCCTTGTGTCATTTTTTGGTTTTTCTCCCACATCCCCGCAGATGTGTGTATTACATTAATCGGTGCTTCTAACTTAGCCCTGATTGAGTGTGTGTGTGTGTATGTGTGCGAGTGAATTGTCTCTGTGATGGACTGCCTTCCATCCAGGGTTGGTTCCTGCCTTGTACCCAAGAGGGACAGTTACAGACTTTAATATTAGGAGTGTTTCACAAATGGTGTGTTACGTTACATTTAAAGAAGCTGCCCTAGAGAGAGAGAGAAATCTGAAAGAAGGAAATATTGTTACTAGCCTAGTAGACTGCGAACATTTTTGTTACTAGTGCTCAAGAAAGTATTCTATATGATTGCCCTGAAAAAAATAGAGATACAGAGCAAATGTTTAAAAGTCACAAAAAGAAAAAAATATAAATGAACCTTCAGGAAGGTGTCTACAAATTCTTGCCACTTTTTTGTTTCTAATTGGATTTTCTAAAGATTTGTTATAAATCATGTTGACAAACACAGATACACTGCCATAAATCCGTCTGCCAGAAATACAATGTGATTGATAAATCCAAAATGTTAAGCAAGTTGTAACACCAAATCTAGCAATATATCATCCCCTGTCAAGAACATTACAGGGTCACTTTGATCTTCTAGACATCCAAGTCTCTGTTATGTCTTTTCAATATTGCTGTGACCACAGAAACAATAAAAAGTGACGGGTAACACTATTTGATGGGCAGCCATGAACAATGTTAATCAGAACAATTAGAAAAAGAGATTTATTTATATATATATATATATGGCTGTTTCCACTATGGCAGTCAGTTAAATAGTAGTGACGCCAATCTTGATGGCACTCATTATGAACATATGGGCTTACTTTCAGACTGCACTCTTTATGTAAGGCACTGATTTTACACTTTAAATCTCACTTACTTACAGCTATACAAAGTGGTGTTTGAGCATGCCAAAAGGGCAGTGTACAGAGTCGCCCAATTGAAGGGCATAACTGACATGTGCCACTGGATAGGAGAGGGGATCATAAAGGCAGGAAAGTGAAAATTGCAATTGTACTCCAACCAACAGAGATTTTTATAGAATAGTGTATAAATAGGGACCACAAAGGAGAAATACAATCTGTGATCGCAAAATATTACCTGAAGGAGAATCCACAGTAACACCATAGCAAGAGAACGAACGAACAAACGAAAGAAAGAAAGAAAGAAAGAAAGAAAGAAAGAAAGAAAGAAAGAAAGAAAGAAAGAAAGAAAGAAAGAAAGAAAGAAAGAAGTTATGGCATCTTAGGACACTATCAACAGTTCTCACCAGATGTAAGTGGGCAGGCTACCTAGCATGCACTAAACATATCTGACCATCGAACAGAAAGAAAGAGTGAGGCCATTCCCCTGTGTAAATTATAAACAAAAAGGTGAATCCCTTTTTTAAACTTTATGATTCTGAATTATTGAATGTTTTGCTGATTTAAAATTCCCCTGAAAACCTCCTGGAATTGTTTAATGGCTATAGTTTTATTTCCATACGTCTTTTTATTTTAGTCATCTAAAAATCCCTTTTTGTTTTAACACTTTTTGACATTAGTATACTTTCTTATTGTAATTGTTCATGCTGTTCATTTCTCATTTCCTGTTGTTTTAGATGTGTGTGTGTGTGAATGGGTGCTATCATGGACTGGCACCTAAAGAAGTCTGTTGATAGGCATTCTGAATGTTCCCTCATAGATGTTTGTGTGAGTGACCCGTTGATCAGACATGGCCCATTGATGGTTGAGCCAAATAGACTAAAGCTCTTTACCACCCTGGATTAAACTGAACAGGTCTAGGAGTGGCATGCTGTGTCAGACAGATGCATTGGTTTTATTTGTCAGTAAACCATCTTGCAAATTAATTTATGTACAACTAGGAAACATGCGAACCTCTGGTTCTCAAATAAAGGTTGTTCATATAGAGCAAGCTGAACATTTCCATTTTGGCCACACAGACTTTTGTTTTGAGTATGAAAATACTGTACAGCAGCCCGCAGTGAGCACATCACCATTGCTACTGTGGTAAGTAGTGGTCTTCAACCAACCACTATTGTAAGGATGTAAAGATAATGCTTACATATAGGAAGAAGTTGTGAGTATTTGGCAATCTCCTCGTTTGTCGGCATACAGTTCTCTGTCATTGTCATTCTTACATTATTTATCATGAAGTATGTCTGGCATGTCAATAAGCTAAAGAAGTGTTTTCCAATATTTTTTCTATTGTGGCACACTTTTTTTAACCAAAAATATTCTGAGGCATGCCGCTGTTCTATTGACCACAGACACATTCTATCTCATACACATGCTCAACTGTCTGAAGGAGAGGGGCTACTGGGAAAGTTTGTAGAAAAGCAGCTCTGAGATCACAGACACGGCACTTAGAGAGCACTTTGGGGGCATCTCCCAGCTGCAATGTCCTTCTGTCCATCTCTCTCTGCCTCAGAGGCAACTCATACACTCATTATCCTTCAGCCCTGTGAGACTCGCTGGGCACAACACATCCAGGTAGATGAACTCTAGCAACCTGGGGATGCTTCAGAAGTGCTCTAAGTGTTGTGTCTGCAACATAGCAATCATGGAACTGCTTTTATGCCAACTTATCCAGGTAGCCCTGTCCTCTTCAGAGAGGTCTCGACCACCCAAGGAGCTTGACCCTCTACACTACACTACACTACACTATTATTTCCATGGCATCCCTGGGTATCTCTCACAGCACACCAATGTGCCGCAGCACACGGGTTGAAAAACACTGAGGTAAAGTATTAACAAGCCGCTCAATCCTGTGTTTGGCTTGATACTCAGAAGATATCACCACTGGAGTTCTGTTTCCCACTGTCATGGTTTGTAGCACTGAATTGTTACAGTCATAACGATCGATTTGGTGTGAGGATAGAAGCACAGGTCAGTTTGCACAGGCATTTGTCTGTCTTTGTCATGCATGTATTCAGTATCTTGAACTTGACACTCAGCAGGTGGTGCTGCTGTTCTTCTTCTTCCTATGAGCAGCCTCGGCAATGCATTTCTCACTGAGCAGTTCTTGTTCTTTTCCTTTCTGCTATGTCATCTTTTGAGCAGTTCGCCATAAGACAAAAATCCCAATAACTTTGCAGAGTTTGGTGCAAACCCAAGTTTTTGCATTATGAGTGTACTATATCATAAGCTTTTGATTAAGACCAATATCAAGGTTCTGTCCCCATTGGCTCTGAAGTAATCATGTGACAGACAGACACATCCCTTAGCATTTTATATGTATAAATGAATGAAATTAATCGCTGATCATGAATGCAATCCATAGTTATATTGTTCACATTTTCTGTAATACTGTTGTTTACTTTCCTTTAAAATGTTTGTGTTTGCTACTTTAAATGTATGTTGTCTTTTACAGATAATTATTGTAATGTGACATTATTAATATTTGGGTTGATATAATACCACAAATGACTTTACTTACACTAATTCTCGATTAGCTAAATTAAACTAAAATAATACTGATAATTATTTATTATTTCTTCCCAAGGAGAACTTGCTTGAGAAAGTACAACTCCACACTGTAAGCAGGTAGCAGAGAAAAGTCCACTTACAAAAGGACTAGTGGAACACCGCTGCCTAAAACACAGAGCACAGGCTGCTCAAACATATATCTCCTTCAAGGTCCTCTAGATGCCACTGTGAGTTATCAGTCCAAAAATGTGAAGTCTGGAGATAAGAGAGAATTATTTTGTACTGCTTTGAGTGATAGTATATATGGGAAGCCACTCTCATGAGACAGTCATGGAAATAGACTTGTGAAGGTAGGTTTACTGAGGTGTTTTCTAGTTTTGGTCACACTTTAGCTATTTGAGGTTGATACCAATCTAGGTGAAACAGCAGATAATCTAAAATCATCTGAACCCATAAAGATTGTCATGGACAAATGTAATTAATTATAAATAAATGTAATGGATTAAACATCTGAAGTTAAAATGTTAGATATCAATCAAATTGGTTTGAAAGTTTAAGAGGGACCTATGAGCCACAGTGAATTCTTCAATATGTACATCCAGGCAGTGTGAAGAAATTTTCAAGAAGGCTAATCGGAAGTTAGGATGTGTAAGCACTATGTGTGTAGAAGAAGTCAAAGGAGATTTTGCTTCAGTGGTGTAATCCACTTGTGAGGCTTCATCTGGAGCACTGTGAACAGTTTTGGTCTCCATATTTCAAAAAAGACATAGCAGTGCTAGACAAGGTCCGTGGGAGAGTGAGTAGGCTGATTCCAAGACTAAGAGATATAAGCTATGACGAGAGATTGAAAGAGGTGTAGTTTTTTTAGTTTAAACAAAGAGAGATTAGGAAGTGACATGATTAAAGATTTTAAAACTTCAAAGGGAATTAGTGCAGTGGGTTCCAGCTCTTAGTTAGAATAAGAACACAAGTACACAGATGGGAAATATCTCAGGGCAAATTTCACCCAAATGGTATGAAGTTTTTCTTCAGTCAGAGAATAATAAATACATTAAGGAAATTACTCTCTACCACAATAGTGGCTAAGACTTTGGGGACTCCCAAAATTTGACTTGATGTTATTTTAGAGAAGGTAGTTGAACAGGACAGGTTGGATAATGGATGGATGGATGGATAGTCGAACAGGATGGACAAGCTTCTGGAGCTGGCTGGCCTGTTCTTGTCTAAACTGTTTTAATGTTCTATAAGTACCTTTTCATTGGGTTTAGAAAATCAAACATGTTATTTGATTTTTCTTTTATTCTTCTGGCATTTACTTTGGTATTTAGATACACATAATGGGTGTGAAATGGGGCAAAAAAAGCTATCCATTTTCTGAAAAGGCCCGATGCCGTCATTATAGGATATGGCCTCCTTCAATCCTTAATTAGATTAGGACTTTTTGAGAATGTTGAGTCACTCTTTAAAATAATGAATATTAATAAAGTCACATTTTTTATCTATCATTTTTCTCATTCTACTTTCTTTTGCTAAGACCAATGGAAAATCAATGACATTTCTGGCAACATAATGTATTAAGTGTTTTAATTATTCTTGGCAGTGACACCACTTTATTATGAGTAACACTGATATAAATCTACAGTCACTCAAATGTGATCAGTTTTGAAATGCGAGTAGACCTAAGAATATGTCTTGGGACTGTGGCTGGGGTCCCTGGAGCAAACCCACAGAAACATGTGAAGAACAAGTAAGCCAAACACACAATAGCCACTCCAGTTCACAGATATACAGAGGACTCAGAAAGTAATAAGACCCCATCACTTTATGCTTATATTACTGTGTTGTAGATTTACAGTAAATTTAAAAATTTGCTATTTTTGCCCATCAGTCAATGACCTCTCTGTATTTGGCTGCATTCATTTGTCCCTCGATTCTCACCAGTCTCCCTGCCCCTGACACTGCGAAGAACTCTCTTAGCATGATGCTGCCACCACCATGCTTCACCACAGGGAAAGTAACAGGTGGGTGATACGCAGTGCCTGGTCTTCATCAGACAAAGTGCTTGGAGTTAGGCCCAAAGAGATCAATTTTTGTCTCATCAGACCAAAGAATATTTTTCCTTATGCTCTCAGAGTCTATTAAACGCCATGCGGCAAATATTTATTCAAGAGTGGCTTTTTTCAAGTCGCTCCACCATAAATGCCTCATTGATGGAGTTCTGCTAAGGTGATTGTCCTTCTGACTGGTTCTCCCATCTCTACTAAGGACATCTGAAGTTATGTTAGATTGACCATTAGGCTCATGGTCACCTTCCTGACGAAGGCCATCTTTGCCCAGTTTCTATGTTTGGTTGGACAGGCAGCTCTAGGAAGAGTGCTGTTGGTTCCAGCCTTCTTCCATTTCACAATTATTGAGTCCACTGTGCGTTTTGGGAACACCAATGCTTTAGAAGTGGTTGTATACCCTTGCCCTGATCTATGCCTCACCCCAGTTTGATTGTGGAGGTCTACAGAGAGTTCTTCGGAGTAAATGACTTCATTTTTGCCTTGACATATGTGAATTGTGGAATTCATATACAGTACACAGGTGTGTGACTTTCTAAACAATGTCCAGTCAATTTTTAACATTTGTCACAGGAGGACTCCAATCAAGTTCTAGATACATGTCAAGGAGAAATGTAGAAAACAGGATGCACCTGGTTACAATTTGGAATGCCATAGCAATGGGTCTGAATGCCTATATAAATAAGAGATTTCAGTGTTTGAGTTTTAATAAATTCACTTTGTCATTATAGGTTATTGAGTCTAGATTGATCGGCAAAAATGGCAAATGTATCCATTTAAAATGAAATCTGCAGCACAATGAAGTGTGCAGAAAGTGGAAGGGTCTAAATTCTTTCTGGACACTCTGTAACTGAGTCCAAGGTATGTTCAGTGGCATTCATAACCTGCATTATCACAATAGGTAGTCATCAGTTAAAATATTTTATTACCTGTAAATTATTCACCTAAAATTATAAGCATAAAAAAAAAGCTTCGGTATAGTCATATCCTGACATCTGAGACACATTTTTAATACCTCATTCAACTCTAACACCTGTTTAACAGCAGTGTTCTATCGAAATTTACATAACGCTACAGTGCAGTATTTATTGTTTTTACCTTAAACATTATGTATACCATTGTAGCGGCATGCAGTTCTAAAGTTTACACAGTATGAATAGAGCACCCTAAAAGCTCATTTGGCACTTTTAAGTGCTTGTGAAAATGACAGTGATAGATATTTTCCCCACAACATCATATTGTAAACAAAACTGCTTTTAGAAGACTTGTAAGTGAAAGAAAAATAAAGTGTTTTGACAACACAACCCCAAAGACAGTCATTCTTTTTCTTTTTTTTTTATAATTTTATTGTAATCATTCATACAAATCAATCAATTTTTACAAAGAATAGGATTGAAAAACAAGTCGACCCCCACCCCTGAGAGAGAGAGCATGACCAATGGAGTAAAACTTAATGCTTGTAAACATACCTAAATTGATGAGTTTAATAGGCCAGTAGAGATGAGTGGAGAAGAAAAAGAAATGCAGAGATAATTGCTTCCTCGGTGCTTTAGGAGCTTATTCTAAAATTTTATTGATTATATCCTGCCAGGTTTTAAAAAAATTCTGTACAGATCCTCTAACTGAATATTAGATTTTTTCCAATTTCAGATAATAGAAAACATCGGTTACCCACTGACTTAAAAGAGGAGAGTTAGGATTCTTCCAGTTTAGCAAAATAAGTCTACGTGCCAAAAGTGTAGTAAAGGCAATCACAGTTTGTTTGTCCTTCTCCACTTTAAACCCATCTGGAAGAACACCAAACACAGCTGTTAATGGGTTAGGAAGGATTGTGACACCAAGGCTGTCTGAGAGGCACTTAAAAATTTTGGTCCAGAATGATGTTAGTTTGGCGCAGGCCCAAAACATGTGACCCAATGAGGCTGGGACTTGATTGCAGCGTTCGCAGGTTGGATCTTGCCCTGGAAACATTTTGGACAGTTTTAGGCGAGACAGATGTGCTCGATATATAACTTTGAGTTGAACTCCATATGTGCAAAGCATACGATTATTCGAGTGAAGTCTCTGCATTGCTACTTTCCACTCCCTTTCTGATATATTGATTAAGAGATCATTTTCCCATTGTCCTCTTGGATCTTTGAAAGGGAGGGACTGTAAAATAATTTTATATATTGCAGAGATGGTGTCTTTTTTCCAGCATGGACGAGGGTGCAAGATAAGGAAAATCTGGCAGGTTCTGTTTAACAAAGTTCCTAATTTGAATATAGTGAAAGAAATGTGTAGCTGGAAAGTTAAATTTGGAATATAATTGTTTGCAGGATGCAAAGATGTTGTCTATATAAAGATCTCTGAACATTTTAATCCCAAATTTTTTCCAGATATTAAAAACTGCATATGTTTGTGAGGGTTGAAAGAGGTGGATCTCTTGCAGAGATGCCACAGATAAAAGCTTCTCCATCTTAAAATGCTTTCTACATTGGTTCCATATTCTGAGTGAGTGAAGCACAATTGGGTTATTAGTATACAGTGGTGTGAAAAACTATTTGCCCCCTTCCTGATTTCTTATTCTTTTGCATGTTTGTCACACAAAATGTTTCTGATCATCAAACACATTTAACCATTAGTCAAATATAACACAAGTAAACACAAAATGCAGTTTGTAAATGGTGGTTTTTATTATTTAGGGAGAAAAAAAAATCCAAACCTACATGGCCCTGTGTGAAAAAGTAATTGCCCCCTGAACCTAATAACTGGTTGGGCCACCCTTAGCAGCAATAACTGCAATCAAGCGTTTGCGATAACTTGCAATGAGTCTTTTACAGCGCTCTGGAGGAATTTTGGCCCACTCATCTTTGCAAAATTGTTGTAATTCAGCTTTATTTGAGGGTTTTCTAGCATGAACCGCCTTTTTAAGGTCATGCCATAGCATCTCAATTGGATTCAGGTCAGGACTTTGACTAGGCCACTCCAAAGTCTTCATTTTGTTTTTCTTCAGCCATTCAGAGGTGGATTTGCTGGTGTGTTTTGGGTCATTGTCCTGTTGCAGCACCCAAGATCGCTTCAGCTTGAGTTGACGAACAGATGGCCGGACATTCTCCTTCAGGATTTTTTGGTAGACAGTAGAATTCATGGTTCCATCTATCACAGCAAGCCTTCCAGGTCCTGAAGCAGCAAAACAACCCCAGACCATCACACTACCACCACCATATTTTACTGTTGGTATGATGTTCTTTTTCTGAAATGCTGTGTTCCTTTTACGCCAGATGTAACGGGACATTTGCCTTCCAAAAAGTTCAACTTTTGTCTCATCAGTCCACAAGGTATTTTCCCAAAAGTCTTGGCAATCATTGAGATGTTTCTTAGCAAAATTGAGATGAGCCCTAATGTTCTTTTTGCTTAACAGTGGTTTGCGTCTTGGAAATCTGCCATGCAGGCCGTTTTTGCCCAGTCTCTTTCTTATGGTGGAGTCGTGAACACTGACCTTAATTGAGGCAAGTGAGGCCTGCAGTTCTTTAGACGTTGTCCTGGGGTCTTTTGTGACCTCTCGGATGAGTCGTCTCTGCGCTTTTGGGGTAATTTTGGTCGGCCGGCCACTCCTGGGAAGGTTCACCACTGTTCCATGTTTTTGCCATTTGTGAATAATGGCTCTCACTGTGGTTCGCTGGAGTCCCAAAGCTTTAGAAATGGCTTTATAACCTTTACCAGACTGATAGATCTCAATTACTTCTGTTCTCATTTGTTCCTGAATTTCTTTGGATCTTGGCATGATGTCTAGCTTTTGAGGTGCTTTTGGTCTACTTCTCTGTGTCAGGCAGCTCCTATTTAAGTGATTTCTTGATTGAAACAGGTGTGGCAGTAATCAGGCCTGGGGGTGGCTACGGAAATTGAACTCAGGTGTGATACACCACAGTTAGGTTATTTTTTAACAAGGGGGCAATTACTTTTTCACACAGGGCCATGTAGGTTTGGATTTTTTTTCTCCCTAAATAATAAAAACCATCATTTAAAAACTGCATTTTGTGTTTACTTGTGTTATATTTGACTAATGGTTAAATGTGTTTGATGATCAGAAACATTTTGTGTGACAAACATGCAAAAGAATAAGAAATCAGGAAGGGGGCAAATAGTTTTTCACACCACTGTATTGCAGATACCTTGCATTTATTGGGGCACAAAGCAGGGAATATAAAGAAGTACTACAGGATTTTACCTCTATTGTGGACTAGGGGCCTCATGCACTATAACATGACGTAAGCACAAAAGCCGAAATGTGCTTACGCACAGAAAAATCCAGATGCAGGAATCTGTGCGTTCGCCAACTTCCGCGTTCTTCCTCTACATAATTCCTGCTCAGCGTGGAAATAAACACACGTGCACGCGCCTGTTGTCCCGCCCCAACTCCTCCCAGAATTACACCTCTTTGAATATGCAAATCAATATAAATAGCCCTTAAGCCCAGCGTTCTGTTAAAAGGCAATGGCAAAAGTACGAGGAAAAACAGAAGAATTTCACTGATTACCAAATGGAGGCAAAGAAAAACATACTATTTGTTGGTTAAAACAGTTATATAAGCAACAAAAAGAAGTTGATCGGGTGACATAGCGTGTTGGAGAAACTCGAAAGCTCAAGTTCACAAAGTTGCACAGTGCCCGAAATAAAAAAAGTTGTCATATAACAAAGTTGGCGTGAAAAGGTTGACTCGTAGCCCAACGTCTGAGTGTCATATGAAAGCTTATTAGGTATTAGGAACAGTAGCACTGCTTTGACGCTGGGTGCCGTCAGTCTGCAAAACCGAGCGGAGAAATTGCGTACGCCAGGGTATGAGATACCGTGGAAATGTGCGTGGCTTTACGCCAAGTTTAGGTTTTATACATTGCGAAACGTGGAAACGTTCGTACGCAACATTTCTGTGCGTACGCACCGTTTATACATGAGGCCCCAGGCCTGTGTATGTTCATCGTAAAGACAGTCATTCTGCATACATTGTGCCCAGATGAACAATAAATGCAGCCCTTGGAGGCATCAAGCAGATACTGTGACTTTGGGGGTTAAAGTCTGACTTTGCTTTACTTTACTGAGACTCTAATTTGTCATAAAAGAGGAGAGCACGCTTCTGTTTAATGGTTGGAAACTTAGAGAGAATTGCATTCTGCATTTGATCAAGTGAACTTCTAACATTTCCATTAATTCTGACAGCTTAATTCTGTGTGAAATTAATAAAAAAGGACAGAGGAGCATATTGTAAGGTTATTCAACACATTTTTTGAAAGGGATGCTTGAAAAGAGTCATATGACATCATGGGCCAAATGCCATGGACATTACTATTTCATTATCTATTAGCAATTTTATATTAAAAAAACTAATGAATAGAGTTTAAGCGTTTAAGTAATGGCATTTTCTGACAAAGTGAAACTGTTTTGTTTGGATGATTCTCAGAATATATAATGGCGCTGGGCCCTTTAGTTGTTGCTATAAAGTGTGACTTTGTAAAGAAGATGGGAGTAGCATTAGAACGCCACCATATCATACAAATCAGGCAATGACACATGTCTCATTTAAAATATAACTACTGCATACAGTATATGTTGATGGCTTGATAGATCTTTGTTAGCCTCAATATAAAAGAAATTGTACTGGCCTAACATGGCTGCTAGTTGAAGAGTCTTAAATAAAATACTTTCTATACTCTCTTTTCTATAACTCTGGGAAGGATTCCTGACCTGGGAACACTGAACTGGATTAAGCGGGACCGAAAATGGTTGTACCAATTTAAAAAAAAAAAAAAAAAAAGTACACTTTCAGCATTTTAGTTTTACAATGAAATTGTAATAAGGTAATGGAAGTTAAATACATTGCAGAGGCATCAGCTAATTTTAAAAAGAATCATTTGATCATTTATCAATTTTATATACAGTACAGGTTACAGTATCGGTAATATAAGTATATTGGATTAAGTATTCCCTGATTGCAGCTTGGATGCTTGTTCTTGATACGCTTGTGAAGTATATTGGGACTGGGATGCTACAGGCAGCCTGTTAACTGAGGCAAAAAAGTGGAAATCGGGAGTCTGGTAGTTCCTGAAGAAGCTACATGTGAAGCAGTATGCACACAAATCTCAGTTATGATGTATAAGGTTCTCATGGGTAATGATTTTACCATTGAAATATAAGAAAGAAAGCAATAATAAAAATATGAAAAAGATAGTTTACCAAATCAAAACATATAACAAGAGCAGGAGCACTGTTACATAAATGAATAGAAAACAAAATCATGTAATAAAAGGATAACTGTTCTCTCCTTGGAATGTATAGTGCCACGTTAGCACAGACCTCCCACTCCGTGCTGCTCCATGGGCCTCCTGTTTTGAAGGTACTGGCAGTGCAATTATCTAAGCCGCCAGCTAAGCAAATTCTACCTGACAACTATATTCTGAGTAAAACCATTATCTGAGTTTTCTATTAATTTCCCTTACCAACAAACAAAACCACCAACAAAAATAATCATGCTGTGTTCTACCACCTAACCAAAGTAAATGGAATTGGTAAAATGATAATATTGAAATGACTGGTGTACAAAGTAGGCAACTGAATGAATCATAATGTATGTGTAAAAGTAGAAAATATATCACAAGTTTCTAAAAACTACCAGTTCTTCCAGAATTTACTGCAATGGTGTGATTACTACTATCTATTGCGCAAGTGTTGCGTTCTATGCCTACTTCCAGCAGCACCTAGGTTGATTAAATGCAAATAGATTTTTCCACACTGATGTTCCTTCAATGCATACATGTGTGCTTGTGCAGAACTCACTCTACATGAATACATATGTTGAGATGGGATGTAAGATGCAATGTAAATGAAGCACACCAAGCAGTAGCATACGAACACGTAGAATAAATGTGCTATCTGACTGAGGCAGCGGTACTAGACATATTTACTCACTGATCCAGTAAAACTCTCCAGTAAAAGAACAGATTAGCATCTCAGCTTGTAATGCTTGCCAACCAAGAATAACTGCTACTGTGTGTTTTTTATATAAATAGACAGAGGCTCATTAACTATACAAATACACACACACACACACATACAGTATATATATATATATATATATATATATATATATATATATATATATAGTAAGAAAGGTGCTATATTGCGCCCGACCCAACACAGACTTGACACGGGAGGCACGTATAAAAGCCCAGAAACTTTTATTTTCTTCACCTGTGGGGCACGTCTTCCCTGTGAACCCCACAGGCAATACACAGTCCCAAGTACAGCACATAGCACCACCAAAACATTCTTTTCACTTTCCCCACCACTCCTCCACAACTTTGTCCTCCTTCCACCTGACTCTGGTCACTGAGTGGTGGTTGCTGGTTGCTTTTATGACCCACCCGGAAGTGCTACAGGTGCTTGATCACCTGTTTCCAATTGCACTCCCGGGTGGGGATGAAGATTAGTCCAGGTGGGCTCAGGGACCCCTGCCGTATCCCCTGGTGGCCACCCCAGACCCCAACAGGGCTGTGGAGAACTCCATCTCCCATGAAGTCCTGTGAGAGACTGAGGCACCGCTCCAACCCAGGGGGGCGGCCATCCAGCATCGAGGGGGAGGTACTGCACCGTCCAGGGCTGCTCCCCCTGAATCCACATCGAAGTGGTGTCCCGGCTGGGCCTGGGACCCGGCCGTCTGTCACAATCCATCCATCCATCCATTTTCTAACCCGCTGAATCCGAACACAGGGTCACGGGGGTCTGCTGGAGCCAATCCCAGCCAACACAGGGCACAAGGCAGGAAACAATCCTGGGCAGGGTGCCAACCCACCGCAGGACACACACAAACACACCCACACACCAAGCACACACTAGGGCCAATTTAGAATCGCCAATCCACCTAACCTGCATGTCTTTGGACTGTGGGAGGAAACCGGAGCGCCCGGAGGAAACCCACGCGGACACGGGGAGAACATGCAAACTCCACGCAGGGAGGACCTGGGAAGCAAACCCGGGTCTCCTAACTGCGAGGCAGCAGCACTACCACTGCGCCACCATGCCGCCCGTCTGTCACAATATATATATATATATATATATATATATATATATATATATATATATATATATATATATATACTATATGAACACACACCAGAATGGCTAAAAAGGAAGAAAATTTAAAACAAAGAAAACTCAGTCCTCAGTGTTAGTGTGCCAGAGAGAGGATGTGCAGCATTGTTCATAATGGCACTCAGTTTTAGTTTTAATTCTCTCCTTTGCTGATACCTCCAGTGGGTCCAGAGTGCGTCCCATAACTGAGCCTACACTTTTAAATCTTTTTTTGATGTGGTGGGCCTCTCTTGAAGTGATGTTACCAGCTCAGCACAACATAGCCTAGAAAATCACACTGGCCATCACAGAGTTGTAGAAGATGTGAAGGACGTCACTACTCACATTAAAGTAACATAGTCTCCTAAGGAAGAGGAGCCTGCTCTGCCCTTTCTTATTTAGTTCCTTTGTGTTATGAGACCAGTCCAACCTGTTATTAATGTGGACCCCCACGTACTTGTAGGAGTAGACCACATCTACATTCACTCCTTGAATAGTGACCGGAAATAGAGGCTCTTTGGTGCGGTGAAAGTCAATAGCCAGTTCCTTCTTTTTGCTGATGTTAAAGTTCAGACAATTCTCTTTGTACCAAGAAACAAAGTTCTCCACCTGACTCCTATGCTTTGTCTCATCCTTTATAGACTAAACAACTGGAACAAAGTTTTTTTTTTTTGCTTTTTCATTTTGTATTAGGCATTTAAATGTCTTCTGTACATGATGGAGGATTCAGGGCTGTAGTATCCTGGACAGACTTAAGAAGCCATGTTATCCATCTGCAGTACCAGTTGATATTGTGTTGCTATGCTAATCTGATGCGCGGTTATCCTGGGAGTGGGTGGTAGTTTGTTAGATATGATAGACAGGAAGTTCTAATGAAGGTGTGCACTGTAAGAGATTAAGACCTTTTTCACATGTTATTGGATTTAAAAAAAATAATTAATTAATAACACTGTCAGCCAGTGTGTGTCATCGCTGCTCCCATCAGAAGATACAACAAGGGGACAAAGGAGAATGGCCATCAGTTTCAAGATTTCAGTCACTGCCTAAAATGTGGTGGAACATCTATTTGACTAAGATAATAAGGGGAATTTGTGACCTTCATTCCCAACTGGCATGTTATTGGAGTCTCTGTTTCTCATCCATTTAATACTAGAGCTAAGTAAAATATTAAAGTAGAATAATTATTGGGGCCATAATGATGGGGTAGGCTCTAGGCAATAATTTCAAAACCTCACAACAAAACCATTTGTCAGTGCATCCTCAACATGGCATATCTCTTCCCAGGCAGACTGCTGCCGTCTGCTCATTTTGTCCTGACATGGTTGATGCTGAAACAATAGGCAACGACCACCATTTCATGAAAAACATCCTTCATCATCATGTAGATGAGATGCCTAGTACAGCATTCAAAATGTCCACTCATGAACAGATTCAGCTTGTAAGAAATATGTACTGTATTTTCCATAATAATGGAAATGAGAGCCTCTCTTTTATTTATAATAGTGTTATCTGCAAGAAAATGCTTGATTTTACTTTCTTGGAAGATCCATCTGTCATTGTCTAATAAAATAATTTTTAGTAAGGCTACATTCTAACCTCAAAGGTTCAGACATATTTTATTGTATTATAATAAAATGTAATTTAATAAAACTGCAAACAGATTTTTTAACCAAGCTTTGAATTTGCTGGCATTTCAATTGAAGTCATCATATAAAATACATTCTTTATAGTTATACAAAAACGTACAGACTATGTGACTCATACAAAGGGAACATTCAGTGCTTAAAAAGCGTCAAGTTAAATTGCTTGCATTTTGAAACCATTTGTTCCCACAGCAATAGGACTGTGAGAGAAGTGAAGATTAATAATGTAAAGGCTTTGTGGTTGGGCTGAGAATAAAACCAAGACAGATTAACTGAAGCAAATGTGCATTAAGAGCGCGTCTCCCTGTAAAGGCTTAATATTACAAAGTTGGAAATTCTTGCAGTGAATACAAGAAAGTGCAAACAAATGATAGCCTCCGCTTTTATTTGCATTACTTGCCCTCAGCTTTTTTATCTTTCTGATTTTAGATTTTCTTACCTTTAAAGCAAACTAAAATGTGGAGAATCTCTGAACCTTGATCAATGTACAACACTGCCCTTCATTTCAAGATTCTGAATTCTTTGTCAAGTAGTCGTTCTGCCTTGTTTTGGTAAAGTGCCTAAAAGAAGCTCACAAGTCATATTACCAATCAGCTATTTGCACTCCACTGGATTCCTGTCTGTTTTAATGCTGCTTTTGTACAAACACCAGAGACCAGAAGGTGTTTGTGAAAGGTTGTCATAATCATCAGTAAAAGTTCACAGCACGATCTATATGTAGAGCCCATACTGACCTAGGGACTCATTGTCGAGGTACTGGTGACACTATGATCACTGGTTTGTTCTGCAGTGCCTATAAAACATGTTCACCCCTTTGGAAGTGGTCACATTTTATTTTTAGAAAATATTGAACCATGGTGGATTAATCTGACTTATTTTTGATACTGATCCTCAGAAAAAGACTCTAATGTCCCTGTGAAAACAACTCTCTGCAAAGTGATATAAATTAATAACAAATATAATTCACAAAATTATTGATTGCACAAGTATTCACCCATCCGTCAAGTCAATATTTAATAGATGTACCTTTAGCAGCCTTGACAGCCTTGAGTTTGTGTGAACAGGTCTCTCTCTTTCAACTTTGCACATCTGGACATGGCAATTGTCTTCCATTTCTTCTTTCCAATGCTGCTCAAGCTATGTCCGGTTGCATTGGAATTGTGAGTGAACAGCTTTTATCAAGACCTGCCATCAATTCTTGGTTGGATTGAGATGTTGATTCTGACTCGTCCATTCTTCAGCATCTGGATTTGACTAATGACTATGTGAGGGTCTTGTTTGTGGATGTCTGCTCAGTTTTCTATACTATTGTTCCAGAGCTGCCTCGGAGTAAACTAATTCAGTTGGGAGTGCCCTATGGTGTCTGCCAGTGGTTTATGAGTTTCTTGTTGGGTGGGAAGCAGTATGTGAGACTGGGCCTCCATTTGTCGGATGTCACTTAGCATAGGCTCCCCACAAGGTTGTGTTCTTTCACCCCTCCTGTTTTCACTTTATAGAAAGGACATTAGGTCGATGGACAAATCTATTAAAATCCTAAAGTTTGCAGATGACACAACTGTAGTGTCTTCCTTTCAGAAAGAGGTAGGCTGTCTTGTAGAATGGTGTTTTTGTAACAACTTGGAGCTCAGTGCTATTAAGACAGTGGAAATGATGACTAATTTCTGCCAACAAATCATTAACTGTCCACCTTTGCAAATTAAATGCTAGACTGTGTCTGTGGTTCAGTCGTTTAAATTCCTGGGGACTACTTTCACTAATACTGTACAATAGAACAAGCACATTACCTCCATAATCAAGAAAGCCAGACAGAGATTGTTCTTCCTTTGCCAGCTTAAGAAGCTTGGCATATCAAGGTTGATATTGTTACATTTTCACTCTGCCATCATTGAGAGTATTGTGACCACTGTGTCACAGTTTGGTTTCCTTCTACCTCGATTGCAGCATGTAATTTGTTCAGCTGAGAAAATCATTGGCTCCCAACATTAAAAGATCTGTTCATCAGCACAATGAAATAGAGAGCAGCAAATATTACAGCTGACTCCATCCATCCTAGGAGCCATCTGTTCATTAAATTGCCATCACAGAAGAGGTACAGGTCTATTGCAACCTGAACTACCCACTATCTCCACAACTTCTTTCCTCAAATTATTCAGATCCTAAATAAAGTCACATAGGGTTACTCCTAACTGTTTTTTGCAACATATAACTCGCAACTGTGCTGTTTGTCTTTTCGTAAATACTTCAAACTTACTCAACTTGTACTATTTGATATCTATATTATTTTGTACAGTTTGACTATTGAGCTATTGAAGTTTGTAATTGTTTTTGTTCAAGAAATTGTTGTATTTGTATAGTGGTTGGCACAGTGTCAGGTTAATGGTGGGTTGTAATTGTGCTGTTTTGTGTGGGTAATGTCTTGTATTTCATGTTTGCACCTAATCAAAGCCAATTCTGGTATGTTTTACATGCTAGCAATAAATTGATTCTAATTCTGATACTAATTTAACATTCTCGTGTAGCTTTGGCTTTATGCTTGGGACGACTGACTTACTGGAATACAATTCTCCCAAGGGTCAGTCTCTTGCAGACTGCTTTAGGTTTTCCTCGAGGATTTCCCTGGATATGGCAGCATCCATTTTGCACTGTACCCTGAGAAGCTGCTGCAGACAGGCATCCCCACAGCATGATGCTGCCACAACCACACATCACGGTAGGGGCAGTGTGTTTCTGATAATGTGCAGTGCTAAAACATGGCATTTACTCTGATGGCCATCTCATAACACCATAGGACCATCTTCTGGCTGACTTCAGAGTATCACATGTGCCTTTGAGATGTGCATTTTTTTTAACAGTTATCTTTGCCACTCTCCCATAACACTGTGATTGGTGAAACACCCTGGCAACATTTGTTGTATGCAACTGTCCCTGACACTGATAAACAACCCCACAGCATGATGCTGCCACTTACATGCTTCACCACTGGAATGGTGTTGCACAGGTAATGAGTGGTGCCTGGTTTCCTCTGGATATAATCCTAATCGTGGTTTCATCAGACCACAAAATCTTGTTTCTCACAGTCTGAGAGTCATTATGGTGGATTTTTGCAAACTCCAAACAGTCTTCTATGTGTCTTTTACTGAGGAGAGACTTCTGTCTGCTCACCCCATGGGCCCTGTCTGCAGTGATGGTTGTCCTTCTGGAAGCTACTGGAGCTCAGCCAGAGTGACCATTGGGTTTCTGTACCATCACTGCTTAGTCTGGCTCAGCAGCTCTTGGAAAAATCATGGTTGTTTCAAACTTACTCCATTTAAGAATTATAAAGGGAGCTGTGCTCTTTGGAACCTTCAATGCTGTCAGGATTCTTTTGTATCCTTCCCCAGATCTGTTGCACAACACAATCATGTCTCTAAGCTAAGGAGGCAATCCCTTTGACCTCAAGGTTTGGTTTTTGCTAGTATACTTTATATAGAAAGGTGTTTGCCTTTATTAATCCACTCTAATAAATTGAATTGACTAAGGACTATGGACTCCAAAAAAGGTGCAGAAACATCTCAATGATGATCAATAGAATGAGATGCACTTGAGTCAAATTTCAATTGTCATAGTAAAGGCCTAAATACTTGTGTCAATGTGATATTTCAGTTTATTATTTGTAATACATTTGCAAACATTTCTAAAATTCAGTTTTCACTTTCTATTTTGAGGTATTGAGTGTTGCTTGATGTGGGTAAGAAATGAATTTAAAAGATTTTAGTATAAGGCTGCAACAAAGCAAAATGTGAAAAAAGTGAAGGGGTCTGAATACTTTCAGAATCCATTGTATTCATGACGGTGATGTGATTTTCCTAGCATTTGGACTTTGAATTCTAAATGTAACACTTTCTTAAAGAGGAGGAGGAGGAAGAGGTTAGGAGCACACACTGATACAGTGCATTGCCACACCCACCACATGTCAAACCAGCTCAGGATCCCAGATTAGGACCTGAGTGCAGCCTGCAACGGGTGACACCTCAGCACCACTTCTTAAAGAGACACTACAAAAAGCTAAAAGCATTTAAGGACAAGTTATTTTGCTTTGGTTTTTAACTCAGATTTTTGTTGTTTGTTTTGGTTTCACTTCATAAAGGAAAGTTCAAATGATGTGAAACCAAAACATTTGCTCATTATCTGATGTGGTCAATGCATTGAGACAGCTTGTAGAGAATCATCAAGAAAAACAGAAAGGTGTGCATATGGTTTTTATTGATTTGGAGAAAGCTTATGATCGAGTGGCACATCAAGAGGTCTGGAGGTGCATGACAGAGAAAGGACTACCTGAGAAAAATATATGAAGATTGAGGATGTATGATGGTGTGAGGACTCAGGTTAAAAGCAGTGTTGGGGTAACAGACAAGATCTTGTTTGAGTAGATCTGCACCAGGGATCTTCTTTAAGTCCTTACCTGGTCGATCTGGTTATGGATGTGCTGAGTCATGGGATAAAAGACCAATCCCCCGGTGCAGGGTTTTTGCTGATGACATTGTGTTGTGTAGCACCATAAAGGAGGAAGTGGAGATAAAGTTGTAAGAATGTAGAAGGGCTTTGGAAGATAGAGGATTAAAGATAAATATGAAGAAAAGGGAATATATGTGGTTTATTGATGATCAGAATTCAGAAGTTAGCCTGCAGGGAGAGCTATTGAAAAGAGTGGATACATTTAAATATCTGGGGTCAGCGGTAGCCCAAGATGGAAAATTAGACGCAGAGATAACTCATAGTGTGCCATGTGGATGGAACAATTGGAAAAAGGCATCAGGAATAGTATGTGATGGAAAAATTAAGGTGAAGGTTAAAGGTAAGGTTTTCAAGACAGTGGTGAGACTAGCAATAATGTATGGAGCAGAGACATGGGTAGAAAAGGGAGTGCTAGAGATGATGTTAGAGATAGCAGAAATGAGAATGTTTAGATGGATGTGTGGAGTTACAAACAATGACAAGAAAGAAGAAATGAGACAACCAGAGGTACAACAAAAGAGGTGGAGATGTCTTTGAAAGTGCAGGAAAATAGATTGAAGTGGTATGGACATGCGATGAGTATGTGGGCGAAAGAGTAATGGTAACACAGATAGGAAGCACAAAAACAAAATACAAATTAATTGCTAGGCTTTTAGTAAAAGGAACTTTTGCTTTTTCCCAAAAAACGTCAGTAGAGGAGACTTTCTTGAAATTGTGAGAAACTATATTAATACTAACAGAAAATAGCTGCCGAAACCACGGGCTATTACATGCCAGCAGTGACATCATTACATAGTGGCCATCTTAAATCTCTGCAATAATATACAATAGGCAGCCAAACAATACAAATTAAGAAATAAAGGAAATGAATGATTAAAATCTCCAAACACACATTAAATGATCTCAACCAGCTGTAAGAATTTTTAAAACACTAAATTTATATAGTACATAAATAGCATAAAATCTTGAAACCACAAAACTGAACTAGAGATTTTATTTTAAAGCAAGACAAATATTTGGAAAAGGACACAAATAAGGTGGCACAAGCTCATTTCAATAGAAATTTCTAACTTAATCAATAGGCAAGAAACTCATTAAGGTGGTAAACTCTCTTTACCATGTAGTATTGCATGTGACTACGGAGTACATTTTAATGATATCAAGTCCATCAAGCCCAATATTGAAAAAGATTGTTTTGAAAAAAATGGATCAGTTAAATTCACATTTTAAGCATGACACCATGACATCCTGCCTTATACATGATGCTTGCTGGGATAAGCTCCAGCTTTACTATAACCACCCCTGGATAAGTAGGTTGAGAAAATGAATGAATGAAAGGATGTAAGCATGATTTGTAATTTGTTAAAATAAAATTATAAATATATCATAAGTCTTATTAATATACAGACAAGTTAATTAACCCATTTATCTTTTTTCATCTCCTACAGGTATAGGTTTAACACTCAGATCCCTAAAGACATGAGAGTTAGGGTAATTGGAAACTCTAAATTAGCCCTTCTTCTGTCATGAAAGGGTTCAGAAATGGCCCTATCCTAAAACACAGATTTGTTTATTCCTACAATCAGATTTCTTATTACCATATATACTCGCTTTTAAGTTCTCCCGCGGATAAGTCATGGCTTGATTTTACCATATAATTTCCGGTGTTTTATAATGTTGGTCGTATAAGTCGAATGTGGAAGACTCACGCTGTTGGTCCAAGAGATTATGATATGCTAACGCCCACCTGAGAGAGAAACCACAGAGGACACGGCCTTTATTTTCTATGTATTGTGCCTACGTGACCACACGGTATTACCCAAACTATTCCGAAGTGACGTTTGCACTGTTTTGTGTTTTTTGTGTCTCACATCCTCATACACCTTTATCGTAAGAGCATCCCTTATCTATGATGGAGCATTCGATCAGAAGAAAATATGAAGCTGGTTTTAAGTTAAAAGTCATTGAAGTGGCGAAAGATATTGGTAACTGCGCTGCTGCAACAAAATTCAATGTGTCTGAGAAACTGGTGCGAGATTGGAAGAAGAAACAAGATGTAAAAAAAAAAAAATAAGTGTCGCATTTTTGAACGTGCATATAAATCAGGGTCTGATTTTATGATCGATGTTTCGACTTATACGTGAGTATATACGGTATTTAGAGCCACACATACTGTATTTCCTCCATCCATGCACCCGACTTCCTCTCACTGCATGCACCAATGCACTTGAACCTGAGAATACGGTCTGAATTCACCCAGGATCGATTGCAACTATTACTCCACTTCCCCTTTGTAACCTGTACATCCGAGGTCAGAGCAACAATGCAAGCAGAACAGACTTTTTAGTGAGACATTATATATTTAATATGCCTGAAGCAGAAGCAAAGCAAATGAGTGTGGCAATCACACTATACAACCTGGATGGTTAACAGTCATCCCTGACAATGCTGGCTGAAATATTCAGTGTTTGTCAGCATTTTAATGGTTTTCACTTTTATCATGCTGTAACTCAGAAATTTCATGGCATGAGTGTTATGGCCTTTGTTGATTTCTCTTTCTCCTTCTGCTTGACGCTGATGACTTTTTAAAATTTGTTGGGGCACAAAGTGAACACCCTTAGCTTTACTCCTTCTCCAACGTCATTTTGACAGGCAATATCAGAATACCATTAATGGCGCCCTGCATGATAACGTGCAGTGAGTATACTTGACTTGAGCATTCATAGTTTTCATACTCTTTCTCTGTACGTTTAGCATTCATTTGCTCAGAGGTTGATGCGCCTTCAGCTTCCTGAGCAGCTCTTCTATTCTCCACCATAGTGGCCCGCTTCTTCTCTTCTTTTGTCAGCATCTTTTTGCATTAAAACTGATTAAGTCAATATTTGTGTTGCAATTACTAGTACGTTTTCTTTAATTTTTCACTTAAGCTGGCACTTAAGTCTTCAATCTGCCTCAAGAATGATTTAAGATATGAAGAGGTAGAGGAAGTGACAGCGAAGGTGGTAGGGATGAGAATGGCGCACGTACGCATGTGCCACATGGCCGCCTTGCTGACCACTGTTGAGAGTTGATTCTACAATAAAATAAAATAAAAATAAAAAGAGGAATAACTTTGGAGGTAAATCATCACCCCAAAAACTGATAGTAGACGTTACATAGTATATGTGTACCAAATTTCAGGTCAATAGGTCAAACAGTTTGCAAGCTACAGGTGATTTAAAATCCTGGACAGACAAACGGACAGCCACGGTAGTGTATTATATATAAAGATGTTCACACGTTGTGGATACACAAAGGTATCTCAATCAGTCAAATTTCACATTACTTGCATGTATGCTGGTCTCTAGTGGTTCTGAGAGAAGTACAGAAAGTCCAGAAATTGCCATTTTAATCTTTTCCTTGATGCTCAACCTTTTGCTTTGCTACCACAAAAAAATAAAAGTTCAAATTTAAAAAAATATTAAACTTAAAGAACTTATAGTGATATCATTCTTATCATGAACTATTGTCTGTAATATTGTAAACACTAAACATACGCATCAGAGTGCTCACTGATTCTAAAATGCTTATATTCCTCATCAGCCCCCATGGGGTATGCATGTGAATGGGCTCTTTTATAGACTGGTGGTCTGCCCATGTCAGTTTACCACCTTGCACTTAGTGCTGCTGGGATAGATTCTGCCTCCTTCTCCCTCAAATGACCCTGTGCTGGATGGAGAAGATTTGAAAATGACAGTCCGACTGACTAATCTAGTTTGTAGCTGTGGGAAAAAAAGACTCTATCATGGCAGCAACTGAATGTGTTCAGGATAGTTTAGCAGACCACTGCAACACCCATTTACCCACAAACACTTACAAATTACAGAGGAATGATTTAGAGGCACTAAAAGAATTTAACCAGGGCATTTTGGGAGGAAAACAGTGTCTCTGGGAAAAACCAATGCAGACCTACACGCATCATCCAATCTACATACAGACACTGTGCTCAGTGCTAAGTTACGAACAGTATGAAAAATTAAATCTGAAATTGCACATGAAAGTATTTCCTGGTTGGAATTAAATTGGAGTAGATGCACACTGACTTCAGAAAGTATTCTGAATGTTTACCAGCTTATGCTAAAATTATTTAAAGTAATTTTTTTCCCACATCAAGCAATACTTAATGAATGACAATGACAATGTGAAAAAAGGATTTTAGAAATTCCTCCAAATTTCTTAAAAATAAAATGCTGAAATCTCCCAGTATTCAGACCCTTGACTCATTACTTAGCTGGTAGCGATTACAGTATGGACTCTTCCAGGATATGATTTTGCATCTGATTCATCAAACAGCGCACTGACAGACGGGTCTGACTTGTGGATCAAAGAGCACAGCAGCGGGGCAAAAAAAAAAAAAAAGTTGAACAGATTTCCACCTGTAAGTTTTACTAATGAAGAAAACAACCTAACCATTCAAAATTACAAAAAGATCGATTGTGGAAGTGAAGTGCAAAAATACTCCAGCTTTGCATAGCGCGTCTGGATTAGCACGATGCCAAAATTAATAGGGGTCAAATAGATCATTTGTAGCAATCACACTGTAACAGGTTTGGAAAAAAAATACAGCAGGACAAAGAAGGGATTGCAGAACAGTTTACTCCCAACAGTCAAAATATAGATGAATGTAAAAGCAAAACGAACGACTTTCAACTTCAACTTTTTACTTTCTCGTATATGAAGTATAAGGAAAGTATTGTAATCGACCAATGTTGAAATTTTGATAAATCTCGACTTTTTAAACCTCCCAGACTTCCTCGTATACGAAGTATAGGGAAAGTATTGGAATCCTCCAAAAATTCCATTTCGACATTTTGATGAATCTCAACGTGTTTTGGAACTATGTCTCTATGTGTGTGTGTGTGTGTATGTGTGTGTGTGTGTAAACATGATAACTTGAGTACGCTTCCACTTTGGTCAACCAAATTTTGCATACAAGTATTAGATAAAACCTTTGGGCTATTTCCGCTAACCGGAAGTGGTACTTTACCTTTTATTCTTGCAGCTGCAGAGTCCGATTTATTCGACTTTACTTTTATAATAATTGTTCAATATATAATTAATTTAATTTGATTTGTTGTTGATGGTTCTTTAATGTACATAATATAAAAATATAATCATTGTGTTGCAGTTTACTCCTTAAATATCAATCCCCATATCTGAGGATAGGAGAAAGTCTAGGGGAGATCACTCCCAATTTTTACAATTTTCTCTGGATCTCTCATTGTTATGTCCCTGAGAGACACCAGTCAAAAGACCAAAAAACCTCCAGTCCCACTTCTGTAATCCGCCTCAGGTACCCAGTTCATCCCACTCTTGTTCCCACTTCTTAGCTGTTCCTGGAACCATCCAGAAATCCCTGCCTCCATTCCCTAGCCCCTCCATTCAGGGTGCTACCCCTTTTCTTTCCTTTACTGTCAATCATATCTCCGACATCAGTCCTCCACACCATTCTCTGCCCTGCCTGCTCGACCCAACACTTGTTTTCCCTCTGGGCTTCACCCCAGTAGGGAGGCTGCAAACCGTTCTTTTACAACCAAATGTCAGCTTTTGCCGTTGAATAAGATATTTTAAAATAAATTTTAATTTAAGTCGAATAGCCTGCCTGCACTCTCTTTTTCACCTCTCTTCCACAATCCCCATTACTCTGTACTGTTGATCCCAAGTATTTAAACTCATCCACCTTCGCCAACTCTACTCCCTGCATCCTCACCATTCCACTGACGTCCCTCTCATTTACACACATGTATTCTGTCTTGTTCCTACTGACCTTCATTCCTCTCCTCTCTAGAGCATATCTCCACCTCTCCAGGGTCTCCTCAACCTGCTCCCTACTATCGCTACAGATCACAATGTCATCAGCAAACATCACAGTCCACGGGGACTCTCGTCTGTCAACCTGTCCATCACCACTGCAAATAAGAAAGGGCTCAGAGCCAATCCCTGATGTAATCCCACCTCCACGTTGAATGCATCCATCACTCCTACCGCAGACCTCACCACTGTCACACTTCCCTCGTACATATCCTGTACAACTCTTACGTACTTCTCTATCACTCCTCATACAATACCACAGCTCCTCTTGAGGCACCCTGTCATATGCTTTCTCCAGGTCCAAAAAGATGCAATGCAACTCCTTCTGGCTTTCTCTAAACTTCTCCATCAACAAAAGAGGAAGGCCTAAGAGAAGATTTATGGGTGTGGTGAGAGAGGACATGCAGGTGATGATGGGTGTAACATAGCAAGATGCAAAGAACAGAAAGATACGGAAGAAGATGATCCACTGTGGCAACTCCTCACAGGAGCAGCTGAAAGAAGAAGAAGAAGCAACATTCGAACTAACAGCCCTGTGGGTTTAACACTCTGAATAACATATATCTTAAATCGCAAACTTTAGGATTCACTAATCGCATTGTTTCAAATTGCGATTTCGGTTTGACATCAATTAATAGGTCAGTCCTACTCTGGAGTAGGCTTTCATTGAGAATGTCTCTGTACTTTGCCCTGTTTAGCATTCCCTAAAGCCTATCTAGTCTCCCAGTTACTGCCACTGAAATAACAACCCCTCAGCATAGTGCTTCTGCCATCATGTTTCACCATTGAAATGGTGTTGTGACAGAGATGAGCAGGTCCTGGGTTTCTCCAAACATGATGCTTTGAATTGAGGTCAAACAGGTTAATATCGGTTTCATCGGACCAGTGAATCGCGTTTCTCACATTAGATGCCTGCTTGCAAACACCAGGTGGGCTTTCATGTGTTGTCTATCCACTTTTCCATTAGCTCCAGAACTGTGGAATTTTGTAGTGATGGTTGTCCTTCTACAAGTTTCTCCAGTCTCCAGACAAATTCTTCTGGAGCTGAGCCAGAGTAACCATTGAGCTCTTGGTCACCTGGCTTCACAAAAACCCTTCAGTCTGGGAAGGTGGCTAGCTATAGAAAGAACCATGGTTGTTCCAAACTTCTTCCATTTAAACTCTGTGGAAACCACTGTGTTTGTGGGAACCTTTAATGCTGCAGAAATTCTTTGGTAGCCTAATTTTTTTTGTAACCTTCTCCAAATATGTGCCTCATTACAATTCTGTCTCTAAGCTCTACAGGTGATTATTTTGACCCCATGGCATGGCATGGCTGATCCACACTGTCAGCTTCTATAGACAGGTGTGTGCCTTTCCTGTACATGTGCAATCATTTGAATTGACCACAGGTGGCCTCCAAATAAGGTGTAGAAACATCTCAATGATGATCCAAAGAGCCAGATTTCAAGTGTCATAGCAAATGGCCCAAATATGTGTGTCAATGTGATAATTTAGTTTGTTTTTTAAATAAATTTATAATAAATCAGCAAACATTCCTAACATTTTGTTTTCATATTGTCATTCTAATTATTGAGTGTTACTTGATCTTGGTAAAAATACATGTAAATGATTTTTAGATAAGGCTGCAATATAACAATTTACAAAAGTAAAAGAATTTGAATATGTTCTGAAGGCACTGTATAGCTATTATATTACATTTATTTAGTTCTCAGAGCAAACTGGGTAGGGCGGCCAGATCCCTAGTTTTATTTGGCTTATTCACTGAAAAACAACTTTTCATTTCATACAATGGCTACTTGCACAAATAGCATTACAATGCTAGATAAAACAAGAGGTACATTGACTTTTCATAAGCGAAACAATGGAGAGTACAGTAAAATAAATAGGGCAGCACATGAAAGAATGAGGCTGAGGACAACTCACCGATTATGACAGGTTGAATATAAGGTTTCAGGTTGCATAAATGAAGATGTGAGACTGTAGTCTGGAAGGAAGGAAGTCTTTATTGTCATTGTACCAGTACCAAAAGCTACATCTGTAAACGGTGCAAATACTGTACAAGAAACAACAACAAACAAATAATATAAAAGCACACAACCTATAATAAATAAATACCATACATAAATAAATAAGGGATGGAAATTAGTCACAAGTGTACAGGGCATAGAGAAGTGGGCTCAGTGCACAGCCCTGAGGGGAGCCGGTGCTAAGCGTGAGGGTGAAGGAGCTGTGGGGGCCAGTTCTAACAGTTTGTGGGCAGCCAGTGAGGAAATCCTTTATCCAAGTGCAGAAGGAGGGGGAAAAGTTCAGATTATGCAGCTTATCGATTAGCATACTAGGGATGATTGTATTAAAGGTGAGCTATAATCGTCAAATAGCATCCTTTCATAGGTCCCTGAGTATTCCGGATGGCTCAGCACTGTATGGAGGGCTGTATGGATGGCATCTTCTGTGCATATATCTGATTTATAAGAAAACTGGTGAGGGTTGAAGGTGGGAGGGAGGGTGGTTTTAATGTGCCAAGCAATAAGTCTTTCAAAACATTTCATGACTATTGACAGCAATGCAATCGGTCTGGTGACATTAAGATTATTGATGACTGCTTTTTAGGGACAGGGATGATACGGTGACCTGCGGCAGTGACAGTTTAAATATCTTAGTAAAAACTCCTGCCAACAGCTCAGCACAAGCTTTAAGTACCATGCCAAGTATACCGTCTGGTCCTGCAGCTTTCCTCGGATTCACTGTTTTGAGCATCCGTCTCATTTGAAGTTCCTGAAAAGTGTATACATCACAGCTGGGAGTTGATGAGGGCAGAGTGTCTGTGTGAGACCAATTTGCCTCAACATGAGCAAAGATTTAGTTCCTCTGCCAATGAGGCATCAGCACAGATTGGCACATGTGTACTGCTTTTGTAGTTGGTGATTTGTTGTAATTCCTGTCAAACATGCTGTGGGTTATTATCTTTCAGATGGGCCTCTACTTTGCTCTTGTAGGCCATCTTGGCGGTTTTTATGCTTCTCCTCAAATTTGCTTTTGCTGCACCGTACTGGGCCCTCTCCCCTGATCTGATGGCAATGTCTCGGGTTCTCAAAAGGGGCTGAACCTCACTGGTCATGCATAGTTTTTGGTTGGTGTAGACTGGTATGTATTTATCCACTGTATCGGTGCAGAAGTTGATATAATAATATAATAATAATAATAAATTTTATTTATATTGCACTTGATATAGCCTAGTACAGCTTCTGTACAGCTATAGCTTTATCTGGGCATGGCAATGCTCATGGATGCAGCAACTCTCGGCTCTCTGTTTTGGTTTGTTGTTGTTAATTTGTGTGTATGTAATATATGTGAGGTGTGCTAAGATGGATCTGTATAGTCGTACATTGCGTAATATTGGATTACAAATCCATATGGATATTACAAGCAGTTGTGAGTGGATTCACAACATACCGCAGGATATATTGAGGCCTCTAGGGGTTCCTTGTTATCAGGTCCGAGAGGCGGCACAGATGGCATCAGGAAAACAAGTAGAAGAAAGGACACCAGGCGGGCCTACTAGTTAGACTAAGGAAGAAGTTGCATAAACCCCCCGATACCAAATGTGGTGGACCTGGCCGGGACACCCCTTTGCTATATGTTCAGGGGGAGCAGCCAAGGACTGTGCAATACCTCCCCCTGGATGTTAGATGGCAGCACCCCTGGGTTGGAGCGGTGCCTCGGTTTCCCGCAGGGCTCCATGGGAATTGGAGTTGGGTGCAGCCCTGTTGGGTCCCACAGGCACTGCCAGGGGGTGCTGCAGCTGGGACTTCTGAGCCCGTATGGGCAGCGTATTTGCCATACCCAGAAGTGCAGCCAGAACTCTGCAGTCAACCACCTGTAGCACTTCCGGGTGGACTATAAAAGGGGCCAGCAGCCACCACTCAAGGGCCAGAGTCGGGAGGAGGACGACGAAGCTTGACGGAGGAGTGGTGGTGGAAGAAAGGAATTGTGTGGTGGTATTTTTGATATTTTGGGATTGTGTTATGTCTGTGGGGGTCATGGGGAAGATGTACCCAAGGGTGAAGAAAAATAAAACTTTCTTTGGTTTTTATATGTGCCTCCGGTGTGAGTCAGTGTTGGGTCAGGCGTCTATATAGTGCCTTTTACACAAGCATATTCCTTATAAACGGCAGATCCATCATCCACATGTTAGACGATCTAGAATTACTGATGGTTGCAAACTTCAATGTGTGTGAATGTTGTGTGATGATCATTGCGGAAACCTGACTGTACCAGCTTTTCCTGGACACTGTAGGTCAGGTTGTCTGCCATACCATCTACCACTTTGACAGGAATAGAGACTCTGGCAAGAAAAAAGGTGGGGGGTATTTGCATGATACAGTATATAAACAATGGCTTGTGTACAAACACACTGCTCTTCTGATTTGAAAGCAATAACATTTTATGCAGACCCTTCTGTCTACCAAGGGAGCTGACTACAGTGACCATTACTGCTGTTCTATATCCCTCCTAATGCTAACATTAGCTCAGCTCTCGCTTGCCTACATGATATGATCAACAAATATTCACAAGCTTATCCCGACGGTGTACACATTGTGGCTTGTGATTTTAATCAAGCAAGCTTAAAGACTGTGCTCCCCAAATTTCTGCAATATGTACAATGTTCCACCAGGGGAAGAACACACTGGACCATATTTATTCCAATCCACAGCATGCTTACAGAGCCCTACCTCTCCCACATCTGGACTTGTCTGACCATCTCTCACTGCTCCTCATCCCAGCATTCAGTCCCCTCAGGAGTAAAATCAAGCCAACCGTAAAAACTAGTCTGTATTTCATTTCTAAAAATATTTGTATACAGAAAATGGCAAACTTATTATTCATCGTTCCATTCATTTCCCAAACCCAGGCATTTCATAGTCTTTTGTTTCCAATCTGATTATGCTAAGTTCAGAATCTTGCATGATCAGTCTAATCAAAAATGCTGACACATATTTTTAGCAGATAAAATGTCAGAATCTGACAAGCATCATCATCTGTACAGCACACAAGAGAAGGCTGATAGGTGGAATACAGTACTTTCTACAAATGACAGGCTTTTAATCACAAAACAACAAAGGTTCAGTTAAGAACAGGAGAAATAATTTCTTATAAGACGAAAAGGTGACAGCAAAGCCAAAGTTATTTTTAAAATTGTGTGCATTGTCTGTTGAACATATTGCATTTACATTGACATGATCTCTACATGTCGTTCTGGGTATTCTGACTTTCTTTCCACATCCTAATATAAGTGTGTGTAATGTTTTTAGCAATTCTAAATTGGTGTCAAATACTGTAAGTAGGCATGGATTTGTGTGTGAAAGGGCCTTGTGATGGATAGGCACCCTTCCAAAGTTGGTTCTTGTCTTCTGCCCAATGCTGTTGAGATCCAGCACCCTATAGACCCTAGCTTCAGGGCTTAGTTTATAACTCGTGAGGTGCCAAAGGTCATCGTGATTGCCAAGAGGTGGTATGGTGGAATGGTAATCTGGCCACTGAATCGTAGCAATGTTAAAGTTGAATTATGTCATCGGCCAAATCAGTAGTGTTTACACATTTACTCTAGATAGAACATTATTTACACTTCTCCAAAGAGAAATCTGAGTCTTTGCAGAAGCTCATTAAATAAAGAAATTCCATATATACTCGTTTAAGTTCTCCCGCAAATAAGTCTATGCTTGATTTTATCATATAATTTCCGGTGTTTTATAATGTCGTCGTATAAGCCGAATGCGGAAAACTCGCGCTATTAGTCCAAGTTATTACGATATGCTAACACCCACGTGAGAGAGTAACCACGGAGGACACTGCCTTTTTTTCTATGTATTGTGCCTATGTGACCACACAGTAATATCCAACCTATTCTGAAGTGACGTTTGCAATGATTTGTGTTTTTTGTATCTCACACCCTCATACACCTTTATCGTAAGAGCATCCCTTATCTACGATGGAGCGTTCGATCAGAAGAAAATATGAAGCTGATTTTAAATTAAAAGTCGTTAAAGTGGTGAAAGAAATTGGTAACTGCGCTGCTGCAACAAAATTTGATGTGTCTGAGAAACTGGTGCGAGATTAAAGGAAGCAAGAAGATGTAAAAAAAAAATGTAACAGGTGTATAAGTCGGGGTCTGATTTTATGATCGTTTTTTCGGGTTTTAAGACTCGACTTATACGCAAGTATATATGGTAAATACACACAGACCAGAATGACTAAAAAGAAAGAAAACTTCTCACAGTGAGGCATTATGCAGGCACATTGTTGTTATTATAAAGGAGCCCCAGTAGCAGTACTTGACACACTACTGCTAATTAATTTGCTGGCTGACAGTCTTCAGTGTTGATGTGTCAGAGAGAGGATGTGCAGCATTGTTCATAATGGCACTCAGTTTTGTTTGAATTCTCTCCTTGGCTGCTAACTCCAGAGGGTTCAGAGTGCATCCTATAACTGAGCCTGCCATTGTAATTAGTTTGTTGATTTGGTGGGTCTTTCTTGAAGTGATGTTACCAGTCCTGCACACCACAATGTAGAAAATTGGATTGGCGGTTAGAGTTGTAGAAGATGTGAAGGATGTCACTACCCACATTAAATGAGTGTGGTCTCCTAAGCCTGCTCTACCCTTTCTTTTATAGTTTCTCTGTGTTGCAAGACCCATCCAGCCTGACATTGGAGCCAAACCCAAGTACTTGTAGCAATGTGTGACCTCCACATCCACTCACTGACCGGGTGTAGAGGCTTTTGGGTCAATCCTGATGCTAAACAGCAGACATTTTTTTCTGCGCCAAGAAACAAAGTTCTCCACCTGACTCGTATACTCGGTCTAATTTCCAATATCAATTCAACCTATAAGTACAGAATCATCAGACAATTTCTGCAAGTGACATGAAATGGTGATATACAGTATTTATAGTTCAAGGTGATAAAGTGAAGAGGAAAGGAGACAGGACTGTTTCTTGTGGTGCTCCAGTGTTGGTCATATTCGTATCAGTAACACAGTCCTTGAGTCTCACAAACTATGGTCTGCCCGACATGTAGTCTTTTACCCAGGACACCACAGGCTCATCTATCTGCATATATCTTAGCTTAACACTTAACAGGAATGGCTGGATGATATTGAAGTCACTTTAGGAACCAAAAAACATAATCTTCACAGTGGTGGGCCACTCGGAGGTTGTTTCTGGGCTGCATGGGCCACCATTTGTATAGGCTGGTTTAGGTCATCGGCAGGCAGGGTGGTGTAGTGTTTAAGGCTTTGGACCCTGAGGCTGTGGGTTCAAATGCCGCTACTGACACTGTGTGACCATGCGCAGGTCACTTGACCTGCCTGTACTCCAATTGGAAAACCAGAAGAAATGTAATCCAATTGTATCATAAATGCTGCAAGTTGCCTTGGATAAAGGCGTCAGCCAAATAAATAAATGTCATCTCTCTCTTTGAGACTTGCACTGATACCTCCACCAAGCATTCTGCCCTTTAGCAGCCCTGGTGTTTCTTTGGTTGTCCTCTTGTACTCTGTCTGATGCTTGTGGGTTTCCTCTGGTTTTAACCAGAGGCTAGAGATCTGCACTGGCAATCGGAAGGTTGCCGGTTCAAATCCCGTAAATGCCAAAAGGGACTCTGCTCTGTTGGGCCATTGAGCAAGGCCCTTAACCTACAATTGCTTAGCGCTTTGAGTAGTGAGAAAAGCGCTATATAAATGCAAAGAATTATTATTTATTATTAACTCTTTCTACTTCTCCTGCCTACAGTGCCTTCTACAAGCCAGCACCAGCTCATCCCTCCATTTTCCAACCCGCTGAATCCGAACACAGGGTCACGGGGGTCTGCTGGAGCCAATCCCAGCCAACACAGGGCACAAGGCAGGAACCAATCCCAAGCAGGGTGCCAACCCACCACAGGACACACACAAACACACCCACACACCAAGCACACACTAGGGCCAATTTAGAATCGCCAATCCACCTAACCTGCATGTCTTTGGACTGTGGGAGGAAACCGGAGCACCCGGAGGAAACCCACACAGACACGGGGAGAACATGCAAACTCCATGCAGGGAGGACCCGGGAAGCTAACCCAGGTCTCCTAACTGCGAGGCAGCAGCGCCACCGCAGCACCAGGTTACAATTTGCAATATCACAAAATGGCTGGTTATGTTTTATATATTTAACTGAAGGGCAAGCTTAGTAGCAAAAATTACTGGTATCTCAGTGAGTACTGCTACAGTAAATGTAGGGTGTGCATGTAATAATAATAATTTGTTCTGTGACCATGTATTTTAAGGCAGGCATTAATTTCCGTCAATCCATTTTCTAAACTTGCTATAAGATGACAGGTACCTGCCTGCTTTGGGTGTAACGCAGGAGAAAGTCTCACATTTTCATTTGATTGTGTAAATTAATAAAGATGAAAAATGAGGTAAGGATACAAATGTTATGGAAAGGAGTATTTTTGATTGCATTTTCCCCAATTGTTGCTTAAAGTGCTCCATATTCTCACATATGAAAGTAAATAAGAAACTTTAGCCAAACTAATGTGGGCAGAAGCAGCTTCTCAGCCCAAAAGCCAACGCCATTCTTTGCCTGTACACTAGGCTTTCATTCCTCATTTGGAGAAAAGTATAATATTCTGTTTTAACATGGTAGGGTCTTAATTCATTGTAGCAGTTTAAAATGTGCATTTTAAAATTTAACAGCTGTTCCCAGCCACAAAACAAAGTTTTTTTTTCGATTGATGCCATATTTTTTTGGACTATAACATAGTTGCCACCATAATTACAGACATATGCATAACAAATTCCTTAGTGATATCTGTTTGACGACAGCATGTACATGGGTGAGCCAGGGATTTTAAATGGCAAAAGTCAATGAAAAATGAATGTTGGGCTACAAACAATGGTGATAAAGTATACTCTATCATAAGAAAGATATTTTTACTTCATTTTATAATCTAAGACCATTATTGTTTTTTTATTCTTTTGTTCCAAATAGAGCAGTGTTTGCAATGAATATCTATTTTGTCATCCATCAAATGCAGAGTGACACCCTGAATTTATAATATAACACCAGTCAGAAAATTCAGATTGAGATCATCATTTTGTTCCAAATCAATAACTTCATTTCTGTTCAACCGTTGTTTCTACTTTTAAGATTATGATGGTGATACCACCGTTGTCACTAGTGATGAGCAAAATAATTTACATAAAATTGAATGGACAGCAAAATCTACAAAAAGACATTTCCAAGGACAAATTCTGTTTTGCTACAAACAAAATTTGCGCTGTTAACTTATATGTTTTCACCTGATCAGCAACCTTTTTCTTTATGTGAAAAGCATGGCAAAATTCATTCTGGTGCAGAACGCAGAAAGGAAGGTGCAGGTAGGAAAGCACTTACCTACAGTTTGCTGACTCAATTGGGGAGACGGTGTTTTGAAAGAGATGGACCAGAAAATAAGACTTAGCGAAAAATATAAGCAGAGATTGAAATGAAAAGTCAAAGCACACTTTCAACAAGCCAAAAACAAAACCTGGAAGTTAAAAACATAGACAGAATCACAATAAGTCTTTTTTCCAAGTTGGCTGCCAGGTCCTAGAAACATTTCCAGCCCAATGAATGCTGAAAACCTGCTGTGAAGTGAATAGCCTCGACACACGAAAAAGGTTTGGGGCGGCCACCCGTATACTTGAACCTGGCTGCAAAAGGCACATTTTTGAGTATAAATGAATACAGCGTTGAGTTCAAAACAGAAGTGATCAACGGAGAGAACATGTCAGGTTTTAAAGGTCGGTCAGGGGATGGGACATCCTCAGGGCCAGAAGCGGAAGTGACGTCTTCGGACTCAGGCAGACTTTCCCATGTCAGGTCTGCATAGATAAAAGAGGAAGGTTTAGTGCACCCTGCCACCCTCTGGACTGGCGTGGAATTACCTTCTTTTGGTCCTTTTGGCTGACTCCTATGGGCACGTGTGTATCACCAACCTAATGGCGCCCAATGAATGACGCGTTTGACGACCAGGGAGAGTATTTGGGCTTTAGGCGTAAGTTTGCTACTGTTGTAGTGTTTCCATCTCAAAGATTTTCCAGAGTTTTTTCTGCCATAAAAGTACCAGCCAGGGGAGTACCTTCTTTTGACGGGTTTATTCCCTTTGAATCTATCTATGCTGTTTAGGTGGACACACATAAACGTTGAAAATAGCCCAAAGACCCATACATTGCCACAACTCAAAATTTTTGTCCACACAATGTTTTCAAAAAATATCCCAATTTGGTGTAAAAACCGCACATTTGGCAACAATGACTATCGGCAGGCATGGATACCAGAGCTGACCTTTCACCCATCACTTAATTGATGTCAGCTGTCACAACCCAGAAAACAATTCCTCCCGGATGAGAGGGCTCCCAAAAGTGTGGTACCCATGATAAAACAAAATGCCTTCGGAAATGGCACAAAATATTTTTAACAAAGTTAAAAAAGTATTTTGTACAAAAATAAACCATGAATATGGATTTTCACAGTCAAAAAACCATAAGAGACATAAAAAGATTTGAAGAAAAGCTAAATGAAGGCTAAGAAAATGAAAAACAAAAATGGAATTATAACATTATCTGCAAGCATAAAGGTGATGCTCAGCTGTTAAAATCCATTGGATTGTGTGTGTGGGTACCAGCAAGTCTCTGTTCAGCCTCAGAGAGACAGAAAGATTTTTAATAAGGACCAGGGGGTCAGATTTAGAAAACTTGCGTGCACATAGAAACAGGCTTATAATGTGTGTTCACAACTTTCCAATCAAAAGTCGGAATTTATAAAAGAAAACTTGATGAGAGAACTTAGGTATATCTATGGGACGCTGACCCATCTGTACATAACATTTTGGAGAAAGTGGGAAATGGTGACATTGTTTATAAAATATGGAAATGCAAAAACCAGATAAATGATGACTCAAATGTATAATTCATATCACGAACTGTTGGTATAATGTGTGTTGATGTAACAAACATATTAAACCTAAAAAGTGATGAATATGATCTATAGACTCGATTTTAGTTGCCTTTTTGGAGGACCAATGCTGCATATTTGCACTGAAGAACTTACTTGGGTTTTCCTTAGTTTATATCGGCTACCTGTTGGCACTTCTCAGCCAATGCAATCACATGTTGTCAATAATTTCACAGATGTATTTCACTCCCTGCAAATAGATACCCATAAATATCATGTCCTATAAGCCACTCATAGCCTAAAGGTTTGACACAACATGGCTTATTTGGTGCTACCTGAAGACTATGCATGTATGGTCAAATACAAAGGGAACACGCTTTTAGAAAATAGGCAGGATTTTTTTTCCCATTATAATGATGGACTTATAAGTTGATTTGGATTCCAAAAGCCATTCTCTTAGGCCTCATCCACATTCATCCACAGGGCGTTTCATCCTTAATTTAAAAAAAAAAAACCCAATCCACACTCGCACCATTTTTCAAAAAATCTCCAACCATATGAAAATGCAAAAATTTGCTGCTGAGAGCATAAAACAGGCATAGATAACCAGGGGAATATCATTTAGGTTAATGTCCATCTTCCTTTTTTTTTTCAAATGTGGTTTCGGCATGGAATTTGCGAAAATACAGCACGTGAACACTACCCGGCCATTTCACTACGACGTCAATAAATGAACACGTAATCACAGATGGCTTGTATGCTAAGGGAAAACCTCCTCTTTCTGTTCAACTAATCCATGGAATTGTTCGGATGGCAGCTTTATTTTTGCATGAGTCCCGGTGAAACCCTGCTACAAGTTCCTCTACTTTGGACTCAGTGAGAGGTAATTGTATGCACACAGGGCCCAAGTGGACTGTAATTGCTTCACACACCTGCCTTACTATTTTAGAAACCACCTGTCTTGACAACACAAAGGTGTTTGCTGTCTTCCATAATCTCCCTTCATTGACTAAATAGTAGAGTGTGCAGGAAACTTTTTTGACATCTCATTACAGTTGTCTTTCCTTCGATGTGTGGGCGAAGCAGCTTACTCAAAGACAACAGCGAAATGAAAATTCTCTTCAGTAACAACCATTTTGTTCTCAAAGTTGTCCCACGAAATAGAGGTCTGTGTTTATGGAGTGTTCGATGTAGCGGTGACCTTTGTAGCGCATTCAGATGCTTCTGTTACTCAATCTACTCTCTATATATAAAATCCTAAGCCTAAAAGTGCAACGATTTTATGTAGCGATTTTATGTGACGTTTTTATGTGACTTTTTTTGTCACGCTTTAAATCAGGCTTATTTTAAAACCTACATATTTATATATCATTCTTTTCAGAATTTATTGAACTTTTATGTGATGTTGTTAGATTTTCAGATTGTTCCGTTTTTAAATTATAAACTAAAAAATATCAAGAACTCACGTCCCATGAGATGAGACTTAACCAAGAGTTCCAAGAGATTTAACCACGCCTGGGGCAAGAAATAAAAGACAAAGAGTAGGACAGGTGCTGTACAGACTTTTAAATGTTTGAAGCACCGTATGAGATGCAGATCACGCAGCATGGCAGCAGCAGCAAACCAGCAGCTGATCGAGCAAAGAGGAGGTAAAAAAAACTATATTTGTTTCCCATTGTATCACCGTTTAAGAGGGGGTTTTGGTGGAGCGACCGCATCTCCTTGGGATGCGTTCAGCCACCTTCTTCATCACACGAGTGGCAGATTGGCCACAACTGGGAGCTGGGCGTTGTGGCAGGAAGCTGGGAGGTAGACCCAGCTGGGACGCCTGGAAGGACCAGGAGGTGGTTTATTCGTTCCCCAGGCCACGAGGGGGCAACTGCCCTGGATAAAGAAGGGACCACGGGGACGGAGCCGGGAGGCTCAAACCCACTGGGGCCCGTGGCCACCACCAGGGGGCGCCCCGAGTGTTGTGGAGCCCGGGAAAAATGCACTTCCGCCACACCTGGGCAGGTGGAGGAAGAACCTTCTGGGGACACCCGGAGTGCTTCTGGGTGCTCGTGCGGCACTTCCTCCACACCAGGCATCTGGGTGAACATAAAAGGGACCACCTTCCTACAATCTGGGAGCAAGAGTCGAGAGCGGGAGCAGAGGAAAAGCAGTCCAAGGACATTGTGGAGAAGGCCAGTGTTAGGGGTGTTTGGTGCGGGAACACTGTGTGCTGTGCAAAGTAGAGGAAAAATAAACGTGTGATTTTATAAAGAAGTGGTGTCTGTCTGGTGGTGGTCGGGCATATCTCACAGTGCCAAAGGCATCAGGGGGGCTTGCCCCCCAATATTGTAATAAAGTAATTGTACATTTCAATGTAAACATGGAAAAAGTCCCATTGAAAGTTTTAACATCAGCACTAATTTAGCTATGATCCCAATTGCACAAAATTGCCTTGTAAACAAAACAGATAAAAAACAGATACTCACTGACGTCAATCAAAGAAGATACCAGTTCACACTCTGATGTTACGAGACAAAAACTCAGTTTTCCCTGTCTACACGTAAACAGGGAAGATGGAGTTTCTAAACATCTTCACCCTGGAAGGAGTTTTTCAAAAGCTCCGTTTTCAGGGACCTAAAACAGTTTCCATGTGGACAAAAGGCCAAAACACATACAAAAAGCTACATTTTAAAAAATACCTGTACATGTGGGTACATGTGGAGAGGGTCTTAGAACTATGTGCTGAATCGATCCTGGCATTACAAAGACAGCGGGCTACACCTGTTCATATGTGGGTCTTAAAAACAGTTGACCTTCTGGCAACAGGCACCTACTTGGGGAAATTGGCAGACAGGTCAGGAATATCTCAGCCAAGGTTCAGCTCCATCATGGAAGCAGCCATAAAGCAACTGAAAAGGCACTACATTCCATTTCCGTATGGTGTGGGTGTACAGCTCAACATAAAAACTTCATTTGCATCAGTGCCCAGTTTTTCTAACATAATCAGTGTATTTGATGGCAATCAGATTACAATAAGGACACCTAGTAAGAATGAACCTGCTTTTGTTAACAGTAAGCAGTGACGTTGCAATAACATACAAGTCACCTGTGATGCCAAGTTGAGACTGACTGAGTCGGGACTGCTCTAATAATAATAATTAATTACATTTATATAGCACTTTTTTCATTACTCAAAGCGCTTTACATTAGTCTATTAGGTGATGAAGGGGTGAAAGTGAGAGCCAATTAGAGATAGGGAATGATAGGGGGGCCAAAATGGATGAGGGTATGATGGGCAATTTAGTCAGGACATTGGCACAAACCCTATTCTTTTCAAATGATGCCCAGGGATCTTTGATGACCACAGAGAGTCAGGGCCTAAATATTACATCTCATCCAAAGGACGGCACCACATTTATAGCACAGTGTCCCCATCACTGCAATGGGGAATTGGGATCCACAGACAGATCACTGGATAAGCAACCCCTGCTGGCCTCACCAGCACCTCCTCTAGCAGCAACCCAAGTGCTTCCTAGATGGTCCCCCATGTAAATACTGCCTTGACCAGAACATGCTTAGCTACAGGTGGATGACCTGTTCTGAAGCACAGGTGGTATGTCTGCTCTAGCTTAACACTACGCATTAAGGCACCTCCAATTGCAGATGACATTCACAGATCACATTCAGCTGGTGTGCTCTTTCCTTCTCCCATTATATTGACACAGTCAGTGATGAGTGATCCATTTCTTTGCCTGAGATCAGACCAATTATTTTTATTTATTTTTAATTCAGGAATGGTGTGTCTGGTAGAGCTCATGGCATTCACAGCAGCGATAACATATTGCCATTCAGTATATTTTTGCTTGTTGGTGACACCTGCATATGTCTACTTTAGACTCTTTGCCTTTCTTTTCTTGTTGCCATTGTCTCATCTTATGTGTAAATCTGTCAGTTTTATACTGTACTGTATGTATGAGGTTGATTAGCAAAGTCCATATATTTTTTTTTCAGAGTGGCAACTGGACGAGGCTCGAAATGCATTCAGGTTCACACATTTAGAAGATTATTGTGATTTTTATGAACACATTTTCCTGCATATTTTCACACTTGAATCCACGCAAAGTTTTATTAATGGGACTTCAGGAGAGGAGACGTAAACAAGAGGCGTGCTAAATTTAAGCCAGAAATAAATCAAGAACAATTGCAACAAATGCACAGTTTTTATCCAATATTGGAAAATGCAAAGATGAACTAGCTAACCTTAATACAGTTATGATAAAGATGTCATACATCATACAACCCCAGAGGATTCCGGGAATGCAATCATGGAAACACAAATGTCACAAAGTAGCGGCACCCAAAGGAAAATCTAAATGGCATAATGGCATATTAATAATTTTAAACTCTTCCAGGGCTTTTTTAAAATAATAAAATTTATATCAAAATTGAATTCCTTGGGGTTGAAAACCCCATGAGAGATACATAGATAAACACAAACACATCAGGAAAAAGACGAAAACAGTGAAAGAAGAAGACCAATCACAACAGTCTACAGTAGGATCCAGGATTGGATTGGCTAATGGAGCTAGAAACAGTGAGATCAGATAGTGTTACCTCTGGCCCTAAAATGAGCAGTGGGAGGTGGAGCCAGTGGTGACAATGTGCACGAGGGTGGACATTGTACATGGAGTCACATGAAAGAAACTGTGGGAGAGTGGGCAGCATTAGAGGGCCGTCGAAGAAGCAGACCACTGTTGTGATTGCGGATGACATTAATAAAACTTGTTCATCGCTAAATATTAAAGACTAAAAAGGCAAGGAAGAAGTAGTGAAAAGATTTTGTTGATTCTTAGCCTTAAAAGGATTTAAGTGAAAAAGACTTTTGACAAACAAGAAGAATCAATCAATTTGGTTAGCTATATGCTTGCTAAAAGTTGTGAAGATTTCCGCTTTGCCTACATGACTTTTTGTTTTCCAGATTCTTTCAATTTTGTGCAAAGAAGTTTCTCCTGGCTTATTTTTTGAATGCAATTCATTTTAAATTCTTTCAGCATCCTTCGGTATGTGATTCTGAGTTGAAGTGCTGGATCAGCTTTATTAAGTGCTTTGAGGATTTTGAAGACCACAGTCAGGCACTGTTATTGTGTAATGTGCATCTTGAGGAATTTGAGAGAACACCACGAGAACACTAACCCTGCATCCTGCAATATGTCAGAGGAATGAACCAGTGTGCCACTCCTTTCACTGATACAATAAGAAGTCAAGCAAAATGACACCTTTTATTGGCTAATAAAAAAGATTACAATATGCAAGCTTTCGAGACAACTCAGGCACCTTATTCAAGCAATTTGCCTCGAAAGCTTGCATACAATATTTTAATCTTTTTAGATAGCCAATAAAAGGTGTCATTTTGCTTGACTTCTCACTACATCCATAATGGCTAACACAGTACAACACCCTAGTACTACCGATACAATAATTATTTTTAAATAACTACAATAACAGCAGATCTTTCAGCAGACCTTTTAAAAAGATTTACAAACTTGAAATGAAACAAATAATTTAAATGCTACAATTAAGCTCAGTTTCTTTACCTTGGGCACACATTATCCTTTAGTATAAATTTTCATTGACTTTATTGATCCAGTTACTAAATTTTTGCCATGAATACAGTAATCCTAAGTCAGCTGCAATTTCATTCAGAATACATTATAGTTCTTCATTCTGTTACTACATGACGTTAAGCCAGGACACTAACCTGATTGTATTGTTTTTTCCGTTATTGTCCACTTTCCAATGGCTAATCAGAAGCCAACTCCTGCTGCTTACTGTGTGTCGTCCTGCCATGCCTGTGTTCTAACTGAAACAGTGACAGATGTTTTAATGCACACGCAAATCCTATATAACTGTAAAGCTATGAAATTCACAAAATAAGAGAGTGAGTCATACTGAAACTCACTGAAATTGTCCCAAAATTAAATGTCATTTCAGAAAGTGTTTGCCACAATAGTATACTTTAACTATGACACACCTTTATTTCTTTATTTTAAAATCTATTTAAGAGGATATGTACATTACTGCAATGGATTAGTGTTTCATCCTGTTTTGATTCCCACTTCATGCCAGAATATAGTGGATAGACTGTGGCTCCCATGACCCTGAACTGATTTTTGAGTGTTATGTTGATTGTGTGAATATGTGACTGTTTGTTTATTTTTTTAACTCCAGTAAATTTACTTTTCTAAATGTGTATGCTAGTAGGGCCGACATATAAAATAATGGTTGCTCATGGTGTAAAGTTTTAAATTATTTCCCAGTAAACCTCCTGACAGTCCTTAAGTTACATGCTGATTGAGATCAAAAATCAATAAGCAATCTTGAGCTCCAGCACCATGAGGCTCCTTACTTAACCGATGTGTCCACGTGTTCTGATGGATTCTGAAGCAGCCTTTATCTGACAGCCATTCACACAGAATACTCTACTTGGATGCGGTCAACGTTTGTTTAATGTGCCTCCTCTTGCTAAGGGTATCATATGACAAAAATCAAATCCACTTAAAAAGAATACTTGTGGAATTATGTTCATATTGGTTAAACATCTTTGAAATAAAAATCCGGTTCAAGATCTTAATTTTGACATAAAAAATATTTACAACATATATAAGCATATACTGTATAAACATATAGTTTAATATAATATTTTTATTGTCCTATTACAATTTCTTATTGCTGAAATGAATAATATATAATACATTTTAATATTACAAGAAAATATAAATACAAATCTGAACATACAAACTAAAAAATAAGAGGGTGTTTTCAATTTTAATCTAAAACTGTCATTATCTGAGTAGAACATGGGTGGTTAGGTAGGCCTAAGAGCGCATGTACACATGATACTCTAGGTTTATGAAAAGTTTCATGAGGCACAAGGAAAATCAATTCTAAATTTTACTGATAACCAATGCGGGGAGCCAAGCAAAGGTGTGATTTAATCAAAAGTCTATTTTAGCAATTCCTTTTGCAATAGAACATTAGAAAAATTTTGACAAGCTTATCATAACTCACCATTCTTATCCATTCAGTTCCTCCAAAATAACATCAAATTGAGTTTTGAATGTCCCTGAAGTCTTACTGACTGGTAACTTATTTCAAATGTCTATGGTTCTCTGTCTGAAGAAAATATCCTAATGTTTGTGGGAAATTTACCCTTAACAAGTTTCCAGCTGTGCCCCTGTGTTCTTGTTGAACTCATTATAATGTAACAGCTTTGATCTGCAGTAATAATGCTTTTCATAATTTCACAAACTTCAAACGTTTCAAGACTTAATCCCTGATTGTTTATATTCTAAGGTACAAATTGTTTAATTTAAAATTTAACATGGAAACTACAAATGATAGATAGATAGATAGATAGATAGATAGATAGATAGATAGATAGATAGATAGATAGATAGATAGATAGATAGATAGATAGATAGATAGATAGATAGATAGATAGATAGATAGATAGACAGACTGCAAGCCATCCAGACCTCCAGTTGCTCAGATTTCCTTCTACATCCCAAGCCCATTTGTGTTATGTTAATTTTCTATTGTGCATATACTGCTAGGTTAAGAAGGGAGGTCATGATTAGTGAGCCGCAGTATGGTTTCATGCCAAGAAAGAGCACAACACATGCAATGTATGCTCTGAGGGTGTTGATGGAGAAGTTTAGAGAAGGCCAGAAGGAGTTGCATTGTGTCTTTGTGGACCTGGAGAAAGCATATGATAGGGTGCCTCGAGAGAAACTGTGGTATTGTATGAGGAAGTTGGGAGTGGCAGAGAAGTATGTAAGAGTGTGTGGCAGATGACCAGGGACTTTGCCCCACCGCGACGCCTGGAGAAGGGAAGGACCGGGAGAGGGGCAATATCTTCCCTGGGGCACAAGAGGGTAGCATCCCTGGATAGCACCAGGGCCAAGGATAAGGAGCTGGGAAGCTCAACCTTGTGGTGGTCCGTGGCCACCGCCAGGTGGTGCCTGGACAGCTCCGGAGCCTTAGCATACAGCACTTACGCCAAACCCGGAAGTGCTGCTGGATGTTAACCCCTTAACCGCCCTCTGCCGGATATATCCGGCACCGTTGTTTTATTGCTAACGCCATACTGCCGGAATTATCCGGCACATTTGCCTGTGGTTATATGAATGCCTGGCAAGTAGTATAACTGACGGTTTGGCGTGGGTATTATTACTACGTTGTATTTCGACAAGTCTGTGGTTGTTTTGGCCGGTCATGTGACGTGATTCGCATGTAACAGCTGTGAATATGGCGAAACGTAAACTGACTTCAAGTGAGGCTTTGCAGGCGATTTTGGACAGTTCTGATCATGATTGTAGCAGTTCTGAAGAAGATTTTAGCGACAGTGATGAGCAGCAACGTGCGCTGCATGATACTGTGAATGAAGACGCATCGGATGACGGCGCTGAGTGGGTGTATCCCCAGCATCTCAGCTGGGCTGCTGCCCGTGGTGAACTACCTTTTCTGCATTCGTTTGAGGGAACGTGTGGCTTTATTGTTGATGTAAACAATTACACTGCTGAGCAGTTTTATGAGCTGTTTGTGTCACCTGATTTGATCAGACATTTTGTTCATCAGACAAATCTGTATGCAGCACAATTTATTGAGAAAAATCCCAATTTACCTCCACATTCCCGTGTTCGTGCTTGGTTTGACACTGATGAAAACGAAATGAAAAAATTCATTGGGATTTTGATGTTGATGGGAATAATCAGAAAACCAGATATTGAGATGTACTGGTCTACAGATCCTATGTATGCAACACCTATTTTTGCAGCTGTCATGACACGTAACCGATTCTCTTTGCTGCTGAAATTCTTTCATTTGAATGACAACAGAAACGAGCCAGATAAGAAAGATCCAAACCGTGACCACTTGTTCAAGCTACGTCCTTTGATTGATCATTTATTTGAAGCATTTCAGTTGCCCTACATGCCAGGACCGTCAGTTGCAGTTGATGAAAGTTTATTGTCGTGGAAGGGCCGCTTACAGTTTCGACAGTATCTACCATTGAAAAGGGCACGGTTTGGTATCAAGATGTTTTGCTTAGCTGAGAATTCAGGTTACATTTATAGATTTTGTGTATACACTGGCAACTTGCACAACATTTAGTGGTCAATACTGCTTGAATAAATGTAAAAAATGTAAAAAAGTAAAAAAACGAAAATTGTTCAGATTTCGCCTGGCTTGGGGAATATTTAGGGAGTTGGCGGTTAAAGGGTTAATTAGGAAGCACCTGGGGCACTTCCGAGTGCAGTATAAAGGGGACACCTCATAATACTCGGGGAGCCAGAGTCGGGTGGTAATGGCTGAAGCTTATGACAGAGGAGTGGAGGTGGCAGAAGGAAAGAGTCAAAGAAAGGACTGAGTTATTATAAGTCTTTGAGCAGTGCGAGTTATTGTGGCTGTGTTGTGCAGAACTAAAATAAAAGTGTGTGTTTTGAACATCTGGTTCTCTCTGTGTCTGTCTGTGTGTGTTGCATCTTTCACAAGTGGTACAGGATATGTACGAGGGAAGTGTGACAGTGGTAAGGTCTGCAGTAGGAGTGATGGATGCGTTCAAGGTGGAGATGGGATTACATCATGGATCGGCTCTGAGCCCTTTCTTATTTGCAATGGTGATGGACAGGTTGACAGACGAGATAAGACAGGAGTCCCCGTGGACTATGATGTTTGCTGATGACATGTGATCTGTAGCGATAGTAGGGAGCAGGTTGAGGAGACCCTGGAGAGGTGGAGATATGCTCTAGAGAGGAGAAGAATGAAGGTCAGTAGGAGCAAGACAGAATACATGTGTGTAAATGAGAGGGAGGTCAGTATAATGGTGTGGATGCAGGGAGTAGAGTTGGCGAAGGTGGATGAGTTTAAATACTTGGGATCAACAGTACAGAGTAATGGGGATTGTGGAAGAGAGGTGAAAAAGAGAGTGCAGGCAGGGTGGAATGGGTGGAGATGAGTGTCAGAAGTGATTTGTGTCAGACGAGTATCCGCAAGAGTGAAAGGGAAGGTCTACAGGACAGTAGTGAGACCAGCTATGTTATATGGGTTGGAGACGGTGGCACTGACCATAAAGCAGGAGACAGAGCTGGAGGTGGCAGCATTAAAGATGCTAAGATTTGCAATGGGTGTGATGAGGATGGACAGGATTAGAAATGAGGACATTAGAGGGTCAGCTCAAGTTGGACAGTTGGGAGACAAAGTCAGAGAGGCGAGATTGTGTTGGTTTGGACATGTGCAGAGCAGAGATGCTGGGTATGTTGGGAAAAGGATGCTAAGAACAGAGCTGCCAGGTAAGAGGAAAAGGGGAAGGCCTAAGAGAAGGTTTATGGATGTGGTGAGAGAGGACATGCAGGTGATGGGTGTGACAGATCAAGATGTAGAGGACAGGAAGATATGGAAGAAGATGATCCGCTGTGGCAACCCCTAACGGGAGCAGCTGAAAGAATAAGAAGATATACTGTAGGTTGATGCTATGTGAACAGTGTGATGGACTTGCATGACTGCCCTCTATGGTTGATTTTAGCCTTCGGTGCAGTGCTGCCAGGACTGGCTTTGGCCATCATGGACCTGAATTAGGTAGGCCCATGCAAAAATGGATGGATGTAAAAGACACTACATAAAGACTGATAGATAGAGGGTGTTAGTAGTTGGCAGAGCAGGTTTTATTATGTTGCTTTGTCACATTCTTCTTTTCAAGTAGTTTCGTTATTATGTTTTCTGAGTTTTAGAGTCATGATTCCCTTCTCAGAAGATAAAATCTATGATCTTGGATGGTTTTCTTTAGCTTCAGACAAACAAAATCAAAGCTTTCCAAAAAGGGTAATCAGTCAGGGTAAAATCCAATAGTCTATTTAAGAATTTAGGTGCTTCATTTTTTCACTTCAGTTTTAATTTTGCATTTTGAGTTTTGTTGATCGATTTTTAAATGGAACCTCGCCTTACTCACTTGCTGTCCCTGACTCTGTTTCTGCTTTGACATATTTTCATCTCCCAAAAAAAAAATCTTCAGGCTTCTGTTTCTGAGAAAATCATAAGAAAAGTGCAGAAGGGTTTCTTGGTCTCAGTGCACTGCTCATTGCACCAGTAGCAGCTTACTTTTTTACTCATTTATGATTTTTGCAGTTCACAGGAGCACTCAGTTATATTTGATCCATAAATCCCTCATGTGTCATCTTAAAGGAGTTTGTACAAACATATCAAAAGAAGTTGTTTCAATATGTACATTATGACATGTCTTTGCTTCAGCAAAAACACAGACAACAGAAACAACAACACTAAATGAAATGTGCTGCTACCGTTACATATATATCTGCTGCTGTTATAGTAAAAGATAAACAAAGAAATAAACACACAGTAGCAAATAAAAAATTGGACAGAAAAACTGCAGCATCTCTGTGCCTCTCTGTACAGATCTGAGTCCCTGTGCACCAGGTAGAATGATGCACCTTTAATGAACTTCAGACACAACATGTCAGTGCTAGACAATGGCATTCTTTTTCCCGATTTTCACATATTGTACTGTGTATATCTTGATTATGTCATTTTGTAAAATTTTTTTCATTTTGTGAATGTTATTAATGTGCCAGAGAAGCGTACAGAATGAGTGACACAGCTGAGATTCATTTTGGGTTCAAATCACAATAGCAAAATCAAATAAAAATATTTTTGGTGACAAAGAATGTATTCAGTTTTGTTTTTTTTATGTGTTTTGAGTATTTTGTTTTCATTTTTCACAAAAATAATATATATTATTTGTACTTGTGTCCATTGTTGACAAGATGCACTGTATTGTATTGTGAAGCCTTTATCAGAATATGTAGTGACTGTGGAATATGCATTGATTTATATTTAGTAAGGATGTATGAAAGGAGTGTGGGGGTGGCACAAATGTACCCTGCATCAGTTGGCATGATTTAAATTTAAATTTAATGGCATTATTTATTTAACCCTGCTCGGAATTTCAAAAGAGGGTGAGGCCTGCAACCTTGAAAAGGCCAAGGCCTATAAACCCTAAATGGGAGAGGGGAAACCCTGGCCTAAATAATGAAACTAAGCTTTTTATAATATTTGTAATGTTTACTCAGGAGATGATATTTCATTGCCATTTTATATATTTGTTTATCATGGCCTCTAGCATTTTATGTATTTCTTAGCAAGGGTGCCACCAGTTTCTGTTTCTGGATTATTTTTGTAAGCCATTTTGTGTTCCAGTTCACATGGTTGCAAGGCATTTGAAACAAGGAAAATCATGCCAACTATATTATATACTCACATAAAGCTATGGCTGAATCTTGTTGAAATATAAAGGAACAACTTCTTTTATCAACAAACTTCTGGACTGGAAAACAAGTTATTGATCTTTATCGTTTAGACTTTAGCTACAGTATGTCTGACTTACCCCTTTGTAACATTCCCAAACTGTTTTTGAAAGCTCCAGACAGTTATGACACTGTCCACTTTATATTTTTACAGTATATTTGATTAATTTCCTTGGTAATGACCCCAAGCATTTCTCGGGCTTGGAATTCTATATGAAAATGGTTAAACCTGAATGTCTCTCAGGTTAGGTTGATGCAGGGGCGGAGTGGTGGCTCTGAGGCTAAGGAGCTGCGCTGGTATCCCGAAGGTTGCTGGTTCGAATCCCCGTCACTGCCAAAAAGGCCACTGCTCTGCTGGGCCCTTGAGCAAGGCCCTTAACCTGTAATTGCTCCAGGGGTGCTGTACAATGGCTGACCCTGCGCTCTGACCCCAAGGGGTATGCGAAAACTACCAAATTCCTAATACAAGAAATTGTATAAGGCGAAATAAAGAACAAATGTATAGGATTAAGTTCTAATAACACTCGAGAGGGCATTCTGCTGCCATCAAGTGGATAGCTAGAGATATTCATGAATATTTCTATGCAATTTGCCACTCTAAGGAGCCTTAAACCAAAACACACAATGACGTGTACAGTAATCCCTCCTCCATCACGGGGGTTGCGTTCCAGCGCCACCCGCGAAATAAGAATATCCGCGAAGTAGAAACCATATGTTTATATGGTTATTTTTATATATTTTAAGCCTTTATAAGCTCTCCCACACTATTATAAACATTTCCCGCACAATTATACAGCATAAACCCTTTGTATTCTCTTAGATATTAGGTAAGATTCGTTGAAATTATGTATGTAAACACAGTTTACATACAGTAAAACCTAAATATTATTTTAAAAATATTGAGCGTCTCCAATATCACATACGTTACAGCCATTACGACAGACAGGCCACCAGCAATAAATACGTACAATGCAAGAAAAATTGTATACAGTAAAATGTGTGTACAGTGACACTAAACTATGTATATGTAATAAGTACTGTACGTAAATAATTAATTATGGTTACTCACCAACAATGACACGACGACTTGTCCGATAACGATGAGTTTAATTTTACTGCACTACAAAGGATAGCGTTACAGCTCTTCTAAAGGAGCCGTTGTACTTCTTCCATCACTCTTCAATCCAAATCCCTAAAGCAGATTCCATCCAGACTACTGCCTTATCACGTCTACTTGCAACTCGTTTTGCACCCTGGTTAAAGGACACTGCGGCCGTAGATCTTATATGCTTTTCCTCCTTTTTAAATAAAAAGAATCGTGGACTCATTGATGCTGTAATGGTGTCCTGCAGCGGTGTAGCTGTTTCCTTCCTTCAGCATATCCAAAACTTTTACCTTTTCTGCAATCATTTGCATCTTCTGTTGGCGCTTGGACACGGCTCCTGCAGCAGTAGCAGTAACGTGCGTTAATGATGAATGAGTGAGATTAGACTTCCTGGTTAATGCAGCACTCCGTCGCTGAGCCAATCAGCAGCACACAGGAACTTAACCGAAGGCTCTGATTGGGTAGCTTCTCAGCCATCCGCCAAAAGCGTCCCTTGTTTGAATTCAAAGGCGTCCCTTGTTTGAATTCAAATGGGCAAATCAACTGAGGAAGCACACGTACTGTAGACCGCAGACATCCGCGAAGCAGTGAAAAATCCGCGATATATATTCACATATGCTTACATTTAAAATCCGTGATGGAGTGAAGCCGCGAAAGGCGAAGCGCGATATAGCGAGGGATCACTGTAAACAGAGTGCTGTAAAGCCAATTTTAGAACAAACTGAAACAAGCAACATGGAATACAATTCCTCTTTCAGGGAAGGGACACATACCTTGAACTTGAGCACAAACCAATTGGAGTGCGATTAGAGTTTGCTTTTCCAAAATTTTGCATTTCACCCATCCACACCGTAATGCAGAGGTTGCGTTTTTAGAAGTACATGACACTGGAGACTGTTTAAAAAAGTCTCTTTGTTCACAGGTTGGGAATGCTAGGATGTAGTGGATGAAAGGAGAAAACGGAGACTAATGTCTGTGTTTTAAAACAAAAAATGTAGCAGTGTGGCCGCTCCTAAATCAGTGGTGGTGTGTGTAGGAGTGTAGATCGAGGCCCTATCTAGGGCTCCTGCATTTTCCTTTATCTGTGAACTGGTAATGCTTTACCTGTCTTAAATTAATGGAAGGATAAAATATTAAGAAACAAATATTCTTACAAAATTGCAGCATTTAATACAGCAGTAACATATAGCTAGGCCTACTAATAAAGGACATGTCTGTGTTATGATTTAGAAGAGAATTGGACTAAGAAAAAATGTGAGGAAACAAGGAATACGGTCTTTGTCACTAACACATGTAATAGTGGCTCTTGCCAAGGCACTTTCTTTTTAAATTTATTTGTAAGTTACAGAGTTTACAGTGGAGAGTGGTTAGGGTTGTGTCTCCATTTTCTGGTCTGTTTTCAGTCTCAAATGTATGTTTTTTGCATTCTCACAAGATTTTTTTAACGTCCCTCGTCATCATACCAGTAAATATCCCACAATTGAACTAAGACACTGTAAGATTATATTTCATCCAATGACACATTTGGGGCAAACTATGTTGATCCACCCTTGCAGTCTTAAAAAAAATGACCAGCTCACCGCGAACGTCATGCTCCATTGCCAGTTAGAAAAAACCCAGGATCCTTTAACAGTTTCTTCAGGCGTGGGCTGAAAAATTGCAAATGTAAGACTCATCAACAAAAAAACAAGACATATCTGAAGGCAGTAATTATAGATTCATCTGTCTCTCTTTTCTTACATTCAGTATGGGAAGCTTACTAAATGCAAAAAGGCAAAAAGATCTCATAGCAGCAAAGCAAAAAAAAAAAAGGTTGTGCAAATGGAATTTAGAAATAGCAGATCTTACCAGGAGTAAGAAATGTGCAATTTTCTGTAAGACGCAGCACCTGAAAAGGACAACAGGTTGTCATATATTCAGATTTTTCAAAGACTTGTTATGAAGTTCCTCATAAGGAAATTAACCACAGTTGGAAATCTGTACGTGCAGCGGACAAAAACCAAAGTAGTGACGAGAAAATCAATGATCAGGTAGTCTGAGGAATAAGACGTACACAAGGAGAACCCGTTTATCAATTTAGACCAATCTCTGGAGCTGCACTACAAATAAGGCCAATAAGTTGTATTGTTCAATTATAAAAATAGGATAAGCACATGGAACAGAAATATAATTCTTGTGGTTTAGTGAGGATGCACAAATGACTAACAAGAATACAGACACGTCTTATTAGTATTGAGTAACTGGATTGTATTTATTCCTTGTTTTGTTGTTGTTTTTGTTCATTTTGAGGTGTTATTTTTTACATTTTTATGGTAGTTCTGTCATTTCTGCTGTCTGTAAATTGTTACTTGCATTTTATTTCTTTAAATATGCTGCAATTCCACTTTGTGAGTGGAGTCCCAGGAGGAGGTGCTGCTGGGTCCTCACTCTGGCTTTGTATGTTGGCCAAAGAGAAAGATTCAGCAGTGATTCATTGAGTTTGTTAGAAGTTTACTGTAAGAATTGTTTTTAATTTGGATTTTCTGGTTTCCTGAGTTATTCAGCTTCTGGCTCTGGATCTTGTTAGCTTTGGATTGCCTTTTGGGCAACCTCTTTGTGCTTTTCTGAGAGTTTTTTGTCATATTGGCATATTTTTCCCCTTTAGGTTACAATTCAGTTTTTACAGTTTTCTACTTTGCAAGGCATTTTTATGAAATCTTGGTCTTTATTGCATTTTTTGAACTTTTAAAGCTGGCTTCTTTTTTATAAGCCTATGTAGGTCAAAGCCTGCAGGTAGCAGTTGGGCATGTTACAACAGTTACCTCAGTAAAGACTTTGATCAATATAAAACATTATAATGGCATCAAATGCTTTTAGGTAGATATGTGATAGATATGGGTGGCTTTACTTATTAAGCTATAAGTCTGGAGTGTCATATTCTAGCTTCACTTTCAGCTTCCTCACCAGAGAATGGTTATTTAGGCCTTGGAAACCGGTTTCCATCAGTCTTTAATGTAAAAGGGCTTTGCAGGCATGGAGTGTTAGTTTGACTTGAGCTTTGTAACTTTCTTAGTCATGTTTGGTTGTTTATTATTTTAAAAATAATTGCAAACTTTTCAAGAATAAATGTGGGGGTGAGATGATGATGCGGTGGGGTTAGGTGGGGGTCTCATGAACCATCGTATTATATTTGAGTATTTTGTCTGTGAAGTTTCCATGTTCTTGCTCTGCCTTTACAGGGTTTTCTTAACATCACAGAGGGCAGCTCACCAATAGTAAAAGTGAAACCTCCAGGCAGCATACAACACCTGACAGGCAGGGCCATCATAATGTATGGGGACAATGTGCGCCGCCCAGGGGCCCCAGGGCCATAGGGGCCCACAATATTTCTGATGCCTATGTGTGTTTCTGTTTTGCTATCAAAGCAGGGACCCCAGCACCCTACTTTTCCCAGGTGCTTATGATGCTGTTAAGATGGCCCTGTTGACAGAGACAGTCTACAAATGTTTATAAAGGTAACTAAGTATAGACCAGCAGGGCTTTAGCAAAAACAGATTATTACGCAATTATTTTAATAAAGAAATTAAAAGTGTTCATATTTGTAAAGAAACAGGAGTAGTACAGTTTAAAACACCTATTCAATCTAATCCAAAGGTAGCAGCTTTTTCCCCAAGTTAGTATCCTTGAATAACGTCATTGGAGGTTAACATAAATCTGTTTTGCCTACAAGATGTTTTCTTTCATCAGAGTAGACCATCTGCCTTCATATTCCAGTGATTGTTATGAACAGTGTGATGCGTGAGTCGCTGTCTTGCACCTAAAAGTCAAGGCTGAGTCTAAGGACTTCAGGAAAACCAGCTTTATTCAACTTGAAACAGGAACAGCAAGGTATTTATTACACAGCAAAAGGGCAGGGCAGGGCCAGGTCAGTGGACAAGTTATAATGTCCCCTGCATCACCCATCAGGCAATGGAATTGCTTTGCACAAGGAGGCAGTGAGCTTGCAGTTGCCCCTGTGGCGCTGCCAACCTGCGGTTGCCTCAGAGACGGAGAAGCAGCCCTTGACAGGAGGGTCTCAAAATATTTAAAAAATTTCACAATAGAATACATGTTTATATACAGTATACATCTGATAAAGACACATTAATCATTAAGAGAAAGAAATATCAGATGTACTTACATGGGGTCTCCTCAGACGCTCAGTTTTCTTCCAGAGACATTCAGGTTAGGCGAATTGGATTTGGATAAAGCAAGTTTGAGACTGTTATGTTATGTAGAAATATTGGTTTGAATTTTGGATACCTCTTTCCACACAGATTTTTTTGCATTGTAAGAAGCCGTTTCTTCATTGTGTTTCATCTGATTATGATTTTCTCCTTTTTTTTGCTAGAATTTTCAACCAGTGATTCAGCTACATGACAAAATATCTAATAGAATGTAATAGAGCTTATACAACAATTCAATTGTCAAAGACGGCACAACAAAATGTTATTAAGTTGAACCAACTCTATGTGACTGAAAGAAAAGTAGAATAAAAGACATGACAGTCCATTCATGTAATGAACTATGTGCTTTTTTTGTCTTATTAAGAGAATAACTCACAAGCAAAAAGTAAGACACAGTTTCAAAAATGCTATCAGTACATTATTACAAACATTATGCTCCAAAAATAAAAATATTTAATCAAACTGAACACTTGAATCCATTTCCCTACCTAATTCACAGAGGCACATGAAAGAAGAGCCCAGTCTGAGGTAGTTCTCAGATGTATTTAGACAACAGAAAGGGATTAGCAGAGTTTGTGTTTAAAATATCATTACTGACGTTTTGTCAAATTCTGTAAAAATGAACTTGTCCTCCTTGAGAGAATTCAGCTCTTTCTAGTTTAAGATAATATTAGATATCCTTTGAGCTATGAAAGGTGGGCTAAGGTTCTTCATTTTAAGTAAAGAGATTTCATGTCAGTAAGTGGTGTAGGATATCACAGAAGATTATTTATTGCATTATTTATCCATTCTAGTGTTACTCTGAATTTTTCTGTTAAAAGATTAGGAGTGATTTTAGATCCAAGATCTAAGACATATGTAAATATTTTATTCCAAAATTGTCTCAGTGCAGAGCATTCCCAAAACATATGATGCAGAAGGGCATACATTCATGGGGCATTCAGACTCCTTCTGCAACAGACAGGACCTGTTCTGCCAAGACAAGCTACATTTGAATCAGAGGGGCATCAAGGGAATGAGGTGCAGGGAGTTTAGGATCAGCCATGTTCAGAACTGTACATGAAGTGACAAACAATAGTGGAATAACAAATATGCATAGTAATTTAATTTCTGGCCCAAAGTTAAAGTGGCAAAGTAAAGCAAGTAAAAGGTTGACTGAATGTTAGGAGTATTAAAAATAAAACAAATAAGTTGGAGTTATGTGCAGATGAGCATAATTATGATATCAGAGCAATAACAGAAACATGGCTAAATAGCAGAGATATATGGATGAGTATAACATAAATGGGTACACAATTTTAGTAAGGACAGACAAAAAATATTGGTGTGGGCGATACTGTTGTTGCCAAATATAGAAAACCGAATTTAAAAGCAAGTCTTGTCATATTTGGATGATGATCTACATCTTCGGGTCACGGGTGGAGCAGCTTGAGCAGAGATGCCCAGGTTTCTCTCTCCCCGGCCACTTCTACTAGCTCTTCCTGCTCACGGATAAGTGGAAGAGGATGGCTGGATGGACCCTACATCTTCATGAGGGTGTCTTGGATTTGGCTAGAAAGTATTAGGGATAGAGGCCTGATATTGAGGGTGTGTTATAGACCCCCCCAATGCAGACAGTAACTTAAATGTGCTTCTTTTTAGTAATAATAGGGGGGCAAGCCCCTCTGCTCACTTCAATCACCAAACCCCCTGGGCATCACTTCTGCACGCACCCCAAGGAGACGCGGTCGCTCCTCCGAAACCCCCTGTTAAACAGTGATACAATAGGAAACAAATGCAGTTTTTTTTTTTACCTCCTCTTTGCTCGGTCAGCTGCTGGCGTGCTGCTGCTGTCGTGCCGCATGATCTGCATCTCGCGTGGTGCTTCGAACATTTAAGAGCCTGTACAGCAGCTGTCCTACTGTTTGTGTTTTATTTCTGGCCCCAGGCGTGGTTAAATCTCTTGGCACTCTTGGTTAAGTCTTGTCTCGCGGGACGTGAGTTCTTGATATTTTTTAGTTTATAATTTAAAAATGGAATAAGAATCTGAAAGTCTAACAACATCACATTAAAGTTAGATAAATTCTGAAAAGAATGATACCAAATATATATATGTAGGTTTTAAAATAAGCCCAATTTAAAGCATGACAAAAAACATGACACAAAAACATCACATAAAATTGTTGCACTTTTAGGCTTAGGATTTTATATATACAGAGTAAATTAAACATGGAAAGTTAGAGACACATATTATAATCATCGGGGTCCTTGACTAACTGAACATTAACTGGGCTAACCTTGCAAATAGTGGAGCACAAGAGCGGGAGTTTTTAGATATAATCGGTGACAGTGTTTTGACACAGTATGTTAAACCACCAACATGGAGGAGAAACATGTCTAGATTTAGCATTTTATAATAATCAGCATAGAATTGAGAGTGTAGAGGTGATTGAACCACTAGGGTCAAGTTACCATAATACAATTCTCTGTGATTTTGCAGAGCAAAGAAGCAAAGTCTAAAACTGTTACATTTAACTTCAGTAGGGCACATTTTGAACAGATACGTCAAAGTCTAAAAGGCAAAAACTGAAATAAGCTTTTAAGTGTGGGGGCAGTTGAGTAGCAGTGAAACAGGTTTAAAAACATTTTACATGTAATGCAAGACAAGTGCATCCCAATATTTGGAAAGAGTAAGATATTTTCAAAAAAGAGCCCTGTTAGGTGAGAAAACCACGAACCTGGCAACAGTGCAGTGGAACTAGAGCCAATTACATGTCCTTGTACTGTAAGATATAGTAACAATACAACTAAAAATTGAAATTGAATTGAATAGCTGGATGGCCCATCCACTGAAATAAATGACCTGGGAAACCCCTTCCTCTAGTCGTGCAATTGTTCATTCCCATCATAGATCCATGATTCAGAACACAAGAGAAACCCTAACTTTACATATCAACCAACTACTTCCAGCTGCTGTGGTTCTCAATTATGGAGGATACTTATGCCTGTGAGAGCACCTGTCATGATTCAGGAGGCCCCCAAATAAAGGTAAAAATCTGTATATTTTGGGAATACCAAATGTGCAACTCAGTGGCCTGAATGTTAGTAATAAAAGTTGTATTAATTCTATATTTTTGAGCTTATTTTTGTTTAGTGCTACTGATTCAAACTAATAATTCATACTATTAATAATTTTTATAATTACAACAGTGACATCCCTTTGGTGCCATTTTGAGCTGTTGTTGTATTATGGGTGCTGCCATGCTGCTGTTTGCAACTCTGTTCCATTGCAAGCAATGTTCCCTCTAAGCTGAGCGCGTGAGCAATCACTCACACGAATTCAGAGCGTCGCTCATACTTCCCGCACGATCGCTCATTCCGACGGCATCACTCGTACTTATCGCACGATCGCTCACTCCGACCGTCGGAGTTGGTGCTCATAAATTTTTGGCTTAAACAAAATGTCGCTCATAAACAATGTTTTTTGCTCACTATATGCTACTCCTTAGAGGTAACATTGATTGCAAGGCATCTGAATTACAACATGTGACATTATCATGGCAGCCTTTTAAAAGCCAGTGGCTCAGTAACTCGTTTACCCTCTTCCTCTAATCTGTCATCCTCTTAATTTAGTGTTAGTGGAAGCTAAAAGGCACTTCTGTGAAGGTTTCGTAAAGATTCCATAACTCAGGTGGATAACTTTGCTTCTTGTTGCAAAGTGAATTGTCTTCAACTCAACATCAGCAAAACCAAAGAAGTGGTTATGGACTTTTGTATTCCTAAAGTTCTTCTGTGCTCTACACCTTCATATCCATACCCTCTACCATTCAGAGGTGTAATTGAGGGTCTACATTAATGACAAGAAGGCTGGTTTCATAACACAGGAATAACTAAGTAACTTGTTTTTCGATGAGGATCTTGTGTTCCTTTAATGTGGATACTGAGATCTTTTACATCTTCTACAATTCTGTGATGGCCAGTGTAATTTTGTAAGCTTTGGTGTACTGGGCTGGTGACATTACTTTAAGAGGAACCCACTGAATCATCAATCAAATTCAATGTGCAGGTACATCACAAGGTTTTATAAAGAAGCTGTATATATTTGTTCATTCTTACAGAGAATACAGTTTCATTTTTGATATAAAGGTCCATCTCCCTTTGTATGTTCAAAGACAGGTCAAATAATGAGATCTTAGACACAAATAAAATTAGCCTGCAATAAATCTGCAGCTGTGAGATTTTATGCCAGCTTAGTATCAGGACTCCTCTGGTATTGTGCCTCTTTGGAAAATCCTTGGGTACTGCTGGTTTGATTTTGTGTTGAATGAGTAGCTACTCACGGAGTCCCAAATGAAGCACATTACCTGCATTGTGAGGGAGCATCAGTTACGGCACTACGGCCACGTGGCACGTGATCTGGCTCACAGGATCTTTATTGTTGAGGACCTGAGTGGCTGGACCAGGCTAAGAGGATGCCCACCTAATACCCAGCTGTGGCAGATAGATGGTAATTTTGGGGGGGTGGGACTGGACCGCATGTTTGCCAACCAGGATCCTGAACTGTTCCATAGTGTGGTGGGTGTGGCAAAATGGTCTACCACAGCATGCTCCCCAACCTGACGTCTGTATCATAAGTGCAATATTCAGTATATTACTAAAAAATCCATTGACTAAAAACTCAAAGAAATAATTAATTTTAATTATTTAGAAACACAAAAAATCTGATGTAATCTGGAATTCTGCTAACTAAATCTTTTAAAGCAAAGTGATCAGTCATTCAGTACAAATTTCAAATAGAACTTTTTCACATTTTATGAAACAACTTTAATGGAATAAAAGGAAAACAATCCAGTCATAGAGTGTAAGTAAATGGTAAGAATTAAGAATTGCTGTAAAAATTGGCCCCAAGGGAAGTCATTACATTTTCTGGGTCTTTTAAGCTAGTACATCAAATATTCAGTGGTAACGCAGCTGACATGCCAAGAACACAGTTAAAGTTTCTAAAAATATGGCAAACACAGCCTGATGTTAAGATGATGTTGCAAGTAATATATTTAAAGTTGCACAGGATCTTCATATTTGTGAATGGACACTGTACACTTTAGTTTCGTGGAAGAAAAAACCTTTCTGCTAAGTAACTTGACATAACTCAACATAATATCCTTCTTAATCCAATTTAGGGCTCTAGGGTGCTGGACAGCAAGGCAAACACCCAGAGCATTGAGGGTCCACACACACACACACTCACACACACACGGGGCCAGCTTAGTGTCTCCAGTAAATTGAACCTGCATGGCTTTCAGGAAGAGGAGGGAAAACTGAAATAGGTTGAAGAAGAGTAGAGGGGCTTCCTGGTTTGGGGGTCCAATTGGGCACTTCATCACGTTTTTTTGGGATAGCCTACAGAATAAGAACAAATTAAATTCAAATAAATTGATGTAGCACAACATTTAGATGTTACCCTCACAATTTCAAGCACCTGAACTTAAACTTGATGGTCAGGTTAGCTTAATAGAGAGTGAAAAATATTCACAGATAGCATGACATTCTTAGTTATATTTACTCAAACTCAGGGTCAAGGAGGTCCGGAGCCTAACCCTGAATCACCCAGCATAAGACAATAGTCAACTCTGGAAGGAAGGCCAGTCCACCCACACTAACACTCAAATGGGGCGAACTTTAGAACTGCCAAAGCACCTAACATACAAATCTTCAGGATGGGTGATTTTTGCAACCAGTTAATTAAAATGATTAATAATACTGAATGAAGAAATGCTTCAAATTGAAAGTTGTATGATCTATTGTTTATTATTAGATTAATATCTAATCTGATCTATTATTTACTCTTTTGATTTGAAACAGTATTTTTCTCTCAGTAGAAGGGGACTCATTTCTTCTCTTCCTTTGTTCCTTCCAAATAAAGATGTCTTACTTAACAAGAAGACAATTTACAGCTGTCAAGCTACACTGCCGTGTCTCAAGAAAATCCATGGTGCTCATTCATGTGGGAAAAGACATCAGTTCTGCCTTGATAAAAAAGAAAAAATCTACCCACAGAAATGACCACAAATGTCGCATTAGGCATTAATGGGTTGCAGTAAAATAGTTAATCTTATTATTTCCATCTGTGGTAGACTTCACCCTGTTTCATGTTCAGTGCTTAGTGGGTAAACGGCTGGAGACTGGAAATGAGGCAAAGACGTGCAGTAAATTGTACATCACATCTGTGTGGAGTCGTTCATCCATCCATTTGATTTTTGTTCAAGCTTAGCTACCACATGGCCTTGGACAAAACCGGAATGTAATATGTAGAGTCCTTCACTAGAAAAATAGCTACTGTATATGGTGCTGAAACAAGTAATTTATAGTATTAAATTACAAGTTCAGGATCGTTTCTTAAATGTATTGTTTACAGCTCTACTATATAAATCATGGTTTGGAAATGCCAAATACATTGTACACCACCTTGTACTGGGGGCTTTAGTGCTTTAAACACAGGCATCCTACATCCTACACGTGGGGCTTTGGTTGAGAATCTGCAGCTCAACATCAAGGACGGCCCAGCACATCCATAAGGCTAATTATCTTGATTCAGTTACACCACAAGGTCACAGAACCCACAGCCTACAAAAAAAAAAGAGCTGACTGCTCTTTTAAGATAATTCAATTGTGTGTTGAGTCCAAAACAGATATGATTAGAAATGACATTGAATATTAAGTCGGATGGAAATAACTTTGTTGAAGCTATCTAATTCAGTATGCTCTCTGCATTCCATAATGCTCCGTTACGTAATGAGACTATCTACACCAAGTGAATTCCAGTGCTTTTGGGCTGCAGGCATAATTTTCACATTGATTTCTGTACATTTCAAAGCTTAGATGAAGCACAAACATGGGAGTTAATAAGAATTCAGACGCATATCACCACACATTTAACAAGCCATTGTATTTTCCACATATAAACAAATGAATAACTAAACACAGATCCCAGACAAAGGGCATTTGCAAATTTTATTTTTAACAGAAGCCTAGAAAGCAACAGGAAGTTATTATACCTGTCCATTTCCCCCATTGTGCACAATAAATGTGATTTTGCATTTTAAAAGGGGAATTAATATAACTTTTGAAAGATTTTACTGTTTTAAATAAATCCTTTCTGCTTCTTTGGAATGAAAAATTGGGAGGTGATTACTGACCCCGACTCTGTCACCTTGGGTGAGTCACAGCATCAGTGCACAGCAAATATTAAGAAATAACATTTATAGAAAGATAAAGCATCTTCCCCAGTATTACCTTACCTCCACCTTAATAAAAGAAGTGTCTGTGTGTCTGTCTGTGTGCCTGTCTGGTTGCTTAGGCTTTGTCATTCCAAAAAGTGGCACATCACAAACAGTTTTAGTAATAAAATGCATTGCATTTGTCATTCCAATTGATGGCGCATCACAAACATGAACACTGCTTTTACGAATCCCATACCAAATGGCACATGTGCATTAGATGGTGCACTGCAAACATTAATGCTGAGGTATATGTTGATTATTTAGATTTTAATCTGACAACCTGGTAGCACAGCTACTTTTCTAATAATTACATTAGATTGGAATAAATACTGCTTAAGACACATACTTCAGGCTTGTTGGCGATGGCAACACTGTATATATTACCATGTTTAGTATATAATTTGTTGAATTTTTTATTGTTTTAAGGTAAGGAAAACTGAAGTTTTAAGTTAAAGTAATTCTACTCACTTATCATGGTACTCACATAATACACATACTATTTCAAACTTGTTTAATCCAATATAAAGTTGCAATGTCCATTGTTTCACCTTAATCAGTTTAGAGGCACAGTAGGAAAAATAAGTTCATCTTCAGATGTCATGGGAGAATACAAAAGGTGGAATAACCGAATGTGGAAGAAACAGCCTGTGAGCAGATGTTTGTGATGTTTGGGACACATGGAGTGATCACACAGTATAGCCTTTAAATGGTTCAAGGTGGCGGTCTGACGTAAATAGTACATATAGGACAGGAGCCAGGAGGTCAGGAGTGTTTTCAATTCTACTCTGAGAAAGCAATACAATTCAATTTCTTCTTTGGAATTTCACAATTATTTGTGCTTTCATACTTTATGATTTTTTTTTCTTCTTCAGAAACAATGCTTCTTTCCTATAATATATCACAAAATATTTTTCATATCAAGTTTGTCTATGGTGTCCTATAACACCATACAGGAAGTTTCTCTTCAAAATCAGGACAAATAGATGCATTATTTATAGTATGATATTTACCGTTAATATAATTTCTCCTGGGGTCACAAACTCATCAGTTTGGTTTAATGATTTGTGCAGATAAAATCGTTCTTGTGTGTTTTCTTAAACGTATAACATATTTTTAGGGTGCAGGCTTACAACAAAGCTGCAGAGGATAATGAGCGTTGTCTAGAGTGCAACTTGAAGCCAAAGGAAAACTCTCATTTCAAGAGATTATAGGTCTACTGCCAAAAAAGTGAGGTCACAAGTGAATCACCCACTAACAAAGGCTGATTTCATTCAATGGGATTGTTAACTGGGATGGCAAGCAGAAAGCCAAAGGCCACTCAGTCACTAAATGTTACTCGTTAGATTTTGCAACTGGATATTCTTAGCTTTGTTTATATTAAGCACAGATCTCATCATCGGAGTATTTTTTATAAAAAACTGCCTGTCCATCCATCCATTACGTGCCAAACCGAGTTCTAGGGTGCCACATACTGTACTCTGAGCCTATCCCAGCAGCATCTGCAATTATTATTAATATATGTGCCTGACTTAAGGACCATAGAGTTTAATCAAAACATATGTCCAGTATCTCATCAGGACCCCTCCATCTGCTTAAGGTTAAAGTTTAAAAGGAATAATCCATGCAAACATCTTATTTTTTATATATTACTTATTCCTTGACGTTTGTAACGATGGAAATGAAAAAAATTGTTAACTTCATGTTTCCATGCAGACCAAAGATGATAAACTTTTTGATTGAATGCTGACCAATGTTGGACCACAGTAAACTCTATATAAACATTCAAGAAAAAAAAATCTCATGTTACTCATGTTGCATGATTTGTATGTGAAGATATCCATTTTCTATGCTCTTATGCTGCAAACACACGTATTATTACTAAAAGTTAATTAGTTAAATAAACCAATTTAGGAAAACCTTCCCATAAATGAAAATGGAACGCACTCAGACAAGAACAAGCATTTGAATTGTTGACCCCAAACCATTATATTTACTGAATATTTAAGGTGGGAAGCCACAACTGGAATGTGTCACGATTATCTAGCAGCACCCTGGGAATTTGCACATGTGAATTGACCTTCTGCTTGTTGAAGCATCTCGATCATACACGATTACTGTATGTAGCCTATTATCTTACTGATAATGTCTTCACTCGCATTTCTTTAACTTTGAATTTTTAGTTTTAAGTATCCTTCCCACTGCAGTGAGACTAGCGCCAGTTACATGTCCTTGTACTGTAAGATATACTGTAGCAACAATACAACTAAAAATTGAAATTGAATTAAATGGCTAGCTGGCCCATCCACTGAAATGAATGACATGGGAAACCCCTTCCTCTAGTCGTGCGCTCGTTCAATGCCACCATAGATCCATGATTCAGAGCACAACAGAAACTCTAACTTTACATACCAACCAACTACCACACATTTTTTTTGATATCACATGAAATGCAATATTAGCCAATGAATAAGCTGTTAGTGGGCTGGACTACTGGTGGGGAGGCGGGTCTTCAATTTAAATGCTTAGACACAACTGAGCATGTTCCATTTTCTTTCACGAGGTGGTTTATTTAATAATGCTGTAAAAAGCCTGGGCTCCTAGAAACTACTGAAATCGTCAGAAAAAAAATTGAAATGCAGAGTCGGCAGTTTCATTTTGCGGATGTGCTCGGCCCCCCTTGTCTATCAGTGGCTAAGCGAGTTTCTCTCTCGTTTGTCTTTCCTCGGTGGTTTCACTTTGGTGATGGAGTTGCCATCTTTCAGCTTCATGCTGTAGCCTCATCCTTCTTTTTTCTTCTGACTTGTTAACTTAGAACCGCCTTGCCGGCTCTTTGAGCTTCATGCTGTAGCCTCGCACTTCCGGGCCGGACAGACAGACACACTTCCACACGTAGACATTTATACATAAGATAGCTTAGTAAAAATATGAATGTTTGGGACATTGTGAGCATGTGACTAGATGACTTCACAGGTGAGTTATGCAACGCAAGTAGTAGGAGACAATTTCATGAATATTTGGTATCTTTGGCTTTTCTATCAAAAACTTTGTTATTTCCATTCTACATGACAACATGAGATTAAAACTTTTTATCGACCATCACTATATATTACATGGGTTAGGTAACATAAAAAATATCATTTTTGGAAGGAGTATTTCTTTAAGAGCAATATTAATGTTGCTTTGTCTGCTTCTGTATTTGGATTTCCTATATAAAGAATGATGCTGTCTTAAACATCATAGTGGACATTCATGTTTTAAGAGATGCCACACGGTATTTGAGATCTAAATGTGCCCGTGGATGGGTGGATGCTGTTTCATAGATTTTATGTGTCTGCATATAAATAAGTAAAGTAAAGTCATTGTAGGTTTAATGTAGCAACTAAAATGGCGCTTTAGGAGTGTCCTACCTGGTGGTTGACACCTGTACTCTTTTTAGGTAAGATTTTGTGCAGTTGCTTACAACACTAAAAATGGGCTTATTGTTGTGATTGTGAAGGTCATATCATAGCACAGTGGTTAGATCGACTGCTGTGCCTAGATGTTATCCCCAAGGACATGCAGGTTACATTAACTGGTAATTCTGAATTGCATGAGTATGGATGTTAATGAACTCTGCAATGGACTAGTGGTCTCCTTCCCATGCTGGTTCCTGTCTTGATCTAAGCACTCCTGGGACAGACTTTGGTCCTCTGCTCCAATGAATCGGATTTGAGAAAGTGTGAATGTATTCATGTGTGGGAGATAATTTGTATATCTTTTGTTGTGAAGTTTTATGTTCTATATGTGGAGCAGAATGTTTGATGAGAGATTTAAGAATACTGAATGGAGCAAATTTTTTGAAGAAAAGATGAGAAAACATCATTAACTTGCTGAACAACTGCATGCTGGAAAGTCATGCCATTTGGCAGAAGAGTGCATGGGATCCCTTTTGGAGGTCCTGCTGGACATTCTATCACTTGGGTTTTTAAGTAGAAAAGTGGAGATTCTCTGGGAGGTACTACTGAGTAAGGTGCCGTACAAGAATAAATGAAATTGAAATAAGTTGAAGTGGCAAAACAATTAGTGCTGCTACCTTCAAACTCAAATGCTCCAGTTAAATTGAAATCACTGTCACTTACTCTACTGCAGTGTCACAAAGAGTCAGACCTTATCATGGCAGCAATTAGACACAAGGCCAGAACAAATCTTAGATAGCATGCTACTCCATTAAAGGACACAATCAAGCAAAAATACCCACATTTTGTTAAATTGGAAGAATCCTAACTCTCCTCTTATAAGTCAGTGGGAAACCGATGTTTTATATTATTTGAAACTGGAAAAAATCAAATTCTCAGTTAGAGGATCTGTACAGAATTTTTTCAAAACCTGGCAGGATCTAATCAATATTATTTTAGAATAAGAGAAATAACTATTACCGTATTTATTTCCCTTCTCCATTTTTTATTTACTTATATATATTTCTTCCGTTCTTTTGTTTATAGTTGCCTTATTAAAAAGCCCTAAGCAATTGTCCTTTGGCTAAGCTCTCCTTCTCAGGGGTGGGGTTTGATTTGTCTTCAATTTTTTTTTTTCCTATAAACTGATCTATTTGTAATAAAATTAATAAATAAAATTTAAAAAAAAAAAAAAAAAAAAGGACACAATCAAGCAAAAATACCCACATACAGTAACAGCGAACGACAGGATCCACCCCTGGATACACCATTAGTCCTCTGCAGGCTCCACTATGAGATATACCACACGCATTAAGCCAGTTTAGACTCACAAATTACACGTGTCTTGAGAATGTGCAAAGAAAACTGATGTTGGGACAAGAAGAACATGCAAAATCCATACATGCAGAACTAGATTAAAATTCAGAAAACTGGATCTGTGAGGCAGTTTCAGTAACTATTATCCCAACATGCTTGTAACACTAATTTTAGGACATCTTGGCATTAACAAGCAGCCTAGAACAAATGTCATTGGGATGGAGGAGGATAGTGGAGAAAGGTCACGAAAATATGGGGACAAAGTGCAAACACCACAAGGCAGAATCTGAAGTGAAATCATTCTAAGTCTTTGGAGCTGCGAAGCGGACATAATAAATACGATTCCATTGTGATTCCAGTTCATGGGTTATGTAATGTTTTTTTAATGCAACTTACTTCTCTTAACACCATATACAGTATTCTCTAATTACAATTAGAAACAACTAGAATAAGTCCAATACTCAAAGAATGAAATATATGATAAAGTCCAGAAGACACCATGGCACAGTGGTTAGTGTTAATGCCCATGCCTCTGGTCATCTGTCAATGTGGAATCTGCACATTTTCAATGTGTCCACATGAGTGTTCTCAGGAACTTTGAGTTCTTTCAACATCCAATCAAGAAGCAGGCCTTGTTGAAGGGTATCTTTAAACTGGCCCTGAAGTAAAGAGTACAGAAATGTGGGTGAGAATGTCCTGCTATGGATTGGTCCCCAGTTTGCAGGATCAGGTCCTGCTTTGTGGTCAGTGACATCAGAACAGCCTGCTGCCCCAAAGACATTTAACAGGATAGTTAGAAATGACAGGACTGTACATAAGGTAGAAAAAGATACTCTTAAATTAATTTTGTGATCAGGCTAGGTACAATAAAAAATAAAAAATGAACAAAAACTGATAGGTTGAGCAATTAAAATACATTGAAGCTGCAGTATTTTAGAGAAAATTTGAGGTGAATATAGTACCTAAAATGTATCTGTAAGAAATTATGCTATGGAAATAGAAATAACTGTCTGAGGTGGTGAGGCTGTTGATACAATTTGAAAGAAGAGCAGATAAACAGAATGACACAACAAAGCTTAAATTGCTGCCAAAGCTGTGAATCAAATAATCATACCTTAGGGCGATTCTTATTTTATTTTCAGAGATGAAGGGCAACTGCAGCTAATTTATTGCACAAGCAGGGTTAGCTGACAGACTGGAAAATGGACAAAAGATATATATTACATTAAAAAATAGTCAAGAAGCAGTTACAATCTTTCTGCCATGTAAAGCAGTCAATGGCTGGGCTGGGGAGTGGGAAGACATGCTAAGCTTACTGAAGTCTATGACTGATATGAAAATGCCAACAATGAGATGAAACAAACATTTAATTTTTCAGTCTTTTATAGGAACTTACTTATGCATTGTCATTAGTATGAGGCTTTAAAAATATGAGTGAGCAGAGGGTTAAGTCTTCTATTTTTTGAATAACATATCAGATATTGTTTTTTTTGTACTTAATACAAAGGGAAGGTATTGACTGCAACTTTTGCTGTATGCATTTAGACATTCTGCACAGGTTCCAGATGGGTGAGTATTGTAATTCTAGGTATATTTAATTAGGATTAACTTTATCTAAATAAGCTCTTTATATAATTTGGAAAAATAAGTGAAAAAATAAATCTGAGCACTTTTTACTGTGAGGTTTTCTGTGGGTTAGTGCAGTTAAAAAAATGCAAATATTTTGACAGGTCCTTCATTAACTCTATCAGGTTTCAGTCTCAGTATTTTAAAAAAACAAACCACCCAAACTTACAACACTACAGTAAATATAAGCAATCTAAAAGAAAGAAAAGAAAATTGAGAGAATGAAAATAAAGTAATATTCAGCACCTAACATCCAAATTCCGAACTGAGGCAAGACAATATCGAATAGAAATTGATTTCACTTTTTTTCTCATAACAACATCAGTTTTAGAAAATGATTTTATGACACTCAAACCAATACAATATCATCACAAACATACAACATAAAGGCAACAGTAATCTTCATTCCCCATTCACTATTTTTGGGCCTCTAACCAAATTAAATTGATGTTTGCCAAAACAACGATCCTTTTCTGAACACGGAGGTTGTGATGTGCTCAACACTCAGTGGTCACTTCATTAGTCACATCAGTCTACAATCATGGAAATGATTCAATAAGGTGCTGGAAATATTCCTTACTGACTTAAATCCACACTGCTTTGATTGCATCATGCAGTTCCTGCAGATTTCATGGCCGGATGCTATTAACCAGTATACATTCTGAGCACACCATGGGAAGTCTGAAACGTGAAGGTGCCCCTTAGGTGAAAGACCTTGGAGTCATAGTGGACTCACCACTATCTACATCAAGACACTGAACAAAAGCGATCAAGGAGGCCAACAGAATGTTAGGTTGTATAACACCCACGATGTGTAGAGTACAACTCAAAGGAGGTTATGTTTAAGTTTTACAGTGCACTAGTGAGGCCACACCTGATGTATGGTCAGGCTACAAAAAAGACATAGCAGCGCTAGAAAAGGTCCAGAGACTGATTTCAGGACTGCAGGGTATGAATTATGAGGAGAGATTAAAGGAGATGAATGTTTGGAGTTCGAGCAAACAGATTAAGAGGTGACGTGCTCAAAGTTTTTTAAATTGTTAAAGGAATTAGTAAAGTAGATCCAAGCTTTTACATAAAATGAGTTCAACAAGAAAACAGACTGAAAATCCATCCATCCATCCATTTTCCAACCCGCTGAATCCAAACAGGGTCACGGGGGTCTGCTGGAGCCAATCCCAGCCAACACAGGGCACAAGGCAGGGAACCAATCCCGGGCAGGGTGCCAACCCACCGCAGGACACACACAAACACACCCACACACCAAGCACACACTAGGGCCAATTTAGGATTGCCAATCCACCTAACCTGCATGTCTGTGGATTGTGGGAGGAAACCGGAGCGCCCGGAGGAAACCCACGCAGACACGGGGAGAACATGCAAACTCCACGCAGGGAGGACCCGGGAATCGAACCCAGGTCCCCAGGTCTCCCAACTGCGAGGCAGCAGCGCTACCCACTGCGCCACCGTGCCGCCGACTGAAAATCCATCCATCCATCCATCCATTTTCCAACCCGCTGAATCCTAACTACAGGGTCACGGGGGTCTGCTGGAGCCAATCCCAGCCAACACAGGGCACAAGGCAGGAAACAATCCTGGGCAGGGTGCCAACCCACCGCAGGACACACACAAACACACCCACACACCAAGCACACACTAGGGCCAATTTAGGATTGCCAATCCACCTAACCTGCATGTCTGTGGATTGTGGGAGGAAACCGGAGCGCCCGGAGGAAACCCACGCAGACATGGGGAGAACATGCAAACTCCACGCAGGGAGGACCCGGGAATCGAACCCAGGTCCCCAGGTCTCCCAACTGCGAGGCAGCAGCGCTACCCACTGCGCCACCGTGCCGCCGACTGAAAATCATTAAGAGTAAATCACAGTGAATCATAGAAACATGGAATAAATTGCCAAGACATGTGATGAAGAGTAAGACTTTAGGGACCTTCAAAACCTGACTGTTATTTTGGAGAAATAAATTGGATTAGATTGGCAATCTGTGTTGCACCCAATGGTCTGTTCTCATCAAAATGTTTCTTCTGTTTATTCTACCTCATCCCAATGGCTCTCTGCATTGAGATCTGTGGGCTATTTAGGCCACTGAGGTAATACAAAATCAGTAGCAACCTTGTGGAACGATCTTGTGGAACCATCAGGTGATGTGTGTTTTGCGACATGACACCTTATGTTACTGAAAGTATTCTTTTGAGAAAGGTCCAATTGACAGCTGTTGTGAGCAACAAAGGTTAAGTACAATGGGGCAATCAAACCTCAGTTGGTATTAAGAGGCTTAATGTGTGCTGAAAAGACATTCTCTACAGCAGGGGTCGGCAACCTTTCAGTGGTGTCGTGCCGACCCTATGTTACAATGTTATTCCGCGTGCAGACATAATTCTACAAATTTTGTTATATATAATATCAAAATTGGTCCGGTTACAATGGGCTTCAAAAGTATATACTTTTGAAGCCCATTATAACTGGATCTTATATTATTGTTCATTTAACATGTTTAAATACATAGGATCATATGTGAAAATAATTTTTTGTCAAATTTTTTATAAGTATATTCGGTGGCTTTATTTTTGGTTCCAATTATTTGACTAAAACAAACACATAACGTACGCATAGCACAATCCTTATGTTGTACAAATCCATATTTATTCATCTAAGAGTCTTGAAAAGAGTGAACATCAAGTTTTTGTTTTGTTATAAGTCATTTAAGGGAAGTATATTATTTAATAATAGCAAGGGTTGTTTTAACATACTACAGTCTTTAACTTCAGTATGTGTTTTAATATAAAAATCAAAGGAACACTTTTTAATCCGAGTATACCATCAAGTCAATGAAACCTCTGGGCTATTGATCTGGTCAGTTAAGTAGCAGAGGGGGTTGTTAATCAGTTTCAGCTGCTTTGGTGTTAATGAAAGTAACAACAGGTGCACTAGGGGGGCAACAATAAGATGACCCCCCCAAAACAGGAATGGATTAACAGGTAGAGGCCACTGACATTTTCCCCACCTCGTCTTTTCTGACTGTTTTTTCACTAGTTTTGCATTTGGCTACGGTCAGTGTCACTACTGGCAGGATGCGATACCTGGACACTACAGAGGTTGCACAGGTAGTCCAACTTCTCTAGGATGGCACATCAATATTGCCAGAAGGTTTGCTGTGTCTCCCATAGTCCCATAGCATAGTCTCAAGGACATGGAGGAGATTCCAGGAGACAAGCAGTTACTCTAGGAGAGCTGGACAGGGCAGTAGAAGGTCCTTAACCCATCACTAGGACAGGTATCTTCTCCTTTGGGCAAGGAGGAACAGGATGAGCACTGCCAGAGCCCTACAAAATGACCTCCAGCAGGCCACTGGTGTGAATGTCTCTGACCAAACAATCAGAAACAGACTTCATGAGGGTGGCCTGAGGGCCTGTCATCTTCTAGTGGGCCCTGTGCTCAGTGTGCTCACTGTCCGGCACCGTGGAGCTCGATTGCCATAGAATACCAGAATTGGCAGGTCCACCACTGGCGCCCTGTGCTTTTCACAGATGACATCAGGTTCACCCTGAGCACATGTGACAGACATGAAAGGGTCTGGAGAAGCTGTGGAGAATGTTATACTGCCTGTAACATTGTTCAGCATGACCGTTTTGGTGGTGGGTCAGTGATGGTCTGGGGGAGGCATATCCATGGAGGGACGCACAGACCTTTACAGGCTAGACAATGGCACCTTGACTGCCATTAGGTATTGGGATGAAATCCTTGGACCCATTGTCAGATCCTATGCTGGTGCAGTGGGTCCTGGATTCCTCCTGGTGCATGGCAATGCCCCAGGCCTCATGTGGCGAGAGTATGCGGGCAGTTCCTGGAGGATGAAGGAATTGATACCATTGACTTGACCTAAATCCAATAGAACACCTCTGGGACATTATGTTTCGGTCCATCCAACACTACCAGATTGCACCTCATACTGTCCAGGATCTCAGTGATGCCCTGGTCCAGATCTGTGAGGAGGTCCCCCAGGACACTATCCGTCGTCTCATTAGGAGCATGCCCAGTCGTTGTCAGTCATGGAAATTAAATGTATGTCAGAGAACGTCTGATGTATATTTAGAAAATTAAAAGGTTTTTCATTGTTCTGTTGGGCCTAGCACTTTAATTGCTTTTGCTCCTCTATCATCTTAAAACTGGCTTGCATCTTGCAAGTACACAATAGGAAACCATTCCAGAGGATTGCTCTCTTTACAGAGGGCTGATACAGCAACCCCCACCATCCCACTGCCCCAGAAGAATTATTTCCAGGTCACTGCCTGCTGTGACTCAGTCCTGCTGATTATTCCAAAGTAAATGTGCACTCTCGCAGCAAAGTCAGAAGGGGTTGTAAGGTCAAATAAATCAAGGTCACACGCTGCAGCGGATCGAGCCTGAATTTGATTGAACATGATTGACATGGCCCCTCAGAGTCAGGGAGCTGTCTTTTAACATTTGAAAAGAACCTCATTGAAGAAGATGCAAAAAGAAATCTACAGCACGGCAAATTGCTCCAGAGATTGTGATATCGAGTAAATAAACTTTGTTCCCTTGTCCATTGCATGCCAGCACAATTCATGGCGTAGCACAGCTAAGCTCGTTTCTCAGTTGATACCACTGCGATCATTAGTTTGAATTAATTTCTTGGAGAAACCTGTTATTTCAACGGTGTATTTAATTTACTTAATCTTTCTAAGGGTTTTTTTTTAATGAAAAACTATTGAGGTTTCAAGCAGCTGGAAAACAAGATGCTCTAACAGCTGTATTAGAAAAATGTACACATTTCAGGGCAAACTTCACTGGGTCTGCCATTTTCCAATTTCAAATTAGTGCCTTCTAGCTATGGAGTGGATTGAACACAGAGAGATACCCACAGAAACTAATCCACTTAGACCTCAAACACTTTTTTACAGCATTTAATAGGTAAGGTGCCCTAAATAATATGATGACATATGTCAGTTTTTTCATTGTTAAATTGGGTGCACGACACAGGGGACTCAGTGCTATAGGTTAAAGGAGGCGAGAGCGGGTATGATGAAGAACACTACTCTAGATGTTAGGGTCACCCAGCTCTTTGTCCTGGACAGGCCTGCAGTGTCACAGGAAGTCCAGTTTTATCTAAACCAAAGGTGGGCATGCCACTTTACTTTAGGTGAAAAGTGTGATTTTTAATTGACAATGCATCATTACAGCATTATTAAATGGGGACTGTTCTCAGTCTACAGGATATTTGTCACACATTCAGCATAAACACACTAATGCTTTTCCATCACACTGCACAGAGCTTTTGCCAATAGCAATGAGAGATGGCAAGATGCTCTAAGAACAAAAAAATAATTATAAAAAAAATGTAAATTAACCAAAGTTAAAGTCAAATTCTAATGATATAAATCCAAATTTTAAAGAAAAAGTCAAGCAAAATGACACCTTTTATTGGCTAACTAAAAAGATTACAATATGCAAGCTTTCGAGGCAACTCAGGCCCCTTCTTCAGGCAAGATGTAAACAGTTACCTCGAAAGCTTGCATATTGTAATCTTTTTAGTTGGCCAATAAAAGGTGTCATTTTGCTTGACTTTTCACTACATTCATAATGGCTCAGTACAATACCCTAGTACTAAAGAAAAAGTCAGCTATTTACCCAAGTATTTTAAAAACCATTCAGTCTCTTTTACTAACACAAGTACTTTTGTACGCACAGCTATTTTAACCAGAGCTCACTCGCTTATCGTTGCCTTCTTTTTAAAAGAATACAGAATATATCCTCACTTTACTCCTGCCATTCATGCCCTTTGTGATCTTACCTTCAGCTAATACACGGGAGTATGCCACTGTTGTAATAAACACTTTAGTCTTTAAAAATGAGTGGCCCTCAGAGGTGTGACCAGAACATCATGTGTGGGTGGGCATTTGGCTTGTCTGGGGGGGCCAAAAATATCCATCCATCCATCCATTCCCATTTTTGTAGGGGGGTTAAATAATAATAACAACATAGTTTTATGTAACATATAAAAGCAAAAATTGTGGCGTAAATCATAACCTATTGTTAAATAAAATTAACAGAGGCAATGGAACTTGTATTATTATTTTTTGTAAACAAATAAAGAACTTCATCTAAAAGGTAAATATCAATAAAGTCAAATGTATACAACATACTGTATGAGAGCAAGAACAGAAACGTGGCTTATTGTAGTCATGGGAGGCTATAGGACATCAGTTTCCAGTGTTTAACCTGGATAGTATCTACAGGACCAGTCTGTGGTTACTCTTGGCAAATAATGAAATAAATTCATTCATGTCTAGATGTTCTGTGATGTTTTTCTCATGTGCCAGAATGACGAAATTTCTCTTCCTTGAATGCAGCATTGTTCGGCAGAGTGGAGTGAGAATGCGGTTCAAAGTAGAGAAAGAGCTTTCGCATGCAGCTGAAGACACACCAATGATGAGTGCTGTGATGCAGACATGGCTCTGACGTGCGGGATACTAGACGCGTGTTTGTGGAAGCCGCCACCATCTTTTTCTAGAGCTTTTTTTCCAATTAGTGTAACCGTAATTGGTGAATATGTCCTTGCGTTCCGAATTGGAAACACTAAATTTGTGGCAGGCAAAGCAAAAGCTGCCATCACGGACAACAGAATATTCAAGCCATGGTCGAGACTGATACCAGCTTGCACTAAAACATCTGAGTGTCTTTCCGAATGTGCGCTTGGGATAATTAATTAAAATGGGTTGGGATGGGCTATCCATATTTATGTCAGGCAGACCGGACTGTATATGTTGTTGAAGGCAGAGGTTTGGAGTACCCGACACGGGTGCAGAGCTGGAGGATTGTGTAGGCTTATCTACATCTTTTGGAGTTTCAGTTCCCGACGTGGGTGTGCTGTGCTCTGTGTTGGTAGCAGCGGTGCTGGGCTCAACCGTAGAGCCAGCAGCTTGCGGAAGGACAGAGGTTGAAGATGTCTGCTTTTTAATAAGCCACCTATACATAGCCTTTGGTGTTACCAGCCAGAAAATAAAAGAAGAATGGAACGTATATGCTGTTTTAATTAAAGAATGCGGTCAACAGGTTCAAAACGTGCTGCAAAATTGTGCGGTGAAGTGAACTGTGAGCAGCACGGTGCCTGTCTAGTGGAGGAGGCACTGACGGATACGCCCCAAATTCAAACGGGCCGATTGGAAAGCAACTCAGTTTTGAAAATCAAATGTTTTTCTTCTCCAGAGTTTTCATTGGACAGACAGAGCATTTCGCAGGGGGGGCACGGCTTGTCTCTGGGGGGGGCAGTACCCACCACAGCCCCCCCGTGGTCATACCTCTGGTGGCCCTTATTAAACATTTTTTGGAAACCTATAACTGAGTCTACCAGCAAAATACATACTTTATACTCAGGGCTGTCTTAATGTTTGGGCCCAATGGACACTGGCCAGGGGCCCCAGAAGCATAGGGGCCCTCGATGTTTCTGATGCCTGTACATGCTTTTGTTTTGCTATCAAAATAGGGGACCCAGCGCACTTCTTTGCCCGGGGGCCTATGATGCTGATAAGACAGTCCTGTCTCAAATGTATATCATCTTGGGTAAAAGTTTCATGTAATTGCATTTATCCTCAATGTTATCACAGCACAGTGCGATGGCATGACAATAAAGTATATCCTGGACAGTATGGGTTTGTACACCATGAGAGAGTCTGGATATGAGATGAAGTGGACAATTAAAACTTAAGAGATGAAGTACTAAAATCCAATGTGTGTCTGCCTGTCTGTATGTCTGTCCGCTTTTCACGAGAGAACTACTTAACAGATTTAGATCGGGTTTATTTCTATAATTTGCTTGAACATTCCGGTTGATTTTGCAACCTCTCTCATCGCACTAAGCATCATAGTTTTCTTGCGCCACTGACTTATTTACGCAAAACTGAGAGAGACGCAGCGGGTCGAGGAGAAGAGAGCGGGGCCCTCCTGACTCACACACCAGCCTTGGGGCGTATCTTACATCTGCTTAGCTAGCGAACAAGAGAACTACATAATGGATTTAGATCGGGTTTTTTCTAGAATTTGCTTGAACATTCTGTTTGATTTTGCGACTTCTCTCATCTCACTAAGAATCATAGTTTGCTTGCAGGAGCGATATATTTGAGCTAATCCAGGCAGGGCCCTCCTCTCCTGTTTCACTTCTACATGGGCAGAACTGTGGGGAATGGCTAGTACATAATAAAGAAGAAATCATAGAAAAAAAATATAAAGAGAAACATGCTAAAAAATTTACTTAAGTAAAATGTTAAATGATGACAAAGATTAAAGAATCCCAGACTAAAGAAGGAAAATAAACTAAATTAAAACACTAAAAACTTACACCAAAGAAGGAGGCCAAAAACTTTAAAACAAGAAAGTTAAATCACTAACTCTGAATCCAAAACCCAAATCCATAAACAAAGTACAAAGCCAAAGCCTTAAAATGAGAGCCAAGGTAATTGTAATCCAAAAATGACACATTCTAAAAACTAAACTAAAAGACAAATTTAAAATCTGAGAGCCAAAAATCAAAACCCATTAAAAGACACTAAACTATTCAGAAAGAAGCTTGAAGCGGAGGGGACTTTAGTGAATGCTTGAGCGTGGCTCTGATTCATTGCTCCTTCTCATACAGTGGATTCAGAAGGTATTTAGACTCCTTCACTTTTTTCACATTTTGCTATATTGTAGTCTTGTCATAAAATTGTTTAAATTAATTATTTCCTTCATCAAGCAACACTCAATACACCAGAATGGCAAAGAATTTAGAAATTTTTATAGAGAAGAGGGAGGGAGGCCTTCAAATAAGCAGCAGGGCAAGCACTAATCCAGTCAGCGCTCCCAATACTGCCTGAAGTTGCCACCTTCCCATGGCCAGAAATGGGGAAACTGGCTTTAAAGTTCAAAATGCCTCCCAAGAGAAATAAAACCATAACAAAAACCTTTGGCTTGGAAAGACAATCCACAAAATAATTTATTCAAAAATAGAAAAATGTTCAAAGAACGAAAAGGAGGGGAAAGGATATGCCTAAAAATGCAATGCACAACAAACAAGTCCCAATTACAATCCAGAATCAGAATCCTTAAACACAAAACAAAAATAATCAATCAAGGCAGATAAGCCAAGACAGGAAAATACAATACGTGCATGAACATTGACACAACTTTACATGCACCATGTCTAAACTCTCCTTCTGCTTTGACCTAAATAGTCAGAGGGAAGGTTCAGGTGTGGTCATGTCAGGGTGGCCCCACGTATAATAAGTAAATCCAAAGACACAGTAAATAATTAACCAGTAATGAACACAATTGATGGAAAAAACATAATAATATGAAAAATAATTATACAAAGACAACAAATTGACAATTAAATATTTCAACATATGTTAATACATAATAAGTGAACATATTAAGGACAGGCACACACCTGTCTATTTGAGGTCCCACAAAAACCAAGCCATGAGGTTGAAGGAATTGCCTGCAGAGCCTGTAGACAGGATTATACTGTATAGAGGCACAGAGCTGGGGAAGGCTGCAAATAAAGAAATAATCTGTAGCTTTCATGGCTCCCAATAACTTGTTTGCTCTTTGTAATTCTTACATTGAAGAAGCTTGGAACAACAACAACTTTTCCTAGAGCTGGCCAACAGGCCGAATTGAACAATCATGAGATAAGGGTCTTGAAAAGAGCGATGTCGAAGCGCACTCAAGCTGAGTACTAGAGAACCTATGTAGGGGAGAGAAAGGAAACTTTCAGAAGGGCAACTATCACTGCCACATTCCAACAATTTGGTCTTTATGAAAGACACAAGTCTTTCCTCAGTAAAAGACACATGAAAACCAGCTTGGAGTTTGTGAAAAAGCACCTGAAGGACTCGGAGACCGTGAGAACTAAGATTCTCGTCTCGGATGATCCCAAGCTTAGTGTCTTGTCTGAGGGCAACTAGGCACCACACGTCAATTGTACAAGACCATTCCAATGGATGTAGCATGGTGGTGGTGGCATCATGCTGTGGGGTTGTTTTTCAGAAGCAATGACTGGTAGACTAAACAGGGTTTTGGGAATGCTGAAAGATCAAAGTACAGAGATATTCAAAATGAAAACCTGCTCCACAATGCTCTGGACCTCAAACAGGGCTTGTGATCCTAAGAAGAAAGCAAAGACAACATGGAAGACTTTGAGACCATTCTGGAAAAACTTTCTTGAGATGCCCCAAAAAGAACCTGGACTTGAACCCAATTGAACATCTCTGGTGAGACCTAAACATAGTGGTCCACCAACAGTCTCCATCCAACTAGACAGAGCTTCAGAGGATCTGTACAGAAGAATAGCAGAAATATTCCCATTTCCAGGTGTGTGAAGCTTTCAAAATGTGAAAAAAAAGAAGGGGTCAGTACTTTCTGAATCCATTGTATTTACTCAAGACCTTACTGAACTGTAATTATTGAAGATGTCTATACACATAGTAAGTAGTGTAGGTCACATACCCTAGGCAGTGGTCTTCAAGATTGAAACAATTAACAAAATCTAAATAAAATTTAATTCTAAAAGAACAAAAAGATAACCTGAAAAGTACAAAAGAGCAGCCATTGACAGAGCTGAGACAAAGTTTGACACACAGAAACACGTACCTACCTTCATTCCATTTCTAAGTCACAGTGGGTCAAAGCATATGTTGACAGTTTTTTGCACAAGCAAGGAAACAATTCAGGACTAGCTGCCACCCCATTATGGGTAACACCTACACATGCGTGCCTGCCCTCATTCACTCACATTGGGATCAGATTAGAGCTACCTACAGTATTAACCTTATCTGCATGATGATGGGTACATGGGAAGAAATCAGAGAGGTCCACCCAGAGAAAAACCTACAGAGACTCGAGAAACTCTACTTATGATTACATAACGTGTTAGTCAAAATGTAAAGGTGAACATTTTGAAAATTGTACTAATGCAGTGATATGCTGCTATAGGATGTCTCAGTTTAGTATTTGAAACATTGTTCACTTTACAAATATGATTCAGACTTAAGAGAAATGCATGAAAAGAAAATGGTGGTAATCAGTTAGCATCCATACGTAGAACTATTTATTCATTTTCAAACCCTGTTGGTTTAGTACAGATTTGCAAATGACAATATAATTCAAAAATGTCATTCTAAGTTTCTTTGAAGACTAATCATGTTGTCAAACATTAAAATATTTCATATCATTTATTTTTTATATTCAGTCAAATCTAATTGGCACCCTGTAAAGAGCTTGCACATCCCGCATATCTAATGCTGCTGTTACAGACTCCATCCTCCCGCAGGTCTACATTGAAATGTATTGGGTTCATAAAATTAAAAGAAACAACTAAAGGGCCTGAGTCAAGTTAATTAAAAGAAGTAATTAGCAGCAAAAACTGGTCACTAATTAAGAAGAGGGTTAGAATGAAAACCTGCAGCCACTGCGGCCCTCCAGGACTGGAGTTCGACACCCCTGTGTTAACATGTCTCCACTTTCTGATAATATTCCAAATGTTCTCAGTGTTTAATGCTATTTTTCAAACAAATTTATTAAATTTCAACAATGGCAGTGGAGCATATTGCTAATGAAAGCATTTTACCAAGTGCTGTTAAGCACAAAGACATTGTAATGATTTTCAGTACACGGAATTATGAATTTATGGTAGCGAATTGCAATAGTGTATAGTTAATAGGGTCCACTAGAACCTAACCTCATTTTTCCCATAGGATCAATGCTTCACTATCCACAGTTTCCATTTCTGTGGGGTTAGTAAGGAATGTAACCTCTATGGATAAAAATTGACTATATGTTGTAGTCAGATGAAGTACTGCAGGTTCACAATTTAATCATCCCCATTTAATCAAAAGAAAATAATAAACAAAGCTCAATCTCTACAGCTTAAAAAGGAATGAAAAGGCTTCCAGAAATCAGGAACATCTGTTAGGCTTGGGATGCTTTGTTCAATCACTTTGCTAAAAGCTCCGTTCTGCAGTGTGCTCTTTTCATAGAGTCAAATGGCCTCACTGGGCGTCTTCTCGGTGCTGTGGAGGGAACAGAAGAGGATATGTTTAGTACCAGTGCCCCCTCTCAGCATGGGGTGGTAGTACATACAGTACCTCAGAGGAGCCTGGAGAGTGACTGACATGCATGCGTGACAATGTATGCAATGTTCTTGCTCTGTTTTGTTCTTCACTTTCCATAGCTTTCTTACTGTAGCTATTAATTGTTGAATATTGCATTGCTGTCTTAAACATTCTTGATCTGAGTAAAAGGGGAGATAAGGGTGTGAAAATTATGCCTTGGCAATTAGGAGAGGTCACCAAAGACCATTATGAGGGCAGGCAAGAGGGTGGAGGTCAGGTTTAAGATGGGATAACAAATGTTAAGTTATGTTGTGAAAGTATAGGGTTTTACTTGAAGGACACCAGGTTTTGTTGAAATACACACATCATTTTTGAAATCTCAATTGACTTTTTTGTGATTTTATAGATTTTATGTAACCTTTCTACTGTCGCATTTTCCATGCCTGGTTATTTACTTTGACATTGATCTGCATCTCAGTTAAACAAACTCCTTTCACAGGTAAAAGGACATTGCTTGTGTCCATACACCAGTGAATTATTCTTCTTCCATTCCCTTTCCAAGACTCACTGATACAGCAGTCTGATTCAATCTCCAAGCCAGAAAGTCTACCGTGAATAGACTGTTAATCAGTGACATTAAATTGAAGTGCTGAGGCATCTATGGCAAAGCATGAGGAAAAAAAATGCCAAGAGTAGCAACGCACGCAAAACTGCATTTGGCGCCATGACTGAGTACCTGCACGCACCACTTTGCAAGTCCAAAAGGTTTGGATCAAAAACAACATTGTAGTTTCTTTGCACCCCTCCTCCATATTCTCCAGATCTTGCTCACTGTGTCTTCATTTTGTTCATAAAATTAAAAATTAGACTAAAAGGAAAAAGATTTGGTACTGTGGAAGAGCTACATTAAACAGAAGACAAGCACAGGAAATGTTTCCAGGAACGGGAGAAGCACTGGGACAACTGTGTTGCATCAGAAGGAGAGTATTTTGAAAGCTAATACCATGTTCCTCTGATCCTGCAGACATCCAGTTGTCATGAATTGAGTGTACTCCAGTAGTGAAGAGGGAGAGGGTCTCCAAAAACATCCACTAACAAAGGCCTACCCAAAGCAATCTGACCCCAAACTTCACGGGCTGGCTTCTGACTAGACAGACCTAAAAGGGGCCCTGGTTTGTAAAGTTCAAAAATACTCCTGTAATATTCCTAAAATATAGAAAAAGGTCCTTATATGGAAATAAATCTCCCACTAAGAAAGACTAGGCCACAAATCAATCCTTATAATTTAGATTAGATTAGATTAAATTAAATTAGATTAGATTAATTTTATTAATCCCTTTAGGGAATTCAGATGCATACAGCACCAGAAAAAAAACAAGGATACAGACTCTCAGGACAAATAATAGAGCCAATCAATCAATTGATAAATAAAATAAACTGAACAAGTACATCGGGTAGAAGCATTGAATTGCCTGATAGTAGTGGGTAGAAAAGACCCCCAGAGGTGCTTCTTGAGCCCATGGCTAGAGGTGTTCTAAGAGAGCACCTCCTGGAGGGAATGGAGGAGATTTTTCATGATGGCACTGAATTTTGCCACCATCCTCTTTTCCACAACAGCTTCCAGTGTTTCCAGGATTCACCCTGTGATGAAGCTGTAATAGAAATAATGAAAAAAGGAAAAACAGTCTGCCTGAAAGGGAAATCCAAAGCAAAAAAGTCCCAATACACAAAGCTATGACCTAAAACCAGGAAAACAACCAAATATAACCAAGAACCAGAAAATCAATACTTAACCTGACATGCAGTCAATGAGTGTCAATGAACCACTGAAGGATCTGCACCCCACTCTGGAGGGGGTCCTCCAGTAGTGACACCAGCATGTCCCCACCTCTTGGGATTCTACAAAGCACAAGGAATGTCTTCAAAGAAGATAGAAGCAAAATACTTACACGTTAAATAATTAGAGAACGCATGATCAAAGCAAAACATATTTTTTCGTAAAGGCAAACCAAAAACAGAAGTAACCAACACTGGAAGCTTAATAAACAGCAAAAATATTATATATTCAGGAAATAACTTAAGTCAGGGCAATAACCCTGTCACAGAATACTAATATCAGTCATGTGTACAGTATGTACAGTTGAATCATGCAGACATGCCCAAGAGGCTTAGTTGCTGTGCAATCAAATCTTTGAATGGGTAAGACATGTCATCTGATCAACTTTGAACCTCCTATGACTGTTAGTGCAAGATGCGGTGGTCTAGCATTTCACAAGAGCTGCCCTCCTAGGACTTTAACACTTTGTATTTTTGATGATAACAAAGAATAGTTCAGTAAACACATAATCCAGAGAGTGACATTTCATTAGAGAAAAACACATTTTTAATGAAAGAAGTCAGAGAAGAATGGCTGGGTTCATTCAAGCTAACAGAAAGACCACATAAACTCCAGTAACATCTCTTTACTGCAGTGGAGCATAGAGGGGCATCTTGAATCACACAATGTGTCAAACCTTCAAGTGCACTCTTAAAAATAAAGGTGCCAAAATGGTTCTTCAGAGCCATCCTCATTAAGGTTCCTGAAAGAAATTTGATTTATATAGATTGATAACAGTTTCCATTAAAAAGCTTCCACATATGATGACAGATTTGTAAAATTCCTGTGGGTTGCTAATTTTAAAAAGACTCTTTCTGCATACAATACTACTGTACATGAAATATTTCTGTTTTATCCACATTTCAGGAGCCCTTTTAAAATGCAAAGAACACTTAACAGAATGAAATAGTTGTTTGTCAATCAATGGTTCAAGGAGGAACCACACAACCCAGTAAAGTGCCATTTTAGAACCATTATTTTTAAGAGTTTGAATGAGCTACAAGACTCCTGTTTGCTAAGATCAGGAAGTTGAGGGAGCAATGAATTAATGGTGATCAAAAATTGGACGGCTGAAGTCTGGAAAAAGGTTGCCTGTGATTTGCAAATGCTATAGGGTTTGAATTTGGCCTTTAGACATACATTAGGTTTATTAATCCAGCTGATAATGATTTGAACCCCATAGTGTACCTAAGCATTGTCATTCCTTCTCTGACCTCAGCCTCACCGTTTTCAACTAGACTCTTCCAGCAGTATGATGTGCCTTGTTATAAAATATCTCAAGCTGATTGCACAAACATGACAGTGACTTTAGCTTATTCCGATGGCCTACATAGTCCTCACAATTTCATTTTAAGACAGCACCTTTTGGACTAGGTGGGTCAGGTTAGCAGGGTCCAAAATACCTAAAGAGTATTTCAAGCACCATTTCAGTTTTCAGGTGTCATGGAGGTAAGAGGGGATCATACAAGATACTAGATGCCAGTACCTAATAAAGTGGTCACAGAGGCTTTATAAGAGTATAAAATATAAATTATATACTGGAAAAGCAAATGAGCAATTCACAAGAAAAATAAATGCCATAGATTTTTCTCAGCTGTAAGAAACTATGAAATTATCATGAGAAAAGATTAAGCAGGAGAGTTTGATTATGTAGGTGAAGTAATGGACTCGGCTCAAAGTGATATTTTCTTTTGTTTTTCATGCATGGTATAATATGAAATGTGTGGGGGCCTTACTTTCATGAATGTTCTCACATCTGTTCTGTAATTTCACTGGTTGTAATTCTGAACTTAACCCTGAACTAAAAAATTCTATACTTCAAAACGAAGAGGCCTGCACCATTGTTCGGTGCAATGTTGCATTATTGATTCCTTATTATTGATTTTTCACTCTTTGTAGCCTCCAATGCTTATCAATGTTGAATGAATTTTAAATGTGCCCTAGAAGTAAAATGCAATTTCAGTTAGTGTCACAAAATTTTAAAATGTAAATGTTTTAAAGTGATCAAATTAAAGAAAACTAAAAAGACAGTTAAAATATGTATGAATCTTTAATCATGTACTGAATTGTAAATACTGTAAATCTACCTACACAGTGCTGTTCTGTATGCTTCTTCACACTTTTAAGAAACTGGACACATGCTTGAATTAAATATGGAGTGTATGCAAGAATTTACTCACACATCTGTTTCTATAATTCTTGACAGCAAATGTAATTTATTTTTAACTGTTTGGTTATGTGCTTTTAGTTACAGTTTTAGTTTGCTTGCCTCTTGCTAGTGATTTTAGCCTCATAATTTCTAGGATTCTTTTGTAAAATCCAATCCCTTAAGCACCGGGCATCTTTATTATTCTTGTAGTTGTCCACTCTCCCTCTGTGATGAAGCACATCAGGGTCCGTGTCAGTGCAAGGTTTTTAGGTTTTTAAAAACAGTGTGGCTCAGACTTTAGGGATGTAGGTGTAGGTGTTTAATGGGGAAAGTGGCCAATTGCTTCATAATATGCAAGTGCAATCAGCACAGTCATTCTCCATTGACAATCCATGAGTCATTAGCTAAAGCCCCTGCACCCTCAAGGATTAAAAGGGGTCTGAAGAGGACCGAGGGAATCATAAAAGAAAGATTGAGACTGAGGAGAGAAAAAAAATCAATAAGAGAGAGACAGAAAGAGAGAGAAAGAATGTCAGAATCAGGGATTGAACTGGTGTGGCGGAAAGATGGTAAGGCGGTCAGATAACCCCGTGAGAGAGTGAGAGCAATGGCGCAACAGGGGTGGGCCACTCCTGTTGAGCATCAGGAGAAGCAGGAGCAACCGAGTGGACCAAAGGCAGGTGACAGGACAATGGAGTCTGGCTTTGAGAGTCCCAGGATGAGAGCCAGAGATGGTTGACCACACTTGTTGACATCTCAGCCCCTCTGAAGAGACCAGGATGATGAGCAGAGGGAGATGGGAGACAGTGAGATACACTCAGGGTCAAGTGGAAGACAATTAAGCGGATTCTGACTTTGTGCTTTTAGTCTTGATTTTAAGCATTTTTATTGGAATAATTTATTGGTTTTATTTTCCACCAAGACACTGTTTTAATAATAATGAATAATAATTCTTTGCATTTATATAGCACTTTTCTCACTACTCAAAGCGCTCAGCAATTGCAGGTTAAGGGCCTTGCTCAAGGGCCCAACAGAGCAGAGTCCCTATTGGCATTTACGGGATTCGAACTGGCATCCTTCCGATTGCCAGTGCAGATCCCTAGCCTCAGAGCCACCACTCTGATAAAGATAACGATAAAGATTATTTATTAAAAAATTACACTGCACTTCTCTTTGGACACTGATTGTTTTGAATAATAAACTTTGCACCAGACTTGTTGCTTGTATCGTCATTGTCATAGTCCATTCTCAGTTTATGACTATCAATGTCCTGGGGAATGAACGGGTGATGCTAAGGCTGGGGTCACCCAGGGCATCATAAACCCACACCATATTATGTTGTTTTGAAAGAATTTATGAATGATTAAAGATTCATATTATTTTGGGTGGAGTAGACATACACATGTGTGAATATAAAACTTCCATCAATCCATCAATTCATTATGAAACCCACTTAATTACAACATGCAAAAAGCATTTTCAAATCCTCTCGACTCATTTCAGGGTCACAGCGGGCCACTCTGAGGCACAAGGCAGGTGAACTGTTTCCAACTGGAGCACCAGTTCCTATGTATAATGCTGAGGTGGATTGTTGGAAAAAAACGAATCAGCTTGAATGTTCATGCAGCACCTTTCATCCTGAATCCCATTGCAGCCTACAGACCATACCAGATCTTTGAGCTTTTGCATTGCACTCATGCACAATGTAGTACTGATGATTAGAACATAAGTGTTGTACGTTTATCAGTGTAAAAAAAAACACAAATTGGAGGGCTGATTTCTTTGTGTGACTGATTACCATTCACATAAAACTGAGAAGGTCTGGAGACAGAGCAGCATTTAACATAGGGATATGGTGCCTAAGGAGTATTTAGAGATTACATTACCTTGGACTGAGTGATTGATTAAAGTAGTAACCTCATTGATTCTTCATACTCATTCAAGTTACACAAACAGATGCAAAATGAATTTTAAACTGCTCATCACAATGCTCGCCAAAATAAAGTTCCTTTAGAAATGTAACATTAAATCCAAAAATAATACCATACTGGCTTATTAAAAAGTTATTTTATTCTAAGCAGAAAACAGTTAAGGTGATTTTAGAGTTAATGTACAAATTATCAATCAACCAATGTGATGTGCATATTTTATGAACTTTCCTTATTCATATCTAGTTAAAAACGAGTTCAAAGCCGCATATATCCAAAATAAAAAAATGATCAGTCAACACAAGAATGTCAGAAAGTTCTTATTTGTAATCTTTTGGTCTGTCAGGTAGTCAAAGCGCCATTGCAATAGGATCACACCACAGTTATCATAGAAAATGCTACCTTTGGAGGTGAAAAACAAATCCTGCATTTTATATATTAAAATGACTTTTAACATCCCATTGTAGTAGCTTGCAAGTTTTCAATAATAGTTTAGTTTAATTGTGTTCACCTCATTACCCTGCAGTTTTTAATTCATATTATCCATGTAATTTATCAATTATTTTTACACAGTATAACATTTTCATTAAAATCAACTTACAATTATAACCAAACTTGTACACTCAATATTAACTATTCTATCATGCAGTAGTAGAGTTGCTGTTCAAGTATACAAATATAAGCAAACACATCTCATCAAATGTCACAGGCCATTCAACATAAAGGTCACTCATCATAGCTTCTCCTCTACAAGTGAAGTCCCTCTTGTGGATCAAAAATTGCTCAGACCCCCAGCACCACCCCACCAACTTTAACTGAACTTTTTGAGAGCCGGCAGAGAAGGAAGCCATTATATTTATTTATGTTACAAAATTGTATTATTTTTATATAATGTATTATGACACATTGTCATTTGCTGCTCTTGTGTATGTTGTTGTGATTTCAAATACCAGGCATTGTGCTGTCTATTTTATGTTGCTGTTCTTATATTTATTTCTGCAATATAAAGAAACACTTTTAGCATGTATGCTGCATTGCTATAAAGTTTCATTCTGTACTGGAAATCAAGTCACGTTGCATATAAATCCACTATCTATTGTTTACACGTGTTGACTCAATGCTGTGCCTTCTGGGTGTTTTTGACCCCATTGTAGAACCCTTTTTTAGGTGCTATGATATCAGATATTTCACCTTATTTAATGTTGATTGACCATCTTAACCTAGAGTTAGTGAAGATTCTAAGTTTCAGAACAAATTACATTTAGGACTTGTTCTATATGTGATATAAACAAACAATATCTTAAATGGAGAGTAAAATCTACTAAAGTATAGATAGGGCCAAGTTAGAATTGCCAATCCTCCATGTCTTTGGACTGTGGGAGGAAACCCACGCAGAAACGGGGAGAACATGCAAACTCCACGCAGGGAGGACCCGGGAAGCGAACCCAGGTCCCCAGGTCTCCCAACTGCGAGGCAGCAGTGCTACCCACTGCGCCACTGTGCCACCCCTGCAAGATTTGTTCTGAATATTATTCCAACTCTGTCAAACTGATATCTTTTTAACAGTTCATTGTTGTCTAGTATTTCCAAAAAAATTCTGCCTTTCCTGGAATTTGTGTGCTGACCTCTGCCTGAACGTCAGCTTCTGGCAGCTCCTACCAAGTTAGGAGAGCTCATGTGCTCCCTTAAATCCTGGTGAAGTTAGGAGTAGTTTATTAAGTTAGGAAAACTGATAAAATGTTATTACACCCACTGGTAGGGGTAGCACCCCTAGATAAATAGATAGATAGATAGATAGATAGATAGATAGATAGATAGATAGATAGATAGATAGATAGATAGATAGATAGATAGATAGATAGATAGATAGATAGATAGATAGATAGATAGATAGATGTGGAAGGCAATACATACTGGATTCAATTTACTGAGATAATTGTTTCACATTTATGACTCTGTTGAAACTTTTAGTCCCAAGGGGAAATTATGCTTTTACAGAAACTCAAACATACTATAGCAAACAAAAATACCAACATCAAGCACACCTCTCAAATACACAATTACAAAAAGTTTTGACACTGCTACAAATAAGACAGCAGCCACAATGAGGTATTATAAAGCATATTGTCGTAGGTATGAAGGAACCACAGTAGCGTTATTTGACATACTTCTACTGAAGTGTTTGTTGGCTGAAAGTACTCAAGACTAGTGTCTCAGAGAGAGGAAGCTCAAAGACTTAAAGGATATGGCAGTAGTAAAAATGTCTAGCAGCTATACACAATATGGCATTTGGAAACTTTTTTGCTTTTTGTATTGTTAAACCACTTTATTGAAAGTCTTAATATCTCTGAGTTGAAAAGATGATGTTTAGGAGATCTTTATGAGTTGTGAACAAACTATCCTAAATGCAGCAGAAAATCCATTAATAGCAGTGATGAGTCAAAGCTGACCCAAAAGACATGGCAAAATAAAAAAAAAAAATTAGAATTTGTAGAAATAATGGGATGTACTTTTTTTTTTTTACTGTTCATTAATTTGAGGAAATTTTGGGAGAAGTCACAAAATTTCGAGGCAACTCAGTGTCCTTTTTCAGGCAAGATATAATGCAAAGTGAGCTCAAAACCAAGTAATATAGCAGAAAGTAAAAAAGAGCAGTGACATCTTCTGAACATTAAGCAAATTGCAGGTGCTAATTTTGTGACAACACCATAATAGAAAGAAAAAGAATAACAGCAACAGCATCAAGTGCAGGATGCAGAATGCAAGAAGGACAACAACAGAGACATGCAGGCTAACAATGGCACAAAGAGTTTACCGTTGTGTATAACTGTAGCCTTTTGTTGGGTCACACAGTCCCCTCCCATTAACAAAAACAACACACCAAACCACATTGACAAGCAGTAAGCAATCATGAAAATAAAGAACTTGAGCAGCAGACAAACATGATGACTCATTGGCATAAAGGACAAAATCCAGGATACAGAATGCATGAACGCCCAAGAGACATGAATGAATGGTAACAATCGAGAAGATTGTCTGTTAGTGGAAATGTCCAACCACGTTAAAGCACTGCTATTACATTCTTACATCGATGTTTCTTTGAAGACAACTCTTTAGCAAAGTTACATCAGTGACAGTAAAACAAAGATATATCTAATTGGGTATTGAGCTTTTATGAAATACATTTTTGCATATGAAATATTTGATTTTTGTGTAAGAGGATGACCGCTGTAAATGCATTATTTTGGAAACATGAATAGGTCACTTATAATTAAAATACTGAGTAAAATATTCCACTTAATTGAATAGACACTTAATGCAAAGTAATTTAAAACTATTGCTGCACTGATTTGTTTACTGAGTGGGCACCTCAGTAGAGGATGCTTTATTGTTTTACATGCTATTTTCTTGAATATGTATGATAATGTCAATGACAGAAGGAATTGAATTGTATCAGTTCATTTATTATTTTCTACATTTTGCATGACATGATTAAAAATTTATGAAAATGTTGCTGTAATATCATACAAATAAACTAGAAAATCCTTGTTAATCATACAGTTGTGTTAATGTTCCCATATGATAACTTGAATATCCCAATTAGAACGAGAAAATTGCTCTCATAAATGCTAATCAAATAGGAAAAATAATTATGCAATCATGTTAGCTAAGATTTTTCTTCTAAATTTCTTTTTGGCTAGTTCCCATAAGACGAGATGTCATATGTTTATTTATTTATTTATTTATTTTGGCTCTTTCTTTTTCCATAGAGAGAATTGCCAAGTTTGATAGTCTCTTTTGTGATATTTTTTATTTTTCAGTCTCGGTTTTGCTGAAAGTTCTTCCAGCTGTTGCTGCTGTTACAGGAATTATCAAAAACAAAATGCATGCAGTATAAATATCAGGCAAGCATAAAGTAATCCTGTGATTTCTTACTGTAATGTCTTCGGTCAACTCCTGCACCTTTGACAAACTGCTAATGTCCTCTTTGGGGAATGATGACCTCATTTGCTGTCCTTTTTTTGCAACTTAGAGCTTTGTTGTGTTTACTCACTGTTAGTAATATTTATAATGTTTTTAGGGTTCATGCGCCTCTGTTGACTGGTATATCACAGTGTGTTGCCTGCTTGACTTGCTGCCCAGCCGCTTCCACAGCTACCCAGCTCGACTCCATCATTTCAAGGTCAGGATTGCGACCAGCGATTTGAAAGCATACAGTTTCAAACTGTATGACCAATTATAGTTGTTATTTTAACTTGTAACAGGGGCTCTCATTGGCCTAATGGTGTGAAACTGTATGCTTTGGAAATCACCAATCGCAATCCTCATCACACGCGCTTGCTGGATGGACTGGTAAACATGGAATGGTGGGAATTTTGAGAAAGAATGGAAGACACTTAGGCTTAGGCAGCCCACTCTGTGAGGTTGGTACCTCACTGATCAGCGATGTGTCAAACTGTATTTCATGTTGAAAACAAAACAATTGCTAAAATAGAATATTTCCAATTGCTCTAGATGAGCCAACAGAAGTAATAAAATACAATTATCACTTCCAGAAAGAAAGAAAACATTTAGAAAACATAACAGGTATCAACAGCTCCTTATCTTTAACTTGTTTTTAATTTGCATTTTATTTTAGAACCACGGGTCCATGTGTTTCACTAGTAATTTAATAAAACCATGACCAACACAAAAGAAGATTCCCAGCCCTAGAACTGCTTACTATTCTTATCAATAATAAGCTGTCACCCAGAGACACATGTGGACATTTTTTTTAATTGTCCTATATTTTTGTTACTATGAACTAAACATATTTTGATATGTTTTCATTTTTTTTTCATAATGATTTAATATGTGTTCTGGCTGCGTTTTTGTGCTATTTTTCTGTTTCACACTAAACATTTAATGAAAAAAGCAGGCTTGAAATCACCTCCCCTTTATTTACCCAACCCATTGCCCCCAAGAAGCACTTCTATTTGCCATTGTGATGGACTTTTGGATGACATGCTTTATATCCTCAACCCCCACCCTGCCTCTCACAATGAGACCGTGAAACTAAAGTAATAAAGGACCAGCCAAAGCTTGTTTTATGGCAGGCACTGGAAATACTTCAAAAGCTTTGGGCCTGCTGCATTAAACCTAAGAGGGATTACTCAGAAAAGGAATGAAAGCCCTATTTACTCAGCTCCTAGAGTGCACTTCCAGCATCTTGTAAAAATCCTGTCCTACAGAGGCCTGGAACAGGAGTTGGTGAGAAGGTAAATGTGGTACATAGGAGAACCATCACGTAGGCTGCGGCCCCGGCCTCTTCTTCACACTGTCTTTCTTACAAGCCCTAAAATTTTGTAAGTAGCTCAATATGCAAAAAGACCAAATTAGCACAGGTCACCCTGTTTCAGGACGCTCATAAGAAACGTAACGGTTTACTTTATGAAGTAGAAGTACATAATAAACAAGAATAGTTGTGTCATATATTTAAAATACTAAAATGTGTGCTTCAGTATAAATGTTTAAAGTCTAGATAATCTTGATTTTAATAAACATTTGTCATTTGTACCCACTGATGTAGGTCCATAGAGAGTTAGATCTCTAGTAAAGGATCAAAAATTAAGATAAAATCATCCATAATCACTGACCTTGAAATAGTCTAAACCAGTGGTTCTTAAACTTTTTTTTTTCTCACAACTCAACTTTGCCTTTTTTGTGTCTTCAAGACTCTGAATCGCCACCAACGGTCATCCCGCCTTGAAGAATCATACTGGGAGCCCTTGGAGAATCGCCACCAAGCTTCATCATTGGAGAATTGTAGATGCGTATCATAATGGAGCAATGGCATTTCCTTTAATTGTCAGTGGTGATCCATCGCAACACACTCCGCAAACCGTACGCGATCCTGTCCCATTAAGTACTATTTTGAATCACGACACGGTACGATCTAAATTCAGACATGTGACCCAAAATGGGCTGTGACCCATAGTTTAAGAACCTATGGTCTAATTGATACCCCACATGATTATGTGTGAAATTTGACATTTTTAACCTTCTGGGAGTGGCTCTTATAGGGGTAGTACCAGCAGTAAAAGGTCCAATATCAAAAATATGGAATAGTATGGTATAGTATTAACCATTTTCATGATCAGCAACCTGGAAATAGCATAAAATGAATCTCCACATGTCTATATTACCAATCGCCATTTTCAAAATTTTGTGAAAAGGAATAACTTTGACCCTGTAACAGATAGAGTAATTGTCCACCTCTTGAACCCTCAGGTACCACTCTGATGACCAGGTGAAAGTATAAATACTCTTTATTTTCTCAGAATACCGTGCACAAAGCACTTTCTACACCCCACTCATATACAATAACTAATCCTCTCTCAAAACCAATACCTCCTCGCCCAGACACTTCGCCCTCCTACCACCCAGCTCAGCTCACTGTCTGGGCTTTCCCATAGTCCTTTTAGAGCCCCTGACCCGGAAGTGGTTCCTGGCACAACCCACAAGTCCATTTCCTTCCGGGTCAGGGCAAACAGTCCTCTTCTTCATCCTGGGAGCACGTCGTTTCTTCTGGTCACGTGACTGTGACGCACTCCCGGGTTATAGGGCACACAAGAGCCCACTAGCCCCCCTACAGCGACTCCCGGTGGTCCCCAAGGTATCCAGCAAGGCTGTGTATAGAAACTACAAAGTCCATGAGGCCCTGCTGGAACTCGGGGCACCATCATGCTGTCCGGAGGGCTCCTCCTAGCTGCCTGGGGGTGGCGACCGGAGTCTGTAGCCGGTCGTCCATCACAACCCTTTATATCCCATTAGTGGGGGAACTCTTGAGGTTGGGTAATATGGTAAGCACAACTTCAAGTGCTTCTGGTCATTTTTGCTAAAGACACCTATTAATTCAGTCTTTATCATAAGGGTGTAATTTCATACACAAAATTGGTCCAAAAGGGTCTAAAATGAGGGGTTTTTGAGTCTAGAAGGTTAAAAATGGAGGGAACCCCAAACATCCTGCATAACTAGATATCACGTCAAGTTGAATGGAATACCATATGTCTGAGTTTTCTTATACTGGTGAATCAGGAGGTGCTGGACAAACAAACTGAAGTGACCTTAAAGTGTTCTTAGAAACACTCAGAGATGTTTCCAGGTGCATCCCTGCATGGAGTTTGCATGTTCTCCCCGTGTCTGCATGGTTTCCTCCCATAGTCCAAAGACATGCAGGTTAGGTGCATTGGCGATTCTAAATTGTCCCTAGTGTGTGCTTGGTGTGTGTGTGTCCTGCAGTGGGCTGGCGCCCTGCCCGGGGTTTGTTCCTGCCTTGCGCCCTGTGCTGGCTGAGATTGGCTCGAGCAGACCCCCGTGACCCTGTGTTAGGAAATAGCGGGTTGGATAATGACTGACTGACTGACTGACTAGCGCCTTCCCCATGCTCAAGCCATGTGGCTATAAATTAGATAAGCTCTTGAAAAGTGGAATGGCTAGATAAGTTGCAACTAAACTTTTTAAAGAAAATTGTAACAGAAATTGTAGCAGAATTTCAAATTAAACAACATTTTCATGTGACAATATCTCATACTTCTTTATTGTTTTGCTGACACCTTGTTTATTATTAGGGTCTTCTGCAATATTATATTAATATCAACGCTGAAAGCTACTGCCACCAAGCTTGGATCCTAGTGATGAAGCAAATGAATAAAATCAGTCAGTTCACTAAAATGGGTAGTTTGACAGAATCAAATCAGTAGTCTGAATAGAACTGATTACAGGTATCACTATTTCTGACCCATCCCACCCATGCATACTCAGATCCTTCTCCTCCTGTCTGGTAAATGAGTAAGGTCAATCCCGAACGGGGCCTCATGTATAAAACTTACTTACACTCAGAAACATGCTCAAGCATTTTCTTGTACAAACCTTGAAATTTTTTAAATTGGAAAGTTTTGACCATCTGTTAAGTCCTACTCAGACTTTATGGGTGTTGACATTTTTGCGACTCCAGGTAGCAGGACAATGAAGTGATTAGAAAATCTCATCTAATTGCACATTTCAATGATGTATCGGTCATATTCTGGTGTCCATCCATCCAAAAACCTGTAACAGAATGGCTTGCGTAATTTCCTCGTGATTGTCTCTGTGATGTAGGCTCCATTTCAGTAGACAATTCCAATAGGATGGCTCTAGGACATCTAAATCAGCATATAAGTCAATCAACATCACGATAAAGGATACAAATACCATTAACGATATTTAAACAACAGAAAACGTTGTGTTTTTAAATTTGTTTGTCTACAACAAAACAGTTGCATAATAAGCACTTTCTTATTTTAAGAAGTCAAAGAATGTACTGTATGCATAGCATAACATTCGGGTGCAACTTGGTTAACTATTTTTATATTTGGAGCATTTTCTGTTAATTATTTTCTTTGTCAAAAGTACAGATATTACATCATTATTTTCTAAATATTCAGTCACAGGGCTATGTGTGACATACGATGCAGATTTGCTCAAACCGTTGCTGTTTGTTCAGGCAGACTCTGCTGTTTGAATTGCTGTAATGCTGACTACTGACAATCTGTTTTGCCAACAGTGTCTTTCAGATGTGTGAAAGAGGAAAATACTGAATTCAACATACTCAAATTGAAATGACGTTTCTCAAGCTAAATCTGAAACAGTGAATTAACCTGTAATTGAAACTCTACAGAATATTTCTCTGTCTATATAAGGGTTGGCGACCCGAGTTACTTTGGACAGGACATTTTATAGTACAGGTATTTATTAATCCATCTGCCCTCTAAACCTGCTTATCTGGGGCAGAAGATAGCTAGAGCCTATCCCAGCAAATCGCGGGCACAGGGAAGAACAATCATTGGATAGAGCGCCAACTCATCGCAAGATGAAGACAAACCAACATGGGATAATTTAGCATTGCCAATTCACCGTTCGCACGTGTCTTTGGACTGTGGGAGAAAACGAGTAAACCTACACAGACCCACATGCAAACTCCACACAAGGAGCATCTGGGACGCGAACCCCAGGCTCCTGAGCTACCAATGCTTCACTGTGTGTCTAACTCATTGATTATTAACATAGTTACATTAAATTGAGGAAAACATTATATATTTGGCCACTCCATAAACTCTGCCAAATGTCAGTAATACCTCAAGTTCAAATTCACTGAAGCTTTGTTTTCTGTGCTCTCCCATGGTGTGAAAGTAAAGTCACTCAAGAACACGGAAAAGTTATATGGTGACTATTCAAGAAAGGGCATTTTTAATCATGCTTGGCTACTGGTGGGAGATGATGGGGAAGTAGCTAAAAGTGCATGTACAAGCACTTGGTTTTACATTTATTTGAGATTTGTAAAAGAACTTGGCATGATGCCTGGTGTACATAACAGTTTTGTAAAATCCCAGTTTTGATTCTGTGCATGCTGTTTTTGCCTTTCAAGCATAAGCAACCTTTCAGTATAAAATCTAAGCAAGGCTTTATATATGAAGCCAAAGGACTAACAGATTTCATTAAGTTATTTAGCCATAGGGTAAAAATGTCTGAACTTTACATCTTGACCTGAAGAGTCTTCCCCACTAATAAAATGAATATGTCAGTTTTAGTGTGACGCTAGTTGTTAAGCTTCAGCAAATCAAATTTCAACAACATTTATTTATATAGCACATTTTCATACAAATGATGTAGCTCAAAGTGATTTATATGATGAAGAAAGAGAAAAAAGACAAAATAAATAAGAAAATAGAATTAGGAGACACAGTTGATTTTGTGACTTCTCTCATCACGCTAAGTACCATAGTTTGCTTGTGGTACCGATGTATTTATGCAAGTCCAACAGAGTGGCTGTGGGCTGACAGCAGGGGGGCGGGGCCTTCCTCATTCCTTCGTCAACCTCTGTTCGAGTTAGTCTACGTCTCACCATGTGTTGGAGTGCACCTTGCCTCCATCGTGTTTGTTCAACAAACATTATCATCTACAGATTGTTAAGGAATAACGTTTAACGTTTTTGAGAGAGAGATCAGAGTTACATGTGTTTTACAGGGTAGCTGCTGATTGTCAGAGACATCACCGGCATGTCCTTTTCTCCCCACATGGGGAATGCTTTCCTGTCAGAGCTGAACACGATCAGATACAGTGCCAACGTCTATTGACTTTTAAAGTTTGTCATGTTTCATTAAGTCAATGTATGTGTGTGTGTTTACGTATGTATGTTCCAGCATCACTTCCGAACGGCTAGAGCGATTTTCTTGATGCTTGGTACACATGTTTCTCATTGGTTGACTTAAAATACTGTAGGGCGAAATCAATCCTAATCCACACCCTTCTGGGGAAAGTGGGGGTGATCTTGTTTGCATGTTATAATCCAGTTGACACTCGGAACGACCACCAGAAGGCGAACTGGAGGTGACTGCCAGCGTTCTTTATGTTTGAGCACCACTGTGCCCCTGTTGCTTTTCAAATTAAATAGAGTTGGCTGGTTACGAGCGTCAACTGGATGATAACGTACATACAAGACCATAAGACAAGCACATTAGTGAGTCTTCATTATTTGTTAATTTATTTTTATTTTTAAAGTTGTGCTTTTTTTAATTATATTTTTCTCAAACAATAAAAAAAAAATATTTTCCTCCAAGGTAAAGCTAGTAATAATTAATTGAATATACAGAGCATTAGGATTAAACTAAAATGAAGCTATAAGAAAGCCATGTTAAAGTAATGTTTTTTGGCAGTTTTTTAAAGTGCTCCACCATATTAGCCTGGTAAATTCCTATTGGCAGGCTATTCCAGATTTTAGGTGCATAACAGCACAAGGCCGTCTCACCACTTCTTTTAAGTTTAGCTCTTGGAATTCTAAGCAGACATTCATTTAAAGATCTAAGGTTACGATTTGGAGTGTAAGGTGTAAGACATTCCGAAATATAAGATGGTGTGAGATTATTTAAGGCTTTATAGACCATAAGCAGAGATTTTAAAGCCGATTCTAAATGACACAGGTAACCAATGTAGTGACATCAAAACTGGAGATATGTGCTCGGATTTTCTTTTCCTAAGATTCTAGCAGCTGCATACTGCACTAGTTGCAATTGTTTAATTTTTTTTTCAGTAAAGTGTGTCAGTAAATCACAATTTTATTTATATATTGTTTGTTTTCACAATTCTGTTTTTTGAATTTTTTTAATCCTTCATGTGATCCCTGACTGCCTGGCCCCCAGGCGTACTTGCATGCACATTTCTACTTATTTTTCTCTGTTCTGATCCACTTTGCCTAATTTGTAATGAGCAGTCAGACTCCATCAGAACATATTTTCTGCTTACTTATTTTAAATTAATATTGTCTAAATCTGATTTTGGTGAATCAAAGAGGCTTTCATAACGGATTACTAATGCATATGGAGACAAGCCTTGGCAATAATGTCTTAGTAAACAAAGTCAGCAAACAAAGTGACTGCAATTATATTGGCCTTTTTTTCACAAGAATGTCTAACAAAATACGGAGTGATTTTTATTTATTTATTTATTTTGTTGTCTGGCTCACAAGAGGGAGGAATTTGACTTTAATCTTTTCCATGAGCCAGAAAAAAATGTTGGTGTAGCTGTTAATAAAGCTCTGAGGTATTTATTGTATAATTAATGCATTTTTAACCGGCTGTGGTGGTTGTCTTACTAATGCAGAGCCATCTGGTAAATGCAGTTCAATAGCTTAGACAGACAGGTTCTTTTCTTAATTTAGCATAACTAAAGATGATATGTCTTATTTCTCATTTGGCCCAGAAATTACTTCATTAAATGCCAAAATAACATGGGGCAACAAAGCATTCACGCAGATCTGGGTCTCTAAATTCTTTATCCTTTTAATTAAATGAAAACTCTATTGCCATGCAGGAAACGGTGACAAGTTTTTCTTGATGTTACAGCCTAAAACAAGAACACAACCGTAAAATACAAAACAATATTCAATATAGAATGTTATCTATTAGACATTTTACAGTGTAACTCATGGAAACCTGCTGGGATGCTATTATATGATCAACAACCTTGAACAGAAACCAGAGGATAAAAAATGGCTTATTAACAAAGCAAAATGCACAAAGGAGGATATATATGTAGGAGAACGCTCAAAACCACTACAAAAAAGCAAAACAACAACAACAAAACACTTTGCCCCTTTAGACCGGACTAAATATAAACTTCTCTAAGCTATGGTTTAAGAAATTTCCCATGGGGTTCCTAATGCACTGTCGTCCTTCCAGGTTATCCTCCATGTCCCTGCCAGACAAATCCTTTGCCTTTGCCTTCTTCCAGGCTCCAAGCACCCTTTGCTGAGGGACCAGAGTTTCCGATAACACTTCTGAGGTCATGTCCAATCAACTGGAATGTGGTTCTGAGTTGTACCTGAACCCCATGAGAGCCATACAGCTACCTCCTTAAAGGGCCAAACACTCCTAACACTGCATTCAGTTTTGAATTTTAATATTTTCTTGTTTATCATGGCACTTGAGAGTAGCAATATGTTCCATGTTGGTCGGCCATGCAAGTAAGAACTTCACTGTACTCTGTATATGTTACAAAACCACTTCTACTACTACCATCATTAAGTACACTGGATGATTAATTGCTGACCTACTTGATAGTCTTGTTTAAGCTTCAGTGTGGCGTGTGGCCTTCTTCAGCTCCTTGATGGTTCTTTTACTCTGAGCAGTAGTCCAGCCCAACTTCTGGATGGCTCCCTTTAGTCCTGTCCAAGCAGTGGTCCATACCATCCTGCAGTGGTTCACAGGTACAAGACATTCATAACCAATATTATTGTTCAGTTAATTATGGTTATGGTAGATAAGCTATATAAAAAAGGTTAAGAATGTCTGTCTGTCTCTTTGTCATTTGAGAATGCCTCAACCAGTTTACGTGATTTTTAGTATGCATATTCATCTTGGTCCCCATCAGCGTATAGGCTACTTTTTTTCTGCCCTCAGTGCTCAGTGGCAGCTTCTTTGAGAAATCTTGCTATGCAACACATTATTTTCATATATTTTCAGTCACAAATCAAAGATGCATATAGATTGGCAAGAGAGTATAGATAGATAAAGTTAAAGTTAGACCCACTTTTACTCATTATCTCTGTTGCCTACTGATCCTGGGGCAAACCTATACATGTCAACAATTAAACTATTTTGTTGAGGCTACACCTTGTCAGATTTTCTGCTACTTCTTCCTTTTTACTTTCTCGTATACGAAGCATAGGGAAAGTATTGTAGTCGTCTAAAGATTCGATATCGAGATTTTGATGAGTCCGAAAATAAAATACCATTTTTGGATTTATGTCTGTGTGTCTGCCTGTGTGCGTGTGTGTGTTTGTGTGAGTACTGTAGTAAAAGACAAGAAACAATATAAAAGTTTGGGGATTCCTCCCTGTATAGTGTCGGATTTGCACAAAATAACTCAAACAACGAGTAATCATAAAGCACTGAGTCATAACAGAGACTGCAACTTAAAACAAATGCTCCAGCTTTATAGTTGAGGGACAGGAAGAGGTGTGTCTTTGGGCGAAAGTGAGGTCAACAGGGTTGAGAAATGCTGCTGGAAGTGGGAGGAGATTTAGGCGGGTCTGTCTTCTGGAGGTCTGCAGGAGAGGAAGAAGAGGCATTAGTACAATGAATTAACCCCCCACTCTGTGTTTTACTCCCACTTAAGCCCTCAGACTGCTTCCCATGCGCAAGTGTTTGACAATATATAAACACAATAACTTTAGTACGCTTTCACTTAGGTCAACCAAATTTTGCATACAAGTATTAGGTACAAAACGTAGATTTCTGTCAACTTTTGGGCTATTTACATTAACCGGAAGTGGTACTTTACCTTTTATTCTTACAGCTGCAGAGTCCAATTTATTCAACTTTTCAATATTTTATTAATTTGATTTGATTTGTTGTTGATGGTTCTTTAATGTAGATAATATAAAAATATAATCGTTGTCTTGCAGTTTACTCCTCAAACATCCATCCCCATATCTGAGTATACGAGAAAGTCTAGGGGAGACCACTCCTGATTTTTTAAATTAATTTTCAAATAATATACCTTCTAGAAAGTGAACCAATTTAAATCTGTGATCTTCCAATGCCATAAGAAAGTGTCTGATGCAGGATTCTGAAACCAGAGAAATAACAATTTGAAACCATATATTGAAAGTTATAGCTCTTCACAGGCATATAAGAGAGAATTCAATATCGACAGGCAACAGAAAAGGTCAAATCATTTTCTTTTTAGCAATTTCTACCAAAAATACTTCTGATTACCAATAATTTTCTATTCTCTTTTAAACATCTCCAATTTCCCACTTTGCTATAACCATAAACACATCACAAGATCAGGCACTGAAACTTGCAGGCATAGACTTACAAGCAAATTGTTTCTCTCATGTGCAGTTTTATGTTGCTTGGCTCTCAAGTGAAATCAAACAGACCTGTGCTTACTTTATATACTCTCCACAAAATACAACCAAAAATATTATTTGCAAAGAGGTAGGTCCAGGTGGATGAACAACGAAAGTGACATCACTGGTGGTAAAGCCATCAATCTTCCAGTCTTCAGCGGGAAGAAAAGAAAAGGTGATAGCAGACAATGGCAGTCCCTGCAGTTTTGGGAAATTACCACCACCAGTGCCCTTAAGCTGTCCCCTGTGCGCACACACATGACACTCCCTTACTCCTCATACCACTCTTTGGCTAAATGGATTTACTGTGTGGATTATTTGAAAGTGATTTCCAACAGAATGAGTTGTACTTGTTTTTAGCCCAATTAACTGTAGTGGGTGGCTACTATAGTAGCTCTGTTCTGTCTTATTTATAGCCAACATTTGTTAACTTTCTCTTGCAAGTCTGCCACTCCTGTGCAAATCTCCCAATCCCCCTATTTAATATGGGCAGACGCACACCTGAGCTCTCCATTTTTCCCCTAATTAGGCCCGGATTGTTTCTGCAACATTAGCGCGTGCCAATTTACACAACTAATTACAGCATGTACTCTACACCAATAATAAGTAGTGGGCTGCCAAAGGGTATACAGTCATTGTGTATTTTTATTGGAAAAATTACTCTTTTACAGAGTTTTTTCATCAAATTATCAACAAATATATTATCCAACTTTCATTCTACTCTATGTCAGGGTATATGAACCCCCACAGTTTTTTGTGATCATTCTCCCCCCTTCAAAAATAATGTTTATTTGAGAGTCAATGGTGCGGAGAGACCGCTCAGACTTGACCCAGCTGTGTTTAAAGCTCGACTATTCGGTGTGATCCATCAGCGCTTCCCCCGGGATCGCTGATCTCTTTGTTTATCCTTGTGCAGCTCTTTGTCTGAAGCAGCTATGCGCCTTGGGAATGGCTTGTTTGCCACCAGAGCTATTCACATTATAGCACTCAGAAGGGGCGTCTCCACCTAATGTGTGACCTCCCGGTGGCTGAAGCCTGCGTTTTGGTCTTTAATATTTCTGACTTACACAATGTATTATGCAGTCTCGACACACCAGGGTTTGTCTTTAACAGCTCAATTGGAATTCCTGGGTTGAGGAGCAAAGGGCACTATGCATTTCATAGAGTAATACGTTTGTTTTTTTGGATGTTTAGTTTTTATATTCGAACAATATGATGCTGCACACTGATAGAGTCAGCTATATACAGTATATGCCTTACATTTTTCTGATAGGGGAATCAATGTTTTATAATTTTATATCTTTATAGCCATATTTGACACTAGCTGTGTAAAAGCTTCACCGTGCACCTCCAAACTCCTTATGGTGTCAGCATTTCTTTGGTCTGCTATGTGTGTCTGTCTATGTAATGCTGTACTGCTTAATTCTTTAATTCTGTAAACCTTACAAAGTGTAATGTGATGGTGCAGACTGTTCATGGGGCTGTATAAAAAGTTGAATTAATCAGGACCTAGCAACCTGTTTTAAAATCCCCCACAAAAGTAAATGTATCATTTTTATTTCCTCCTTGAAAATCGTGTTGCTGGAATAGGTGCTGAAATGCTGAAATGACAGTTTGCACTTTTTCTGGATTCATCTGTATTCATTTTCTTCATTATTTATTCATTCATTCATGCATTTAGCCATACCTTGTTTATATTTGATTTCTTTATTAACATTTAAGTTTTTGTAATATGGTTAAGTTGTGCTGTTCTGTCACAAATCCCGGAGCTCATGTCTGTTTCTTAGCTAAGCTACTATCTCTGTATAGTTAGGCTCTTCTCTCCACATTTATGAGGTTATTAACTGGGTAACTTCTCACATCTTAAAGATGCATGTTTATGATTAATTGATTTCTCTAAAGTAGTCCTCTGCCTGTGTGTATGAATGTGCAAACAGTCTTGGTTTACTTCCAGCTTCTCCCCTGATGTATGCAGGTTATCTATCTATCTATCTATCTATCTATCTATCTATCTATCTATCTATCTATCTATCTATCTATCTATCTATCTATCTATCTATCTATCTATCTATCTATCTATCTATCTATCTATCTATCTATCTATCTATCTATCTATCTATGTATGACTGGTCCTAAAAATTATCTCATTTTTTTAATTTAAAGAATATCCCAGATAGCCCTCTGGAGGAATGCTTTGCAGTTACATGACACGGCTGCGCAAGCATGGAGGATTTTGTATAAACCTCCAACAGAAAAAATACTGGGGGTCCTACAGTGAAGGATGTGACACTTGGTAATTCATAGCTCTTTTTTTAAAAAGTATTCTCTCTAGCCTTACTGTATTATGCACTCAAGACACATCAGAATTTGCTTTAACAGCTCGATTGGAATTCTAGTGCTGTGGAGCAAAGGCACTTTGCATTTCACCATTCAATAAGTTTGCTTTTTTGGGTGTTCAATAGCCATATACAGTAGGACCGGTATGATGCTGGATACTGGTGAAGTCAGCTACTGTATGTACAGTGTCCATTTTGCTATCAAAAATAAATGATGTATAATTTTTTTCCTATACTGTACCAGGTTAACACCTCTGTTTAGTCAACTTGGTTTATTGTTTGAGAAGTTACAGTTTTTGTTTTTTTTTGTTGAACTTTTTATATTTGGAAGTTCTGTTTATAGAAAAAACAGAAAAGAAAAGCTTACTTGGAAACTTTTTGTTAGGTTAGGGTAAGGTGGACATTCTGAAAGCCTGAAGAAATAAAAATAAAAATAAACTGACTGCTGCTGGAACAGGGTGCTCTTTCATAGCAGATTGAAGGTTAAAGTTGCATATTATAAATTAACTAATCAAATAGACATATTTAAAGTAATTGGGGCTATAAATTATGTTTTATGTTCTATAAAAAATGAACGTCTAGTGGTAAAATGAGACTTAAAAAGCTTTTTTTTTCTAGACTGTACTCTATCTATCAGCAATTCCCATACATGTGTGTGTGTCTATTTTTATGTAATGTCTTTCATATCTATCTATCTATCTATCTATCTATCTATCTATCTATCTATCTATCTATCTATCTATCTATCTATCTATCTATCTATCTATCAATTATTAACATCTTGCCGTTGAATTCAAATTAAATTAATGTTTTTCTTTAAGTTTGTTCACTTGTTGAGTTTCTAATTAAATGAGTTCATCTGTTAAAGGAAATATTTTGACACAAAGTACACACTTTAGTGTTTCTTTGTATATTAAATTAATATAATATGAATCAAGCATTGCTTCTCTTCTACCTAAGTTTCTGAACATGAACAATTTATTTTGTTAATGTATTTTTTCCTTGACTGTATGAAAGGAAACTGTAACACTTAAGAGCAAATTAATTAAACTTAGATTTTTTTTTTTTTAAAGTGCATTTCTTGTCACCGTTAGCTCAATAAGAAGATCATGTTCCAGCAACAGAAAACAGAGAAGTCTGGGCCTGGTTACTCTTTAAATTAGGCTTGACCTTGAGTCACTTTGTGGCTTGAATCAAAGTGAGTGATGCTTGTTTGGAGTGGTGGGCTTTGTTTTTTATCCTTTAAGATCAGTGAAAATCCTGGAATGTTTTTTTGCAGAAATTGAGCTTGATTATTTTGAATGCAGCAGTCTGCATCTAACTGGATGATTTTCTACTGATCCCAGATGAGCAGCCTTGGGACAGAAAGATATTGGAGGACCACAGCACAATGTTCTGATGACATTAGAGTCCCAAGTCATCAGGACCAGCCAGGATCACATTACCTGAGGGGATTTGTTTTTAATCTTCTTGTTTCAAAAGCCCCGTGTAGTAATCCTGCCAGGTCACCACTGGTATATATCTTTTTACAATAATAAGCAAATACATTGTTACTGCCAAGGTCATTGAAGACCTTGGTAGCATCATGTGAAAGGCTGGAATTTGGTCCCTGGACTGAACTTCTGCTTTCTTTTAGGAATGATTTTATGCAAAGCAATCAAGGCTTAATGTCCTGTCATGAAAATGTCATGGTCCTAATATGACAAGAATATTTTTATGTAGGTTGTTAACTCATTGAAATCAACCTCTTACAAATATTTTGAGACGGATATTAATTCAGTATGACCTTAATTATTGGACTGTAATGCCGAAGGCTGCCCACTCAGTTTCCTCCACTGACTCTTTTTGTGATCCATACGTTTGCCTTATGGTGTGTACTGTGTGGCCTGTAGGGGGCGTCTCACAAGCTCAAACACCAATACAGGAGTCGAAAATGACAAAAACAAAATAAAGGCTTTAATAAGAAGCCTTAAATAAATAATACAGGATGAACAGAAAAGTGCAACAAAAGACAGAAAAAAATAATAACATCTCTGCATCCCCAAGGCCTAAACCCCTGGCTACTCAATTACATGTTTCCCCTGCTCACCTTCCGCTGCTTTGGCTCTCCTTCCACCCTCTGAGCTCTTGTCACCAGCAGCCTTCCAACTCGAAGCTCCCTGTGCAAAAGAAAGCAAGGCCCATTTATGTTGTGCCCCAACCACGTTAAAGGAACCCTGCTATTGGCAGTGTAAAGTGTAATTAAAACTAAAAATGAAATAAGAGCAGGAGTGTTAAATACTAACTAATTTTGGTTGAATTTAAGTATAAAAATAGGCAATAAAGTTAAATCTCAAACTGTCTATTCCAAGAGAAAGACATGGTAGGCCTGGAAGATATAAAAGGGTTAAGTAACAATAACTCATTATTATTTCAAATCATTTAATAATATATCTTGATGTATACCATGGCTGTCTATTTGTCTGTCCAGGATTTTAAATCACCTGTAGCTCGCAAACCATTTGAACTATTGACCTGAAATTTGGTACACATATACCTCATGACGTCTACTATCGGCTTTCGGGGTAATGATTGACCTCCAAGGTTATTTCTCTTTTTATTTTTATTTTATTTTATTGTAGAATCAACTTTCGGCAGCTGCCAGAAGGGCAGCTGTGCGGCACATGCATACGGGTGCCGTTCTCATCCCTACCAACTTCGCCAACACTTCCCCTACCTCTTCATATCTTAAATTATTGTTGGGGCAGATTGAAGACTTAAGTGCCAGCTTAAGGGAAAAATTAAGGAAACATGCTAAGTAATTGCAACACAAACACTGACTTAATCAGTTTTAATGCAAAAAGATGCCAATGAAAGAAGAGAAGAAGTGGGCCGCTAGGGTGGAGAAAAGGAGAACTGCTCAGGAAGAAGCAAGCACATCAACCTCTGAGCAAACGAATGATAAATGTACAGAGAAAGAGGAAGAAAACTATGAATGCTCAAGTCAAGTGTATTCACTGCACGTTATTGTGCAGTGCGCCATTACTAGTCAATAATAATTACCATTTTTATTAACTAGTAGCACTCGCATTTCTAGTCCTCGAAGAAGCGCCTCTCACAAAACACAGAAGCCCAGGCCATTTTGCCAAGGTTCTTCTTATTTTTGGCTTGATACTGAGCATTGGTTGTGGGTCTTGATCTTCTTTGTGGCATGCTAGTTTGCATCTTATTTTTTTGTTACATTTGACAGTTAGCAGGTAGCACTGCCGTCCATCTTGTCGTTCGTATGATCGGCCTGTGCAATGGGCTTCACACTGAGCAGCTGGAATTGTGGTCTTCACAAAACATAGGAAGCCAGGTCACTCTAATGAAGGTGATTTCAACTTTAAATAACGCAACAGCATCCAGAACTTTGTTTTGCTTTCAAAGTGTCTCACTTGGGTGTGCGATGAAGGCGATCAGTTGGACTATGGAACACACTTCACCATCAGCAGTTATTGACGCTTTTCTTTTTCTGTCAATTAAGTCACACAAAAGGGTGGCTTTACCTGTCAGTGGCGTGCATCGCTTTGTTTTTCCTGTCAGCCAAGGCAGGCTTACATGTTTCTGCTTACTGTGTGAAAGAGTTGGAGCCTAATTTCATGGCCACTGAAAAGACCTGTACATCCAATTGATGGGTCGTGTTGTGTATTTCATAGCTGGGGCTGTTGATTGAGACCAAAATTAAACTTCAAGGCCCAGGGATTTTTGTGTGACAGACAGACCTTAGCATTTTAAATAGGTTGATACCCATATGAATTGTAGAAGAGCGCTTATTTACAGTAGTCAGCCCTGGTTCGGCTTTTGGTGGGAGAGCCTTCGAATTCGATTGCAAACTCAGTCTCCATCACTGAAGTACTCTCTACTTTGGATGCTGTCAGGCTTTTGCTGTTCTACCCATGCCTGGTGTAAAGGGGTCACTTCCAGCGTCTCAAAATCACAACTAGTAAAAAGCTGGATTTAGTTAAACGGGGACTGTATAGTTTCAGGAAACTTAAATAACTAAGCAACACATAAGAAATATTAAATGTATAGATAATTAATAATAAAAGTAATATTAAAAATGAATGGGCTTCTTGGAAATGGAGATAGATGGAGTGAAAGAAACCAGAGGCAGTTGATGTGTTCCCGTCTTTAGTGCTACCAGACCTTTCCATGATATGGAGCAACCAGAATGTTTGTTATCTGTTAGCACTGCCCAGTCAATTGTATTTTATTGTGCCTTATGCATTCAATAAAAAAAAAAAAAAAAAGTTTAATTTTCTGGAAGACTCATCACCTCTTACTGGAATGAATACAGCAAAAATATACTATACATACAGTGTAGTGATTGACTAAAATATTCAGATTAAAACCTTACATGTTTTGAAATTTAAATCACCGGAACATTTCCGTCATTTTACATATTCGCAATCAGATTTTGAATTGAATAATGTGTAATTGGAGCATTAATTTCTTCATCTCGTCATATTTTTTAGTATTCTTCAATTTTTCAATCCAAAATTCATACAGTCTTAATATTAAGGTTACATCTTTTAATCCATAAGGATAAATGATAGAATGAATGAATAGGGACAGCAATGCTGTGTTCAGCCACAAGCCTCTGGATTGCTATACTTCATATTTTCAAATTATTTATGGAATACACATTAACAGAATGTGTGTGTGTCATCAAAAATACATGTCTTTAACTCAGTCGTTGCCTTTCCTCATATTAAAAACAGTCATTTTATTACTTCTGTAGATCAGGCAGCACATTGGTGAGAACATGTCACTCACTGACACATACACTTATGGTTCAAAAGGCAGATACAGGATTTAAATGCATTATTATTTTATTATTCACAAATTTGCCTGATGCCTTTATCCAAGGTGATTTATAACATTTCAGATACCATTGCTTAAATTTCTTTCCTTCTCTCAGTTGGGCAGGTGAAGCGACTTGCTCAGGTCACACAGTGTCAGTAGCAGGACATGAAGCCACAAACTCCAAGTCTGAAGTCCAAAGCCTTAACCACTGCACCACACTGCCTGTATTTGAGGTTTCCATGCAAATGTTTTATTTTATTAGTACAGAAGTTCACCATGTTACATGCACATACTGAAAATATTTTACTGTTTAGAGTTAATGAAGATGGAGCCCCTATGGATTAAAGATGCTGTCGTGAACTTTCAGACCTACATAGGACTCAACCCTCCCCATATACAAATAAATCTCTGTGAGGCAACAGATCTGAACAGAAGAGAAGCTTAAATAATGAATGGATGGACAATACACATTCACAACATGATCCACTCAACTCAAAAACTGAAATGATACAGTATATAAAATAAAGAATAAAACACAATATGCAAAAAAACACACTGTAATCACAATGATAAAAACACAACACAGTCTTCTTCTTCTTCTTTCGGCTGCTCCTGTTAGGGGTTGCCACAACGGATCATCTTCTTCGATATCTTTCTGTCCTCTGCATCTTGTTCTGTTACACGCATCACCTGCATGTCCTCTCTCACCACATCCATAAACCTTCTCTTAGGCCTTCCCCTTTTCCACTTCCCTGGCAGCTCTAGCTTAGCATCCTTCTCCCAATATACCCAGCATCTCTCCTCTGCACATGTCCAAACCAACGCAATCTCGGCTGACTTTGTCTCCCAACCGTCCAACTTGAGCTGACCCTCTAATGTACTCATTTTTAATCCTATCCATTCTCGTCACACCCAGTGCAAATCTTAGTATCTTTAACTCTGCCACCTCCAGCTCTGTCTCCTGCTTTCTGGTCAATGCCACCGTCTCCAACCCATATAACATAGCTGGTCTCACTACCATCCTGTAGACCTTCCCTTTCACTCTTGCTGATACCCGTCTGTCACAAATCACTCCTGACACTCTTCTCGATCCATTCCATCCTGCCTGCACTCTCTTTTTCACCTCTCTTCCACAATCCCCATTACTCTGTACTGCTGATCCCAAGTATTTAAACTCATCCACCTTCACTAACTCTACTCCCTGCATCCTCACCATTCCACGGACCTCCCTCTCATTCACACACATGTATTCTGCCTTGTTCTTACTGACCTTCATTCCTCTCGTCTCTAGAGCATATCTCCACCTCTCCAGGGTCTCCTCAACCTGCTCCCTACTATCGCTACAGATCACAATGTCATCAGCAGACATCATAGTCCACGGGGACTCCTGTCTAATCTCGTCTGTCAACCTGTCCATCACCATTGCAAATAAGAAAGGGCTCAGAGCCGATCCCTGATGTAATCTCACCTCTACCTTGAATGCATCCGTCACTCCTTCCGCAGACCTCACCACTGTCACACTTCCCTCGTACATATCCTGTACAACTCTTACGTACTTCTCTGCCACTCCCGACTTCTTTATACAATACCACAGCTTCTCACAAGGCACCTTGTCATATGCTTTCCTCAGGTCCACAAAGACACAATGCAACTCCTTCTGTCCTTCTCTATACTTCTCCATCAATATCCTCAGAGCAAACAACGCATTTGTAGTAGTCTTTCTTGGCATGAAACCATACTGCTGCTCACTAATCATCACCTCACTAGCTTCCACTACTCTTTCCCATAACTTCATGCTGTGGCTCATCAATTTTACCCCCCTGTAGTTATTACAGTCCTGCACATCCCCCTTATTCTTAAATATCGGCACCAGTACACTTCATCTCCACTCCTCAGGCATCCTCTCACTTTCCAAGATTCCATTAAACAATCTGGTTAAAAACTCCACTGTCATCTCTTCTAAACAGTTCCATGCTTCCACAGGTATGTCATCTGGACCAACGGCCTTTCCATTTTTCATCCTCTTCATAGCTTCTTCCTTGCTAATCCGTTGCACTTCCTGATTCACTATCTCCACATCATCCAACCTCTTCCCTCTAGCATTCTCTTCATTCATCAGCCTCTCAAAGTACTCTTTCCATCTGTTCAACACACTCTCCTCGCTTATGAGTACATTTCCATCTTTATCTTTTATCACCCTACCCTGCTGCACATCTTTCCCAGCTCGGTCCCTCTGTCTAGCCAATTGGTACAGGTCCTTTTCTCCCTCCTTACTGTCCAACCTTTCATACAACTCATCATATGCTTTTCTTTAGCCTTCTCCACCTCTCTCTTCACCTTGTGCCTTATCTCCTTGTACCCTTGTCTACTTTCTGCATCTCTCTGACTATCCCACTTCTTCTTTGCCATCCTCTTCCTCTGTATACTCTCCTGTACTTCCCCATTCCACCACCAGGTTTCCTTTTCCTTCTTCCTCTGTCCAGATGTCACACCAAGCACACTTCTTGCTGTCACAATTACTACATCTGCTGTAGTTTCCCAGCTGTCTGGTAACTCTTCACTGTCACCCAGTGCCTGTCTCACCTCCTCCCGAAACTCAATCTTGCAGTCTTTCTTTTTCAAATTCCACCATTTGATCCTTGGCTCTGCCCTCACTCTCTTCCTCTTCATGATCTCCACTCTTTTCACCTCCAAAACACTCTTGACATACTGTTCCTTCAGAATAACTCCTACCCCATTTCCCCTCCCATCCACACCATGATAGAACAATCTGAATCCACCTCAGATCAACCTGGCCTTACTTCCCTTCCATTTAGTCTCTTGCACGCACAAACCTTCCTTCTCTCCATCATATCTGCTAACTCTCTCCCCTTATCAGTCATACTGCCAACATTCAAAGTTCCTATCCTCAGTTCCACTCTCTTTGCTTTCCTCCTTTCCTCCTGCCTCTGGACACGTCTCCACCCTCTTCTTCTCCTTCTTTGGCAGAAAACACAATACAGTGTAATTTACGGAAAACTTGAAAAATGTTAAATAGTGTGATTTGCACTTGGTTTGATCTCCTGCTGCTCTCTATGCAGAATTTAACACGACTGTCACTGCTAATATTGTCTCAGTGAGAATGAGTGTATTTATGTGTTGACATCCCATCTAGTGATAAGAGAAAGAGGCAAGTTTCCATTCACATATAGTTTTGCAAAATTGGCATTGCATGAGATATCGTAGTCGTGAAACTCACTCAGTTTTTTGGGGGAGCAGCAAACATGTAAAAATGATTATACAAAATAAAGAATAAAACACTCTGTGGTCACAATGTATAAACCCTATAATCTAATTTATAGAAACTGTGAAAAATGCTAAATGATGTAGTCATGTCCTGGTTTGATCTCCCACTAGAATCTACTTAGAAATTGTCTGACTGTCATCTCTAATGTTGTTCCAGTGTGAATGAATGTGTCTATGAGTTGAACTAACATCCCATCTAGTGAGGAATGAAACAGTCCAGTTTTGACCTGCATACGAAACGTGGCAATCACGTTCAATTTTCTTGAGATTTCAGTTTTTATGGGGTAGAAAACATGGAATACTTGTGTTTACGTGTTTACCCGTTGTGGTATAACAGGTCTGTGGCTTCAAAAAAAAGGGCCAGGTTTTAATCCGTATAGCCGGGTCGTTCTCCAATTGCACGACCGCAGGGAGTTAATGAGGTAGCTGGAGTGAGTCACACCTGCACATGTGGGTGCGTTTGTTCTCAATTGCTTCATTGGCTTCCTGCGGCGTGTGATTAAGGCGCTGCAGCCACGGAGGCGCACGGGGCAGACAGGGCTATATATATGGGTCGACATCAGGAAAGCGGGGTGATACAGATGGATAAAGGAGAGGAGGGAGAGAGAGAAAAGAGGTTAAAGGACGGGAAAGAGCAGTCTAAGCAGGATGATCTGGTCACCTAGAAGCAGGAGACAGAACGAGCTGGGGACCCGCAAAGGAGCGTTTGGCCCACTCTAGGGGCTAGTCTACCCCACTGAATGTTCGAGTGAGTGGGGTGAGCAAGGCAGGTGTCCTCCCGAGGGATCTGAGGAGTGACTACGGGAGCGTGAAGGATGAAGGGAGGAGAGCCGACCTCGGACGGTCTGGCAGCAATGCATGCAGGCAGCTAAGACGGAGTTCGGCTGAAAGGAGCTCGTGGCTGTTGGGTCTCCACCGGCTGCGGGAGCAGTGGGTGAGCCGGGGAGAATGAGAGACGGAGGTGGGCTGGAGAGTAAGGAGAGAGAGACTGCATTTTAACTTCTGCATTTTTTAACCTCGGATTTTAAAGGATTTATTTATGGTTTTTTTTATCCCTACTGAACATTTGGTTTTATGATTTATTTACTGAATCTGATGCACTTTTTGTTTGGACACTGTGATTATTGTTTTAATAAAAGCGCTTTGTCGCTTTTTGGAAATATCCCCTGGCTTCATTACAGAATTGTCCTCATATGTCAGGTCATCTCGGTGACATTACTGACGGTGTCGGGTTCAGGGCTCCCCGTAAGGACGTTGGGATCATGGAGCGGACCTGCATCGTCACACCCATGTTCATTTCTGCAATGGTGTAACCAATGCAATGCGTTCCACACCACTAAATCAATTCTCCGTATACCCTTTGTTGTTTTTTTTCACAGGAGATAATTATTGGAATACTAAATGACAGGAATATGCATGCATAATTAATATATGAAAATGCTTCCAGGCAGGAACTAAATCTTGTTCTTCTTATGTCAATAGCATGAATTTCACTGGAAGTGAAACAGTTTTTTATTATTTGGTTTTTTTTTGTGTGTAAAATTGAGTTTCATTGGAAATTCTATTTTGTGCAAATCATTTCACTTAACTGTAATTGGTTTATGAATTGAGAAACCTTTAGATCAATGTGATTTTGAACTGGACTAAGGGTTTAATTCACCTGCTGGAAATAGGGGCATGACTCGAATGACATGCCTTCATTTGAATGGCTGCCCCTTCCTCGATGGGTTGCTCATTTTGGCTGTTTGCTGTCAGTTCTGAAATTACATGTGAACTAAAACTTGCAGTGCATCCGGAAAGTATTCACAGCACATCACTTTTTCCACATTTTGTTATGTTACAGTCTTATTCCAAAATGGATTAAATTCATTTTTTTCCTCAGAATTCTACACACAACACCCCATAATGACAACATGAAAAAAGTTTACTTGAGGTTTTTGCAAATTTATTAAAAATAAAAAAATTGAAAGCACATGTACATAAGTATTCTCAGCCTTTGCCGTGAAGCTCGAAATTGAGCTCAGGTGCATCCTGTTTCCCCTGATCATCCTTGAGATGTTTCTGCAGCTTAATTGGAGTCCACCTGTGGTAAATTCAGTTGACTGGACATGATTTGGAAAGGCACACACCTGTCTATATAAGGTTCCACAGTTGACAGTTAATGTCAGAGCACAAACCAAGCATGAAGTCAAAGGAATTGTCTGTAGACCTCCGAGACAGGATTGTCTTGAGGCACAAATCTGGGGAAGGTTACAGAATAATTTCTGCTGCTTTGAAGGACCCAATGAGCACAGTGGCCTCCATCATCCATAAGTGAAAGAAGTTCGAAGCCACCAGGACTCTTCCTAGAGCTGGCTGGCCATCTAAACTGCGTGATCGGGGCAGAAGGGCCTTAGTCAGGGAGGTGACCAAGAACCCGATGGTCACTCTGTCAGAGCTCCAGAGGTCCTCTGTGGAGAGAGGAGCACCTTCCAGAAGGACAACCATCTCTGCAGCAATCCACCAATCAGACCTGTATGGTAGAGTGGCCAGACGGAAGCCACTCCTTAGTAAAAGGCACATGGTAGCCCGCCTGGAGTTTGCCAAAAGGCACCTGAAGGACTCTCAGACCATGAGAAAGAAAATTCTCTGGTCTGATGAGACAAAGATTGAACTCTTTGGTGTGAATGCCAGGCGTCACGTTTGGAGGAAACCTGGCACCATCCCTACAGTGAAGCATGGTGGTGGCAGCATCATGCTGTGGGGATGTTTTTCAGCGGCAGGAACTGGGAGACTAGTCAGGATAAAGGGAAAGATGACTGCAGCAATGTACAGAGACATCCTGGATGAAAACCTGCTCCAGAGCGCTCTTGACCTCAGACTGGGGCAACGGTTCATCTTTCAGCAGGACAACAACCCTAAGCACACAGCCAAGATATCAAAGGAGTGGCTTCAGGACAACTCTGTTAATGTCCTTGAGTGGCCCAGCCGGAACCCAGACTTGAATCCGATTGAACATCTCTGGAGAGATCTTAAAATGGCTGTGCACCAACGCTTCCCATCCAACCTGATGGAGCTTGAGAGGTGCTGCAAAGAGGAATGGGCGAAACTGGCCAAGGATAGGTGTGCCAAGCTTGTGGCATCATATTCAACAAGACTTGAGGCTGTAATTGCTGCCAAAGGTGCATCGACAAAGTATTGAGCAAAGGCTGTGAATACTTATGTACATGTGATTTCTCAGTTTTTTTATTTTTAATAAATTTGCAAAAACCTCAAGTAAACTTTTTTCATGTTGTCATTATGGGGTGTTGTGTGTAGAATTCTGAGGAAAAAAATGAATTTAATACATTTTGGAATAAGGCTGTAACATAACAAAATGTGGAAAAAGTGATGCACTGTGAATACTTTCTGGATGCACTGTACATTGCATTTGAATAAAACTGTGAATGTCCAGTTTTATGTGGTTTAAAGCATTCTTTGGACATCCTGTCCTGACTCTCATGTCACGCTACCTTAGATTTGACCAAGACAGTTCTGAATCTTATATATAAACGTCTCCGAATGCAAGTGTGTGTGTGTCTGTATGGCCTGGAAGTGAGAGGTGGAGTCAAGGTAAGGGCTAAACCTCCGAGGAAACAGAAAACTCACTTAGCTGCTAATAACACAAGCAGGGCCAGCACGTCAGCAAAATGAAACCTCAGAAGAAAGACAAAGTCGCTTAGCCGCTAACATCAGCAAAACGGTATCCCTTTAACTTTTCCTCCCGTCACTAATACACAAGCGAGGCGAGCACGACGGCAAAACAAAACCTCTGAACAAAGACAAAGTCGCTTAGCTGCTAACATCAGCAAAAAGTTATCCCTTTTACTTTTCCTCCTGCCGCTAATGCACAAGTAATGCGAGCACGTCGGCAAAATGAATCCTCCTAGGAGAGAAATGCACAGAGTAATTCCTTTCAATTATCTGACATCTCTACATTTCAGGTTTTTTTCTGACGATTTCAATAGTTTCTAGGACCCCGGACTTTTTACAGCACGGGCTTACACAGCTAGTACAATATTATTTTCCTGCCATCCAGAGGAGAAGGTGTAAAAGACCTTTCTCCAGACTTGCTTCTTTGGATTCATTGTTCAATCCACATTTTATAGAGCCTGATTACACCGGTTCAGGATCTTGGGGCCAGCACTGGCATAACGTAGGAATCAACCCAGGGCAGAACATCCGAGAATGCATATTTGCCTTTTCAAAATGAAGAATTCCTGTAAAACCAAAAAATGGTGTAGTGGCTAATTCTATTGCAAGTTGTGTTAACAGCTGACTTGGAATTAGATAGATAGATAGATAGATAGATAGATAGATAGATAGATAGATAGATAGATAGATAGATAGATAGATAGATAGATAGATAGATATTACAAGTTTGCCACAGGAGACATAAAAAGGCACCACATGTTAACAAGGCATACATATACATATAACATTAAAAATCTAGAAGTAAATTCCCAAAGTGTAGGTATTTATGAGATGCAAAGTGATCAGAATTGTACATACCAGTGATTTACAGTAGCTCAGTACACGATGTCAGTCATTGCCACAGTATTTTGCTCATAGCATCATTGTCTGTTAAGATGTCTGCCAGACCAGCTCAATACCATTTTCCTCATAGGGTTACAGTAACACCTTATCCGTGGGATGACTTATTATAAAGTCTGATGCCTGAGGGTATAAACACCCTCACAGAACTAGCCCCATTTGAATAATTAGGTGTGTACTGTATATGTGAAAGTGTGTGAGTGCATCCCCTGACAGACTGACGTCTCTCTTCTGCCCAGTGCTGCCTGGGTAGACTCCATTCCCCTGTCATTCATAAAGTTGGATAGAAAGACTTTAATAAATGAATGGCAGGATGGATATTTATCTTCTGTGGCAGGTTACGCTGCAGATCTAATTTAAGTTATGGAAAGGATATGTGAGTCTGTCGTTTTGGTGTGTCTAATGATGCCAGGATAGTGTCTGGCTCCCTGTGATCCTTAAAGGAAAAGTGAGCTGAGAAGATTGACAGATGAATAAGTAGCTCTATGATGAAAAATTTTTAAGATTGCAATAATTATCAACACAATTTAAGCACTGCTTTATTATGAAAGCTTTATACTGTTTTATTATGTAGGGTAAAAATAATTCATATGACTTTTGCTCAACAAATGGTATTTTTAACATTGAGAGATCCATGGGATGGTGAAACAAATGAAAGTGTCGAGCTGAGGCAGAGAGACGTGATTGAGGTTCCAAAATGGGCTTTGGCATAGCTAACACTTTTCTCCAGTTCCTCGGCTACCTATTGTTGTTAATTGAGACTGGCAGCTTGGTGCCTCTGGGGTTCAAACCTACATGCTAGGAACGTGGTTCAGGATGTCAGAGAGGCCTCTGCTACAACATCCCCCTTGACTCAGATTTGCATCCAGTGTGCCTTGGACGCGCTGCTCTTTTCCGTGTGCTCACGGCTTGACACACTTTTATGCAAGTCTGATGTGGCCAAGCCCTCAGCGGTACAGCATGATTCATGCCTAAAAGAATGCCTCCATGGAAAACAGCACCAGGCGGGATCAGTGCTGATTTACTGATTCCATTGTTAGTCAGTAGAGAGGATAACTGCGGCAAGTTCACATTTTGTTTTTCATGGAATGCCATTCATATGTTGTGCTGTAGGGTGTATGAAGACTTCCTTTTTATTTTTTCCTTTTCACCAGTTGTGTTTTTTGTCATATTAGTACTTAATGAGAAAAATAATGCAGAAGTGTCTAAGTAAAAGACTGTAGAAAGTACCAACAGGCAAAAAAGGCCAATAGTTAATGCTTGATTATTTTCCAGCCTCTCATAAACCGTTCATAAGAACATAAAGTACAAAATGGGGAGTTCAGTTGGACTGCAGTTAAGATACAGCTCAACAGGACTAACTGTTTTGGTCCAGAATTCCACTCCCCTTTGTTTTCAGTCCCAAATGTTCTGTGTGTGTGTGGAAGCTTATAGATCAGAATAGCACACACCATTGTCCTAAAGCATATGTGATAAAAAGTTCAATCAGATAAGAAAGAAAAACAGAAAATGTACCTTGGTAAATTGACTTGAGCCTATAGTGCCTTCCATATCTATCTATCTATCTATCTATCTATCTATCTATCTATCTATCTATCTATCTATCTATCTATCTATCTATCTATCTATCTATCTATCTATCTATCTATCTATCTATCTATCTATCTATCTAGATTTATTTTATACACTGAGATTGCAGGTATTTAGGTAACCAGAGAATTCACAAAAACTCTTTTTTCCAATATGGCAGATGTCACGTGTAATTTAAAAACAACAGAATATCTAGCATAATTCAGTGTTAAGCTTAGTAATGGAATGGCCAAAATGAGTGACTCTAGTGTCGTGACTGGCACAAACCTTGTCAATGGTAACATCTCTCAAACAACTGTCTTCATGGGACTTTTACACACATTTTAAGAATTTACTGAGAATGTTGAAAAGAAAAAAAAAACTACCAGAGATAAGCGATCCAATGGATGAAAACAGCTTGTTGATTAAATGGGAATGGTGCAAAGCAAGAAAGCAAACAGAGAGGCCATAACCAGCCAAATCACATCTGAATTTATCATCACACTGCTTTTATCACAGTTTTCTCTAATGGGGTACAACAGTTGAAGACTCTGTCAGGTGCCTATGTTGTCAGCAAAACACAAGCAAGTGTCTCCAGTGCACACAGAAGCATCAAAACTGAACTGTTGGGGACTGGAGGTTCCTTTTGCATCATGATGATGGATGGATCAGAATTAGGTGCAAGCAACATGGAGTCCATGGAGCTATCCTCTTTGGTGCCAACAATACAGGCTAGCGGTGGCAGTGTGATGGTGTGGGGAATATTTTCCTTGGCAAAGATTAGGGCCCCTGAAACCCACTGAAGAAAGTCTGAACAGTAAGGTGTATCTGAACATAGCTGCTGACCAAGTTAATCTCTTCATAGCTACATTTTTCCACATTCGGATGGACACTGCCAGCATGATACTGTCCCATGTCACAAGGTATGTGTTGTTGCTGAATGGTTTCAGGAACACAATTGCAGGTTTTAAGTGTTCTGTATAAGTTATTGGATATTAAGCCCATCAGGCATCTTTAGGTTGAGGTGGAAATGACTATCCAATCTACAACAACTATGCAGCACAATCATTTCTGGATGGTACAGCAAGCTTGGACAACAAATTTAGTATCTTGTGGAGTTCATGGTTAAATAAATTCATGCTGTTCTGAAGTCCAAAGGAGAAACAACATAACATCATGCTACTAGATAAGTGAACCTAATAAACAGCATCTCAGTTTATAGTATCTATCTATCTATCTATCTATCTATCTATCTATCTATCTATCTATCTATCTATCTATCTATCTATCTATCTATCTATCTATCTATCTATCTATCTATCTATCTATCTATCTATCTATCTATCTGTTTGTCCATCTGTCTGTCTGTCTGTCTTATTCCAGATAAAATATTTCTTACTCTTAGTTTGAAGCCAGGGTTGCACACCACAGTATTTTTGTGCTGGTTGACTGTCCATACTGGTCAGTAATTTGGACATTAATGGCATGTGGTCTGCTCTGAGCCTTGTTGTGACGTGTAATATTTACAAATACTACATTCTGGTGTTGGAGTAACTGTGACTGGTCATTCCCAGAACTTTGCATTTATAGTCAAAGCTTTTTATGAATGGGTAACATGATTCCGGCCCCAAAGTGCTCTCACATTTATATTTTTGTCTATTGTGATTTTTTAGTACTAACTCCGGCTCAGGTCTTTAAACTGTGAGATTGGGAGATGATCCCCTCCTTTGAGTCATAGTAGGATCCCCAAACAATTTCTTAACCTGCTTGAGTTCCATTCAGTAACACAGTTGGTTAAAATTGTGAATAAAAGGTGCCTGCTAAATACACACTACTAACAATAATTAAGATAAACTCTAGTTTCAAATCAATATAATTAAATAATTAGGAATACTTACTGATGTAAGTAGACTTGGCGAGGACTCATTCAGTAGAAATTTGTGCATTTTAATATGTAACAATATTTGAAACCAATGTATGCCTATAACAGAAGTAGTTATTGTCTTTTAAATACAGAGGGCCAAGAAAGTGACTAACATGGAGTTCATACAAAAAGCATTTTTTTACACTTTACGTGTGAAGCCCATCATTAACTGTATACTGTCTGAGCCTCTTTTAATCTTCCTTCTTGATTTTAAAATTAACGTGAAATGGTTATCTTCTGTTGGCACTTTGTTGGCTGAATACTTTTTGCTTAAGTTGCATTTTTTTCTCTTTAATATTTGATCTAAGCCACTAATGCCATAAAAGCTCATTCTCCTGAATGAGGTCCACAGGGGCTTTATCCTTCAAATCATCAGTTTAGGTTGTGTTTTTCAGGTCACTGGGTAACTGAAGTGGCACCACTTCCCTTCTTGTAAATGTATTGTTTTGCTTTTTTTTAATCTTCACACATTCTTCATATTGCTTGAGACGACTGTGCAGTGAGGAGTGGCAGCAGGAACAGTCAGTAAATGAGAAGCCAAAACAGGAGACAAGCGATCTTTTATCTGAGATTTGAAAGACTCGCTCATATGAGAGTGCTCCCTTGCTGTATGCACCCGTTGCTGCACAGAAGTGATTATAATGAGCCTTAGCAACAGCAGCAGGGCTGGAGACAGAGAGGCTTGAAACCAGAACTCGGATCCTCAATCTAAACCGTAAAGGGCAAGTACTCTTTCAACATATATATTCATATAAAGTTCAACTTTGTGGTGCTCTCATTCATGTGCACCATGTCTTTAGGCAGAAATTTTACACAGGGATGGGACAAGTATGGGATATCTAGAAATTTATGAAGTGCACAGGCAAGGATATGTTGTTGCCTTTAGCGACTCTGACAAATTTCCTAGTTTCTTACTTTCCAGGATACTTTGAGAAATAAACGTACTGTTTACAACTTACATGTCACTGTGGAGGGGTCTGGTAATGCAGTTTTTTATTTTGCCTTCACTTCTATCTCTATTATATGTATTGTGGCTGTAATTGTGTGCTTAATTCAAGGTTTTAGTAGACAATCCCCCCTAATTTACTTGCAAAACTTGTCCAAAGCACATGATTTTGGGGAAAAGAAAAGAGTCATGACAGTTAGTTTTGCCAGGAATAGCATACTACACAGCCCTGAAATACAGAAATATATAACTGGGAACAGCTGCTATAGCACTCATTATTTCATATAGTGCCTTTCACAGCTGTGTTTTACTGTAGGCTATATTTCAAACAGCAACTCCCATACATGTGTGTGTGTCTATTTTTATGTAATGTCTTTCATATCTATCTATCTATCTATCTATCTATCTATCTATCTATCTATCTATCTATCTATCTATCTATCTATCTATCTATCTATCTATCTATCTATCTATCTATCGCTAATTAGAATATTTCCAAATAGGGAAAAATATTTCTCAGCCATGTACTAAGAAATGCTCTATTTTAACGTCTACCCAATTTCTTCACCTGCTTGTCACAGTAAGCATAGGGTACAGTGCAGGAACAATCCCGAGAGAGGATGCCAGTCCATCACAGGGTGACCACAAATATTCTCTCTCTTACCAATTTAACATTACCAGTTCACCTGTCTCTGGACTGTGAGAGGAAACTGGAGCACCCATAGGAAACCCATGCACACACATAACGAACAAGCAAACTCCACATGGGGGGAACACAGGATTTGTGAACCTCCTTGTTGTGATGCAGCAGCGCTATCACCGCCCACTACTCTAACAAATTATTGTTACTCTTTGTCCAAAACCATCCATCCATCCATTTTCCAACCCACTGAATCCGAACACAGGGTCACGGGGGTCTGCTGGAGACAATCCCAGCCAACACAGGGCACAAGGCAGGAACCAATCCTGGGCAGGGTGCCAACACACCCACACACCAAGCACACACCAGGGCCAATTTAGAATCGCCAATCCACCTAACCTGCATGTCTTTGGACTGTGGGAGGAAACTGGAGCGCCCGGAGGAAACCCACGCAGACACGAGGAGAACATGCAAACTCCACGCAGGGAGGACCTGGGAAGCGAACCCGGGTCTCCTAACTGCGAGGCAGCAGCGCTACCACTGAGCCACCGTGCCGCAATTTTCTAAAACCCATCTGGCCAAAATTATTATATGATTATGCTTTTTATCATGAACACAACCACAAAGCATCTTCAGAAAGCATGGTTCTGTTTAAGTTAAATGAGGACTTCTTGTCCCAAAATGTTTTTATTTGTCTCTCCATTTTCCAATAGTACCTTTACCATCATAATGTCATTGATGGGGGATCCAGTCCTGATGTGGCACACTGACATATACTGTGCAACATCCTTAATCCAATTCAGATTCGTGTCAATGTCAGGCACAAAGGAGGAACTCACACACACCTTGGCAACTACTTGCATGGGGACAATTTAGAACTGCTTATTAAGCTAAAAGGCGGGTCTTTAGGATGTGGGGGAAAAATTGGAATACTTGATGGGAAACTGAAACAAACATGGAAGAATGTGTAACCTCACAGAGACCGTAATGAGGTGTGGGATTAGAATCTAGATGAGGCAGCAGTGCAGTAAACCCAAACAGACATGTGGAGAGTGGAAGAACTCTACGCAGATAGCGACAAGACCAGGAGTCAAATACAGACTGCCTGAGCATGGGAAAGGTGCTCTAAATAAAATTTATTATTATTATTAAGGTTCCAGGCATTTTGCCCTAACCAGCGTGCCACTATGTTAACCTAGCAATTCTAATATACTTTTCAATGGCCTCCAACATAGTCAGCTGAGTGTATATGAACCCTTTGCCTCAGTTTAGCCATTTAACTGTTCTTTTCTTGATTAAAATACATCCATCAGTATGTAGATGGAACCATTACTGGCAGGGATTCCTGTGTATCACAAGGCTCAGACTCGCACACCCATCCTCGCTTTGCAAATCTGCAGTTGCCAAGCATCCTGAAAGTGGGCTTTTTACCAGACTACTAAGAAAGAACAAGTAATTTTTCCAAGAAAAAATATACAGATAAAACTTTATGTCACTATGAAAAAGTAAAATGGAGATTAGAATGGAGGTCATGTTCTGGATGTTCAGCTTCATCAGCTAAAAATACTGTACTACTATTTTTCTTTTCATTTTTTTAGTTTCAAACTAACTCTTTTCTGATGATTGCTTCTTTAACTAAATGGTTGTTAATTCCCATTCTTCTTGTGTTTCCTAAAAACCATCAAAATTTCCAGTGCTTCTGTGCTCCACGCTGTTAAGAAACTGAGTCTAAAGATAGAAGACAGAGACCATTCTTATTAAAATCACTGTTACATTTTTATGCAATTATATCAGAGGTAGATTTTTCCCTTGCACTTATTTGCACATTAGTCCCTCTTTCCTCTTTTAGTCCTTCTCAAATCAAATAACTACTGTAGGTGACTAGGAGGCATCAGCAGCCATCCACGTGCCTCACTCACAGAGCGCTAGATATTTCTTACTGTAGGCTTTCTCCTGTCTTAATTGCCAATCAGTGATGCCTCCAGAAGCGATGAACAGCATTTGTCCACATGGCTGACAGCCTGCGTGTGCTGGCGGGAGATTGTTTTCTTAGACTGTCCCTGGACTCATGTGCAGCGGCCATCTAGTGTCAGCCAAAAAAACCCAAGAGGATCCTGAATGCTCCTGTCATTTGGACGGTGCGCTTACTCCAGTGAGAGAGAATCAAGGAGGCTGCCAGTGAGAAGAGAATTTAAAAGAAAGAGAAACTAAAGACGGGCTCACCGAAAGCAGTCTCTAGAAATAAAAGAGACTTGCTCCTGCTTTACTCGAGGCTTTTCTCTTTGACTTGCCAGGGTATCCTTCATTTATTTTCTGCCTCTGTGAAAACTGGTAAGCTGTATTTACATGCTTTTGTAGCTTGGTGAGAAAGACATCATTAATGTATTGTTTCAGTGGCATGGAAGGGAAGTCAGCTGGTTTTGTTGTTCGAGAGCTCAGGGCATTGTGTCTCATTTACACAGCTGGGTCTCATCAGAAAGGCAGCTTCAGAGCACCAGGACTGCGCTTCTTTTCGGTTGGTTTATTTATTTATTTATTTTGTTGTTTTGCGCTCTCTAACTTTTTTTTTTATGGCTTATGCTGGGTGCTCACCAATACATACTGTACATGCTGCTTTTTCTTTACAAATAAAGCTGCTAAATAAAAGATGAAAGAAAGTTTAAAGTTTTTCTGCGCTAAATGTAGTAATTCAGATTTTCATTTTCTTAAATGATTAAACTTTTTTTTGGAAAACTAAAGACAGATTTTGTAACTTGTATTAAAGGTTTAATAATATTTATATATATATATATATATATATATATATATATACATATCCATCCATCCACACATGTTTATATTTGTCTGTGCATATATATATATATATATATATATATATATATATATATATATATATATATATATATATATATATATAAATATATTTTATATTTAATATATATGATTTATTTGGACATACTGTATACTGTATGCAAATATGTGGGATTTTGTGCGTATACAATTTTGTAACCTGCTTTTACTTTTTACGAATGAAAATCTGAAAAGACTATCCCTGAACGATATACTTAGAAAGCGTCCTTTACATTGATGCATATAGATATTAATGCATATAGATAGATTATGACAGTAACTGAAAAAAGCAAGGAAACCATATAAAAAATTAAATATACACATACACATTTCTGTTCCTCTCCAAATATGTTTACATAGAAGTAGATATTAAAATAGATGTACTGTACATACATTTTTGTTGGAATGATGTAATTGCAGTGTAGGTGTTTGTGCATATGTATACATAGAGAGAGTCCCACCAATGAACATATACAGTATATTGTATATTTCATTATGTGTGTATACAGATAGTGGAGCAGTGGGTAGTGCATTCTGTGCTCAGATTCTGTGCCTGGGTATTGTTTGAGTGGAGTTTCCATGTTATTCTTGTCTTAATTCTTCCTGATATTCCTGTTTCATCCCACATTCAAAGAAAAGTACAGATAAGATTAATTGGTAATTCTTGATTGGTGTGTGAGTAAGTGGACAATTCTGTTCCTTGGAGGCTGGGTCAGAGCTGTGTCCTGCTTTGTACCCAGAGCTGCCAGGTCAGGGTTAGGGTTGGGGTTAAGGCTTAGGGTCAGTGGTAGGTTCCAACCTGGATGCCGACTTCCAGAGATAATTTTAGTTTATATCCTGTCCAAGGCAGAATATGACGTCAGAATTATTGAGGCTGGTCTGTTTAGGAGATGAAAGAAGAGAAGTTGTTACTGACAATGTCCTCTCATGCTCAGGATTGGTATTGTCCATTTTATGAAAGCCATGTGTTTACTCTCTATGCACACATGTCTGACTATAAATATTTACTTATCAGAGCCCTGTAGATGCACTCTTTTCAAGTGTGTCTGACAATACATATATGTATGTCTATATGTATTGCAGCCCTGTAGTTGCCCTTTAAGTCATGGGTGCTCCGTGTATGGATTTGTGTGTTCTTTCTGTGTCCATTTGGGTTTCAACCAGGTGCTCTGGTTTTCTTCCAAATTTCAATGACATGCAAGTTGGGTGAATTGGTGATGCTAAATTGGCCCCTGATGTTTGTATGTGTATGTATTTGTGTTCACCCCAACCTGTCCAGGGATCTTTTCTAGGATTCCAGCTTCCCCATGACCCTATCTACAGATGCCCAGAAGGACCGGAGGAGGGCTTACGCCTCATCCAGACCCAGAGGTGTAGCTAGGGTTTTCAGCACCCGGGGACAACTGAAGATATCGCGCCCCCTCCTATTTGCCAAAATGCAATGGGGAACATCAATTCGGTGCCCCCTGAATGCTGCGCCCGGGGACAGATGTCCCCCCTTGCCCCCCCTAGCTACGCCACTGTCCAGACCATGAGGGGGCAACCACCCTGGTGGCTTTGGGGTCCACGGGAACAGAGCTTAGAAGTTCAACCCTATAGGGGCCCATGGTCACAGCCAGGGGGCGCCCGAATGCCACACCCGGAAGTGCTGGGGGGAAGAAGACCAGGGACACCTGGAGTGCTTCTGCCACACCAGGGAGTGTCGGCCGGCGCTCATTGGGAGGCACCTGGAGCACATCCGGGTGATTATAAAAGGGGCCACCTCCCTCCATTCGATGGCTGGTCGGGTGGAAGAAGGACAGAGCTCGGAGGAGAGGAGTGGAGGCGGACCTGAAGAGAGAGGCATTGGAAAGAGAGGCCTGGACTGTGGGTGAATAGTACAAGAGTACTGGGTTGTGTGCTGTCACTTGTATATAATATGTACAATAAATGTGTGTGTGGTGTTGAACCTATGGTGTCCACCTGTCTGTGTCCGGGCCGGCTTCCACAATATATACTGTATACTGTATATATATATTCTGGGACCTTTGGATGCGATGCACACTGCATGTGTTCATCATAAATTTGAAAGATACAATTTACATATTCCACCAGGACGTGGCTAATGCTAGGGCACTTAGTTCTTTTTAGAGTAAATGTGAGGCCATGGAGGGCTCACGGGCACACGCAAGGTAGCAGCAGGTAACAGATTTTTGACACTGGGTCTGGGTTGGTCAATTCCAGGTCAACCTTAAGTGAAACTAGAAGGAGGTCTGTGTTCTAGGTGCAGCATAGGTAAACAGGCTACCTGAGAAAATTGTCTGTTTAAGGGAAAGTGAAGTCTCAGGGGAGCAGGCAAACCCAGAAACACAGTGAACTCTCATCTGGTGATCCTGGGGCAAAATTAAATCACACCTTACTACAGAAATAATTTGGAACTTTTTTGCAGATTTTCCTAAGAAGCAGTTTCAAACTACTTCATGGACTAGAGGTGAGGTGAATCTAGAGTTAGGAGGTGGGTTACGGTGAAGGTTTATCTGGTTATAAGCTGAGAGGTCATGATGAAAAATAGAAAAAGAAGGGGTTGAGAAGTGGGATTACATGGTGCTACTTTGGATGAAAAGTTGGTGAGCCACCCTACTGAGCAGTCAGGGTTCAATACATTTATAGTTAGGTTCAGAAATTCCATAGGTTTGCTTTGTCTGTTTATCTGACACTTTGTTTTCTCCCTGTGTTCATCCTTTGACTTATTTTGGCCCCAATTAATCCTCCTCAGAATAATCCGGGGTCTGAAAGACTGCCAAGATACTTATTTTCCTCTTTATTTAGTTAAACTGTTTCTTCACTCATGTACAATGACATGCTTTTTAGATTTTTTCTCAACTGAGTGTGAGGTGGGTCGTTTGTATGAGTGGGCTCTGTTATCAACTGACATGCTGTCTAGGGTTTTTCCCTGCCTTGCACCCAATACCGCTAGGATAGGCCCAGGTTCTTCAGAGTCCTGACCTTGGCATGAGAATTGTTATGTATGTTGTATTATGTGTATATACAGGTTCATATACTGCAGTTGTTTAAGGATAGATACAGTAAATGCCATGACTGTTGTTTGCATGACTGCTATTTAAAATATAGCAATAAGATTTTGTGGTATTTATGGTCAGACAGTCTTTGCCAACTGAAACAAATGTATGCCAGTGTGGTGTTGTGCCAATGTAGTGTCTGAGAACACATTTTTCTTTTTTGTTTCTTTTGAGGATTCACATGAGTCAACAGACTCATGAGTAACCAGATTAGTTCTTAATAACACTGCAGAGACACTTTCTATTCTAAAGACTGTTATTAATAAAGATGGACACTTGGCAATGTAACAAAGACATGTTCAGCAGGAGATGTCTGTAAAATGTTTCTAAAATCTCTAAACAGTGAATTGTATTAAAACACTGGCTTCTCTGTTCTGATTATGCTTTTATATGGTAATGGACTGACTGCTTGTTGTAAAAATCTTAAAAATGCTGCTGTACTTATTTTTAAATTAAAAGAAGAAATCAATCAAGTAAGAAGTACTGGTGGGCACACTCCAGATCTGGGCTTTGACTCATAGTGTGAATTTGCTAACGTCTTTAGGTTTGAGCAGATTGCTTATTAACTACCTGCTGCTTACTCATATGGCTCGGAAATGGCAGCATCGAGAGCTTTGCTAAGCCTGCAGTTAATGTGAGGCAGGAGCTAATAAGTGTTCAGAGCAAAGTTGGGGAGCTATTGGTTACAGTTTCCATGGGAGAACACAATCTGAAACACACGTGAGAAGCATTTGCTTGCTGCTCTTTAGAGACATAAGCATGCTGAGTAGGTGTACTTATTCCATTTTGGTGTTTAATAGAATGTAGTCATATTTTAAAAGGTAGATCAAATAAGTCCACAGCTGTCATGTTCTACTTTATTAACACTTTGCAATCTTTAAAAAACTATTAACACCTTGTTGTTATGTTGACAATTTCAGTGTTTAGCCAAGCTCTGTCCCCCCAGTGCAATCAAACTAAAGCTTACGTCCTCTCACTTCCTCAAACAAAAGCATTCATAAGCTCTTGGGTGAAATGACAGCATTTGTTGACATGGCCTTCAAGGGTCTGTGAGGATTTGTAGTTTTTCAAAGAGCATTTAGTGCTAATGAGCACAAAGTACTCTTTCAGGAGGCTCACAGTGATGAGGGATGGGGGTTGCCTATCAAAAATGAATGGGATTCAGTCACTGTGAAGCATCAGGATTCATTAATTTTAATTAATTTTATTTAATTAAAATATGTGGATTGTCTATCCTTAGCAAGCAGGACGAATATCCAGTTGAGTCTAAAAAATGCCTTGTAGATTCATAAGTGAAAGTCACTCAATGTTGCTGGTTAGTCCACAGGACAGGTTATTGCAATGCAGCCCACCATAAAAAGAACATTGTCATATCAAATTTCTGGCCCACGTCATATGAGGAGGCATTATGAATTCATGGCATTCATCACCAGGCACCCAAACAATCCCTCCTCCATCAATCCATCTTCTAAACCCACTTTATTCCGAGCAGGGACACAGGGAAGCTAGAACCTATCCCAGAAAGCATAGGGTGTAAGGCAAGGCAGGAACAATCCCCTGGCAGGGCCGCCAGTACATTGTAGGGTGAACACACAGAGACACACACAACGTAACCTGCATGTCTTAGGACTGTGGGAGGAAACCAGGAGGAAACCCACATGAATAAAGGGAGAACATACAGATTCTTTGCAGGGAGCACCAAGGACGTGAACCCCAGTCGCACTGCTGTGAGGAAGCAGCACTTCCACTGCACCATCATGATGTCCCAAATGATTGTATTCTTTGATATGATGTATTTTCCAAAATATACATTTTTAGGCGGCATGATGACACACAGTTTATGGAGAATTACCGAGCCTGATCACTTTCTGGGCAAAATTTGCATCTTTCCCCCAGTTCTTCCACTCAAATTCCAAATCAGTTAGGTTAATTAATTGAAGTTAGTGTGGTGCCTTCACCCAGAGGTGGTATCTGTCTTTGACTTGATGGTATTTCATTAATCATCACGTCATTAAGTCACTGAAACTATGAAGTGAATTAAACAGGACTGTGAAATGCATTTTTTTCTAGTAAGTGTTGGTTTCCTAAAGTTGGCAATAAAGTGGGAAGAATGTTGCTCATGGCAAGCAACCCTAACCCTAACCTCAACCTTACCAAAATGTGCCGGTACACTGAAAGTAAGCATGATGAACCGTAAATGAGAATCCTGAACTGTCAAAATTAATTATGAAAATGCATCTATAAATGTCCCAAGCCCGTCTAATCTAACTCTTAACCCAGGAGATGTGTAGCCTATTTTAGCAGTTTCAGGTGCAAACCAGAAACCAACCTCAAACTAACACTGGTCTATTATGGGGCACACTCACTGGCATCTCCTCACTCTCAATTTTAAAGTCAACAATTAAATGAACCTACAGGTCTTTTGGCATAGAAAACGAAGGCCAGAGAGCTCCAAAAATAGTGAGGCAAGGATCACAGTCAGACAGGTCAAATTCAGAAAAAAGGCAGTGGAGAAGATAACCAAACCATGAGGGCAAGAGGAAAATCAGAAGTCAAAGTCAAAAGGAAGATCAAAACCAAAAACAATACATGACACTAGAGCCTACTTGAATGTGAAATTAGCTTTGCTGGAATTCACAAAACAAGGAGATTTATCCACCAACCAATAAAGTATATTGGTATATTCTATATTTATAGTGCTACATCTTGTAGTTCAAATAATGCAATGATTGCAGTCATGTAATTCATTAAGTGGCTCTACATAAACAAAGAATGAAACAGGAATAAAATAAAACTACTCTAATTCACTCTGAAATAATCAAGCAATCTCATAAACCAGATTCCACATGATAAAAACATAAAATAACCCAAAAATACACATATGAAATGTGTTAATTATTCATACAGAGAGTATTTGTGCCATCATTCAAATTTAGTCTCGTTGAGTTGTGAGGCACCAGTGTTAAACACTGAGCCACCATGTTACCTAGATTCTAAAAATAAATGGCAAGGCCAATGACACCTATAAAAATGGATAACAAGGAACTCCTGAAACCTCCTAGCATGGGGAACGGCTTCAGTAGGGAGAAATGCACTATATGAATTCCAAACTTTGCATCCCTTAAACTAGTTACATTCGATACATAACTATTTCTACCATTAAAGTGTTGTTTGAATCCAATATTCTTAGTTTTGAACTCCAGATTGCAAAAATAACCCCACAGACATTATGGACTCACTCAGGAGCAGCTTGGACCCGTGACAAAAATAGTGAGGGAAATGCTTAAATAAAAAAGGAGTTAAATATAATGGATGGGGATCAAACCCAGATTTCTTGCTTGAAAGGCAAGCATGCTAACCATCATACAACCTGCATGGCGTTGTTTATTGATAAATCAGTGTAGCATTTCATACCACTGGCTATTTTGAAATTGCAGCTCTGTTTCCGAGTTTTGCTTGGGTTTTGTTTCCAAACTTCAATGAAAATGTAAAGTGAAGAAAAAATGATTGTGGTTAGACTAAATATGGGCTGGGTGATCCCAGTTTGCCATGAGATTTGTATTAACTGTGGGGTTAGAGTTTCTGTCTACATCCATGTGCCACCCCACAGAGAATCAATGCAGAAAGTTGTAAGCCAGAAAGTTAACTTATGCAGCTTCAGATACCACAGATGAACGGTGTCTGGACGGGTTACAATGGTGGTGAAATAGCGAGAGATTACGTCCATGACCTCAACTTTCAATAAGTAACTCTTGAGAAAACATGGCTGCACCCAGAACAGCTTAGGGCCATGACAGAAAAAGTTAGGGGAACTTCTAATCAAAAGAAAAGAGTAAATGTAATGGGCAGGAACAAAGCCCAGATTTTATGTTTAAAAGGCAAGTGTGCAACCGGCACTGTCACTCTACTGATAGATCACACTGTAGTGTTTCTTCACAAGCTGGCCTTGCTTACAGGACTGAAAATTATAAGTTAAAAACCTGGTTTATAGTGTGAAGTGTGGCATGTCAACAAATAAAGAACAAACAAACAAACTGAGATTGTACTTTGTAAATCCCATCTCAGTTTCCTGGTGTTACACAGATTTTATTTCAAAACATTGTTGTAAATTTTCTTTAACACTTGTCTGAGAAAGCACCCATACACTAGCCCATGAGAGAAGCAGTTCAACTCAAGATGTCTGGTTGCAAAACACAGACTCAGAGGGCATTTCTGCTTTTTTGAAATGAAAGGGGCAGTCTGACAGGATGACAAATGCATGGTATAAATAGAGATTCGTCTTTATCACATCCCATTAAGATGGCAGCCACTTGTTTTGCCCCTGAACCGCCTGGTTGAACTATCATTCACCTTCAACCAATCAACTTTAAAGTTAGCCTCTGACATGGTAGAGGGACGGCAGAAGCACAATGATATCAGATAGACAGTTATATCAGCCAGCGGCAGAATATTTGAGCCACTATAGAAAAATATGAACTGGATGCATAACGACAGCTATGAAACTATGGATTTTAGCTTTATGGGGCAAATTTCTAATCTCAGTAGAAGGTTAACAGCAGCGTCATGATCAATAACCTGTCATTTGGCACTTTCAATTTTGCAAATTATTGGTTTTAGTTACTATGATTATCTCAGTTTGTAAGTTTGTACACTTGTTTAAGCCTTTTTCTTACTGTTAATTTCTCATTATGGGTTTTATGAAGTGCTAAGTATGAATTTTCCATTTATTTTCATAATGAAATTTGTTTTCAATTATTAGAAATTATTTTGCATTATTTTTATTGCCATATCATGACAGTTGCTACGGAACATGGTCTCAAAAGTCCTGTGTTAGACACAATCTGCACACCACTATAAGAATACATATATTAGATGTATCACTATCCGAGTTTGCAGACATTCTAAGAAAAACAACCTTCATGTGTGAATTAGTTTCATTCTTTAAACATTCTAGTTCTGACTTTTGCTTTCAAATTACTTGCCATGATTTTTGGGTTTTGATTTGTGTATAACTAATGAGAGGACTGTTTTTTGCTTACAGATCTCTACTCATTTATGTTTCCTCTCCTTGTCATCCTCTTTAAGCTTGGTATTGTTTCCTGGTATAGGAACAACATTAGTCTAAGTTTGATGGCATATGAGTTTATGCAGCATGGCAAATATGGGCCTTTCTCTGAACAAAGATTATTTCACTGGTACTAATACAAGAAATCAGAGTCTGCAATGTAGAAGAAACTGTCATATATGGTGGAGGTGTGATAAAATGCTGAAATATATTAAAGAGAGAAACTGTACACTAATACAGAAACTGGTACAGCTTTTTAAAGTTTATAGCCCCTCAATCTTATGGAAGCTATCTTAGGAATTTGCCAGTAAATGGCTGGCTTGAGGGCACATGTAAACAAATCTGGAGTTGTATATTCAGAAATACTCAATGAACAATATTTTTTGAAATTTACTCACCTATCTGTAATCAATAATGTAAAACCAGCAAGTGACTCGGGTACAAGAGATGTTCATAAATCTACGGCATCTATGGCTCTCTCAGTAATTTTCTACAAAGAGACAAGAATAGTTAGTTTTTGTTTTCGGTTGTTTATGGAACATTTACTTAAACATAAGATGTTAAAAAAATAACATAACGGTGTGGTATAAGTGTAAAGAACCCCTACTCTCAGGATGTGTAACACCACTCCAAAAATTTCATGATTATTGCTCAAGGTAATGTATTTTAAAAAGCCTCATAATTAGATGGACAGTGAAATTAAGGGAGCTACTCTCCACCCAAACCACCATATGCATATCTGCACCATCCACTTCAGCGCCGCTTTCATGTTAACAAAGAAAAAAGCTTTTTCCTTGAGCAGAGAGCATCATAGACTCGGGTAGCAATGAAATTTCACCACACTTAATGGTGTGTGACACTCGTCAGGTCAAAGCTGAACACGATGTGACAGTCCAGGAGGTTATACTGTACGTCTTTTTATGCTTACTTGCTGCTTTGTATTTGGTTCTATTGCATTCCAATTACATGAACAGTTTTTTTTTTTCATATTTTAAATACACAATGATACTAAACTTATAAAAAAATGCTGAAAACAGAGCACCCTTGTTAGAAGCAAGTGCAGAGCTGCTACCTAAGGTCCTTTCATGTCTCCTTACCTGGGAATGTCACGTGCAGGTGTTATCAGCCCAGGAAATTACAAACAGAGTATAGGAGACCAAAAAAATTGCAAACATACCTGCAATTCTTATTCTTTATTTATTGGATTCTAGGGGATGGCTCAGATATAATAGGACAGGTACTGATACAATCAGTAGTTTATTTTTATTTCTTCCTATTACCTTTACAGTCAATGGTTACCAGAATTTTTATTTCAGCAGACAGGATTTCTATTTGATAAAGTTATTCAGAAAAGAAGAAAATTACAACGGTTGTTTAAAGTGCTATCCATTTACTTCAATACAGACACATTTTTCTTTAGCTGTAATTATGGTTCTCCACAGTCCTCCTCAAATGAAAAATCAAGAAAAAAATTAAAATAGAAAAATAAAATAACTATCCCATTACTTCTGAAACATTCAGTAAGTTCTGCTACAAATCTCACTGTGCCACCTACTTACCGTTTTTATTTTTGATTTTTTTTTGATTTGGCACATGTCTTTACATACAAGTATTGTACAAAGCAAAAATGATACATCAAATAAACCTGAATAATTAGAAAGTACAAAATGAACAGGAAATTAAGAACAAAGTCAAAAGTTGAACTCATAAAGTGTCATGCTAGAGTTGGCCCCAAAGCTTGATGAAAAGTTGCACTAAAATAAAACCAAAGCTTCTTCACTGTTGATTGGTTGATTGGATTGGTACAGCCATAGACAACCAGGAGAAGAATACCTGAACATCAGCAGGAGTTGAAACAATTTGAGTTATCACAGGAAACTCACACCACAGATTGGGAGGAAGAACTGAAAAATATCATCAGTTTTAGCAAAGTGATCAAGAGGAGGGTCAGTCAGTAGACAGAGCCGGACATGAACCATTATACTAAGACAACAGCTTTAAACTGTACCCTCATCCTAACTGTAAACTAGAGGAGAAAGCAAGGAAACTGTGCAGCTCATGTATGCTTCTCTGATGTTGTCAAGTGTGAAGACGACGGGTGCATCTGCCGCCCTAACCCGACACAAGTAGACAACGACACCAGCTCAGTCCAACAAAAATCCTTTTATTCATAGAAAGGCACCCAGATCCAGAGCAAACTCCAAGGACTGATACCAGAAGTCACAAGTACAGTGAAACTCCATCCCTTTCCTCCAGAGCCTGACAGCCTCCTTTCTCCTTCACAGGCGAGTCTCATAAACGTTATCCTCCGACTCTCGCCTCTTTTGGGAGGCGACTGGCTCCTTTATAATCCACACCCAGGAGCACTTCAGGTGATTCATTAGGGAGGTCTGCAGTTGCTGAAGTCCAAAGTAGGGTACTGCAGCTCCCAGAGTTTTCACAGGTCCCCCTTGCGACATCCACATTTCCAACTGGGCTGTGCCGGCGAATAGTAATTCCTACACAGCCCTGTGGGAATCCAAAGTGCCGTGGCAACCCAAGGGGGCTGCCAAATAGTGCCCTCTCCCTCTCATTATACATTAAAGTCCTCTCCCCGTGTCTTTCCTTTTCGGTTGCATCCTGGCCAGGTAATGTCCCCGGCCGCTATGCATCACATAAGTCTGAATCAAGGGAGTTCTGAAACTTGAAAGTACCCCTTGTGAGTAGGACCTAGGAATCAAAGTGTTCTCATCACTGACGACATCAAAACAGCTTATAGAAATGATCAACAAGGCTATTAGGATGTAAGGTCTTATACCATGATGTGTGCTTGTTACATAAGTCACTGGCAAGGCAATTTTGGCACAATTTTGGTCTCCATATTGCATGAATGATCTGACAATGCTATAGAAAATCCAGAGGACAGTGGCTAGGCTGATTCCGAGATATGAGTTAAGGGGAAAGATTAAAGAAGTTGAAATTTTTCAGTTTAAGCAAATGGAGATTAAAAGGTAATGTGATCAAAGGGTTTAAAATTATGAACTTAATTAGTACAGTGGATCCAATCTGATACTTAAAAATAAATTCTTCATCAAGAATATAGTGACACATTTTGAAACTTGTCAAAGGCAGGTTTCACAAAAATGTTAGAAAGAAAGAAAGAAAGAAAGAAAGAAAGAAAGAAAGAAAGAAAGAAAGAAAGAAAGAAAGAAAGAAAGAAAGAAAGAAAGAAAGAAAGAGAAAATTACCAAGTAGTACGGTTGAGAGCAAAACTTTAGGAACATTCCAATCTTGATTTAATGTTATTTTGGACAGTCTAGGTGAAGAGGACAGATGAGCCTGATGGACGTAATGACCTCTTTGTGTCAGAAATGTTCTACTGTGCTAATATTATAATTATAACTTGCAGTATCACAAAGATTGCATTTGGATAGGCAGACTGCAAATTTACAACAATCTTCAGTTGTTTATCTGTAGTTGTACAATGCATAGATTCCAGATTACAATTTTTGAAAAGGTAGGAAAGAATGAATTAAGGCAGATAAGCCTCTTCGGTGATAGCAAAGCGTCAACACGTTCTGCTACACTGAAGCTGACACTGTTGAAATAGAAATTGATTAATTTAACAGTGACGTCACTGAAAATAAAGCTCAGGTGAAACACCTGAGTCACTGCTCACAGCGTGCTGCCTGTAGTTTCCATCCACCCTGAACCAGACAGCTTTACTCCTAAAACCCACTGGATGATTTGCATCATTCAATCATAAAGCTACAATATGTGCCACAACTCTAATGACTGCTTCAACTCACGTCTGGTATTGTGGTAAATATGTTTAGAGAAAAGGAAGAACATGCCCTCAGAAAACGCCCAGAGAAATAGCTTTCAACATTCTGTGGGCAGCCTGTCGAACATCTGCTCTTAAACTCTTTCATTCAGAAAAATAGTTCCGTGGTCATATAAATTCCAAAATTAAATTCTGCTGTCCAACAAAAAGAAAGAAAAAGCTTATATAGTCGTATGACTCCTAGCCCACAGCATTTTAGGATGGGGAAGTTATTTCCGCTTGTTTGATTTTCTGTAGAAAAATATTTGTAACTTGAAAAATACATAACGGCTGAAGTTCTTCAAGGAATCAAAATTCTGAAATAAATGGAAAAGGCAAAAGGCCAAGTGGTAACCACTCCCCAGTATATATCTATTCATTCCTCCATTGTTAAACCTGTTTCAAGGTGGAGAGGGTCAGTGTCTATGCCAGCAACAAGGTAGGAACCAGCAATGGAGGGGGTGTCAGTTCTTTGCAGGACGCACTCTATACACAGGATTCGGGCTCAGTGCCATTATTCCAGTACTACTGGATAGAGCTTGCCCACTGTGTATACTGCATGTCGGTTCTTCTAATGGTCTAGCAATTGGGGTATCTATCTCGCTCTTCATGGTCAGATGTGTACATGTCTATACCATGTGAATTTACTTGAATCCCCTTTGAGAGTGGCATTTGTCTGTCCTCTGTCTGTTGTATACTGTGCAGTATGCCTTAAATATCCAACTAACTGTTGTGTAGCCATAGACCAGAACTGAGGTCAATTAATGCATGATAGTGTCCAACCAAAAAAATGGAATTGTTATATAAAGAATAAGGCTTGAGGGTTCCTTCTTTTGTAATGTTTTAAAGCATACATAATCACAAGCCTCTTTATAAAGTATTTAAGAATATAAAAAGAGCAAAGCGAGATAGCAAAGGATAATGGTCCACGTCCAAAATAAAAGTCCCAGCATTAAATCAGAAGAGTAAGCAAGGAAACAAATGGGACAATGGCCAGGCATCCTTTCCAGGTTTGTTTTATTACTTGCACTGCATGCTGACCCTTTTTATATAATAAATAAATGGAAGTACCAAAGGAATGATTGACATTAAGAGATGACAGGCAGTAGAGCCAAATGAGAAACTACTTTAAGAATTGAATGCAATTAACAACAGATCTACAGTACAATTGAGAAAAGCTGGGATTTCACGCAGAAATGGAAGGTGAGCCCTTTACATCATGTAAGAAAAAAGACAGGAACAGCACAAGTGCTGGGGCACCCAAAGGAAAACCCCAAGTAATTGTTTTTTAAAAAAAAAAAAAAAACTTGAATCCGTCTTTTCAGACGGGAGTCTAATTGTGATTGCCTAAGATGGTGGATCTAATGGCTTTAGCCATTTCCAGCAGGATGAGTTGGTTCCAGGTGGATGGACACCAGAAGTGACGTCAGTGGTGTTAAAGCCGTCAATCTTCCAGTCTTCAGAGGGAGGCAAAGGAAAGGCATTAGTACCCAGTGCCAACCCCTGGAGCAGTGAGAAATGACCACCACCTGAGCCTTAAGCTGTCCCCTATGAGCAAGAACAGCAGAAACCTAACAAAATCAGACAGACTACATCAAGTTGCCATATTGTCTAAATTCTGAGAGCTAGACTGTCTGTGAGTTACCCTCCAATTTAAAAGGCATGTTTGACTGTTACTGCATCAAATAGGCTGCATATGAATAAATACAAAACTTATGTCAAGTCAACATTATTTATAATATATACAGTAGATGTATAGTCTATTTCACGGTTGTGTCTAGGTATTATTGCCAAGGTTTAAATTTTAAGTAGGAAAAATGGCTGAGTTTAGGCTAAATGTGACTGTTGATCCCACTTTGTTATAAAAATGATCTCAGCTGTGGAGTTTCAACTCGAGGTAAGCAGAGTCTGATTTGAAATGCAACAGGGAAACAGTGACGGACAATCTAGTAATTATGGTGTAATTGTGAAAGATTACACGGAATTGCCACAAATAACTCCAGTGACAGTATGACCCTACTCAGGACAACTTGGGGCTATGACAAAAATAGTAAGGGAAATGCTTGACTGAAGAAAGAGTCATAATGGACAGTAGATTATACTGGATCCCCAGCTTGAAAGGCAGGCTTGATAAGTATTACACTGCTATTGTAACTGTATTGTACCATTTGTCTCTTAATAGAGCACACTGTAGTATTGCATGGCACTTCCTGAGACGCCAGGCCACCCCCAGTGTCCCCAGGAGATATTGTGAAAATCTGACATAAGAAGTACCTGTGGCCTAAATCTATCTATCTATCTATCTATCTATCTATCTATCTATCTATCTATCTATCTATCTATCTATCTATCTATCTATCTATCTATCTATCTATCTATCTATCTATCTATGATATTTTTAATTGTTGTATACAGTACTCATTAGGATGTCACAGTTTTCTCAGCAGTTAAATTCTAAGAAACACACTGGATACATTTCCTAAATGTCTTTATTTCATATTTAGCCAGACCTTATACTGCATTATCAGAGTCAAGCCAGAAATTGCTCTTGATGGTATGCCAGTTTATTGATGGGCATATTAAAAAGTAAGAAACTGACATTTTGAATTATGAGCAATAGTTTGTGGTATGCTGAAAGTCATGTAACCCAGCAAAGGAGGGGTTCAGTCTCAAAAATCCAATATAAATTGTACTTTTCCATAGTTGCAAGTTATTGTTCATTTATCTTGATGCATTTAAAAATTAAATTTACTTTTGTGTTCAGGAAATTATTCTTCCTGGCATACAGATCTCTTGTTTTCTTCCTCCAACCCTCAATGAATGAAGCCAAAGAGTTTATCTGCCAAGTGGGTTGCCATCCAAATCTGCTAAACTTAACCAAGTCACAGAGTAAAGTTTTTGAATTTGGCATTGGATAAAAATGTTGAAATAAAAATAAAATTACCACAGAGGATAAATGTTGTTTTTGCCTGTGCTACATGTAAATCTGCACGCCCACCTGGTATTAAAAAAGATATTGGGTCAGATGTGCCCTTAGAACAAAATGACATGGATGCAAACCCAAGCACAAGGCCCCGTTCTCCTGCCCCATGGTTTCTCCTGTCAGTGCTATGCTGATGATACCCAGTTGTACCGGTCAGAACTTCACCTAGGAAACACCCTTCATTTTAATCATTCATCAGTCTGTCCATTTGTATGTGTCTGCTTTGTCCAAATCAGAGTCATGGGAAGCTGTATCCCAACAAGGCAACACTGGCGAAAGGCAGAATGGGATAACAGATCATCACAAGACGCTGTAACACGCACACCCACACTCACTCATACAGAGTCAGCTTAGAGCCAACCTTTTACTGTGCAGCTTTACTGCGTTATATGAACGAGAGTTCACAGACCAATGTGGAGCTGGCATAAAGTAATGTGTTTTCTTCTTCCACTGACAGGCTCATTTCTTCATGCTTTTCTGACAACACTGAATGATGTTGAGTCATCGAATTGCTGTTAGATTAATCTGTCTTCTCGGATTATATCAGAAATATTTGTGAATCTCATGTTTAGTGGTCTGACATACAGAATATCCAGCTGAGTGCTGAGGCTTGTGCGTGAACAAAAAGTGGATTTAGCTTTGCCTGTATGTGCACAGAAATAACTTAATAAAGCCTTTATTAAGGCAATTCCACAGCTTTGGCAGAATGAATTCCTGTTCATATGCTAAAGTTATGGAGCCTAATGCAGTTTGACATTGACATGTTACATCAGATGGCTAAAGATAACTACAGAAGCGGTGACCATTGTGCTTCGGCCACCACTTCTGCTGCATGTTGTTAATTAAAACAACTAAACAGCTGACAATAATTCAGCACCCCTATATTGAGGATATTTGTGGTAAAAATATATGGTAAAAAAATATGGTAACAAATATATCCCTTTTTTTAGAAAAAAACAAAATGACAAAAATTATAATGAAGTGATTATCCTGTGTACAGTATATTACTTATCAATTCATCTGTTCATCAATTAATTTTCTGAAACTCCTAAACTCCAGTACAGGATTTATCCTGGAAGCTTCTGAGTAAAAAAGGAACCAAACTTGGATGGAGCCCCTTTCCATCACAGACAGGTCCAGATAAACGTTGCTACCCAAATCAAACTGCATGACCTTTAGCTATAAGAGGAAACCAGGAAGAAACACATGACTATGAAGGAACGTGAGTGAGCCAGGAATCAAAAGCAAGTTTTGGAATTGTTAGTGTCAAGTCAAGTCAAGTCAGGGCGGCACGGTGGCGCAGTGGTAGTGCTGTTGCCTCGCAGGTTCGCTTCCCAGGTCCTCCCTGCGTGGAGTTTGCATGTTCTCCTCGTGTCTGCGTGGGTTTCCTCTGGGCGCTACGGTTTCCTCCCACAGTCCAAAGACATGCAGGTTAGGTGGATTGGCGATTCTAAATAGTCCCTAGTGTGTGCTGTGGTGGGTTGGCACCCTGCCTGGGATTGGTTCCTGCCTTGTGCCCTGTGTTGGCTGGGATTGGTTCCAGCAGACCCCCGTGATCCTGTGTTCGGATTCAGCGGGTTGGAAAATGGATGGATGGATGGAAGTCAAGTCAAGTCATGTCAAGTGGCTTCATTGTGACACCATCCACACACAGTATTGCAATAAACAGTGGTACGAAATGATATTCAGCAGGTCTACAGTGAAACATACACATAAACACATGTCAAGTGCAAGACCAGTAAAGAACTATATTGTACTATGAAAAGGTAGATAAATAAATCTACTGTATAATAAAATACTATAGTCCATGTGTCCAGTCTTTCAGAGCAATCTGATTGGTCAGTTTGGCATTGGTGTGAGACGTATGTGGAGTAAAGGCACACTCTGAGAGATGGAAAGTATAAAAGTGGACAGGTGGGGAGACATATGCTTCAAAAATAATGACAGTCTGAGAAGCGCAAGAAAGGGAGCATCTGTGAAGAGGCTTTAAGACACACACAAATTCAGATGTAAGGTGCTAAAAGTACACATAGGAGAAAAGACTGACAGATCTTGACAGGTACAGTGGCTAGTAAATTTTAAAACAGATAGTAATAAATAAATAATCACAACAATTAAAAACAACAGTAGTAACATGTGTAACAAATGTGCTACATATAAATAAGCTATTAGGAGCAGATCGGGGGGAGTGGGGTGGGCAGCTCAGAGTTCAGAGTCCGGACAGCTAAGATGTAGAAACTATTGCAGAACCAGACAGAAGAGGTTCTGATGCTACAGTACCTTCTGTCAAACAGTAGTGGAACAAAGAGACTGTAGGAAGCGTGGGACTCATCCTTCACAATCTTATAAGCTTTGTGGATGCAAAGATGATATAATGGAGGGCAAAGAGATCCCAAGGATCTTTTCTGCTTAGTACGCCGTCCATTGTAGGGACCTTACAGTAAGAGACACTGCAGTTTCCAAACCAGACAGTGATGCAGCTGGTCAGAACATTCTCAATGGCACCCCTGTAGAATGTGATGAGAATGACGGCATGCCTTCTTCAGTCTCCAAAGGAATTGAGATGCTGTTGCACCTTCTTGGCTATAAAGGTGATGTTAATTGAACAAGGAAGGTCAGCTGCCAGGAGAACACCAAGGAATTTGATGCTCTTGACAAATTCCACTGCAGAGCTCTTGATGTGCTGTGGGGTATAGACAGCATAGGCCTTTCTAAAGTCAACAATCATCTCTTTTGTCTTGTCCACATTGGGAGACAGATTGGTACACTTGTACCAGTCCACCAGTCATTGTATCTGCATTCTGTAAACTGACTCATCCCCATTGCTGATGAGACCCACCAATGCTGTGTCATCCGTAAACTTAATGATAGTGTTAGAGCTTCATGTAGCCATACAATCGGGAGTAGACAGAGTGAAAAGATGTGGGCTGAGTACACAGCCCTGAGGAGCACCAGTGCTCAGCATGATGGTACTGGAGATGATGTGGGCTGTCTGGGGTCTCTCTTGTCAGGAAGCCCAGGATCCAGTTGCATAAAAAGGTGTTCCGTATGAGTTTCTGTGGGGTGATGGTGTTCAAAGCTGAACTGAAGTCAATGAAAAGCATTCAAGGATAAATGTCTGCCAGTTGTGTCAGGGCCAGATGAAAAGCAAATAATAATGGTATCTTAGCATGTAAAGTTAAAAACCACAGCACCCTCACTCTGGTAATTTATTCCTTCATTGTTTGTATGTTCTGAACCCTGATGTTTCAGTTTCAATTTCAGCTTTTTTATAGCAGGCACAGAGCACTTTGACAAATTCTCAGGTAGATATAAACATAAACACTGGAGAAAACACTGTCTTTTGGCAATTCAGCATGGCTAAATGCAATCCACAATTAGACAAAAGGACAAACTCTAAGACAATGAAATTGTTATCCAAATTAATTAGGAAGAATAACCACCTATGGTCTTTGATGAGATTCTGCTTTGGTCAGTATAAAGCGATCTGAAGGCATCCTCCCATTAGCCCTAGCTCACTCCTGTTGCCTAATGAAAATTGTAGTTCCCATATTAGTGATGGTTTTTAAGTTGCCCCCTCCCATTATAACCCCTCTTCTCTATATGATATGTAGTTGATATTTTAAGTTGGACTAAGTCTCATGCAAAATATTCATGAACATCGATTCTACAAACAGACAGTCAAAGGGCTTATAATTTTATTTATGTAGATTTTGTACTTTCTTGATAGTGGAAAAAAACATAATGAATTCACACAATAAATAAAAGTAATAATACAACAATAGTAAATCTGTCATATATATTTGTGCTGAGTTGATGGTGCTTATGCTGTTTATTGTAGTTGGTGCCCAGCTGACAATAGGTTGTATTACTGTACATCCTGCACTAGGGTGGCACAGGACTGTTGGGTGACCCCTTAAGGGCTTGACAGAGAATTGTAATTCCCACTGGCAGAAGGAGATTTCTCCTGCATCAAATTGTTGACAGACAGAAACCACTGGGGGCCAGTAGCCTTTTCTTTGTAACGTTTATGCTGGAGGAGTGACCAACATTTATAAAACAAAAAAAGAGAGAATAGTGAGAAGTGTGAGAGAGACGGCTTGGTGGCTTGGGAAAACCACCCTAGATAGAGAGGAATTTGCTTTTTCTTCATCATTTCTGTGCTGCTTTGTGTTCTTCCTCCACATTTGTAATGAATAAATTAACCTTTTTCTACTAATTATTCTGGATTAAAGAGGGATCTTGAAATGCTAAACAGATTTTACAAAATACATCCATCCATCCATGATTTAATCCATGTTGTCCATTTCAGGATTTTGAAACCTGCAGTTTAGTTATAGCATCACCTAAAAAGCAAGAACAACACCATGACTGAAGACAAGTCCATCACACATGTAACAGGTGTCTGGTCACACTTATAGGTAATCTAACTTAGACACCATTAAAATATCCGACTACGCCACCCAGTTTTATTAAGAGACTGGGAACTCCTGAAATTTACCAATAATAGCACACAGGTTTCTTTAAATTGGGCGGTGAGTAAACACACAATGAAAGACACAACAGTAATTTCAGAAAAAAGCAACAGAAAGTTCTATTGTACAAGACAATATAAGGTACATTAAAAAGATAAACGAACATAACAGAACCTAAACATATCAGGAATTAATTTCCTTTTTTTTAAAGTAAAATACACAGTCCACACTCTAAAAGTCTGTAAAAACAAGAATTGGAGGATACAACCTTTAGTGGTGCAGAGTCCAAGTTGCTCACTGTGTTACCCTAACACTTCATTGTTCAACTGTCCATGGATGCACTCTGTTCCCCGGACACTCGTTCCCCTACAGAAGTTGTGTCAAACTGTTGACTCCCTGTCAGCGTCTCTTCGTTGTTTTTCTTCCACTCTGGGCTCCTTGTGTGGCTGGGACCTAGGCACGCCTCATTTCTCGTCTGTCAGCTTTGCTGGGTCCTTTCATGCAGATTCCCTCTCTCGCTGAACCCACATCCGGCGTCTCTTTGTGGAGCTGTCTCTTCCTCCCTGGAAGTGTTGCCGTCCTTGTGCCTCACGTCGTGCCAGCCAGGTACCCTTGTCTGCCTGCGAGCCCCTGTGCCCTGTCCGAGTGTCTTGGCAGCGTTTCCTGTGGACTGTTTCTCCTGCCTTCTGCTGCCCAGGAGTTTATATTTACTTCAGTCCCTGCTGTTGTCAGTCCTGGACAAACAGTTTAATCAATGGCACATCTAAATTGCCTGGGTTTAACAATTAAGGAAAACACAAGTTAACAAAATGTATGGTTACCAAACATTAATAAGTACAGATATGCTGATTAGAAACCAATATTTCCAAGCCAGGTAAATACAGACATCCTCCAAGGCCAGACTTCAAAGCAGTGACTCCCTTGCAAGACAGCAAATACCATTAATAAGTACAGACAGCCTTTTAACTTCTCACCCCCCAGTCCCAACAGTGGGTGCCTAATGGAACCACCCAGTGCACAAAAAAATGTAAAAGTGTCCCCCTCTGACACACAGCATAATGGCACAGGGACCCAAATTCACACTCCTATGCAGCAGGTATAAAATCACATGTTAAAGTAATGAAGATGTTTTTGGGATGTGAAAGAAAGTCTTGGTATCTGGAGAAAAGCTGTCCAAACAAAGGGAGAAGGTGCCTACTGCACATCGAGCATGGCTAGGCTAGAAACTGAGCTCTGATAGCTGTGACGCAAAAGCCTTCAACCACTGATCCATAAGTGCCACCATTCGCTGAGTACAAAGTATGAGAACTGAACATCAGGTGAGATTTCTGCAATTGAGCCTCAGGTTACTTTCATCATCAATGAGCTGGTCACTCATCAAACAAATGAAATTAAACTTTGGTAATTTAAAATGCCCCCATACAGTTATAGTCACCCCATTATGAATTTCTGTTTCCTCATATACTCTGTGCATACCTTTATGAATATAGTCTTCATCATAACCTCACTCTGTCATGCGCTCCCTAAATGTATTAGAAACAGTATACACACTCAGAGGCCATTGTATTAGGCATGACATATTAACATTGGGCACATCCCCATTTTACCTGCAGAACAGCCTGCATTCTTTGACGAGTTTAAGGAGTTTGATCTAATATGAGCTTGCGGAGTTTGGCTGATTATTATATTTCCACTACATTTCATTCCAAAGGTATTTTATTGAATTGGTAATGGTAGACAACACAACCCGTAAAAGAAAACTGAAGTTACTAAGTCATATTTTTGAACTTAGCTAAAGATGATGAGTGCTTGTGTAATGGTACATAATCTTACTAAAAGGAGATAATGAGAATCATGGTATAAAGTCCAAAGCCTTAACAACTACACCATGACTGCCTTTAATGACTGTTGAGATGCCTCCTGACAATGACTTTTTAGGCTGTGCCCATAAAAGGATGCACATGGTCAGCAACAGTTCTTAGACATGCTGTGACATTTAAATCCTGTTGGCAAACTCACCGTTACATTGTCACAACCAGCCTTTGGGACAACGTAGGATACATCCATGGATCTGTGCTGTGTTTCTTTTTCCAGTTTCTAACCTGACCAATGCAAGTGACAGCAGAAAGTGAGACTCAACAGCATTTTTCCAATCTTAAGGCCTACAGTTTCCCTGTGCTTAGCTTACAGGATTAAAATCCAGCATGGTCTTCTGCTCTTGTAGCCCATCCACTTCAAGATCCAGAGTCTTGCTCATTCAGAGATGCCTTTCTGCATGTCGTTGTTGTAACAAGCTGTTATTTGAGTTATTTGAGGCCATTCTATTAGCTTGAATGAGTTCTTTGATCTTTCATTAACAAGGTGTTTTTCTCACTGGACATTCTTTATTTATCACACCATACTTTGTAAACTCTACAGAGTGTTATGCTTAAAAATCCCAGGAAGAAATCTGTTTCTGAGATGCTGGAAACAACATGTCTGGCATCAGCAATCATACGCCAGTCCAAGTTACTTAGGTTATGTGGTTTTCCCATTCTAATGTCTGGTTGAAGAGCAACTAATCTTCTTGACTGTGTTTGTATACTGCATAGACTGAGCCATAAATGCTTGATTGACTATTTGGAGGAGCATGTTATTTGCAACAATAGGCAAGCACACCTAAATTTAAATGTATATATATATATATATATATATATATATATATATATACTTATACATATATACAATTAATACATTTTTGAACGTGGGGGGGGGAACAAGTTGTTACCATTTCCCTATATGTGTTGACAAGCGTCTGACAAGACAACAATGTACAGCCCCATATTGCATCATTCTAATGCAGATTGCCATAAAAAGAGCCCCTTGGGCTTTTTTCTCTGGCAACAAAGCAGCCACACACTGCCTGTTTATATTAGCTCTCAGCAATGAGCCTCCACATTTGGCTAGGGTTAAGGTGTCAGAGATGATTACTTTGCATTGATTTTTAAAACCACTTACAGAATCTTGTGGAAATAAAGGGGTTTTTAAGAAATTATTTGCTGTGTGATGTCACATTTAATGTTTTACTGATTCTTTTATTAGATGTGTTTTATGTATGACATGATGGAGTGTGTTTCTGTATTTTTGGATATATTACATTACAGCAGGCATGTTAATCATTTGAGATTAACATTTAATTGGAGAATTATTTTTCAAATACTAGGTGCATAAATAGTCATCTAATTTCAATTTGTAGAAATTATGAAGTAGATCGACACGATGGTGCAGTGATCACAACTATATGTCTCGAGCTTTAACTCATTACCTGCTTGTGTGGCACTTGTTTATCCTCCTGTCGGATTTTTCTCACATCCCAGCTTGAGCATATGAAGTTGACTGGTGTCCAAATAACCAGACATCACTAAATAATCAAACACATTTTAGACAATAACATAAATATGTCCTGAATAGGCAGGCACACACAACTAGGGTTTATTCTTGTCTTGTGCCCAATATTGCCAGGATGGCTAACGAGTTCAGTAGAGGATGGTATGGTGACCCTCAGGGAAGTTTGGCTGCCCTCTCAGGTACATGTACTATGGAACTTTTACATATCCTCTGTTGACAGTATCCTGAAATGATGTGCTGTTGTTTGGTTTGGAAAGAGTGTGCAGCTGGACCACAAGCCACTGCAGAGAGTAGTGTGGTCAGCTGAATGCCACCCTTGGTGTTCATTCTATAACTTCCAGGACATCTATACCAAACATTGTCAGGGCATGGCAAAGAAAATCATTAGTGATGCCAGCCATTCCAGCATTGGCCTCGTTTCTGGGGTGTGGTCAGGCAAACTCTTCTGTGTCCTGAAGACTATTTCAGCGAGACTGAGGAGTAGCTTCTTGTCATAGTCCATCTGCATCCTAAATGGTGATAGTACCGAAAGATACATGATGCCCTATTGTTTACATATTTTTATAATATTAATATAATGCACTCTAATGCTGTTACTGTATATATTCATTTTTATTTGTGTGTATAAAATCATATTTATTGTCGTTCATCTTCTTCTTATAATTCACAGTCTTGGAGTTCAGCAACTAACCATATCACTACATACTGTACTGTGTGTATAATTGTATATGACAAATAAAATTTGATTTGATTTCACAAATCCAGCATTCTGGGTTCAAATTCTGTGCCTGATCATTGTCCGTGTAAAGTTTTGCACTTTCTCTCAACACCCCCATCCACAGGTGTTTTCTTCTAGCTACTCCAATGTTCCTATCAGATTCAAAAAGACGCACAGGTTAGGTTGTTGGGGCCCTCTAACTTGGGCCCAGTGTTGGTGTGCGCATGTCTGTGTCCTGTAATGGATTGACACACCATGCAGAGTTGTTTCTTTTGTTGCACTCAGTGCTGCTGGGATAGGCTGAAATGGAGAATGTTCATGTGTGGAGCTTTAGTAGACAATGGATTGAAAATATAAAAAAAAAAATCAAAAAATATTAAAATATATTTAATCACCAACTATTTTTCTGAACCCTTTTATTCAAAGAAAGAATTATCCCCAGAGGGGCCACAGGACAGACTCATGCACAGACAACACTCAACCATTCTAGTTACCCCACAGATGGCACGGTGGTGAAGAGGATAGCCATCTCATCCATCCAGTATCCTGGGTTTTTATCCATGTACAGTCAACACATTTTCCATGTGTCTATTTTGGGTTTCCCTTTCGGTTTCCTCCCTTTTCCCCAAAGAAATGTGTTTAAGATTAATTAGTGGTTCCATATTGGCCCCATGTGACTGTGTGCATGTGCATGCCCCACATTAGATTAGTGCTCAAATAGACCTCCATCCTGATGTTCCAGATTGCTGCTGGGATAGCCTCCAGTCCCCTAAAACACATAATTACAAAACATGAGAATGTTATTACAATATAATGTCCATCCATCCATTATCCAAACTGGTATATCCTAACTACAGGGTCACAGGGGTCTGCTGGAGCCGAATCCCAGTCAACACAGGGCACAAGGCAGGAAACAAACCCTGGACAGGACGCCAGCCCACCACAGACAATATAATGTAATTATCCTAAATGATAAGACTTTGGATTGTGTCATGGAGAGAATGTGCAACCTGCACACATAGACAGCATTCGGACCAGGATTCACATTTTCAAGCTTTGAACCAAGTGAACAAACCATTGTACCATCCAAAATATACATTTATTAAATGACTAACCGTCCCCCACGGCTCTAACCACTTAGTAGTGAAACAGGACAAACTTTAAAAATCAATAAAAGCAGAAGTCAAATGTTGGCACTGTATCTGATCGTGTTCAGCTCTGACGGGAGAGTGTCCCCCAAGTGGGGAGAAAAGGCTGTGACATCTCTGTAAATCAGCAGCTACCTACTAAAACACACGTAGCTCTGATCTCTCTCTCAAAAACGTCAAACGTTACTCCTTAGCAATCTGTAGATGATAATGTCTGTTGAACAAACAAGTATCGCTAGCTAAGTGGAGGCAAGGTATGCTCCAACACATGGTGAGAGGTAGACCGACTCGAATGGAGGCTGGCACATGAGTGAGGAAGGCCCCGCCCACGTACCTCCCCCCTTGGCTCGCAGCCTCACTCTCGGATTTGCGCAAATAAATCGGTACCTCAAGCAAACTATGATACTTAGCACAATGACAGAAATTGTAAAATCAACCAGAATGTTCATGCAAATTATAGAAAAAAATCCGATCTAAATCCGTTAATTAGTTCTCTAATGAAAAATGGACAGACAGACAGACAGGCAGTGGTGCCTCAGATTCTTTCAGGGCTCCATAGGAGATGGAGTTCTTCATGACCTTTTGGGATCCAGGGGTGCCACCAGGGGTCACTGCAGTGGTTCCTGAGCCCATGTGGGCGGTTCTTCCACCACACCCAGAAGAGCAACCAGAAATCCGTCATCAAACACCTGGAGCACTTCAGGATGGGCTATAAAAGGAGCCAGCAGCTACCACTCCGGTAGCCAGAGTCGGGAGGAGGGAGACAAAGCTTTCTGGAGAGGACTGGAGGAGACAAAAAAGGAAAAATAATTGTGTTTTTGTGTTGTTTTTGTGGGACTGTGTTGTGCCTGTGGGAATGGGGAAGGCATTGCCCACAGGCAAAGAAAAAGAAATAAAACATTTATTTGTTTTATCAGTGTGCCTCCTGTGTCTGTCTGTGTCAGGTCAGGCGTCCATATAGCGCCTTTTGTTACAAAGTATACTAGCTGTGTAAGCCCATGCTATAAAAAGCCTGGGGTCCTAAAAACTATTGAAATTGTCAGAAAAAAAACTGAAATGTAGAAATGTCAGGATATTGAAAGGAACTACTCTGGGCATCTCTCTCCTAGGAGGATTTGTTTTGCCGACATGCCCGCTTCGCTTGTGTATTAGCAGCTAAGCGAGTTTCTGTTTCCTCGGAGGTGGAGCTCATACCCCGACTCCACATCTCACTTCCGGGCCGGACAGTCAGACACACACATTTCCACGCATAGACGTTTATATACAAAATACATAGATAATTTCTGATAAGGAATATCAAATTGCATGTATGTATAATGCTACCTGTTCCTAAGAAGACGGAGTGAATTAATGTATAATCATAGAAAACATGTGATCAACATTTTATTTTTTTTTAGCAAATCTCATAGCATGCAGCATTAAACAGGCACTTTATAAGCATGAAGAATTGTGAACATTCTTTTTCTGAGATGTGGCCAGTGGGGACCAGACCTTATTTTACACAAAGCCACAAATGCAGGGTGCACTAGTAACAAAACATTAAAAGAAAGCAAGTCATAGGATAGAGCACTCACTCACACACATTGCTTGAATTCAGTCAATCAGTTTGGCCCGAGTAAGGAAATTCACATGAGCACAGAGAAAACAGGAAACTATACACTACATAAAAACATAATAAATTTGACAAATGAGAGGAGAGCATTCAGTCCACCAAGCCCAGTTTTGTAGCTAATTGCTAAGCTGTCCTAATATCTCATCCACATGCTTCTTAAAAGTTGCCAAGGTTTTTGCTTGAACTGCATGTCACAGTCAATTGTTCCAGATTCCTACATCTCTTTGCATAAAGAAGTGCTTGCTGGCTTCAGTCCTAAATGCACTTCCTCTTAATTTCCACTGATGTCCTCAAGTATTTGATTCATATTCAAGCTGAAAGAACATTGCTGGATCTACTTTACCAATGTTTTTGAGAATTTTGAAGACCTGGATTAGGTCTCCACATAGTCTCCTCTTCTCAAAACTAAACAGGTTTAATCCTCTGAGTCTGTCAGAGTGGGACATGTCCTTAAGTCCAGGGATGCACTTGGTTGCTCTACTCTGTACATTTGTAAGCTCTACTCTGTCTTTCTTATAATGTGGTGACCAGACCTATACACAATACTCCAGGTGCAGTCACACTAGTGCATTACATAGTCTAAGCATAATGTCCCTCGATTTACAGTATATTAGAACATTAGAACATTGGAACAATTTAGACGAGAACAGGCCATTCAGCCTAACAAAGCTTGCCAGTCCTATCCACTTAATTCTTCTAAAAAAACATCAAGTCGCATTTTGAAAGTCTCTAAAGTCTTACTGTCTACAACAGTACCTAGTAGCTTATTTCAAGTGTCTATGGCTCACTGTGTAAAGAAAAACTTCGTAATGTTTGTGTGAAATTTACCCTTAACAAGTTTCCAACTGTGTCCCTGTGTTCTTGATGAACTAATTTTAAAATAACAGTCTCGATCCACTGTACTAATTCCCTTCATAATTTTAAACACTTCAGTCATATCACCTCTTAATCTTCTTTTGCTTAAACTGTATTAATCTTTCCTCATAATTCATCCACTGTAGCCCTGGAATCAGCCTAGTCGCTCTTCTCTGGACCTTTTCTAGCGCTGCTATGTCCTTTTTGTAGACTGGAGACCAAAACTGCACACAGTACTCCAGATGAGGCCTCACCAGTGCATTATAAAGCTTGAGCATAACCTTCTTGGACTTGTACTCCACACATCATGCTATATAACCTAACATTCTATTTGCTTTCTTTGTGGCTTATGAACGATAATTATGTGCATTATGAAGTATATACTGAAGCCACCTTAGCTAGGGATTGATCCACGGAGCTAATGTTGTTAGCTGGTAGAGCTACCTGATGATCTTGCAATATCAAACAAAAAAATAGTATGAAACATGTAATGTGTGTAAATGTAGAAATACTGATTGACTCATCTTTTTCCTTTAAAATGCAAAAATAATCTCCATAATATAACATAACATTCCCAGACTTGCTTAATTTCATTCTGGTAAAAGGGGCTTCAGAGTCTGTACTGGCAGAATCAGGTAGTCAGTCGCATCACCACAGGGTCTACCTATAAAGGATTATCATCTAACCTACCATGCCGGTCTTTGGAATATGGTATTAAAACCAGCATACTGTACCTGGATATCAACGACACTAGACCAAAGAGTATACCAATGATGCTGAGCCTGTTAGGCAGCAATGCTAGCCTCTGCACCACCATGCTGCCCTTAATTATTTGAAACATCATTAACATCAGATTTCTAGTGTTAACAAAACTTCAACTGCAACAAATTTCAAATACTTTCAACAATAATTAGCTAGGAGGCACTATGTTTTTATAATGGTTGTTATAGATTAGCTACCAAAGCATCTCCTTAGCTTGCTGTAATGAAGCAGATCTCGCCTAGGGGAGCTAATTAACTTAAAAAAACAGTTCTTGTGAATGAATTTAACAGCTCTCCCACCATTGTGTTATACACTTCAAGACAAAACGCATAAAGTAAAGGACAGCATAGAAGAAAAAGTTAATGTACAGTGAGCCACCCATGGGAGAAGTATGGGGCAAAAATAAGCTGAACATTAGTTCAGAAAATGACAAAAAATATAGTGATATGCAAGTAGATCCATTCTTAAAAAGAGGGGAATTAAAGTGAGATAGCCCTTTGTTTTACTGTGGCTACTCACATGTTCGCCATTGCATGTCTGCGGTGAGGAGGTAAGGATCACACTAAAACCAAATAATACTGGTCTTTCTATTTCCACTAAATTGTCATATGAAAGTCCCTTCAGATACGTTACTATCCTTATTATCACTCGTGTTATTGTACTTCACTTAAAGCTATTATCCCAGATATTTGAAATCACTTCCAAGTGCAAAATTGTCTGGAACATTTTTTATACATAAGTATTTTGACAGGTGCAAGAAAATCTTTTTGATTATTTATGATACAATCCTATCATTTCAGCCAGTTACATGTGTTTTTTATCATTTCACTTCTCCGACAGCCTTTATTTGAACTGCCATTGTCTTTTTGCAAGTGGGATCTTATATTAGGAAGCAGCAGGGCCGCAATAAAGACTCAGATGGTAAGGGGCCCTGTTTTTATTTTAATAAGTAGGCTGAAGTCAGTTATCATTGGCAAAGCTAATAGCTTAATTGGCACTGATGATTATGTGTTGTAACAATGAGTTCTCTGGCATGCCCCCAGCTCCGGAGACCAAAATCAATCAGATCCTTTAAACAAAAACACTGCAGGAAAGTGCCGCAAAATATTGAGCCCACGCATTTCATTAAGCAAGTCATTAACTGCGCCAGCTGAGGTGATCCCCAGATTTCAATCCTCTTTGTGTTCCCCTCAGACATAATATGACAATTAAAAAAAAAATAATAAGCTTTGTAAAATTCAGCCCTTCTATACGTATCTGATTAAAGCTTTACATAAAATAGACATATAAAGCTTTCTATGCAGCTGTTCTGCTTATCCACTACAGGGTTGGGTTGTGGTTGTAGTAGGCCAGCCATTTGCATGGAACCTTATAAATACTTAACTGTAGTGTATGTATGTGTACAGTATATATATATATATATATACAGTATATATATTCAGTCAGTCAGTCATTTTACAACCTTCTATATCCCAACACAGAGTCACGGGGGTCTGCTGGAGCCAATCCCAGCCAACAAAGGGCGCAAGGAAGGAACAAACCCCGGGCAGGGCGCCAGTCCACTGCAGGACACCCACCCACACACACACACACACACCAAGCATACACTAGGGACAATTTAGAATCGCCAATGCACATAACCTGCATGTCTTTGGCCTGTGGGAGGAAACCGGTACACCCGGAGGAAACCCACGCAGAAACGGGGAGAACATGCAAACTCCACGCAGGGAAGACCTGAGAAGCGAACCCAGGTCTCCTAACTGCGAGGCAGCAATGCTACCTACCTAACAGGAGCAGCCGAAAGAAGAAGAAGAAGATATATCTATATATGTAAAAAGCCTGGGGTCCTAGAAACTATTGAAATTGTCAGAAAAAAATAGAAATGTACAGATGTCAGGTAATTGAAAGGAACTACTCTGGGCACCTCTCTCATAGGAGGTTTTGTTTGGCTGATGTGCTGGCCTCGCTTGTTTATTAGCAGCTAAGTGACGTGTCTCTTTCGACTGTCTCTTTCTTCGTAGTATTCATTTTGCCAATGTGTTCGCATCGCTTGTGTATTAGTGGCTAAGCAAGTTTCTCTCTTTTCTCGGTGATTTTACTTTGGTGACAGAGTTGCTTTCTTTGAGCTTCATGCTGTAGCCTTTCATTTCTGGGGCAGACAGACAGACACACATACTTCCATGCATACATTTATATATATACAGTATATATATATATATATATATATATATATATATATATATATATATATATATATATATATATAAATAAAGTGACTTTTAGGGGATGTTGCAGCACCCCAAACCCCAGACACCGCCATGGCGACACACCTTTCAGTGTAAATGCAAAGTTTCTTATAATTCTTTTACCTTAGCAAAGGCTTCTGTGTAACAAATTGACGAACATAATACTCTTCTCTTCCACTCCTCACAGACAAGCTTTATCCTCTTCCACCCGACTCCAATTCTCCTGGATGAGGAAGAATAGCTCCTTTAATCTGAGACCTGGGAGTACTTCCAGTGCTAGAACATTTCCCATAGGAAGTCCAACAAAGTAGGGATTGCACATCCCTGCAGCATCCCGTGGTATCACCCAGAGAAGCCAAACAGGGTTCCACTCTGGGATTCCAATTACCAGTGTACACTATGGGTAACCTGCAGGGTACTGAAACCCAGTTTATTGGGTGAGAAAGTAATGGTATGCTGTTGTATCCCCCAGTCTTTCCAATGTATTGGCCTCCTCGCCAATCCTTGCCATTCATTACAATGTATATATTATTAAAAAAGAATGTGCCAACGACCTCCCACTGTGCAGTTTTTTTTGTGGGAGAGCACTAATATCACATATGTCCACAGATCTCTAGGAACTGAAGAGCTGCAGTAAGCCTGCAGTGGAAACAGTAACAAGGGGCAAGGGTGGGAGGAATTGGACTATCACTGGACTATCAGTGGCCTGTGTGTATTGTGACACATGGAGCACACATTAAGGGTTTGTAAAGCCAGTGATTAAACTCAGTTAAAGCTCAGTTTTCCTAACTTTAGATGTAAGACACATATTTGTAAGAAAAAACAATGAGAATCAAATTCATTCTAAAAAGGAACATATTTTTATAGACCTAATAATTCTGAGCATATTATTAGGAACACTACACAAATACTGTGAAGGACCTCATGTTGCTCTCAAAACAGCCTCAGTTTTTCATGGCATGGATTACAGAAACATTACTTTAGATTTCTGGGCCACGTTGACATGAATGTATCATTCATGTTGTTAATCTCCTGTTCTACCACATCCCATAATTGTTCTACTGAATTCAGATCCAATAACTAGGACGGCTACTTTAGAGTACTGAACTCATTGTCACAAAACCATTTTGAGATGATTTTTGCTTTGTGACATGGTGCATAATCGTGATGGAAGCAGCCATTAAAAGATGGGTAAGTTGTGGCCATGATGTACATGGTCAGTAACAGAACTCAGATAGGCTGTGTCATTCAAGTAATGACTGATTGGTTTTAATGGGCCAAGTGTGCCAAGAAAACATGCCCCACACCAATACACCACCAAACAGCCCAAAACAGCAGATCAAGTCTTAACTCTAATGATGTGTGCACTGCTATGAACTGGCGTAAAAGACAGAATGGTTTCCCGAAAATAAAAAATATTGGTTTGAAAATGGATAAATGGAAACTGAGAAAATTAAGTGGAAAAAGGTAAAAGAGAGGTACAGAATATGTTACACGTATTAAAAGAAACAAGCAAAGCCCAAAAGTAGCATCGTCCTTTAATAATTCATTCCCTGTGATTTATATCTAGACCAAAAGCAACTTTGTGTGGGGTAATTTTGATCACGGACTCTTTGCTCCTGACTGATCTGCAGCACTATAAATTAGTCATGGGCCATTGAAGGGGAATCCTAACTGTTTTCAATATCACACAAAGTGAAGGACCTTGGGGTCACCAGGCAATAAATAATAAAACAAGGCCTGGCAGAAGTCAGTCACTGAATTATTCAAGTGCGCACAAGTTCAATTATTTGACCCTATTAATGACTCAGACAGAAACACATTAATAGGCTCGGGATTTTGAGTTCCCTTTGTATAACTCTCACTGATCCTGACATCTTCAGTAAAAGAAGAATATGCCCATTAGCTCTCTTTTAATCTGTCATTGATCATTAAAGCTCTTTTTTATCTTGCTTCATAAAGCAGATAGACTAGAAACATGAGGCATAGGTTTTCTGTACATTTTTCTGTGTAGCATATGAAAGGAGACAGCTAATTCGTCTTCAGGTCTCTCCTCTGTTTAATTCACATACAAGTACCTAGTCTATCACATCTCATCTGACATCGAGTGATGTAAATAACATGAAATCGACTACTCCAGTTACTTATATTAAAGTAGACATGGCCATCATCTGTCCTTCCACTGTTGAACTCACTTCATTCTATTTCAGGGATGTTATGTGACTGAGGCCAATCAAACTCATGTACAATCCCACACCTAGAAGCTCCCTCACAGTCATTCACTAATGTATATTGTGACAATTTACCTATCAGCAATCAGTGAACCTGCATGTGTTCGGAATGTGAGAGTACCTATTACAAAATGACAAAGACATGGACAGAACATGCAAAACGAGCCAGGAAACAATTAGCAGGCCAGGTAACATACTGTATATTGCACACTAAACTTAGTTTCCACCATGAAAACCTGAATATCCTGCATTGGCCTCTTTATACGTGATATTAAGATGTGTTTTAGGTGATCCAATTAGCTGTAAATCCATTGATGATCAGATTGTACTCAGATCATGTTCAGAAGTGATCAGAAACTGATCGCAACCCTTTTGCAAAAGTGTAATTGAAAATGTGTTTTCTTTTCTCATGTAGTAATCATGTAAGTGGAAACTGATTGGGATTTTACATTGTGTATTCAGCAGTAAAAAAATATAGATGAGTTTCTAGTCACTAGTGAATTCTGTAACTTAAGGGAATGCTCTGCTCAAAAATATTATATTTTAAATGTTACTTACGGGCTGCACGGTGGCGTAGTGGGTAGCGCTGCTGCCTCGCAGTTCGGAGAGCTGGGTTCGCTTCCCGGGTCCTCCCTGCGTGGAGTTTGCATGTTCTCCCCGTGTCTGGGTGGGTTTCCTCCGGGTATTCCGGTATCCTCCCACAGTCCAAAGACATGCAGGTTAGGTGCATTGGTGATTCTAAATTGTTCCTAGTGTGTGCTTGGTGTGTGTGTGTGTGTGTGTGTGTGTGTGTGTGTGTGTGTGTGTGTGTGTGTGTGTGTGTGTGTGTGTGTGCCCGAATGTTAGTTTCCTGCCTTGTGCCCTGTGTTGGCTGGGATTGGCTCCAGCAGACCCCCGTGACCCTGTAGTTAGGATATAGCTGGTTGGATAATGGATGGATGGATGTTACTTACCCAATGTAGCTTGAAGGAACAAACAAGAAAAAATTTCCTCTTATATTTTAATGCTGAACTGAGACAAAAAAGTTTCTGATCGACCAACACTGGACAACAGCACACAATATCAAAACATGCATAAAAACTCTCACGGTAGTCATGTTGCAAAATCCACATGTCAAGTCATCTAGTTGTAAGCTCACCACATCTCAAACACATGTATCTTTCACAAAAAATATTGTTCAATAAATCATTTCCTGTAAACAAAATCATTGTTATCTTCGGGTCTGTAGTTTTGTGTACGTTTATTGTTGTTTTTTTTCATTTTTTGATTCTTTTTCATAATTATATTTAATCTCTTATTATGTTTTCAATTATGTAATGTTACTTTAAATGTGCCTCGATTCATTGCACTTTGTGGGTGGAGCCACAGGGGGCGGGCCTATCCTGACATCACCACTCTTGAGCCATCCCTTTGGCTATTTAGGGGAGAGCAGAAGGGGCTCAGATCAGGAGATGAATGTGTTTGTTTGCACTTCTTTGTTTTAGTAAGTATTGATATTTTTATATTTGGATTCTCTGATTTTTGAGTATTGTCTGCTCTTGTCATGACCTAGGGTTCATTTTAATTTTTTTCTGAAGGAAATACATTTTTCCTTCACAAAAGAAAGCTTCTCTGTTATGTTGTTTAACATGGAGAATCTTTTGTTAAGTTGAAAGTTCATTTAGATAACCTTTATGAAAAGAGTAAAGTTATTAGCTTTATTGCTTTTAAAGTTTACTTCAAGGTTAGGTTTTGCTGTGTCTGATGTTGCTAGGGGTGGACCTCTGGAGGTTGCAACTTGTGTTGTCATTGATGCAACAATATACAGTGGTGCTTTGTACTTCAAACTTAGTTCTTTTCACGAGGCCATTTGAACTCTGAATTGTTCGAAGTGGGGGCTGGGGGGTCTCGTGACCTCAGAACCCCTGCAGATTTTGTTTTTTTCTTCAGCCCTCTGGAGTTTTTTTTTGTGTTTTTTCTGCCCTCATTGGCCATCGAACCTTACTTTATTCTTTGTTAATTAGTATTGCCTAATTTTTACATATTTTTTTCTTTCTTCATCATGTAAAGCACTTTGACCTTCATCATTTGTATGAAAATATGCTATACAAATAAATGTGGTTTAAGTCTGAATCAATGTTCCCCATTAAAAATAATGGAAAGTGAATTAATCCCTTCCCAGACCCTAAACAATACCCAATTTGATAAACTTGAACACCAAATATACATAATTTAAGGTAAAAATAACACAATTAAATGCTTTAATTAAATCATGAAAACAATAAATAAAAAACATTAATACTGTATAATAAAATGAAAATTGAATTGACCGTACCTTAGTGAGGAGTGATGATGTTCAATGTGGATGTCATGGTTAATAGATACGCACCAAAAATAAAGCAAAAAAAGCACTGAAAACAACACAAGCATAACGCAAGAAATACTTACACAGCGAGAGCGAGAGACGACTTGGCCACACAACAGATGGCTTTTAATCTGTTGCTGCATTTATTCACTGCGCGTGCGATTTGAACATAGATCATTTGAACTCTGGATCAAATTTCTCTCAAATTTAGTGTTCAAACTCTGGAACGTTCAAAGTTTAAATCGCTCAAAGTATGGCACAACACTGTAATTAGTCACCATTTTGAACTTTCCACTATCCAGATTGGTTGATACCTAAAGACTTTATTTTGTGCATATTTTCTCAAGTTTATTTTGGCTAAGAATTTGTTTTGTTCTCTGACTTTGTTGCTGATTTTCCTACTTTGTTTTTGATGTGCTAGAAATCTTTTCAGTTAAGAGAACTTGCTGACCATGTCTCTTTCATCCACTCATTGGTTCTCGTACAATCTCTGCAAATTCCTGCGGCGCCACAACACTAAGTTGGACCTTTGAAACAAGTGTCCCTGAAGGAAAGAGTATCCCAAAGAGAGTTAATGAATTAGAAAGGCAATTTTCTAATTTAACCGCTGCCTTAAATCAGTTAGAGGAACAGTAACATGTTAAAAATGATGGTCGAAATGAGAGCCCAGATACCAGGATCCCTGAGTAGCGCTGAAAGTGCAGGTGGCGAGCCACACAGTCTACGGGAGAGTGGTGGGAGAGCCACAATTTCATAACTCAAACCTAAATGTTGTTTTTGGCCAACCGCCCTGAACCTATACCAATGATAAGCCAAGATTGTTTATTTAATCTCCTTTTATATAATAAGCCTCTTGAATGGGTGTCCTCCCTATAGTCTACAGACCATCCTACCTGTGCTAAACTAGAAAGAATTTCAGGTTTTTTTTTGAGGTCCCCAACAGTTTTAAAATAATGATTAATAAGTTACCTTATAACTGAGAAATCGTAGCACAAGTGACCATGTGATCACTTTTGAGACACTAGAAGGACCTTATTTTATTTAAAAAAAAAGATCTTTCTCCTGAAATGAGGGTGGTAAAAACTTTAGATGAGACCATCAGTTTACCACTAAGTATGGACTCTCATTTAAATGAAAGAAAGTGCGAATGACATTTTGACAGGGGTGTGTAATAAATCTGTTTCAACCCCCCACACTTTCTACATATAGAAATATAAGTAAATGTATGGGATTAGAGGGACCAAACACAAAGTAATAGAGAAGCAAAGTACACCTATTCTTTAGTTGAATTGGTAGGATGAGTGTTGATAATCAAACTCTGAATACTTCAGTACTCATACCAGTAACAATACTAAATGACTCCAGAGCTGCAGAGAATTTTATTATTGTCCAATGACTACAAGAATGAAAGATTCAGATGGTGCCTTTGTCTATTAAACCATGGGTTATACCTATTGATGGTATTCTAGAAGCTTCTACACCGATCATTAGAATAAAAGTGGGGATTTTTCATAATAAACAGACAATTTTTTTATAATAAATTGTAATAGTCCTGAATTATTCTGGGATAGCCACAGTTAAAATAGCACAATCCTGTGATTAACTGGGAATCAAGACAAATTATTAGTAGGGGCTCCAGATTTTTTTCACAATGTATTAAAAGACCCTTCACTCCTTCTGTTATGTGTGATTCCATTGATCTCCTTTCAGAACATTACCAACACTTTCGGGATGAAGTTAAGCAGAATGACACCTTTTATTGGCTAATTAAAAAGATTACAATATGCAAGCTTTCAGGACCCTTCTTCAGGGAAGATGCAATCACCTGAGTTGCCTCAAAAGCTCACCACATCCATCCTAATTTCTCACTACATCCATAATGGCTAACAGGTTACAACACCCTACTACTACAGGATGAAGTTACAAACCATACGGGACTTGGCTCTATAGTTTAAATGCTTATTTTAATCTGAGTTTCTTCCATTTTTATTCATGACAGCATTTTTTTGGAAGTGGTTAACAATACTTAAGTAAAATAAAGTGTTTGGAACAATGCAATCATACAACTGGATGTCTTAGCATGCGGATTACACAACATGAGTAATGTGAGAGTTTTTTCATGGATGTTTTTGATATATTTGTTGTTATCCAACATTGGTCACCATAGACTTCTATTCTATCAGAATCTTTGCTATCTCTATTATGCATGAAAACACAAAATTATTTTTCTTTCTTGGCATTCACTACAAATTACATGGGATAAAATAAAAAAAAAAAAAACATATTTTTGGGTGGAGTATTTCTTTACTTGACTGATTTCTAAATGTAGCTAAAAAATCTTTTCCTGCCTGACTTCATCTTTTTCTTTGTTGGTAAATCTGTAATAAAACTGAGGTGTGAAGTTTAACCAAGCCATGTGTTAGTATTGTGACACATTGACCTACGAGGTGTGCTCACTCCCTAGTTGCTTCATTACAGGTTTATTTTGAAAGTGCTGGCAAGCTGAAAAGGCTCAATAGTAGTAGATTCCATGAGAAATTCCTAACCCCAAGCTTCAGTGATCAGTGTGTGGAAAATTTAGTCAAATGAAATATTTATTTTAACAAGAGGTGTAAATTAGTCCTAGAGTATTCATTTGACTAGGGACACATCAGTCCATGGTTAAAAATGGTGGGAGATATGAAGAATTTCCTTGATTATTGACCGGCCTTACATATTAAAAAATTAAAATGTAATATTCCAAAAGCACAGATGTCCATTAATACTGCTTGGTGCTCCCCTTGGAAAATGCCTCATTATAAATTAATTTTTCTATCTATCAATCTATGCTTTTATCTCTTAAAATCAGTTTAATTAAGGGATTCTTGGGCTAGATCATTAAAGCACTTGTTGCAAAGGATGAACCAACCCTGGCCCCTGTCTTTTGCAAGGCACATACACACCCTCTAGACTGGATGATTAGTGTTTGTATGTAAACTGCCATCTTCAGGTGTCTCCACAGATGTTCTCTGAGGTTTAAGTCTGGGTTTTTGGCAAGCCCACTCCAGGACAGTTGTAGAATTGTCCCTAGGCCACTCCAGCATTGTATTGACTGTATGCTTTGTGTCATTGTTTTTCTGAAAGGTGAACCATCATCCAGTGCCATTTTAGCACATGGGTTCAATGGGCAGGGTTCAATGGGCACCAAGAGCATAGGGGTCCATGATGTGTCTGATACCTATGTATGTTTCTGTTTTGCTATCAAAACAGGGGCCCCCATACCCCCATACTTTTCCCGGGGGCCTATGATGCTGTTAAGATAGCCCTGTGATCACCCCAGTCTGAGGTTGTATTGACTCTGGAGCAGGTTTTCCTTCAAGGACCTCTCTATATTTGGCAACGCTTATCCTTTCCACTGAAAAGCACCCCCAGAGCATGATGCTACCAACACCATGCTTAGCCTTAGAGATGGTATTAGGCATTTGATGTGCAGTGCTTGGTCTTCATCAGACATAGTGCTTGGAGTTCTGCCCAAAGGTTTCAGTTTTAATCTCTTCTGACCAGAAAATCTTTTTCTCATGGCCCAGAGAGTCTTTTACGTACTGTTTGGCAAACTCCAAGCTGGCTGTCAAATGCACCTGATTGATGGACTGCTGCAGTGATAGCCATCCTTTTGGCAGGTTCTCCCATCTTAGAAGAAGTTCAGAAGCTCTGTTCAGGTTACCGTTGGGTTCTAGGTCACCTTTCTGACCGGGATCCTTCTTGCCCAGTTACTTAGTTTGTCTAGTTTGTCTGGACTGCCAAATCTAGGAAGGTCCAAATAGGTCCTGATGGGTCCAAATCTCTTCCATTTCACAGTTCACTGGGAACATGCAAAGCTTTAGAAATGGTTTTATATCCTTGTCCTGATCAATACCTTGCCACAATTTGGTCACAGAGGTCTATAGTGAGTTCCTAGGACATCATGGCTTAGTGTTTTTTTGTTTTCAGTGTGAATTGTGAAACCGTATAGACACAGAGGTGTGTACCTCTCTAAATGATGGCCAGTTAATTAATTTGACACCAAATGAACTCCAATTGAGTTTTATATCTGAAGGAGAATTAAAGCAAGCAGAATTCACCAGACCACAATTATATGAATGAGAGATTTCAGTTCTTGATTTTTAATAAATTTGCAAACCTTTCTGAAAAAAATTTTTCACTTTGTCATTATGAGTTACTGAGTTTAGATTGGTGTATCTCATGAAGTTAAATCTACAACACAATAAACCATGCAGAGTGTTAAGAGGTCTGAATACTTTCTGAATCCACTGCATGTTTAAGTGCTGCAGTAGGATTTTCTGTCTTCTACCTATAGAGCGAGGGGAAGCGAGCCCCTCAGACAATGAAGCAAAATGGGGGACTCTGAGTAACGGCATTAGTGGTCTGAAATAAGGCTGGACCTTATTGGCATCAAAATCAAATTTGAAGAGGTTTGAAAATAAATATTAAAAATGTTATGATGTTACTGCTCACTCAGTGCGCATTACTGGGTTTGTGAAAAATAACTTCAGACTTGTATTGCTTCACCTTGACACGACGTGCCCCTTCTGTCCCTGCTCTTAACTAACTGGAACAGTAGTATTAGTCTGAGGCATTTGTGTCTATTACATTTCAGTTAGCCTGGTTTTGCTCTAAAACAAAGACAAGACAACAAAGTTTTCTGCTTGTAAATTTCAGTGGAAAAGAACATCAATCAGAACAATGTAAATGTCCCAAATGAAGAAATTTCAAATGAAAGTGCCACTGCCTTTGAAGCAAACATCAGTGCCACTCAGGCAAGCAAATTGGTAGTTTGTGATTGCTGACACAAAAATGCATACATATATATGTCATGAAAAGTGGTTGTTCTGTGTGATGCTGGTCAGAAGGTGTGCAGATTACATATTCATGTATGATGCCATTCTTCCATATAAAATATGATGTCATTCTATGTAGCTAATTGTATATTCCACAATACCAGAGTAAAAGTTCAGCCATTGATGGGGTACTAGTGGGACTCCCTACTTACCTTGAATATTTCACACAGTGGTGATACCACACATCACAGTCTCACAGGTTTAGTTACACTCTTCCTTCTTAAACTTTATCTTCTATAGTAAAGGACACCTTAACAGATAAATAAAATGTATCTGTTGAATCTTGTTCCCAGGACCGACTTGGTAATCTGACATAAGGTTGGGAGTCTACACGTTATGAATGCACATCCTCTTAGGAAGGAAACTTGACTCCCAGTAGTTACTTTGCTGTCCTTTGAAAGATAGTTTGTGGAAAGCAAGCCTCTGAGTGAATCAAGTCAACAGAAATCTATTCTTATGGAAGAATGTCTTAGATGATTTTTTTCTCACTTATTCCTTATTTGAACTGTAATTCTGTTAGTTTGTTTTCCCTCATTATAGCAATTCTGTATCTTAACAGCCTACTTTTTCATAAACTGGAAAATGCAGGAATAAATGTTCCCATAGTCTAACACTGCAGAGGTTTATTAAAATGAAGTTGTGGCATATATTGCAAGAATATTACTCCTGAACTCTCTTACGGTCTAGACTTGCTTATATGTGCCATCATTCACAAAACATGGTCTAATCCTCTTTAAACATCTTCATTATAGGTTTGTTTTGGGGAACTCATTATTTGATTGTGTCACTACTCTTCCCTGACAGGGAAAAAACAACCAGCACTTAACAAGCTAAACTAAAAGCACTTTACAGTCGCTCAAAAAACTAACGTCACTCCCCTTCATGATGATGTAGTGATATGGTACCATTCAATACAAGTGATTTACTGCATCCATCCATTTTCTGATCCCCCCAGGGTCACAGAGAGCTGCATTCTGTCCCAGCAGAAATCAGCCTTGGATATGCTGGTTCACCAGACAACACACTAATATACTGTTTCTCAACCACTGGGTCTCGCTCATTCACCAAGAGGGATATTCCATCTGTGTTCGATTCACAAAGGGGGACCACCACACCCCTGTTCCATCATGCATGCATTACAATTACCATGTGGCAATGCTCTCTCGCTCTTACATTCTCAACTGTTTCATGAAGGGTGTAAGGACTCCACCGCATGTCTGGGTCATCAACACACTTTAAAAGGCAGAACTGGGCCTCAAGACAGTAAAAGTTGAGAAACACTGCATACAATCTCAATTCTTAATTGTGTGAAAAAAATGAGTCACCTAACCTAATCAGCTTTAAAGACATTTCTGTAGACCAAGGAGGTGCAGTCACTCAAAAGCATAGCACACTGACTCCTTGTCCCTGTTACAGTATGATTGGGGTCTTATTTAAGGCTGTAACTTATAATTATGCTGTATATACATGTAATTGAATTTGACCTTTAAAGCATATTAAATATCATTACAATGGTCCAGAGCTGCTTCCTTGAACCAAGACAAGCTGGAATGGACCTCCCTGATTCTGATCTGGTTTACTGTACCACAAACAGGATATTTGTAAAGAGGTGGATGGATGGATATGCAAACTTGAATAATTTTGGCATAACATTTCAGAAACATAGTAGTTTTTATTTAATATCTAGATTTCCAATACTTTAGTATATGCATACTACTCATTTGTTATTATCAAAAATGACCCAAGTTAGGGCCAACCTGTAACATAAGCACAGTCTCTTTGACAGGAGCACATAGACACAAAATAAACCGGTGAAGTCCACGATTTATCAACTGCCTTTAGTGTGTTTTTTTAGTGGGCAGCACAGTTATGGTACTAGGCTATGGGATAGTTGGTCCAGAAAACAATGCCAGTTTAAATGGTGAAATGTTATAGTTTCTCTGCACCCCCCCAGAATACAGAAGTAAGAGACTGCTTATGTAGGGGAAGATGGATATGCCAAATCTTAATAGGATGTGATTGGCACCATATTGGAAGGGTCCTCAAGGCTGACATTTGCACTGGGACAAGCATGTCTTGCTTGAAAACATCTGCTACATCCTACTTATATAAAAAATATACACTCCATATGTCTGCACTTCCTTTAAGCTTGTTGTTTAAATACCGTGGGAATGGAGAGGGCAGCACTAGTGATGTACAGTCAGAAGTGATGTCAGGCATCTTCTGGCGGCTGCTTCTCTATTCTAGGAATTGAAACAGATATTGGCTAGAGACTGTGCAACGCCTAAAGATTAATTCCCATGTTTCCTTTCTTCAAAGCCCATGAGATACTCCCAATGCTCCCATGACTGACCAAATATACAGTGGATTCAGAAAGTATTTAGACCCCTTCATTTTTTCCCATTATGCTATGTTGCAGCCTTGTGTTAAAATCATTTAAATTAATTTTTCCCTCACATCAAGCAACAGACAATACCCCTGAATGACAAAGTGAAAGCAGAATTTTAGTAAAAGTATTAAAAATAAATAACTAAAATGTCAAATACGGCACAATATTGCTCATACCCTTTACTACGGCCCTTTGTATCAATTGCATCCCATTCTATTGATCATTGTTGAGATGTTTCCACACCTTCCTCAGAGTCCGCCTGTGGTCAACTCAATTGACTGGACATGATTAAGAAAGGCACACACCTGCCCATTGAATTAGCAGCAGTTGACAATGTGTATTTGAGCTAAATCAAAGTCATGAGGTTGAAAGAATTACCCACATAACTTAGAGACAGCATTGTGTCAAGGCACAGCTCTGTTGAAGGCTACAAAAAATTCTTCAGCACTTAAGGTTCCCCGGAGCACAGTTGCCTTCATAATTCTTAAAAGGATTAACTCTGAAAACTACCATGACCCTTCCTAGAGCTGGCAGCATGGTCAAACTAAGCAATCATGGGTAAAGGACCGTGGCAAGAGAGATGACCAAACACCAAATATCCACCCTGGTTGAGCACCTTAGAACCTGTGTGGAGATGAGAGAAACTTCTAGATGGACAATCATCATTGCAATATTCCAACAATCTGGGATTTATGGCAGGGTGGTGAGAGAGACACTGGAAAACTCACTTAAAGTTTGCACAGGGCACCTGAAGGACTCTCACACTGTGAGAAACATAACTCTCTGGTCTGGTGAAACTAAGATCAGCATCATGTCAGGAGGAAACCAGGAACCGCTCATCACCTGTGCAATACCATTTCAAAAGTTAAGCATGGGGTGGCAGTATCATGATTTGGGGTTGGTTTTCAGTAGTGTGGACTGTGAGACTAGACAGGGTTGAGGAAAACTGAACGAATAAAGTATAGAGATCTCCTTATTGAAAGCCTGTTCCAGAGCACTCTGGACCTCAAACTGAGCCAAAGACTTACCTTCCAAAAGGACAAGAACCCTAAGCAGAAAGCAAAGACAACACAGCGGTGGCTTAGGAATATCTCTGGGAATGTATTTGAGTGTCCCACCCAGAGACTGGACTTGAATCAAATCAAACATCTCTGAAGAGACCTGGAAATAACTGTCCATCAACGTTTTCCATCAATTGTGACAGATCTTGAGAAGATCTACAGAGAAGAATGGCAGATATTCCTCAAATTCAGGTGTCCAAAGCTTGTTGTATCACACCAAGAAGACTCCCTGATGGAATCAATGCCAAAGAGGTTTCAACTAATTACTGAGCAAAGTGTCTGAATGCATATGATAATGTGATAGTTCAGTTTTTAATTTTAATACATTTGCAAAAATTTCTAAAATCCTGCTTTGGCTTTGTCATTTTGGGATAGAAAGTGTTGCTTGATGTAGGGAATTATCACACCTAATCAATACATCCTGACATGTTGTCTGCTTGGAAAAGAGGCAAATGGTCAAGTGTAAGTTCCTTTCCCCAATCTAAGCTGCTAACTCCACCTTCCCCACAGATGTTTGGTTAATAAATCACTTTTATTGCTTTATTTTATTACCCAGTCTTTATTTGTTAAATGAGATTCTTTATGTGCATTCAATTAGTCTTATTTGATTTTTAATTTATTTTAAAAAACAATATTATGAGTAAATGTCCTGCCACTGAAAATTATTTAGAGAGGCGCTGTTGGTTAATATGTTTCACAATTCCTCTATTCAAATCCTGAGCTTGGTCATCATCTGTGCAGAGTCTGCATGTTCTCCCAGTTTCCACATGGGTTGTTCTCCAAGTGAATGCATCAACACTGAATCACAGATTGCTTTTTGTTTTTCTCGGTGGTAGAGTTTAGAAAACACTAGACAGAAACCATAAGCTTGAGACAAGCAGAAATCAATTGATGGCAAACATTCATAAAAAGGTGAATTAGAAATAGCACTAAAATGTGATTACAGTGGTGTGAAAAACTATTTGCCCCCTTCCTGATTTCTTATTCTTTTGCATGTTTGTCACACAAAATGTTTCTGATCATCAAACATATTTAACCATTAGTCAAATATAACACAAGTAAACACAGAATGCAGTTTTTAAATGATGGTGTTTATTATTTAGGGAGAAAAAAAATCCAAACCTGCATGGCCCTGTGTGAAAAAGTAATTGCCCCCTTGTTAAAAAATAACCTAACTGTGGTGTATCACACCTGAGTTCAATTTCCGTAGCCACCCCCAGGCCTGATTACTGCCACACCTGTTTCAATCAAGAAATCACTTAAATAGGAGCTGCCTGACACAGAGAAGTAGACCAAAAGCACCTCAAAAGCTAGACATCATGCCAAGATCCAAAGAAATTCAGGAACAAATGAGAACAGAAGTAATTGAGATCTATCAGTCTGGTAAAGGTTAGAAAGCCATTTCTAAAGCTTTGGGACTCCAGCGAACCACAGTGAGAGCCATTATCCACAAATGGCAAAAACATGGAACAGTGGTGAACCTTCCCAGGAGTGGCCGGCCGACCAAAATTACCCCAAGAGCGCAGAGACGACTCATCCGAGAGGTCACAAAAGACCCCAGGACAACGTCTAAAGAACTGCAGGCCTCACTTGCCTCAATTAAGGTCAGTGTTCACGACTCCACCATAAGAAAGAGACTGGGCAAAAACGGCCTGCATGGCAGATTTCCAAGACGCAAACCACTGTTAAGCAAAAAGAACATTAGGGCTTGTGTCAATTTTGCTAAGAAACATCTCAATGATTGCCAAGACTTTTGGGAAAATACCTTGTGGACTGATGAGTCAAAAGTTGAACTTTTTGGAAGGCAAATGTCCCGTTACATCTGGCGTAAAAGGAACACAGCATTTCAGAAAAAGAACATCATACCAACAGTAAAATATGGTGGTGGTAGTGTGATGGTCTGGGGTTGTTTTGCTGCTTCAGGACCTGGAAGGCTTGCTGTGATAGATGGAACCATGAATTCTACTGTCTACCAAAAAATCCTGAAGGAGAATGTCCGGCCATCTGTTCGTCAACTCAAGCTGAAGCGATCTTGGGTGCTGCAACAGGACAATGACCCAAAACACACCAGCAAATCCACCTCTGAATGGCTGAAGAAAAACAAAATGAAGACTTTGGAGTGGCCTAGTCAAAGTCCTGACCTGAATCCAATTGAGATGCAATGGCATGACCTTAAAAAGGCGGTTCATGCTAGAAAACCCTCAAATAAAGCTGAATTACAACAATTTTGCAAAGATGAGTGGGCCAAAATTCTTCCAGAGCGCTGTAAAAGACTCATTGCAAGTTATCGCAAACGCTTGATTGCAGTTATTGCTGCTAAGGGTGGCCCAACCAGTTATTAGGTTCAGGGGGGCAATTACTTTTTCACACAGGGCCATGTAGGTTTGGATTTTTTTTTCTCCCTAAATAATAAAAACCACCATTTACAAACTGCATTTTGTGTTTACTTGTGTTATATTTGACTAATGGTTAAATGTGTTTGATGATCAGAAACATTTTGTGTGACAAACATGCAAAAGAATAAGAAATCAGGAAGGGGGCAAATAGTTTTTCACACCACTGTAGGTCATAGCTTGAAATTCTTAGCAGAACCTCATTTTTTGTTCCTTTTGTTAAGCATCCTTACTGTCAGTTTTTCAAAGTACGGTCGTTACACTTACTAATCATAATGTCAGAGATTAATGGTGATTAGCACATGGAAGTACATATTGCACTGTACATGTGACAATAATGGCCTTATAAACCTATTAGCCCTATTACTGCCATTCTTCAGTCTTAATTAAGATGAAGTCAGACGAGTCATCAATTGACATGTGCACAGCAACATGCTGTACGTGGAAAGAGTCCTGAAATATCAAATGTGACTCTGAATAAATAATCCATCCACTCATTTTCTATACCCACCAACCCTAAGCAGAGTCATGGGGAAGCGAGAGCTGACATCATCAATACAGCGTACAAAAAGAATGAAAAAGTAAAATAAAATCAATTTCAAAGAAACAAAATATGGAAATATAATACAGAAGAAATTTTAATTTAAGTTAATCTAAATTTAATACACAGAAAATCCTGATATATTCTAAATTGTCCAGGTAGATGTGTGCCTGAGTTAGCCACACAGTGGAATACCCCATTTTCCAGAGCTGCTCCCCCATACCTGAATTAATTGTATTTATGTGCAGTACATGAAAATAATATGTTTATGTTAACAATAACAAACACTGAGAGACTGGCTGTGTGACTCTTCTGCTACACTGACACAATTAAAATTGATCTCAGTTGATGTAAGGACAGACACAAAAAACAAAAGAACTTTCACTAGAAAGTGATATTGCTCAAGCCTGCACTTTGCCCGAGACTGCGCCATTGAAGTGCAATGCCATGATTGCTAAAGGGCTGCACAGACTTAATCTATACATTGAACTTTTTTTTGTCCTTTTAGGAGATGTATCACTGCATGATCTACAGCACTCCAGCATTGCTCTTAGTGAGATGTTGCAATTGAATTATTGGCCATCTATCCAATTAATGAACCCGCTTTGTGAATATGGAGTCACGGGGAACCCAAGCCTATCCTGGCAGAATTAGGGATAACTACCTTGGAGCCAGCCTTGCAAAAGGTGCCAGTGATTTCATGGTCACTCTTGTGTGCACACTTGTTTAACTTTGAACCACCAATTAGCCTAACAGGCATGTTCTTTGTGAAGGAAATAATATTGAATAAGTCATTAATTAGCTACAATTATAAAACATTTTTATAGGTGATCAAAGCGCTTTACACAGATAGACAGGCGCTACTTCAGCCACCACCAATGTATAGCATCCACATGCGTGATGCTATAGCAGTCATTATTATGCCAGTATGTTCACCGCACATTAGTGATTAGCGTTGAAGGGCTGAAAGAAATAGTCATTTAGAGTCAGAGAATGACTAGGTAGCCTGAACGGACAAAGCTGTGATGGGCAATATCACCAGGACTTTGGGGTACAAATTAGACTTTCTGACCACAGAGAGTCAAAACCTTGGTTTAACATCTCATCTGAAGGATAGCACTATTTTATCAGCACAATGCCCCTGTTACTGCACTGTGGCGTCATTATCCGCACATAGACCACAGAATGAGCGCCCCCTCAGCTCTTCTTTCAGCAGCAACCCAAGCTTTGTTGGTTAGTCTCCTATCCAAGTATGTAAGAAAAGTAGATTACCAGGAGAAAGACGATGCAGTGAGAATATACACACTCCATACATACTACTTGTACAGTATAACCAGGCATGGATTCGAACCCAGTCGTTTTGAAGCCCTAAGACAGCAGCAGAAATCACTGTGCCAAACTGTTGTCTATATTTTGAAAATAAGCAGAACAATTAACCTGGATTAAGTGATTGGATAATTGATTAAAGAGCAGCCATAATCCAGCAAGTGGAGTGTGATGTATGAACGTGTGTTGTACAACAGAGATGTTCCAAGATGTTTTTCATGCATATAGTTCTCATTTAGCCAGAGAAAATCCTGATAGATTCTAAATTGTCCAGGTAGATGATCTTCATCTTCACTTTATTTATCCTTCAGCACTAATCACTCCACTATTGTGCTGCCATGGCAGGTTTGGGTGCAGGGCTAAATGAGATGCCATTCTGCTTTAGGGCCTACTCAATTTAGGGCTGTCATTTCACCTACCACACACATCTAGGTAAGCCAATGCAGATATGAGGAGAACATATCATATCCATACAGGCCAGAATTCACACCCAGAGTAAAGAAGCTGGTAGTCAACTATGCTAACCACTGTGCCACCATGCCACAGCCATTTTTACTGAGCACCAAATAATTAAATTAACAAGAACACATGAAAACTAGTGAAGGGCTGAATGGATTATGGATGGTAATTTCCATTTCCTTCATATTGTTAAAATGCAGGGAAAAGTAATAGCTGGGCGTGACTTGCCATTTATTATTTGCAAATCCCTTTAATATTATAAAGCCCAATTTTATTATTTTTTTTTGTTTTGTTTCGGTGGCTTTCCTCATACCTAAGTACTGCAAAATCACCTACAGTGAATCTCTCATTTCAAGAGCCATTCATACAATCTAAAACTCATTATTGTCTTTTTCTTATGATGATCCTATTGCCTTCTGGTGCCGCTCTCAAGTCTGAGAGGTTTCTCAGTGCTGCTCATGTTTGTTGAACATGTCCTGTGTGTTTAATGTATAACAACCATTCAGTTCTCGCTGAAATACTTAATGGGAGGTTTTCAAGTGCTCTTACTGTGTGCTCTTCTAAACCCAATTAAGAATGTCATTATTAGAAATAGACAGCAGGCCATTGGTTCCATTTTACTCATAATGGCTTCTAGTTGTATAGATGGTTAATGTCATGCAGTGGAGGCATTTTAAAATAAAGGTCATCTGGCTGGCATATCACATTAGGGAGGCCTGAATTTACTCTGCAATAATCCTTTTTTAATTTGTGTTTTTGTTTCTAAAGTTTCATGTTTGGGCAGCATGAGGGCAAACAGCTTTGTGCTTTGGCCTTACAGCTCCATTGGCCTCAGTTTGATTTCCTGCCTGACTAGCTGTTCAGTAAAATTTGCACATTCTCCCTATTTGTCTTTATTTTGTATTCCATCCCAAAGTGTGCCTAGTTAAGGACTATCATCCAGGGTGGTTTCCTGATGCCAGCTCCTGTAAATCCGTGACAAAGCATAAGCACACAGTTGATTAGTGATGAAGAACACTTTGGATGGCAATACGTGTAGAAATGTATGCCTGGACGGATCTACTGTATGGGTGACTTGGGTGCACACTCTGGGGTCTTGGCATATGCGAGGAAAATACCTAATAACAGGATAAGTCCACATTTTCCCTTAGAGTACAGGTACTCACTGCAACCTGCTATCTAATAAACACCAAAGTTCTAAACCTGTCCAAGTAAAAAAGCTTCCAAAATAAAAAAGTATGAGTCCTGATTGGTTGATATAGGTGGGGCAGGATCAGAGAAAGACTTATAGATTGGTTTATGAGACTGTACATTTGCATGTTTACCTTGCCACACAAGGGAAAAGGTAAAATTGGATGGTGTGGAAGATCAGCCCAGCTACAGACAGACACCGGACACACAGAAGTCTGTACACATGCTTTTATATTCTTTTTCTTCTTCACACAACACAGTGCCCAAATCACCACAATAAACTCAGTCCTTTACTTTTACTGTGCCAGGTGGAGTGCTGGCTCTGAGGCTAGGGATCTGCACTGGCAATCGGGAGGTTGCTGGTTCGAATCCCGTAAATGCCAATAGGGACTCTGCTCTGTTGGGCCCTTGAGCCAGGCCCTTAACCTGCAATTGCTGAGAGCTTTAAGTAATGAGAAAAGCGCTATATAAATGCAAAGAATTATTGTTCTTTCTCCTTCTCTTCTGCAGCCTCCACTCCTCTCCTGCAAGCTCCGTCCTCTTCCTTCCCAACTCCAGCTCCCTGAATGGAGTGAGGCGGCCCCTTTTATAGTTCACCCAGATGTGTTCCAGGTGCTCCCTGATGACCTTTCTGCCGCACTTCCTGGTGTGGCGGAAATGCAACATGGGCACCAGGAAGCACTCTGGGTGTACCTGCTTTCTGTTCCGTCATCACTTCCTGGTGTGGCAGAAGTGCTACAGTCCATGTCTCTGGAACTATCCAGGTGCCCCCTGGCAGTGGTCATGGACCCCCACAGGGTTGAGCTTCCAATCTCCGTGGTACCCATACAATCCAGGGGGGCTGCATTCTTTCGTCCTGGGGAAGGAATTGCCCCTCTCCCGGTCCTTTGCTTCTCCAGGAATCCCGGTGGGGCAAGGTCCCCAGTCGTCTGTCACAATGGTCATTTTAAACAAGAGCCCAGTGGTTCAATGAGAAGAAAAAACTATTTAAAAAGAAATTCTATTGATGTGAACTATACCTGAAATTTTCAAAAAATAAACCAAAATGATGATCTGAACAAGCACTTTGAACAAGTCAAAAATACTGTGGTTAAAACTAATGAGAGTGATCCTTACATACAGAAAGGACTGGAAAAGACAGCAACGTGCAGTCCAGTTCTGTGGCATCCCATAACACTGGCATAGATATGAGTAACAATATGGAGGATAACAAGACCATTGTAGATAATAAGACACTCCAAAGAATGCCAAACTTAAGCAATCTTTTATTTTATTTGGTGTAAATATGCAAGCCCAGAACACTTGGTTGCATGTTACCTGTTTGCCACAAATGTGTCATAGTCCTTTTAAAAATGTGTAATTGGTGTTCATTAACAACTGCAGATGTGATGTTGCACTCATCAGTTAGTTTGTTACATTTATTGATATACATAGATGAACAAAAAGCAAAGGTGAACTTGACGTGGTACAAAATGTGGGAGTTTGGGATTTTTTTTTTCCCCCTTCAATGTGTGTTGACATATTTGATGTTTATAGTGTGTAGGAATGTGCATATCTCTAGTGGAGCCTTTTGATTTTTGACACCCATGGGTGTGTGAGGGTCTTACTCTGACTTGAGATTTACAATATGCAACAATAAATCCTTCCTGATTAATAAATATTGTTGATAAATCTACACGGTTATTTATTCCCTTGTATGATATGCATCTCCATTTAGCTGAAGATCAGAGCGATCCAGAATTGCTTCAAAATTGAACTAAATTGGTTTGACGATGTTATTTTTGTCAGTGCTTTTTATGACACAAGCTTTATGAGACATGGGGAAAACAGTTCAATCAGTGATGTGTCATGTTGTAATTGTGTAATGGTTAGCTTCCCTTTTATATAATTATTTACGTATATAATTTCCTTAACTTCCAACTACCCCAGTGTACCTATTCAACTCCAGTAATACAGATATTACTTAACAATGAGGATTTTGCTGCCTGAGCACTTTTGAGTATATCTTAAGAATTTTGGCCTGCAGATGACAAAAATTGATTTTAAATTCCTTATCACGTATTTTATTATTGCAATCACCTATTTTTGTGATTTCCTCTCATATTATAAGTATACACTTACAGTACAACAATTATATCTAAAACTTCTGCGTGATCTAGAAGTAGGACACTACTACTAGGAATGCAGCTTGGATATACCAAGTACTGTTGTTTCTTTGTGAACAGAACAGCCGTGCTAGAGAGTCTCATTACATTAATAAAAACTGGTCACTCCATCATAAGCATTTGGTTACAGGGCAGAAAAGTGTGGCACATATCCTATTTATAGACTCAACAAAGGTTCTCTTCATATAAATCTTGGACTAATGAAATATTTTATAAAAGCGATAAACAAGGAAGGTGAAGGGTTTTGATATTTCAGAGAGATGTTTCCATAAATAACAGATCCTAAGATTAAGTAAGGCATTTTTTAGGCCAACAATTCAGAAACACCATCAACGACAAGCGGTTAGAAAATTTGTTAGTTGTGCCAAATGAAACCGTAGAAAAGACATCTCCAGATGTTGTTGAGGATTTTCTTGGCAACTACAGAGCGCAAAACTACCACCATCTAGTTCAAACATACAAAACCATGAGGTTTTGTTGCTAAACATTCATTTTTTACATTCACACTGGGATTTTTTTGGAGCTAATCTTGGTGCAGTTAGTGAAGAACATGGTGAAAGGCTTCACCGGGACATTGCATTGATGGAAAAGCAATATCAGGGCACGTGGGATCCATCGATGAAACAAGAAGCATCAGATGCTGAGTACAGATGAAAACTATCAGAAAAATGGTTTTAGCTCAACTGAACTGTGATGCGTCAAGATCGTTAAGCAATTAAACACACTAAATTCAATAAAAATTAATTTCATGCTCTTCCACATAGTAGAATCGAATGTGAAGTATACAGTAATTATCTCTCTGCAACTCATGGGTAGATGAGGATCTTTCATCAGGGTGACCTCGTGAGTCAATCTGAAATTATATTTCTGTTCATCTTAATTTTTTCTGTTATCATCACAGATTTTAGAGGAAGCAAAACTTTAGAAAAGAGTTGTTTTACAGTGTATTTTTTTGTTGTGTGTTACATTTCTACAACTGCAACGTTTTATAGACCACAGGATTGAACTTTATTTCATCCTATTCCCTCAACATTTAAACCAATTGTAATCGAGCCACCACACGGTTTGCAAAACATGTCACTGGACACTGAGTAAACATTTCTTTTTAATGAGCTGAATGCTTGATTAACTCTGGTGAGAAATGTGAAAGTTGTTTTGCAACCAAGTATATACAGAAAATTCTGGTCTTGTAGACAAAATGGAGTTAAGGAAGTATCAGTCACATATTAATCTATGATGAATTACATGTCAAGGAAATACTTGAACATAATAGAATATGACATTGTCAAACCCAATTCATGGTCATGGCCTATCCCAGTAGCGAGACAGGAACCAACTCTGGATAAGGCATCATTCTTATACATACTAACCCAAACTCACTCTGACATGATACCAGTTTACCTAAAGCTCACATTAGAAGGAACATTTGAGTAACTGGAGAGAAGCACATGCAAATACAAGGCTAATGTATGCCTTAGGATTCAGAATTCAAACCCAGGACTCTGAAGCATTGAGTCAGCAATACAAACCCCTGGGCCACCCAGAAATATTTTAATTGTTTGAACATATTTGAGACGTAACATGTTTTCAAAAAGTTGTTTTACTTTTCTGCTTATTTCATTAATAAGAGCATGTTTATATAGTGCCTTTCATCTTAGACGGCTGAGTTAAAACAGAACGGCTGAGAACAAGAGGTCAAGTGAGCTGCTCAAGGCTGCAGTGTGGAATGTGAATTCAACTGTGACCACCTGCTTTCAGAATCTTGTGTTTAAACATTGAAATGCACGCTGAAGTACCCCACCCCCAAAATACTAAACTCCCATCTGAGGTCCTGTGCTTTCTTGTATGAATGTTAAAGCAATTTGGTGTGAGATCGACTAACAGCTGCTGAAGAACACAGTTTGCACTGTTCCAGCTATACACCCCATGCTGATATGTAGGTTACAACCCCAAACCTGTAATGGAAAAATCAGGTTCAGAAAATTAACAACTAAATAATAATTGGCTGAGTTTACTTTTCTGTCCCATTCCGGGGTTTGTTCCTGCCTTATACCAACACAGGCTTTGGCTGTAAATATTCTGAACTGGATAAAGCAGGTACAAATAATGGGAATTGTATAGAATACAATAAATATTGTTTTATGCACCATTGTGCAAGTAAATGACTTCCTTGGGGTTAAACAGCTTGTCAGTGGCTGAAGTTTTGAGATTTTTGGAAACTTTATTAATCTGACTAAAAAAGTAATGTAACCTTTATCTAAAAAGAATAATATTTATTCCCTTTCAAATAACAGTGTATCCAATTTTAACATTCCATAAAAAAATCCCTGAATTGCACAAAACTGGACAAGTCACCGTGTTGCTCTTTCCTTCGTAGCTCCACCGTGAGGTTACTGCGGCAGACCCAGGTGTTAACAGAATCAGAAGTAAAACTGCCTTTCTTTTGTCAGCGCTGTCATCAGTCGGCCCAGCAGCCTCAGGGTCTGATTAGCTTTCAGCAGCCTAGAAGAATTAAATTTTAATGCTCCTGCCACCTATTACCACAGAAGAATGAAGTGCAATTTTAAATTTTATGAGGCAATCCATTTGTAAAGGCTTTACATTCTGATTCACCTCTGGGTGCAGAGAAGTGAGAAAGTGAGGGGTGCAATTAACTCAATGACTCATTAAAGACATTTTTTTCTTGTATGGGGCTGAATTCATGACTTTAATGTGAATAACTGATTGATATTTATTAATAAAGACCTCATCAGGTTTAAAAAAGAAAAAAATCCTTGCAATTTAATAGTCGAATGACCATTTAGGATGAGATCTGTCTGGGACTGTAGAAATTGTTTTGCATAATGAACACTGAGCTCAGTCCTTGTCTGGGACACAGGTAAATCCCAGAGGGCTCCATTCATGCTCAAACACACATAGGATAAAAAAAATCAAATTATTAACCTAATAAATATGTCTTTGTGAATGTGAGAGGAAAGGAAAACCCATATGAACACTGGGGGAATATGCAAACTCTACACAGGCAACAACCATGCTTGAACCCCAGGCTTCTGTGGTGGATTGGCACCTATTTTGTTTTCTGTCTTGCTCCCAATGCTATCAGGATAGTCTAAGTCCCCCAGTGGCCCTAATTTGGATCAAGCAGGTTTGTGAAGATTACAGTATCTTATATATGAATGTCTACGCGTGGAAGTGTGTGTGTCTGTCTGTCCAGCCCAGAAGTGAGAAGTGGAGTTGGGGTAAGGGCTCCACCTCCAAGGAAACCGAAAACTTGCTTAGCCGCTAATAACACAAGTGAGGCCAGCACTTCAGCAAAATGAAACCTCAGAAGAAAGACAAAGTCGCTTAGCCACTAACATCGGCAAAACAGTATCCCTTTTACTTTTCCTCCCACCGCTATTGCACAAACTATGCAAGCTCATCAGTAAAACAAATCCTCCTAGGAGAGAGATGCCCAGAGTAGTTCCATTCAATTACCTGACCTCTCTAAATTTCAATTTTTTTTTCTGACGATTTCAATAGTTTCTAGGACCCTGGGCTTTTTACAGCGTGGGCTTACATAGTTAGTGTTATTTTATAATTAGGATATGCAATCCAATACAATCCAGTAGTTTTTGGAGACAATGTTCTAAAAGAAAGCATTTTGTAATACATACAAGAAGGATTAGAAGGTGCAATAAAGCAACAGAGAAGAAGATACCTGCAACTAGAATAAGACAAAAATCAGTATCCTACACTCTTTGATAGTACAACAGAAGCTATTCTACAGAAGATGAACTGAACAGTTCCAAAATGTTTAATGAAAAAATGCATCTTCAAAAGATGCCTAAACATGAGTAAATAGGGTGCAGTTTGAAAAGCCAAGAACATAGAGACATTGTCCATTCTTAGCACATCTGGCAGGAGAGAGATGGATAGCAGACAGACAGAGGCAGAACGGACACTTCTTGATTGGACATACAGAGAGAGTAAAGACTGGTGATATTGAGTAGTAGAACCATTCAGAGAATTGAAAGTCAAGACAAGAGTTTTAAAAGGGATCCTTGCAGAAACAGGAAGCCAGTGGAAAGACTGAAGCAGAGTAATAGTAGAAGTGAAACAATGAACAGAAAACACCTGTTGAGCCGATGCATTCTAAAGAGGTTGGAGAAGTGGGAGAGCAACTGAAGGAAGCTCCACCATGAGAGAGATGCAATAATCCAACCAAAAGAGAACTAGTGCATGAATATAGATTTGTATGGCATAATTACTGAGGAAGGATCAAATCCTCTGAATATTATAAAGACGGAAATGACATGATTGATATTATATGAATGAAAGTTATTGAGTCCAGAGTTATGCCAGTATTCTTGACCATGACTGATGAAGAATGGGTGGCATCTTCAAGAGCAATGCTTAGAGACAAATCTTAGGAAGGAGAATCAGAAGGCAAATATAGGGAATCTGACTTTAAAAGGTTAATTTTAAGATGATGAGCATTAACCCATGATGAAATGGCTGACGACAGCTGGAGATCTTGGTTGAAACCTGTGGGTTGTAAAAGGAAGATGAGAGGGACATCTGTGCATCATCAGTATAGTGGTGATAAGAGAAACCAGGAGGAAAAATAACATTGTAAAAAGTGCAACTGTAGGGAGAAAATAGAGGTGAATCCCACACTGATTCTAAAGGTACACCTGTGGAAAATTTCTGTGGAGATTTATAAAGATTAACAGAACTAAATAAAAGACAGACAGACAGACAGACAGACAGACAGACAGACAGACAGACAGACAGACAGACAGACAGACAGACAGACAGACAGACAGACAGATAGATAGATAGATAGATAGATAGATAGATAGATAGATAGATAGATAGATAGATAGATAGATAGATAGATAGATAGATAGATAGATAGATAGATTTTGACCTTACAGGTACTTTCCATCGCTTGTTTCCTCTGTACTACATGGTAATGAAATTCTCCTTTACTCAAATTGGGCTGTAGTTTACCAAACAGTTTCCTCAGAACACTGACTTCTAAAAAGGCACCAGAATTCAACTATCCATCCGCATTCAAAACTTGCAAGATGTTTTCCATTACAGAATTGAAAGCAGCAACAAGTTATCCCAGCATCTTTGAATGCGGCCACAAACCAACCCTAGACAGAGATGTCAGATTATTCCATGCCACTTTTTTTCACACAGCTACTCCTTTTCATAGCAAGCCAATTATCATTTTAAGAAGTGGGAGAACACCTTCATTAAAACAGAGAATATGTTAAATTCCACATCAGGTTTTAAACTAACTCAGAGCTAATCGTTGCCTCGCCTTGCTGATCCTGTGGAATTCAGCACTGCACAAATTTCAATGAATGCACATCCACTTGTCTCTTTGCTGGTATTCATTCACTTGACCTTACAGCCTGTGGTCATCTTACTAAAATAAAGCTAGGTAGATCTTCAGAACTACATTTAAACAGTAATAAGAAGAGACCATTAATGTGACTATGAGAATGCAATGTGACTTGCTTGTGACTAAGTAAACATTGAATTCACTAAATAAGTTTTATCACACCATCTGAGAGACTGTCAGCATTATCACAAAAACTATACCAGTAACACTAAAAATAAGCAAAGTGATAAATGATTACCGGTTCCCTGTATCCTATTACACTCCCCCATTCAGTCATTAGGTGAAGCAGCTGCCTAATGAGAGTATATAATATAAGCAGCGTTTGTTAAGTTCTACAAAAGTGTGCCTGGATCTTGAAATGATAAATTAATAATTTTGTAGAATGACAGGTCCGACAGAATAAAACTTGATGCAAGACATTTTGATCAAACCTTGTAAGAAAGGTAGTGACAGGATCAACACATGGAGCGAAGTGACAAGGTGATCGCCTTAGGCTGCACTTTGGTCAGGGCTGCAGTTTCCTGCAAGAGTATTTTTTTTTTTACATTACAAAATAATAATCATCAAGTATGACCTATAAGACTTCCAAACACATCAAATGTCTGATTTATATACTGCCTTTAAAAACTGTAAGAAATACTGTGTTTTCATTTTAAAAATTTGAAATATCTCAGAATGGCAATTCGCACTGCTTTGTTGCGCTGTGACCTTCTGAGCATCACAATGGTGCATGAGCCTTTCTAGGCCATTTTCGCATGTTGTATTGTGTATTTATTCATTGCCATTTTATAAAATGTTAATTTTTGGAATGTTATTAAGATGTCAATCACAAATACAAAGTTAAGTTTGCCCCATGTGTGTTTAGTTAATAAGGGTATTTGCCTTTTAGCATGTCAGAAAGAGTTTTGAAACTAGCAAGGCAGTTAGAGAAGCATGCAGGATGAGTGAAATAGCCAAGTTATGTTTCACATTCAGTTTCGCTATCACAAAACCCAAGAAAAATACATCCATCCATCCATCCATTATCCAACCCGCTCAGGGTCACGGGGTCTGCTGGAGCCAATCCCAGCCAACACAGGGCACAAGGCAGGAACCAGTCCCAGGCAGGGTGCCAATGAAAAATACATATTTTAGTCAAACAAAAATGTATACATTGTATTGTTTTAAGGTCTATTTGCTGTGTTTTATTGATTTTATCTTGATTGATTTTAATTTTCCCCAAATATAATATTTTGTATTTATTATGTTTCCTGTTGTTCCAAAGTTGTATTGTATCATTGGAGTATTGAATTGTGAACCCTGCATTGCAATATGCCTTGTGTTTGGATGCCTAGTAAGGATATATATGGGGTAAGAGCAGAAAAAATGTGACTTGCCTGAGGCAACAGGGTTCACCATGCTGGCCCTGGACATTGACCTCCACTGAATCCTTTTCTGTTCATCATCAGCATACTGCACGATAACATGCACTGAATACACTTGACTTGAGCATTCATAGTTTTCATCCTTTTTCTCTGTACATTTAGCATGCATTTGCTCAGATGTTGATGCGCTTGCTGCTCCCTGAGCAGCTCTTCTTTTCTTCACCCTAGTGGCCTGCTTCTTTTCTTCTTTCATCGGCATCTTTTTCCGTTAAAACTGATTAAGTCAGTGTTTGTGTTGCAATTGCTTAGTATGTTTTCTTAAATTTTTCACTTAAGCTGGCACGATAGTCTTCAATCTGCCTCAAGAATGATTTAAGATAAGAAGAGGTAGGGGAAGTGACGGCAAAGGTGGTAGGATGAGAACGGCGCCCATACGTATGCGCCACATGGCCGCTCTGCCGGCCTCTGCTGAGAGTTGATTCTACAATAAAATAAAATAAAAATAAAAAGAGGAATAACCTTGGAAGTCAATAATCACCCCCGAAAGTGGATAGTAGATGCACATAGTATATGTGTACCAAATTTCAAGTCAATAGGTGAAACGGTTTGCGAGCTACAGGTGATTTAAAATCCTGGACAGACAAACAAACAGCCACGGTAGCGTATTATAGAAGAAGATAGTGCTATGGAGAAACCTTTTCAGACAGGACTGAGCACAAGGCAGAAGTCAGCTCTTAACAGGACACCATCATAAAATAAGGTGCATTCCTCCATACAAGCAGACTCACTCAATCACACAAGAATTTAGGGTCACAAATGAGCCCAATGTCCATTTCTGAGAACCCTTGAGAAAAAGAGAGTGGCCCAAAAAAGCAAAGAAACAGTAAGAATGGAGTTAAAAAGGACAAACTCAACATTGACAGTGAGTAGCCTGAGAATGGAACTAAATACTGTGGCACAGTTTGTCTCAGACAACCACATGCTCATTCAATTAATTTCCTTCAGAAACAACCAAAAGTCAGTGTTTCCCTTGCAGAGAAAAGTCAAGAGTTAATGATCCTCCAAAGCAATCATTCTCACCAAAGTAGCTTTTGTTGTTAATAACCGGAAGTTCCATATGTTGTAAAACAAAAAAGAGTGTTTTTTATTCTGTTATAAATCAATTTTGTGCTGCCGTCTACTGCCATCCCTGCTGGAGAGTGACACGATTCATGTCGAAAACATTAAAAAGAACAGATCCAAAGTGCAGCAGTCACATGTTCAGCTGTCACATTTGAGCCATCCCCTTGATTTATTGTGCCATTTGGTTTCCACTCCATCCCACTCAACTCCCCACAAGTCTAACTGTCAGAATGGAAAAAGATTTAAAATACCACTGAAAGTTGCTTCAGGGTCTACTCAGAAATTAGTAAAAGAGCAAATGTGTTTTCTTTCATACCACTGAAATGGTACTGGACAGGTCTCAGTAATTCGTTTAACGCCAGGGTTGCTCTGCCCATTTGTTCTTCTCTGTGTTATACAAAGTGGCATAACAGCTTTGACAAGGTGGAGATGCTCAGAGTGTCTGTGGCTGTATTTTTCTGGGATTTCTCAGGGGGTTGCTAATTTATAAAGTGCTCTTTGATTTGTTTATGGACAAGCTCAGCCTTGAAAGTGTTGGTTTGCTCACTAAAATTATAAATGAATAAATAAACAAATAAATATGATTCAATTTTTCTGCTCATCAACCCCGAGCAGAAGAGGGATAGCATAGCCTTTTCATCTCTGTGAGAATTTTGCTTTAATGTTTTTTAGCTGTCATTGTTGGCTCAGTTTATATTCCTGTGGCCATCAGCCAGTAGAATTATCAAATCAAAGCAGTGTTGTTTTTTATGTACAATCTTGGAGAAATGTTTCTTAGAGAAGGAAAACACACTTGATGACTGCTATAATAAAAAATATTTTATGTTTACCAGGCAGGCACACTTTATGGAAGTTGACTTTGCACTCAGCAGTCCTTATGCTGTGAAAAAGTATGGCAGAGAGTTAAGGGAATGTGGTCACACTTTAATTTAATCTGGTAAATAGTGTGTATCTATAGTCAATTTATCCATCCACCCCATTTTCAAACCCACACTTAGCAATTGCTGGAAGCACAAGTAGTCAAATCAACAACTTCAAGCTCAAGACTTAAGCAAACCTTGATCAGATGCCAGTTAGTCATATTAACTTTACTGTTGTCATTTAGCCTAAACATGACTTGCCAGTCAATGTGCAGATAGATAGATAGATAGATAGATAGATAGATAGATAGATAGATAGATAGATAGATAGATAGATAGATAGATAGATAGATAGATAGATAGATAGATAGATAGATAGATAGATAGATAGATAGATAGATAGATAGATAGATAGATAGTACAGAAAGCTTATAACATAGATAAAGATAAAAAGAGCCAAACTGAATCCACTGTTAGTCAATGATATATTCACATACTGTATATAGTAAAGCATTTAGGGGTACATTTTAAAGTATTTTTGCATATAAAAACAGAGACTTTTATTGAATATTAATGAATTAGATATCAACTGGAATGAATATTTTAAATCTCAAAAACGTTGTACATGTAAACTGATAGTGAACAATGCAGGATTGCTTGAGATGCTATTGGTTCTGATTCTTAAGGGACATTAGCAATGTAAGCAGTTAAATTGCAGACTACAGAAGATAGCAATGGAAAATTCTGCGGAAATCAAAAGATTATGTTATGTTTCCTGATGTTAAAATAATATTAAATGAATGCGTATCTTCATGCATAAGAAACAGACAGAAGTGAAAACTAAATTGATACAAACATTTGAGACAATATTTTTTCTATGATAAAATGTAATTTTATTGTAAAAACAATTCATTTTTCATTCTTAATATCACTTACACAGTCTTGACAATTCTTCTTCTTCATGTATTTTTTCTGCGTGAAACATAAATAAGATCAAGGTAAAAAAAAAGGATGAACACAAGACTTAAACCAAAATGCTACTGCCTTCCAGTTAGACATACTCATCTGTGCTTTTCTCCAATTGCCATTGATTGGCTTTTCAGATTATTTAAACGAAGATGATTTTCATGATTGAATGACCATTTCTGTGAGGTTTTATTTTTCTGGGCTTCAGAGACATGAGACTGATTTATTAGTGAAAACCATTTCTCTTGCACATAACCAAAAATATATACAGTATCTAAATACATATACATACAGTGTACAGTATACACACATGCTTCCACTGTAGCTACTTTCTTAGGTCCATCTGCTCCTCCAAACAGCCAAACAAGAGGCTGCAGCTCAGTGCATACAGAACGCAGACAGGTTTACTTGCTGTTCAATGAGGCAATTCCTGACCTGCTCACTCTCTGTGTGGAGTTGGCACATGCTTGCTTGTAATGTCTACGTGAGTGTATCTACGTGTAATCAGGTTATCAGTTACTCCTCAAAGATGTGTATTAGGTTACCTAGTCAAATATGAGTGAGTGTGGTAATGTATGTGTGTACCATGAGATGGAGTGGCATCCCATCAAAGGTTGGTTCCTGTCTTACGCCCAGCAAAGCCTTGATAGGCTCCAGCCTCCATAACCTTGAAATGAATAGGTTACAAAATTAATGACTAATAAATATTTAAAAAAACTATACATTTCACTCATTTTCTGAATCCAATTGTCACATTCAAAATTCACACTGATCCAAAACCTATCCCAGTAGCATCATGGGCAACTCAAGCGCCAAACCTAAATGGTATGTTGGCTCATAACAGTGCAGATTAGAATATAAAACAAATAGTATAAATTATTAGCTAGAGACATTAATATTTGTTACCCAAGAAAGAAATGTTTGGTCTTCTTTCAAAACTAAAATTAAATTGCAAGTGTTTCTAAAATAGTCTCAATAAAGGATACATGTTTATATTGTGCGAATCTGTGTGTTTGTGTCGTTTGTGTGTGTATGAACAGTTTTTCATTTATGTTCAAAAGCCATAATATGAGTAAATTGTAATATACAAGTAAATAACGCTATAGCCAGTCAGTATCAGAACAGATGACAACAAAACGCCAGTCTATGTTAGTGACATATTGTTGTGTCTACCTGTATAACAACCATAAAAGGAGGAAGTTTTTAAGTCAGCCCTCATAAACAACACCAGGAACCTACAGTAAATAAAACTATTGTCTGTATTACAAAAAAATTAAAACTACAATTAGGAACAAACACAATTAGAACACAGGGCACTCAAATAAAAAAATAAGCTTAACTCAGCCTACCTCTCTAGATCTTGAGATCACCACTTTACCCCACAAAAGCTCTTCCTTTCTTACCTTTCATCTCTTACTCACTCAACCATTGTCTCAGTTCCTCTTGCTATTTAGGAGTTTACCCCAGCTCATGTGCCGACCCTTGTAATGTGGTAGCTTGCAACCCAGTCTCAGGGTCACTTCTGGGATCAGAGGTCACAGTAGTTTTGCCAAAAGGCTAGAACTGCTCCTCCACCTCAGAGCCTTGTGATGCCCTTAAAGGGCTTGAGTCTGCTTAACAGCACAACTCGAATAACACTGAGCTACTGGAGGGTTAGTGAGTGCAGATGTCTTCCCATTCTTTCCCAGTCTTGCCCTTAAATGAGCAGTCCAGTTTCCCTAGCTAGTTACTAAATGCTGCCACATGTTGGTCAGGAGATCTTGTAGCCTCCTTTCTTTCCTCCCTTGCTTCACTCTGTCGATTAGGAGACTGTCACCTGCTGCTTGGTCCTCAGTCCTAAATCACCCTGGGACAGGCATTACACACTTTCACCCAGGCCATCACTCCTTATGCCAGTGTCTGTATTTATTGCCCATTTGCTTCATGCAGCTCTTATGCATGGTATAAAACTTCATAGAGGCTCATGCTGTGGGATGAGTTGGGGTTTTCTTGATGCCAATATGTTATACGAAGATACTCGGAGGATTCTACAGCTTCCCTATAGCAGCCTGTTGGTGCCATTCCCTATGGAAATGTCTTTACCCCATACTATAATTCTGAATTATTTTAGTATATATGCTCTAAATGTATGGTAACAATAAAGGTAAGAGTGCAATCTGTACTCTAAAACAAGTCCAATTTTATACTCAGGTCTAGAGAGTAAAGTGAACTTCTTTCCTGCATGTCTAGCCAGCATGCAATATGTCTGAGGTAATTACTATGTAAGTGCTGTACACCTCAAATAAAGTGTGATGCTTAGTGTGAAATCACCCTTGATAAGTTAGTGGATGGCTTTTTTTATTTTCACTGATACAATAATTATTATATTGATTTATCATTTGGAAAGGATGTAAAGCCACTGATTAATTTAAATTTCTTGGTGAGGACATTACCAAACAAACGTGATGCTATTTAAAGGCATCAATAAATTACGCATTTGTTTTACGCATGCCGTAATATCGTGTGGTATTTATTATCAAGACTCACATGCATTCCACTGGGTTTTTGTTCCATTTCTTTACTTATTTATACAGTATATAAGAAATCACAAAGCAGTTCACTAAATGGAAACACATTCTGCTGCTGAAAACCAGCATTGAGAAACCCTGGTCAACTCACTTCGGACAGATGAGCTGCACAATTTTCTTTTGAGTGGAATAACAGACGGCCCTGCTTCAGATGGCTTTTTTTGGAAGGATTTCCGAAAAAAGTGTGGAATCTTTAGAATGTTAAAGCCTGAGGGTGATGGAGTATGGGGGGGTTGGTTGGAGTTTACATTTCCATCAGGGCCCAGCCACACACACTCAGAAGTAATCTTATCTGTCAAGGAAATGAATTGATCAAGCAAGTCTTAATATTAAATAGTGCAGCCGTGCGAACTTCTGAAAGGGGAATATACAGATAAGAAGATGCCGATTCTTACCGATGAGACAGAGACGAAGCAGCCATTGTGTTTTATTAGAACTGGCTGATTCAAATCTCTTATTCTATTTTTTCTCTATTTTATAAGATGATGGGCTCTTCACTAGGAAGCTCTGCCCCACTTTTTTAATCATTATCTTTGTTTTATCATATAACCCTCAGTGTAGGACTACATTTAAGTGGTGGTCCACTGCCCTTATAGCTAGGAAAAAATAATGAAGGGAGAAAGGATATCCAGATTGCAAGATTTCTGATTTGTTTCTGGTCTTGTAATAGGTGACTAAAGAGTCATACAAGGTCCATTTTAAACTGTAAGTCACTTTAGTTTTAGTTCTTTTTTGTTACATTTTTTTCACTCTCCCCATTTAAGAGTATTTAAACTATTCACACACATTAAAATGAAATAAACATATTCTGTGGTATGGTCCTGTTAATTTTGGCTTCTCGAGAAGATCAGGATTTACAATAATATACATGTCTGTTCCAGTCCCTGACTGCCATTTTCCTAATGTAATTATGGAATGACTGGTGGTGTGCTGCGGTGGCTTGGAAGCTTATTTTAAAGCCACAAAGCTTTCGAATGAAATCTCATTCTCTGTGTGACTTCCATTAAAATGGCTTAGAGACATTGTGCTGCATAAATAAGGAAAAATGGGGCTCATTGATTCAAGGTGCTACATAGAATTACGTCTTATCTCTCACTGTACTATTAGGAAATTACTCTTGGGAAGATGAATGTCACTGGATTCCACACTGGATTACCACAATTATGTGTTACTGTGGGAGGGGAAATTACATTGGAACAGTGAGCCATTGAAGATCTTGTCTAACAGCCCATATGAAGAGTCCACCAATATATGCCACCTCATGTAAGGTATTCAGCAGTTTGTCTTGCCTATAGGTGGCAGAATGAATTAGGATATTTTTGTTCTCTCCTAGTTGTAAAAACTATAAATGCTTCCGTTTTCGTTCCAAAAATATCAAGGAGAGAACAAAATGAGCCAAACTGGCCACTTCACTCAGAACTAAAGGCGCAGTGATCTCTGTATTGACATGCAATGACACCACTCAGCAGGGCAGCTCGGACATACCACACACATAAAGCTCCCTTGAGCATTTCTTCAAATATCTTCCAATTGCTGGAATGTGTCTCATGAGTCTTCTCTCCATGCCATATATGGTACTTACAGTAACCTTGTTTGTGTGCTACAATAAAATTTCACTCTACGCACGCCTGTAAAAAAATTCTTATCCTACTAAGCAAAAGTCAAAAAGGAGAAACTAGTAGAAATAAACCTGAATATTAATTAATTAATGTAGTCTTTCAAAGCAGTTAAAATATGTCATTTTCAGTTGCTTCAACAAGTAATTCTCTTTCTTCTTGACCTCCACAGCAGATTTAAGTAGCCCAGCTTTCAAATACCAATAATCCAATCTTCTTTTGTCCCCTCAGCCATTAACATATGGCCTCAGCAAACAAGTGTTACATACTAGACATGCAATCTGAGGCTCCAGAGCCTGTCTTGTTCTGCATCTTAGAAATAAGAGATAGACAAGTCATTGTGTCTCACGAAATAGCATCACAAGGGGACCTTGGCAAATGCTTTGTTATGTTATAATAACTCATATGAAGCATCAGTGACACGAAAGAATAATAGCTAGCTATAATGTAACAAGTCCTTCCTGTTTCCTAGCAATAAGTGACTGATAGAAGCATCATAGCAAGCCCTTAAACCCTCGAGTGTCAGCAGCTTGAGCCAAATTGGCCACATTACTCAGGACTAAAGGCACAGTGACCTCTATGATGACATACAAACACCTCTTGCCAGGACAGCTTGGAGTTTGCAACACAGCATGTGTAACATACCACACATAAAGCTCCTTTGATCATTTCTTCAAATTGAGCCTTTTTTAGGACTGGCACCTGGCATATGCCTCATGGGTCTTCTGCCCATTTCATATACAGTACTTACAACGCTTTTTTGTGTGCTACAACAAACTTTCAATCCACACACATTCTTATCCTAATAAGTCTTCATTTCATTTTCCAACCCACTATATCCAAACTACAGGGTCACGGAGGTCTGCTGGAGCCAATCCCGGGGCACAAGGCAGAAACAAATCCCTGGGCAGGGCACTAGCCCACCACAGGGTACGCATACCCACACTAGGGACAATTTAGGATAGCCAGTGCACCTAACCTGCATGTCTTTGGAATGTGGGAGGAAACCAGAGCACCCAGATGAAACCCACGCAGACACGGGGAGAACATGCAAACTCCACGCAGGGAGGACCCAGGATGTGAACCCAGGTCTCCTTACTGCAAGGCAGCAGCACTACCACTGCGCCACCGTATCCTAATAAGTAAAAGAGAAAAAGTAGAAACATAATACGATGGCTATTATTATTTGGCTGACACCTTTACCCAAGGTGACTTACTGCACAACATTTGAGATACAATTGGTTACATTTTCTTTGCTTTCCCAGTTGGTGAAGTGACCTGCTCATGATCTCAGTGCCAGTTGGGGAATTTGAACCCCACAACTTCAGGGTTTGAGTACTAAAATCCAAAGCCTTATCCACTATGTCACAATGCCTAGCTTCTGTCTGGTTGTGTATTCATTTCAACCTTCATTTTCCAAGTGAGTTTTGCAGAGAATCAAACCCAATCCTACTATAAACATGTGAACAATTGAACAAGGAGCTCCTTTCAATAAGAACCCCATTCTAGTCAATATTAGAGTCATGATAACACAGTAATAGGAAAATTACCGGTCACTGTAATCAAACAGTAAAATCAAAGTAAATTAACAAAAATATCCTTAAACACAGTTTTGGATCCCTGAAACCCCAAACTAGATGACTTTTAAATCTCTTTTGACTGATTCTTCTAGTGTTACATTTTGAGAAATTCTACATAATGAGAGCTCATAAAGTCCATCCATTTACTTTTCACTTACCTTTCTTCATTTACTTTCCTTGAGTTCCTATACAGTATTGGTGCCTCAGTTAATTTTATTTAAACTGATGTTGTTCATACCAGGATAGGCTCGGACACTCCATATCCCTTGGTATTGATAAAGCAGATTCAGAACTTGGATGAATGGATTAACCTGTCTGGCAATCTTTTTATAAAATAAGAAACTAGCATGCAGAGTTTAGCATGATGGAGTTAAAATATTTACAAAATATCAAAATAGCAATATCAAAATTCAGTTCCAGAAGTGTGGTGATTTAGAATCCTGTGCAACCTTCAGCCTAGTGCATTCTTCATGATCAGGCCAATCTTACTTTGCATATCAGCACTTTCTGAGTGGGTTAAATAATGGATGGTGGTAAAGACTTAGGATTTAACGCAATGTCCCTATTAATTAGCATGAGGCAAAAACTAAAAACGATTATCACAGTTCCTGCTCTGGTCACAGAAGTGTGCCTCCTTTAGTTAGGTTGAAATTGATGGCATCTTGAGGTGTCTTTTGAACTATGACACACTCCGGTCAGCCAATGGGAGAATTTCTTCATGGCATGTCTCCTCTTAACTGTGGGCTCTAGTGTAGAATTTGGAAGAATTTAAACATTTTCAGTCGTTTGTGAGTTAAGCAGAGTTTAAAATCTGTCAATCATTTGCACAGTATGACCAGTTATGATGGATATGGAGGGTGGTGGAATATTATGTGAGCACTCAGATTCTGAAGTCAACTTTATATGAAATCAGAACCCTTTTGAGTCAGGGCTTATTCAGCTGCATTCTCTGTATTCTGTTTTTTTGTCCCTGCAGAGAGACCACTGAAATGTGAATAGTAGCAGTCCAATTGAGAGACAGTGACCACTGTTGAAAGTATCCTAATGTTTTGGTGCAATAGGATGGATTTTGGAGATGTTTCATCAATATTAGAAATTTTGTCTGCAGACAAGATGTGTGATTTTAAGTTCAGAATGTTTTGTGCTTGATTCCGAAGCTAGTATTAGAAGACAATGAGATAAAGTGTCAGGATGCAAAATTCAGCCATTACAAGCAATTTACTTTTATCATGAGATAACCATGCATTAGTTTCATTGAGGCATTTTCTCACTGTTATCTGTAGACTCTTATCATCAGTTATTAGATTGAAAATGCAATAGTGCGTATCTATCAGCCCTTGGCCACAGTTAATAATCAAGAGATTTTAGGAAGTGGCTGCCTCATTGTTCCTTTACTAAAAGCAGCTGAAATGTCATTTCATATGCTGGGATACTGAAGTAGGTATCTGTAATTCTGTATGATTTATTAATCCTGGGAAATGATGTGCCTATTCTAAACTGATTGTAAGCATGTCTATCTACCAAACTCAAGAGAATGCTAATGCTAGAAGAGAATAAAATAATTTGTCATACATCTGTTGAGAAGGATAGTTATGGGTATATCTTTGTCAACTTTAAAATGTGTTATGTTAGCTGAAATGTAGATGTCTGCTAACTTCAAATACTGTATGTGTTGTTTTAGTTGGAATAATACTTATTAGAAGTGAATTTGGAATAACTGACTTTTCCATCCATCCTTCTATTTTTTTTTTTGTACTTGATTCTTCTCAATTTCAGGTTCAGGGTAAGCTTTATAATCCCTGAATGGTGCTAATGGTATCTATCTATCTATTTTTATTATATGTAACCAGTAACGGCGTACTGCATGATAACGTGCAGTGAATACACTTGACTCATAGTTTTCATCCTCTTTTTCTGTACATTTAGCATTCGTTTGCTCAGAGGTTGATGCGCTTGCTGGTTCCTGAGCAGCTCTTCTTTTCTCCACTCTAGCGGCCTGCTTCTTCTCTTCTTCCATTGGCATCTTTTCGCATTAAAACTGATTAAGTCAGTTTTTGTGTTGCAATTACTTAGTGCATTTTTCTTTATTTTTCAATTAAGCTGGCACTTAAGTGTTCACTCTGCCTCAAGAATGATTTAACATATGAAGAGGTAGGGGAAATGATGGTGAAGGTGATAGGGAATGAGAAAGGTACTCGTACACATGCACCACACGACCGCCCTGCTGCGCACTGTGGAGAGTTGATTCTACAATAAAATAAAATAAAAATAAAAAGAGTAATAGAAATCATCACACTGTAAGTATATAATACATGTCATGTAGTACATGTGTACCAAATTTCAGGTCAATATATCAAACGGTTTGCGAGCTACAGGTGATTTGAAATCCAGGACAGATAAATGGACAGCCATGGTAGCGTATTATATAAGAAGATATGCACTATCATGGTGTCCACCTATTTTTCTTACACAGAAGACACAAACTACTTCAATGGGAGCTGCTAGTAATGTGCTGAAGAATTCACTTGCAAAAAACTGAAATAATTAAATTATTTCCTTTTAAAAGCACCCTTCGAGAGTGTGCTGACTTTATATATATTTGATATGTCTTGTCCTACGTGCAACTTCAGTCTTTGTCCTACACTTTTTCTTCAGTATCCTCTTGTGTCTTCAGTATATTTATGTGTCACTTCTCCTGCCTGGTGCTTTCTCTCTCAAGTGTACTCTAATAAAGTAATCTCCTCAGACTCTATAATTTTGATGCACCTATGTTGATGCACCTATCTTGATGCACCTATCTTCGTGGTCCATTTTTTGACTACCACCAATGGCTGACAGACCCCCCATTATCAGCTATGAAAAATCATTTGTAATCTTGTAAATATTTCCCATCTTAGAAGGCAACTCTTAGTGTGCCTGACTACAGCTTGACTCCTCCATTTGTCTCAAAGTTGTAAAATAACTCATCTTACAACAAAAACTCCTACTTAGAAAACACCAAAATAAAGACAAATGGTAAGAAAGGAAATTTTCTGAGTTAATTTATTCTCTATGTGCATTTTATTTTTCATCATTTAATTTGTTTTCAAGTAAATGTATATATTTTTAACTGGAGTTTGAATGATTTTGTTTTTCCAAATGCCCTCACATTTTGAATACAATACGAATATATCAATTGTAGGACAGCAAAAGGGTTCAGTAATGAGTGATACTTCTTACAGGTCACAGGTCTAGTGTCCAGTGCTCAGTCACTGTGTGCATGGCATGGCCTCTCCATGATCTTCCCATTGCTGCATGGGGATTTTATTCTCACACCCTGAAGGTGTGCATTCTAGATTAACTAGCGATTCTAAACTTGCTGAGTGTAATTATGACAATGTGCAAGAGTGGACCTTGTGTCAGGCTAGCACACAGCTCAGGGTCATTTTGTGTCTAGTCCCTTATGTTTCCAGGAAAGGCTCTGACTCCCTGTAACCTTGAATTCAGTTATGTGCATTTCAGAATATTACATTTATTACCTGTTATCAATATACTTTTGCCTAACAATTGTCTTTTAGTCACTTGTAAAGTCTGTCCCTTATATGGTGACACCTTTGTGGAGGAGCTACCTTTAGCAAAACTATACATAGCTAGATTTTAATAATGGACCTTGTATTTACCTATAGAAATGAGTTAGAAGGCACCAACAAACAGTTATTTCTTTCTTCCTTGTACTTAATTAATTCTTATTAAATGTAAGTAGAACTTCTGCATAGATTTTGAGCTGCAAAACAATATAATATTGTGTTTGTCACTCCCAGCAGCCTACTTAATACCCAGTATTCAGAATCAAATCATCTATACTGGTTTACAGATTTGTAATTCATTCTTAAATAATAAACAAGTCTTCATTTTAGAAAGAAGCCTATAAAACCAGTAAGACAGTGATTAAAACTGAAAAACTAAAAATTTCATTTTACATTCTACATATCTTTTTAATGAATAATGGAAATAAGTCTATACTTCACAGTGTTGCAATAAAGACTAAAGGTCATTTACTAAAATGCTTTGTTTTGAAATTCCACTAACTGGAAAAGTAGACAGGTAATGTAAAGAACCATGAAACAAATAAATGCCGAATCAAATTTTAGAGACAGTCAAGGTTAATTACCAGAAAGTCAAAACAATTGTGCACCTAAAGCAATTTGTTAACCATAATTAAAGTTAAAGATAATGTGGTAGATTTTGTTACCAAAGAATCAAAGGAGAACTCTCAGAACCACTCACAAAGCGACTACAGATCCAGAATTTGGGACAGGATGAGATGAGCCCTGCCCATCATTACACTGTCATGCTAGTGACATCAACAGTCACAACCTGCCATTCAAACATGCTGGCAACATGCATTGTAACCAGAAGCAATGGCATAAGAAAACAAAATGGCAACATGTTATAAACAAACTGGAAATGACCCCAGATATAATAACAAAAATTAATTATATGCATTAAGAAATCATATAAGAAGAAATCATCACAGAAATGCGTGAAGGGATAACAGAGCTATGTTAAAAACTGTTCATATTGATAACAGGAACGTCCAAAGTGTACTAAAGTGAGGCATAATATGGCTCTCAGCCAGGAACTGTCTAGTGTAAAACCTGCGAATCTTAGTAGGACAAAATAAAGCTGTAAGACTGACAAATTATATTATTAGCATAGGAACAGATGTTAATATGTCACCTTGCAGAAAAAAATCAATAACCACTCTATTGGATGGCCTACAAACAGATAGCACAAAAAGCCTTAGGGCTGTGCATCTATTAGTCATTTATTGCTGCGTAACAAAGCCTTTGTTAAGGTCTTGTTACACAGCAGTAAGTTACTAAAGGGTGGGCAGTGGGTGGCCCTTATTCTAATGTGTTGTTTTTGGTGCTTTGCAAGTCTTTTTATCGCCCAATGAAACACTTGTTAAGGTCTTGGGACATGACATTAAATGACTAATTCATGTCCTATAGCAGTAGAGTTACACCTTGCCTGATGAAGGGGCCTTAACTGCCTTGAAAGCTTGCATTTGTAATCTATTTAGTTAGCCAATAAAAGGTGTCATTTCACCCTATTTTCTCCTAATTAATATACTATAAATTTTAACCTAATTAGTGCTAACAAATCATATCTTATAATTAAGCAAATATTACTATCAGATCGAAGTTGAATTGTTTAAAAATCTGACTTTCCAGTACACATTTGTTGTTGGTTTTCTTTTTCATTTTTTGGTGGATCATATAGATGCAAAGAAAAGACACCTCTGAGGAAGTTCTAAATACAGAGGTCAGTACACAAACTTTGACATATAGAGAAACACAATGAGGAATCAGCAACACAGAGTGTTGAGAGAAAGAGAAATTGCTAAGCAATAAGTCAATACTGCTAGAAAATTCTGCTTACCAGAATAGTCATGGAGTATGAAGCAAGAGGAGATTATCATACTTAGAAGATTTTGATGTAAGCTGAAGTCAGAAAGCAGGGCCATGAGGTAAAAAGTTGATCAGATCGACCTATTCCACAATAGGAGGTTTTACCTGCAGTTCTGGGACACAGTGGAACCATAATCTCAAAGTTCAATCATTGAGCCTACTCCAGAACTGAAGGGTTTGAATATGGAGATGGTAAAGGTTTTGGAATGCTTCTTTTTCTTACTAGAAAATGTCAATTTAGATTCAAACTCTTTTTCATGTTCAAGTTTTGCTCTCTTCATCTGCACAGTTCAGATTGTATAAATCCATGAAAAACCTGGCTGTAAATATATTAGAGATGACTAGGAGGAAGCATTAAAGAGACATTTTTTTGGAAAGCGTCTGACAGTTAAAAAAAACAAGTTGATTTATTCCCACATGCAACAATCTGAAACTCCGCACTGGAAAAGTGAAAGAAAAGAATTCCACTTGTTGAAGAATTATGCCACCTCCTGCCGCTGTCTGATATTCATGAACCTATAAGAGAGCCATGCAGCACACCAGGAAATAGAACTTGACATGGACAGAAAGGGCCACCCTGAAGTATGTTGTGTTTGAGTGTATGTTATATTGTTTATGCAGCAACTCATGCCTGGGGTCAAACGATTCATAATGATTGCATGAAAAAAGTCCTGTTGGGATAAATGCAAGGAAGTACTTTCAATGAAGCCTGGAGACAGTTTGTACTCTGACTTTTAAAAAACACCTATAATACGACACTTAAAACACAGGGGTGGGTAAGAAATATAGTTGTCTGTGTTGTTGAAAAAGGGATTCTTTCATGAGCTCCTTGATGGTTTTACTTTGCATGAAATATTATCCAGTAAGCTGCTTCCTAAAATATACCTACATTTGTAAAGTAGTGTTGCTTCAGCCTGCGGTGGGCTGGTACCCTGCCCGAGGTTTGTTTCCTGCCTTGCACCCTGTATTGGCTGGGATTGACTCCAGTAGATCCCTGTGACCCTGTAGTAAGGATATAGCGGGTTGGATAATGGATGGATGTTGCTTCAGCATGGCCAAAAGTCAAAGGAGACAGCCAATGAACCATACACTGCCAGGATCAACCTCATCATTGACTATCTATGGGCCTCTGTAAACACCCTTCAGGCAGCTGCATCTCCGGTGGGTTTACTGTAGAAGTGAAGGGATTTGGGGGCATTTTTTTTCCATGGCATTATGTTAAATAAACATGGGCAACAGCACTTTGGCATTTGACTTGAATACCTAACACTTTGGTAGAAAAGTCTTAGAACTTCTGTTTTATCCTGTACTCATATGTCTTTGGCTGAATGAATAAATAAGACAAACAAAAAGGAAAATATTTTTTTTTTACTTTTTTGTGGGTTAGATTACTATATTAAGTGGCAAAAGAGACGGCTATATTTATGCTCTGCAAAATTGTAACTGATATTTGAGAAAGATCAAAACAAAAAAAAAAGTAATCAAGGCAACTACAGCAAAGCAGAACACAGGACATGGCTAGAGAAGTGATGGGGTCATCAACAAAGAACACAAAAACTTGAAAATTAAAGCTAAAGAAGCCCTCTCTTATATTCATTTTATCCAAGATTTTCAATATAAAAATATAAAAAAGAAAAAATAATTTTTCTCATAGGCTTTCATTTTTTTCCTTGCCAGAAACCGCTAAAGAAAATCTAAGCCAAGAGAGGTGTGCTTGCTCCCAGGTTTAATACAAAATGATTCCATATAACAGCAATGTGTGATCATTAAAACATAAAATGGAAATAAATAAATAAATAACACAAAAATTACTCAAAAACAATTCAGGAAAACTTTGTACTTTAACAGAAAGGCTATGAATTACTGTTTTGATTCATCTGAAGTTTTAATTGCATTCTATTGATGTCCGTCCTGGGTATGACATTAATCTTTATCCAGCCCTGCATGTAGGCCCTCCAACCTGCAGGGAAAAACCTAGGGGTTGGTGGCAGAACTGGCACTCCGGCCACCATAAAAAAACCTCACACTGGTTCCATTCCATCTGAACTTGTGTGGTGTTGAGGTGTCACTCGTTCCATGGCTACATTTGGGTCCCAATCTGGGATCCAGAGTTGGTTCGTTATGTGGTGGGTGCAGCAATGCACTGTATCAGCACATGCTCCTAACCTCTCTCCTCTCTCTCCTCTATTGATGTATAAATGTTCACGCTTTTCTTTTTTTTTCTTGAAGAGTGCCTGGACTGTTTGTGCCATTTGACTGGCCATCATTTTTTTAGAGCTTGGGGAAAAACATTAATGTACATGAAATTGAAAATTAAACTTACAAGGCACACTAAAATCATACCAGAGCCCACTATGAGGAAGTCATAATTCTCACTATGCCTTTAGATCACTTCAGGAATACAGTTTTACTCCTGAAACAATATTTTACATATGTGTACAGATTACAAAGCTGAGTTTTTCTTCACATAAGGAGCCACAGACGCATCGAATAAATTGCCAAGCAGTGTGGTGGAGAGCAGGACTTTAAATCTCAACTTGAGAATATTTTGAACAATGAAGATGAATACGATGGACGAGCTTATTGGGCTGAATGACCTGTTATTGTCCCATCTTTACTAATGTGCCAATGAGTTACATCAATATTGATTTACTTCCTCAGTTCCTCAGTTACCTAGATGTAAGCAAAGTCTGGAAATCTGCTAAACTTGTACACTGGAGCAGCAGATGTTATGATAATAATTAAAATTATTGATTATTTTCCACATCGAGTCAATATAGTATATTTATTTTTATTTATAACATTATTAAGAGACCCAATTGTAGAGCAGGTTTCAGTGCTGTTATGTGTTTCTAGGTGGTGCTCGCTATATGCATGCCTTTGTGTGACATCACAGGGTCATAGATGTGTGGTTTTGGCAGTCGTCTTATATAAGGGTAAACCGCATGCTTTGTAATTGTCTGCGAATTTTCTTGGAGAGAAAAATAGTTTTGATTTGGGGTTTTGCCTTTGGTTTCTTGACTCTTTTCTGTTCTTGAGTAGATGTCCATTTCGCCTTTTCTCATTTTATAGCAAAACCTCTAAAGACTACATTCTGTTTTCCTCTTGAAAGTTATGTATGCCTCACTCATAAAACAAGTGGTCAACATTTTTGATCCTTTCTTTTAAGAAATGATCAAATCAGTTTATAACAGGTGTAGTCCATGGCAGAGTAGTTATATACTTTTAAGATACGTTTAGTTAGGAAGGTCTTTTAGCTTAGATGCTTACTTTACTGGCATGGAAATTGTGTCTTTAGGAACCAAGTTTTAACTCCAGCTGAACTCATCCTTACAGGGTGACTTTGAAAAATAGTGACTTCTGTCAGGGCCAAAAGCAACAAAGTATGTAAAAGCTTGAAGAGTTCAAATTGCTCCTTCCTCCGCACAGATTCACTAAATTATTTCTCACACAGCTTATAAATAGGTTCAATGTAGAGTCAAAATCACTCTTGTGTGCTTATAACATAGGAGTTAAAGTGGACTGAAGTCCAAAGTGGACTGTACTCATTCTGCCCAAGGTGGGATTCTTGGTTTTAACTTTCTATTCTAATACTAGACTTTGAACCAAATGGTTTGAACCATGAACTGGGCACAACTGGTGATTGCAGCATTAATATACAATGTTCCTTTTTGTCTGTGAGTTCTGGTTAATTCAGTCCTCTGCTGAAGCATGTTTATTTTTGCTGTTTTATTTCACTAATGCTTTTGGTATACCTTTGACTTACTCTGGTTGCTTTAAAGTCAACTTTCAAAAACACTCATTTTTCAGAGGTGAGCACTGGTGCACTTATACTCTGATAACTATTTCAGGATGAGATCTGCAAACTATCTATTCGTTCATTTTCTAAATTCATCGATCCAGCCATTTATTGGATCTATATTATCCATTTCTGGGTCATGGGGAGTGTAACCACAAGAGGTTGCCACTGAGCCCCAAACCACAGACACAGTAATACCCAACACAATTCCAAGTTCAAATAAAAGATATTATTTGACAAAAGTAACACCTTCTAATATGAACACCAGCAAAATACACCATACACAATTTTCTCTTCCTCCTTCAAGACAGCATAGCCTACTGCCTCCTGACTTTTACTCTTCTAAGTGTGTTGGCAGGCTCTCTTTTAAAGTCAACCTGGGAACTGTTTCTGGGTTCCTGCCCATGTTTTCTGAAGCACTTCCAGGTCATGCAGAAATCAGGGAAGTCCTCTTCCGGGCAGCATCCTCTGGCGGTTCCCAAAGACCCCCAACACGGCTGTGTTTCCAGACTCCAACTCCCATGCCACCCTGCAGGTGCCCTGATTAGGTTAAGCCCTCAGGAACACTCCCACCTGCTGTATCGTTAGGCGGAATTAACTGCTCCCAGCATACTTGTTCCTTCTGTTCATCCATTATGGCATCCTGGCTAGGCAAGAATCCTTCCTTTATGCCGAGATAGGATGCCTGTTCTTCCTTCCTGGCAGGCATAGCCTATCTTGTCAACATCAGGTGCAAAACAGAAATTAACAAGATATTATATGTAAAATGGCATAATTAATTACCAAAATTGGCCAATAGAGGAAACCCCACAGAGAATTTAGAGTGAATGTGCAAACTCCATGCAAACAGTAACCAGGATAGGATTCAAAACCCAGACTCTGGAGCTGCAAAGAAGCAGAGCTAACCACTACACCACAGTGCTGCCCTAGTGTCCTTAAGTGATGGGCATTTCTTAAATTTTTTGAAGGACTTCTAACTTACAGTTTCATATGTTGTATTCTACTAGGTACAGTACTTCCATTATATGGTTAATTGTAACCATTCTAAATACCAAATGGAAACCTGACTCTATGTGTCAGTTTGTTTGCCTTTTCACTGAGAACCTGTCCTTTGGCAGTATGAGAGGCAAGTGTTTGATTAATTTCTAGACCAGCTAAGCTGGTCTTACAGGCTGGGCACACAGTTGGCAAAGTATATGAAGATCAGGCAACAACATTCGGACTGGGGAAACATCTGTGACAGCATCAGGTAAAAAGGCCCAAATTTACTTTCATATTTGATGATTGATAGAATCTGCACAGAGAGTCAAATGTGAATTAGCTGATAGACAGGACAAAGTTCTGAGAGCTGTTGGGGAAGCATTAGCTGTCAGTAGCTCAGTTCAAGATCTTGGCTACGGTATAGCATGTGCATTAGTTTGTTTAGTTTGGTTTATTTTTATTTTCAGTTTAAGATGACACAGTGCTATTAGAGTCCACATATTTTGTGAATGATTCAGTAAGCAGTTTGTTTTCTCCTGCCAAGCAGTAAATAGTAATTAAAAATTAAGGTGAAAGCAGGAATAAGGCAGCTTTGGCAGACTCTACTAAAACAGATCTATCTATTTACTGAGTCTGCTTAATCCAACGAAACTGGAGCCTGTTTAGCTGAACTGTGTGCAAGGCAGGAATAAACTCTGGATGAGGGACCAGTCCATTTCCTGACTAGTTACAATGATTTCAATTGCTCTTATATGTAGTGCATTCCACTTTGTGCTTAAAGATATTGGAAAATGCCAAACAGTAATGTGATTAGGCAATGTTTACCTACAGTATGTTTATTGAAATAAAAGGACAGGAATATAGAGACCGTGAAAGTTTAGGTTAATGATTCTCAGAAAATGAATTAAAAATGCCAAATGAATGAAATTGTGGTCAGGCTATCAGAAAATGTGGCTAAAATGACAAAGAAGGAGAGAGAAACAAAAAACTACAGTCAGTGGCAATAAAGAGATGTAGTGTTGGTCAAAGGTCCTGTCAGCACTCGCCTATTAGGTATTTCACAATAGCTTAGAGTACATATTGCAGTCTAAGGTCAAGTGATGGGGCAGTGGTAAGAGGTGCTGATTCACGACTCCAGAGACCTGAGTTTGAACACTACTCATCGCAAAGTAGCTACATGTCCTCCATGTGTCTTTCTGGGTTTTCTTCAAGTATTCCTACTAAATTCCAATGATGCGTTCTTTAGGTTAAATGTGGGTGTGTGTGTATGTGTGAGTCTGCCCCAAGATGGACAGGTGCTCTGACTAGGTAAGAATTGTACTTGCTTTCGATTTCTCAGAGATAGGCTCAGCCTCCCTCAACTTAGAACTGGGTAAAGTGGATTCAATTATAAATAGATGGAATAATTGACATAACAGAGATTATAAAATACCATAAAATGGCAGTCTGGTGCTGTTTCTGTCATTACTGATATCTTTTTCCATGGCTAGGAGTAGCAACTTGGTTAATCTAGCAGTGGTGCCACACTGGAATACTGAGTAAAAGGAGAGAATGGGAAAGAGGAGGAAACGCAGATAGTGATAATTAATGCATTTTAAAAGAATTTTTTGTGATATGATTAGAAATAAATGTAAACTAGGCTAAAAAGAGACCAATAAACCATCCTTTAGGCTGATAGGAAGAGGTTTGGAGACCCTTTAGGTAAAGGCTTGACTTCTTGCAGTTAAACACTGTTAAGGCTAGGGGTCGCCACTGAGCCCCAAACTCCAAACACAATACACAAAACAAGTCCCAGGTTCAAATAAAAGGAGGAATTTATAAAAATACCTTTAATAATGATCACACAGATGGTCCCTTCTTTTTTCTCTCTCTCCACACTGCTACTCCTCCAAGGCAACTGTTGCATGTCTCCACTCCCAACTCTGACTCATCTGGAAAAGGAAGTGCGGAGTCTTTTATTGGAGTCTTAGGAGTGCTTCACTCACTGGAAGTACTTCCGGGTCATACAGAAGTCTCCAAGGAATAGGGAGTGTAACTCCCTGCAGCACCCCCTACCAGTACCCACAGACTCCAGCATGGCTGCAACCCCAGACTACAATTCCCAGCATTCCCTGTGGGTGTCCAAATGAGTACAGCAGCCCACACTGCAAAAAATGCATATGCAAAAACTAGACAAAACATATAAATGGGAGTTGTTTTACTTTTATTTAGCAAATAAATCTGCCAATGGGGTAATCAAAAATTTACTTGACATGATTTCTTAAAGTAAGTTAAATAATCATAAATACAAACTATTTGATACATCAATAATTCTTAGAATACGGAAAATAAGATTTAATGTCACGATGTAAATACTTTTCACTTGCTTAGGTTTCATTTTTTGCAGTGCAGGGATGCTGCCACCTAGTGTATGGGAGAAGACAATAAGCTATATATACTGCCTTCCCATGTCCTTCCATAATATTGGTGTCACGTCCAAGTAAGGATCCCACATCAATTCTGGTCAGGACAACGGTTCCCGTATGTCATCCTTCACAACATACAGTATTATCCCTTAATGTTTAAGAAGACCTTCACTTTGTAGTTTCAATGTTTTCCCTTGAATGTATACTGTAACATTGGCAGTAAGTGCCAAATGGATTCTTTGCTCTTTTCATTGCTCTTTCCGGTAGTTTGTAAGCCTTAAAAGGACTGCTTGCTCTTGCCACTCTGGTTGGAATTCATTTGCAACTTTGTCAGGCTTGCTATTTTGATAGACTCCCCTGTCTCCAGCAACCACTTCCTACTCCTTGCAATGGTTCGTAAGTGCGTTCAAACGATCTGGCAGTGGTTGGCAACAAAGATACATCAGCGGGCTAATGAGCACTTTGTTGTCAGATGATGTTGAGCGCTGCACTGCATTGTGGTGTAGGTGATCTGTCCATTATATGTGGGTAGATGAACCTCCTTGTGTGGAACTGAAGATGTATCTCTTGGTTGTTTTCCTTCACTAAAGTGACACTGCAAATGGCATTCCAGATTAGGATCTCAGCTTTTAGACTTCCCTCACTTCACACTGTCATATTCTCCTATTTTGGATATTTTTTGCATGTCACCTAAGATTTATCTTTGTAAACGTTTACCTCTCTTGGAGGTTTTTAACCCCAAGGAATCCATTGGTTTAATTTATTATTGAACTAGCAAAATACCCGCGCTTCGCAGCGGAGAAGTAATGTGTTAAAGAGGTTATGAAAAAAAAAGGAAACATTTTAAAAATAACGTAACATGATTGTCAATGTAATTGTGTTGTCATTGTTATGAGTGTTGCTGTCTTTTGTATATATAATATGCACACACACACACATAAACATATATATACATAAACATATATATATACATATCTACATATACACATATCTACATATACATACGTATATACACATCCACATAAACATATATATACATATACAAATTTACATATCTACATATATATATATATATATAGACATAGATATATACATACATACATTCACATATATATATATATATATATATATATATATATATATATACTGTATATATACATATCTACTTATTGGCTCCTGTATTTAGGATATGGCAGGTTGGATAATGGATGGATGGACATTTGTATGCATAGCCCTATTTGCCCATTTTCGTTTTTTTTCTTTCTTCAGTAATATTTCAGCAAACCCGGAGCTTGTCAGTTCAAATCCTGGTACTGACACCACTGTGTGACCCTGAGGAAGTCACTTCACCTGCCTGTGCTGCAAAAAACAAAAGTAATGTAACAAATTGTACTTCAGATGTTGTAAGTTGGTGGAATAAAGGCATAAGTCAAATAGATAAATATGTATTATACACATAGGAACTATTCATTTATTTTCAGTTAAGTCATCTGCAGCAAACTTTTATAAATGAGGGTTTCTCCTTTTTAGATAGTGCAAACTGTTTCTTCTTCATTGACGTTTTCTCTTGGAGAGCTTTTTTCATTTCATTGAAAATGAAAGCAGCAGCTGCCAAAATATGTAGCTTTCTTATTAATTTTTCAACATTGTGTAAAATAAATGTATAAAGTAACATAAAAGGTTTAAATACTGGTTATTCTTTTACACTAAAATATTACTACACAGATACAAAAAAAGTAAAATGGATATGTTCTTTTTCTTTAAGGAGATTAAATATTACTGAAGAAAGAAAAAAAAAATTAAACAGGCAAATGGGGCTATGCATATGAACTTAAAAGGTTTAAATAAAACAGAAATATATATTTTATTTTTACTTGGTTAACTTGTGGAGGGTGTATCCTGTAGCAAAGCCCTAACTGTTTTCGTGAAAGCCCGTTTCAGTCAATAAGTCTTATGTGTGTGTTTATGTATGTGTGTATATATATGTAGATATGTGTATATGTAGATATGTATATATATGTATATGTATATAAATGTTTATGTGTGTGTGTATATTATATATATAATATATATATATATATATATAAAAGACAGCAACACTTATAACAATGACAACACAGTTACATTGACAATCATGTTACGTTATTTTTAAAATGTTTCCTTTTTTTTTCATAACCTCTTTAACACACTACTTCTCTGCTGCGAAGCGCGGGTATTTTGCTAGTATATATATATATATATATATATATATAAATATATATATATATACATACATATACACACATACATGCAGTTTCAATAACATAGAAATCAATATAAATATTAACATCATTATCATATGAGAATATGAAGTAATATATAAGAAGCACATTTCATATAAATATAAATTATTAAACAGTAAAATCTTCTTCTGTAATTTGCTACCGTGGCAATTTGTGTGTCTGTCCAGGATTTTAAATCATCTGTAGCTCGCAAACCGTTTCACCTATTGACTTGAAATCTGGTACACATATAGTACGTCACGTCTACTATCCGCTTTATGGGTGATGATTGTATTACTCTTTTTATGTTTATTTTATTTTATTGTAGAATCAACTCCTATCTGCGCACACCAGGGCGGCCGTGGGCGGATGCGTATGGTGTATTCACTCCATGTTATCGTGCATTGCGCTGTCACTGGTATTTTGATAAAAGAATTTGAACAACATATAAGAAGCGTATAAATTATTAAACAGTAAAACATTAACATTTAAGAAGTAAAGTTAGATTAAGTACTACTGCAGTGCCCTCGGGTATACCTCATTTTTTGTTTGTCCATTACATGCTTAAATGTATACATTTTTTGGTGTACCTACCCGAGAACCATCCATCCATCCATTGTCTCCCGCTTATCCGAGGTCGGGTCGCGGGGGCAGCAGCTTGAGCAGAGATGCCCAGACTTCCCTCTCCCCGGCCACTTCTTCTAGCTCTTCCGGGAGAATCCCAAGGCGTTCCCAGGCCAGTCGAGAGACATAGTCCCTCCAGCGTGTCCTGGGTCTTCCCCGGGGCCTCCTCCCGGTTGGACGTGCCCGGAACACCTCACCAGGGAGGCGTCCAGGAGGCATCCTGATCAGATGCCCGAGCCACCTCATCTGACTCCTCTCAATGCGGAGGAGCAGCGGCTCTACTCTGAGCCCCGCCCGGATGACTGAGCTTCTCACCCTATCTTTAAGGGAAAGCCCAGACACCCTGCGGAGGAAACTCATTTCAGCCGCTTGTATTCGCGATCTCGTTCTTTCGGTCACTACCCATAGCTCATGACCATAGGTGAGGGTAGGAACATAGATCGACTGGTAAATTGAGAGCTTCGCCTTGCGGCTCAGCTCCTTTTTCACCACGACAGACCGATGCAATGCCCGCATTACTGCGGATGCCGCACCGATCCGCCTGTCGATCACAGCGCTCCATTCTTCCCTCACTCGTGAACAAGACCCCAAGATACTTGAACTCCTCCACTTGGGGCAGGATCTCGCTACCAACCCTGAGAGGGCACTCCACCCTTTTCCGGCTGAGGACCATGGTCTCGGATTTGGAGGTGCTGATTCTCATCCCAGCCGCTTCACACTCGGCTGCGAACCGATCCAGAGAGAGCTGAAGATCACGGCCTGATGAAGCAAACAGGACAACATCATCTGCAAAAAGCAGTGACCCAATCCTGAGCCCACCAAACTGGACCCTCTCAACACCCTGGCTGCGCCTAGAAATTCTGTCCATAAAAGATATGAACAGAATCGGTGACAAAGGGCAGCCCTGGCGGAGTCCAACTCTCACTGGAAACGGGATCCTCGGCTACAGAAACTGGCTCTTGGGACGTGGAATGTCACCTCTCTGAAGGGGAAGGAGCCTGAGCTAGCTACCCGAGAACACGCGACATATAACCGAGCGTGGGAGAAGCATGGATTTTAAACACGCGTTGAGTTCATCTGCTGGTCTCCCTCGTGGAATAACTGGTAATGTTTGAATAAAATCTACAGCGAGTAAAACGACATTACCTCCTATTTTTTTTTTTACGATCTCTGAGATGTTGCTTTTTTCGGTTCAAGGCTTCATAAGCTCTTTTATGTTGTATGGTGTACTTATCCCAAACCATCATCTTTGAATGTTGCAAGACTTTCGCCTTGTATGTAGATCGGGGTAATTACATTTATTGCATTCCTAGTCTGAATCACAATCTGATTGTATGGGTGGTTACCTGGCACTGTAGGATTGCCACCCGTCCTTTAAAATACGGAATCGTGCCACATTTGAGAATGAAATTGCGCGTCCCGTTTTGAATCAATACTGGACGGGATTTCTCCCGTATTTTTTTTATCATTTTTTTTAAAGCAGCGTCTCATGCAAATCATCCCACACGCATTTTATGAAGATGCCTCCTTTCCTACTTTTGATTGGGTAATACTTGATGTCATCGTTAGTTTGATTGGTCTTTTTAACTGTCCAGTGAGGAGGGCGTGTCTTTTAAGTAGAGTCTGGAAAGTGTTGGCACTGAGATGTGGCGTCAGCGCCAGAGTTGAAGCCCCTAATGTTGCGGTCAGCAAGTCGGCTAACATCCGCCATGTGCCGTCTTTCAGTTGCGAGAAGCAGATCATAGAATGGTTGAAACTGTTGCCCCTAACGTTGCACCACGGTGTGTGGTTCGTTTATACCTCGTGTGTTCTCATTAAACTTTTATCTCGCGAATATGTTATTGCAATCCGCAGCGGGAGCGTTTCTATAAACTTAATTTAAACTTACGTTTTACACCGTGCTTTGTTTCCCTTATGAACATGCTTGAATGCTTCACTCGCTCCCTTCTCAATTGTTTAATACATTTTTTGCTCTTCGCTGTTTGCGGCTCTTCCGTCATTTCCCCCTACTTCGTTCTTTTATCTCGCGAATATGTTATTGCAATCCTTAACGGGAGCGTTTCATTAAAGTGATTGAAAATAGTTTTGCATTTACCTTTTTAGTAAAAGGCGAGCTTTTAAGCCTGAGAAATCACCCCGTAAATGCACACATTTAATTGCACATGTGTTAATATGTATGGTTACACAGTATTAAAAGACAGTGAACAACGTCAGTTACCTTTGTTCCTGCGTTTGATAAAAGGCAAGCTTTTAAGCCTGAGAAATCACCCCGTAAATGCACACGTTTAATTGCACATGTGTTAATATGTATGCTTACACAGTATTAAAAGACAGTCAAAAATTAACGTCATTTACCTTTGTTCCCGCGTTTGACTCGTGCTGTAAATCTCTTCCTTGTTTTTAGTTCACGTGATTACGTAGGAGGCGTGATGACGCGATACGTGACTCCGCCTCCTCCATTACAGTGTATGGACAAAAAATATGTTCCAGTTATGACCATTATGCGTAGAATTTCGAAATGAAACCTGCCTAACTTTTGTAAGTAAGCTGTAAGGAATGAGCCTGCCAAATTTCAGCCTTCCACCTACACGGGAAGTTGGAGAATTAGTGATGAGTGAGTCAGTCAGTCAGTGAGTAAGTGAGTCAGTCAGTCAGTCAGTGAGGGCTTTGCCTTTTATTAGTATAGATAATACTCCAGGTTTTGATTCTTGATTTGGGCCATTTTATCACAACCATTTTAATTGTGCTATTGTTATTTACTGTTGCCAGAACTGTCTTAGAGTGGGCGTGTCCTAGGAGGTCATGGCCTATCTATCATGACATGACATAGTAAAAGTCATCTAAGGATATACTTCCTCATCCGACTAAACGGATTCCAAAACCTTTCAAACCTTTCTAAAAATTTTCTTTGCTTTGTTTTTCTGGTTTTTAAACTCACTGCAATCCTTCCAGCTTTGATTTTTGTTTTGCAATTCTTGGCTTTGTTCTCCTGGTTCTGACACTTACTTCAGCTTTTTGACAATGTCATTTTTTTCCAGTTGCCCTCTGAAATCTCGTGACTGCAGGGCATAACCTGGGTTCAGTAGAAATTCAATCTATCAGTCTTTTTTCTAGCTACATGAACATGAAGCTCCATCAGTGACCATGTACCCAGACTAATGGACCTTAGCAGGTGGATCTGCAAAGGTAGAAGTCTCTCAGCTGCCTTTCCCCCGTACTGATGCTGCAAATGCCATTCCACATCCTGGATCTCAACTTAGAGACTTTCTTTTAACTCCACAAAAGAGCCCAGAAAGTACATTTTAAATTTCTGCTGCACTTAACACTTTGCTTTATCAGATTGTAGATCTTCTCTGCATCCCACTTCTAACACCAATGCATCACCAAGTGCCAAATGGATTCTTTGCTCCTTATGTTACTCTTTTGGATAACTCACATAGGGAATCCATTCCAGAACATTTTTCATTCCTGCTTTCCCGGGAATGAAACTGCTGTAATTCCTTTGAAAATGGGAACAGCCAAGCTCGCATATATAGCGTGTAAAAGTGTAAAAATCGATCAAGAAATAACAGAGTTATAGTTGAAAATAATTAAGTGGCACGGTTTTTTGGCCCACGGTGTAGTGTGTTGCTCATTAATTCATTCAACAACAGACCAGCAGCAGTCAGTCTCCCGGCTCCCACTAAGACTGAGCACAGTGGACTGGGAGGTGTCTGCACTCAGCAGCTCACGAATGCCAGGATGGGGCAGAGTTCATTGACGTCTGTGCTGTTGACAGCTTTGAACAGCAACTTGAAATTGTAATGCGTCAGTCTGTTGCATCTGCATTATCTGTGCTAAGAAACTTGCCATCACAGAATGATGACAAGAAACTGGATGCATCAGTAAAAGCTGAAATGGCGGTGTTTCAGAGCAACGGCAAGTGCGGGTGTTGTTTAGAACAAGTGTATCAGTATCTGATGACTGTGCCGCCTACTTCAGTGAATGCAGAGCGTGCTTTCTCAGCGGCTGGCATACTCTGCACGAAGGTGCACTCTTGCCTGGATGACCGCACGCTCGACACGTTGTGCTTTCTACGCTCTTATTACTGCAACTAACTAGATACATGTACTTATATGACAGCATGAACTGCTTGTAGTTAAGGTTAGTCTTTTATTGGTGTCAACATATTGCAGTATTTTATTAAAAATAAGTGTCGCTCGTTCTAAAACCTTTCACAAGTGAGATGCCTGTGCACTGTGTCATTCCCGGGAGCCCGGGATTCCCAGAAATGACATGCAGGATTCCCAAATTCCCGGGAATGGATAAACCCGTCCGGGAATGGATTCCCTAAGCTCACAGTCCTTAGAAGATTGCTTCACTGTTGTAGGAAATGTTGGAATCCATATGCAAATTTGACACGCTTGCTGTTTTTACTGGCTTCCCTGCAGCTGTTCGCTGAAGTTGAACCTTGCATGATGGAATGCCAATGCATATTGGTGATGACTCATGTCCAGGTTGATGCAACTTGTTAGTGCCATCACAATGCTTTAAGCAAATGGAGCCCAATCCATTTACATAACCACTTCAACTAGTATGGACAGTGAGGAGTCCACCTCTTACCATCAATTTGGGCTGTCCAAAAATGATAACCAAGTCAGGAGACAACAGCGGAAACTACACACTGGAAAAAGAAAATGACTTTCCATAATGTCACAACTTTTTTGGAACTGAGGTTTTACATGTAGAATTGAATTGAAGGTTAGGGTGGTTAGAGTTTAGTGCGAACAGCGACAGAAGCTCAGTTGCAGTTTTAGGACATAATGTTCATTTTTAGAATGGCAGTTTTATAACAGACATAAAGGTTTGGAGTTGGTGTGGTTAAGGTTTAGTGTGAATGGCATCCACATTCCCCAGGACATTCTCCTTTACACCTAATGTAAGATATTTGGTTCAATGCATACATAGCAAACAGCTTAACCAGTGGTTAAAGCAAAAAAAAAAAGAAAGAAGAGGTGGTATTCCAGGTGTTTCAGCTTCTTCACACCCTCAGTATAATTCCCAAAAGGTGTACTGAAAGTCTTTAAAAAGTGAAAGAAAAAGTGACCATATTCTGAAGACTAAAAAGTAGAAGTGTCAGTACTGAAAACTTGTAAATACCAGCTGACTTCAAACATTGTTGGTATGCAGGAAAAACGTCCGACACAGCAAAATAAAGAATTGCAGGTACAGCCCACTTTTAAAGCACAGAGTTAACCATTGCATTTTTTTTCTTTCAAGCTGCAAATGTAGCCTTCTTCAAGTGCCTCCCCGTTCAATGCGTTTCTATCCACGTGTATAAAGTTGCGACCTACATCTACAAACTTCTGTCCTAAAAACTGCAGTGCGAAAACTTCACTAACATCAAGGCTCTGCAAAAAGATGCTTCTCCACAAACGTCTAACTGCATAAACAAATTTGTGTTTGGCTTGTCAGAGGACAATGAAGTACTCGGGGATTAAGATGATGAGGATACTGGGAGAACATGCAAACTCCTCACGATAGTGACCAGACCTCTAGTTATGAATTCCAAATTATAATAATCAGGAATTACAAGAATGGAACTACACTGTATGCTTTTCATTGCTATAAAAGGCCAAAATGATGGCCTTATTGGATGATTGTAGTTTCTGAAGTAGCTGAGACACCTTCCACTGAAAGCCCTGCTTACCCAAAAAGTGTGATTTATTGCATCTAGGCTGGGTGCCATCCTGTGAATGAATAATGTAAAAAACACAACATACTGCCATACCATTCAAGATGCTTGAAGACATATAATTGACTGACAGCAGCATATCCTTCAGAATAAGACAACAGACTTGTTTATTCACATGCAGGGTTGCTGAGCATTGTTTGTTCAGCAGGAGGCAACAGGGAGAGAATGAAGGGATAAGACCCCTGTCTCCCGGAGCACAGCATAAATTGCAAATGGGAGCTTAGCCCCTTTGTGCCCCCCAGTGTCCCCATCCTTCACGAGACATTCCATGGAAGCTCTGTATTCCCCCTTTACTGTGAGCAAAAGTTTCAATCCCTTAGCTAGAGCATTGCTAAAGTAATACAGGACTTGGGGACCATCAGCAAAAGATTTGATTTATTTATTTGTTCCTTTTGATAATCTTATCAAATATTTAAGGCAATACTCGAAATAACAGCACTTAGACAATAAAGCACTTCAGGGGGTTTCTCAAGATTTTTTGGTTTCATTTTAGGATGGTATCTAAAGTACTAAACAGTATCTCGTCGGAGAGTTACTGATAGAACTTGGCGATTTAGCACTACGGCCGTTTACTGTCATGCGTCCGTTCGGGACGGGTGTTTGTTTACTAATGATGGGCGAGCCTGCCCTTTTAACTTCAGGAATCTGACTTTTGAGCCTTTCTGTGTGTGTGTGTGTGTGTGTGGCGGAGGGAGAGGACGACTTAAGGAGAGAGTGCTAATTCTTTCAGTTTTAGAAGAGCTTCCTCGATCCTTAAAGCAGGGAGCCAGCGCGGAGCACATCCCCCACCCCTCGAGTCTGATTGGAGAGGCAGCCAGCGTAGGGCTCGTTCAGCCCCACTACAACTTGTCGGGGCTTCCATTTGAAACACGAGAGAGGCGGACACTTGCCTCTCCTGTGCCGACTTGGAATAGGCTGGGAGGCAAGGCTACGGAGTGCTTGGCATTTCGCGGAGACGAGCTGCACACAGCCAGGCAAAGATGTACAAGTAAGAAAGTCAAAGTGCAGGAGCGCCGCGGCTGCTAATGGATTTATGAGCACATGCCAGGATTGTTAACTTGAAGGCACCAATTTCTAGATGCTGTATGGATAATGGGATTTTAACCATGTGGCAGGTAAGAAAAGGACCCGTTCATAATGTACATTTTTGGAAAAGTAATCTGAAAAGTAATTTAGCCGATTTATTTATTTCTTTACTCGTTTATTTCCACTTGTACAGAACGAGTGTGTGCTTGCTTCATAGCTTAGCCCGAGTGCACTGCATTCCTGATGAATCCTAAGAGTCTACCTTATTATTAGTGAGCACTTCCGCACATGCTGGCTTGTCTGCACTGACCTGGCAAAGCTGTCACGGCTTCCTTCTGTCCCCTCTTCAAAGTTTGAGAAGATTTCACGAGGGAGACATAAGGAAGAGACAAGGCAGAAGAAAGACTACAAAATGCCACAGCATTCCTGTTCCATTTATAAATGTACAGTATAAGGGGACAAGCGACACTCGGCCGAATAGACACTGCTGCATCTTCCCACCCCTCACCCCTCCTTTGCCAGAAAGAAAAAAGTTAACATGTCAAGTATTTCAGCAACTTTGTACTCTAACAGACAGAAAACCGTTTAACCAGAGCAAAACGTAAAAGTGAGTTGAAAAAAAAAAAGATCCGGGATAACTACTTTTGAAAGACTTGTCAGCTTTAAAAAGATGTTTTTTTGTGTTCTTCATGCTCAGTTTTTACCATAAGGGCTAAAAAGTGTTTTTATTTTAGGATTTAAATTATGTTTAGATCAGTTAAGTCAAAAGGCAAAAGAGAGAAATGAACTGTCTGACTATATCAGACATTATTTTATATAGTGCCTTTATATACCTCACTTTGTTATATAGCACCTTTCATTGTTATTACTTGGCTGACATCTTTATCCAAGACTGCTTGGAACATTTACAGTGCGGTTGCTTAAGATTGTTTTGGGTTTCCAACTGGAGCACAGGCAGGTATAGTGACTTACTCATAGTCACATAAGGGTCCATTGCAGGATCTGAACCCACAACCCCAGAGTTTGAAACCAAAAACTCCAAATCCTTAACTATTACGCTACACCATCTTCCCTTCATGAATCCATCCTTTTATTTTAAATAGTGCAATTACTATTTATCTATCTAGCTTATTTTTAATATATAGTGCTATTCGTTTTTATGAAAATAATTATTTTGTTCAGTGCCTTTAATATCTTTGTTTATATATTTCCTTTAATATTAGTACATCTAGCTTAGCCTTTTTATATGGTGTCAAGTATCTGTCTGTCTATTGTATATAGTGCAATTACATGTAAGTTCAATCTGTCTTATAACTGCATATGGTCAGTCAGTTAATTTCTAACCTGCTTAGCCCTGAATAAGGTCACGGTTGTGGTGAGTGGTGGAGCCTATCCCAGCTAGCACAGGGCACAAGGCAGGAACAAACCCAGCCCTGGACAAGGTGCCACTCCATCTGCAGGGCAATTGCATATAGTGCTTTTTGTAAATGTGTCAGTCATTACTCAATACAGTTTCTTTCTTTCTTTCTTTCTTTCTTTCTTTCTTTCTTTCTTTCTTTCTTTCTTTCTTTCTTTCTTTCTTTTATGAAATGCCTTTTATAACACTGTGCCTATTTTTACCATACTTATCTACTTATATCCTTGCCATGAATTTATATAATATCTTTTACACTACCTTTATCTGTCTGTCTGACAGGATAGTTGTACTTGGAAATAACGGGGGTCATGATTGTGAGCTCTTTTTAACAGTAGTAATTCTCATAATATTGATACTAGGGGCAGCCTTGTTTCACAGTGGCAGGATCTGCTGCCTCACAGAATCAGCGTTTTAGGTTTAAATTCCAGAGCCAGTTATTGTCTGTGTGGAGTTTGCATGTTCTGCCAATGTGTGTATGGGTTTTCCTTCCCCACCTCAAGGACATACAGGTTAGGTTATTTGGCAAACCCCATTGATGGGTGTATGTGGGCCATGCAATGTACTTGTACCCTGTCCTGGGACAGTGCCTGTTTTCTGATAGGTGCATCTCATTCTCATCTCTCTGAATTGCATCTCATGGGTTTGAGGCTGTCATAATACTACTGGTACTACAGTCTGCATATTATTTTAGCATCAGTGTTTTGTTTCACTGCGCATTCAGGTTTTTCATACATCCCAAAGAAGTGTGCCTTAGGTTAATTCTTAACAACAGATTTGCCCCTCGTGATTATGTGTGTGAGAAGGCCCTGCAATAGATGGGCTCACTTTCAAGGGTTGGCTCCAGCATTGTGCCTGATGCTGTCAAGATAGGCCCTGGCCCCCATGACTCAAAACTGAATTAATTAGGTTGAATAATGGATTGATGCAACAATAATAATAGTAAATAGTACATTTTTGGTGGCACCCACTTTGTAAAAACACTTTTTCATCACAATGAGATTACCAACGTACATTTTAAAATATTAATAAGGATATAAAATGCATTTATCCATTAGTTAAAAGTTGAGCATTGGACACATTTTTTTTTTCTTTTCCTGACGTTTGCTGCTTTGATCACTTGTGTGCAAAATAGACTTGTGAGGTGTCACCATAGCAACTTTTACTGTAGCTTTGTGGGAACAGGGAGGATTCAATGGCAAGACAAAGAATGATTTGTTAGGGTGGCCCATGTCGTCGCAGGAGAAGGAGAAGGTGTAAGCGTTAGGAAACGGGACACACAGAAGATGGTGCTGGTTTACACTAGGTGGGGCTCATGGCTTGCAAAGCTGAAAAATTTACAAGGAAGTAAGGAAGATCCACAACTCCTGTACACCTAGCAATAAAATAAGGTCTTATTACACCTTAACAGGAATTTTGTGTCATGTGTTTTTACTTTTACAGCATATTTTTTAATGAAAAGAGTTGTATGATGAAACTGAAATGTGTATGTTATAGTCTAAGAATGGAAAACAGCTTCCATTTTATAATATGATATAATATGATATTCTCAATCCAGTTCATTGCATAGGACAACCAGAGGCTAGTCTAGCAAGATGAGCCACAAGGCTGTAGCATATCCAATCTATCATGGGACCATTTAGCCAAATAACCACACTCAAACATGCTGGACCAATTTGTTGGTCAGTCTAATGTGCATATTGTTTGTAACTGGAAAGGAAACCTTTAGAAAAGCCAGTGTGTATATATGTATATTCTACACAGGCAATGAGGGACCAGTCAAGGTGTGCAAGTAAAGCTAACTGAGTCCCAGTATGCAAACAATGAGGCAGGAGTGCTAACTGGTGTAAAATCCTTCTGTCTTGTATTCATCCAACCGTCCATCATGATGAACAGGTGCCTAACCTATTAACATTGGGTTACGAAAGAAGGAAACAGCTCTGAATGGGATGCCATGTAATCACAGAGCATAGTCATGCATATGCCCACTCTTATACATCCATCCATCCATTATCCAACCCGATATATCCTAACACAGGGTCACGGGGGGTCTGCTGGAGCCAATCCCAGCCAACACAGGGTGCAAGGCAGGAAACAAACCCCGGGCAGGGCGCCAGCCTACCACAGGGCGCGCACACACACACACCCACCAAGCACACACCAGGGACAATTTAGAATCGCCAATGCACCTAACCTGCATGTTTTTGGACAGTGGGAGGAAACCGGTGTACCCGGCGGAAACCCACACAGACACGGGGAGAACATGCAAACTCCATGCAGGGAGGTCCCAGGGAGCGAACCCGGGTCTCCTAAATGCGAGGCAGCAGCGCTACCCAGATTATCCTGAGTAGGTTCTTGGGGCAGCTCACCGTCATTTGGCACAAGGCAGGAACAATACCAGGACTGGATGCTAGCCCATTTCAGGGTGAACATACACACTTACACACACAGGCCAATATAGCACCACAAGTTCACTTAACCTGCATGTCTTTGGATTGTGGGAGCGAACCGGTGCACCCACATGGTCATGGGGAGAACATACAGGAAGACTTGGTACCTAAATCCCAGTCTCCTTATTGTGAATCAACAGTGCCACTGTGCCATCTTATATTATATTCCATTCATCCATGCATCCATCCTCTTTCTCTTATCCGAGATCGGGTCGCGGGGGCAGCAGCTTGAGCAGAGATACCCAGACTTCCCTCTCCCCGGCCACTTTTTCTATCTCTTGGTATTGGGAATACCAAGGCATTCCCAAGCCAGCCGAGAGACATAGTCCCTCCAGCGTGTCCTGGGTCTTCCCTGGGGCCTTCTCTCGGTTAGACGTGCCCGGAACACCTCACCAGGGGGGCGTCCAGGAGGCATCCTGATCAGATGCCCGAGCCACCTCATCTGACTCCTCTCGATCCGGAGGAGCAGCAGCTCTACTCTGAGCCCAGACACCCTACCGAGGAAACTCATTTCATCCATCCATTTTCCAACCCGCTGAATCCGAACACAGGGTCACGGGGGTCTGCTGGAGCCAATCCCAGCCAACACAGGGCACAAGGCAGGAAACAATCCTGGGCAGGGTGCCAACCCACCGCAGGACACACACAAACACACCCACACACCAAGCACACACTAGGGCCAATTTAGAATCGCCAATCCACCTAACCAGCATGTCTTTGGACTGTGGGAGGAAACCGGAGCGCCCGGATTCAGCCGCTTGTATTTGTGATCTCGTTCTTTCGGTCACTACCCATAGCTCATGACCATAGGTGAGGGTAGGAGCATAGATTGACTGGTAAATTGAGAGCTTTGCCTTATGGCTCAGCTCCTTTTTCATCGTGACAGACCGATGCAGAGCCTGCATCACTGCGGATGCCGCACCAATCCACCTGTCGATCTCATGCTCCATTCTTCCCTCACTTGTGAACAAGACCCAGAAATACTTGAACTCCTCTACTTGGGGAAGGATCTCGCTCCCAACCATGAGAGGGTACTCCACCCTTTTCTGGCTGAGGACCATGGTCTCGGATTTGGAGGTGCTGATTCCCATTCTAGCCACTTCACACTCAGCTGCGAACCAATCCAGGGAGAGCTGAAGTTCACGGCCTGATGAATCAGACCTGATGCAAACAGGACAACATCATCTGCAAAAAGCAGTGACCCAATCCTGAGTCCACTAAACCGGACCCCCTCAACGGCCTGGCTGCGCCTAGAAATTCTGTCCATAAAAGTTATGAACAGAATCGGTTATAAAGGGCAGCCCAGGCGGACTCCAATTCAAACTGGACATGGGTTCGACTTACTGCCGGCAAAGCGGACCAAGCTGTGACACCGGTTGTACAGGGACCGAACAGCCCTTATCAGGGGTTCCAGTACACCATACTCTCGGAGTACCCCCCACAGGATTCCCAGAGGGACATGGTTGAACGCCTTTTCCAAATCCACAAAACACATGTAGACTGGTTGGGCAAACTCCCATACACCCTCCAGGACCCTGCCAAGGGTGTAGAGCTGGTCCACTATTCTGCAACCAGGATGAAAACCACACTGTTCTTCCTGAATCCGAGGTTTGACTATCTGACGGACCCTCCTCTCCAGGACCCCCGAATAGACTTTTCCAAGGGAGGAATATATAGGAATATTATATTATATTATATTATATTATATTATATTATATTATATTATATTATATTATATTATATTATATTATATTATATTACTGCAGTGGACTGGTGGTATGATTTCTGCCTTGCGTCCATTATAGAGCCTGAACTGGGCAAAGCAGGTATAGAAAGTGAATGGACGGATTTGTTGTATTATCCCAGTGCAGTCATTATGTGTGAATTCCTTTAGGTTTTCTAGTTTTCTTCTCACATTCCATATTAGATGAATTGATCTTGCATGAGTACATATATGGATGTGTACATGAGAGTAGCCAGTGATGAACTAGCACCACATCTCTGCTTGTTTCTTGCCTTATGCCCAGTGTTTTGTCTTTTAATTTGGTTTTAGGGGTTTGAAAATGTGTGTATGGAGACATTCTAGTATTTTTTTCATCCAATGTTCTATTTTATGAAACTGCTTATTCCAAACCAGTCTAAATCTGTAAATAGGATGTCATTTTATTACATACTTGTGCTGAACAAATCTGTATACTCGTTTGCACTGCAGGAAAATTTTGACTCACCAAGCCTAACATTCATATCTTTGGAATGTTAAAAATAATTGGGAGTGTATTAAAATCTTATATTGTAATTTTAGCATATGCTTTAGTATATTCAATTGGAAAATTCTTATTCCATCCATTATAACAGTGGCAAAAGTATGTTCTTTCTGTTTAAAATTAGAAATAAAATAAAAATTTGCATTCAAAGAACTGTCCATAGCTTCTTTAGAATTTGGTGATAATTTATTAATGATGCCTGGATGCTTCAATATCTTTGAGTGACAGCTACATATTAGTTCATCTGATTTCACATTTTCCACGAAGGTTGGGACTTCAGAGACTGAATCTGAATTTGATATGAAGTATTGTCTTAATTATGAGAAGTTCAGCATGTCACAATTGTTCTGATATATTTGTACAAAGCTAATTAAGGGGAGCAAAAAAAAAATAGGAGGAAGTATTTGTAGAAAGGCCTATAATTGAACCATGGTCATTGAAGCTGTGACTAAAGAAAGTGTGCTACCATACTGCCCATATTCGATTTATTTTAATCTATAAAAGTATAGGTACCTCACACTCCTGATCTGGAAAAGTGGGTTTGATTATGAATGGAAAGTGAAAGGTGTTTCAGTCCCACAACATTTGGACTCCTGATCGATCCCTGGCTATATTACTGTATAGTTGTTTGTTTGTGCAGTTTGCATTCCTTCCTTTGGTTTCCAAGTAATTCTTCTAAGAACTCACAATTCATTTTACTGCACAAGCACAAACTGTCACGCTGATTGCTATTTCTGAATAGGTCTGGTGAGTGTGTCTTCTAATAGGCTGGCATTCCTGCCCACGGAGATAGTTTCTGCCTTCTATCCAGAATAAACTTCTGTTTTCAGGATATATGTCACTTAAAAGTTCAAAGTGTTTTAATGCTTCATATTTTCCAAATGGAGGTTTTCGTTTCAAAAGTGTTTTGTCGTATGACCATATATTTCCAAGGAAGTCAATTCATGTGCCACGTGCACTCCAAGCAGCAGCTTGTCTGTAGGCAGCAGTGAAGTAATTCAAATAGCTGCCTGTAGAGGTCAGACTTGAACTCTGTAATGCAGTCCTATTTGGAAAGAGGATGGAGAATTGAAAGGAGGCAAAATTCTACTTTGTTAAAATCAAACATATTAATAGCACCAAGACGTCAAGAAGAAGTAGATGCAGTAGTCCATTATAGTAATTCCATGTAATCTCAATTCTGGCAATGCTGAGATTCCTCTTTTGTGGACTAAAAGGATCATTTTCTTAATGTGCTAAGAGTTTCTGTTTCTGCATCATTTATAAACAAAAACGGAGTAGACAAAGGTAGAGGAAAAGTGTTTTATTCATGTTCCGTATGCCTTTTTTCTTTTTGTTGCTATTTGTGCTGAAGCCTTATCGTCACTGATGACAGAATTAATAGTGCTGTCACTTTATATTGCATGGTAAGGCAGCCATTAACATTTTTTGCCTTCAGTTTAGAAAAGTGCAGTGAAACACTGAGTTTAAGCTGGAAGGTGATAGTCAGCTGGCACTTATAAGCCAATGTCCCCAATGGCCTGGGGGCCTTCTTATAGACTAGTCTGAGAGTGATGGGGATCTTAAAGGAGAAGGAGCCAGTCTAACAAAACATTACAAGCAACAAAAATAAATAAGAAAACTTGCCCTTCCGTAAACAGACAGGCAGGGATTTTATTTCAACCCAAACAGATGTTGAGAGGCTTTTTGTCACCATAGCAAATGAGTCTCTTTTTTTTGGTTGAATTTTGTCTGGAAATAGTGATGAGCTTCTGTGGTTTGTCTGCCTTAGTCTAATAAATGTTGGCTCCAGCCATCGCTTGTTTCACTCTGTTTGTCAGTTGCTTGGAATTTTTTCACCATATGCCTTCTTGAGATGTGAGAAATGCCATGAGATTAATTTACGATGTGCCGAAAGAATATGGCACTGCAACAAAAAAGTACATTTTAAGCACAGGCTGAATTTCAGCAATATTAAAAAGTGTTTATCATTGAGTAGCTATTCATCCCTAGAATACAGATTAATTATAATAATGAGGAATTCATTTTGAATTCAGCTCTAATGTGATAATAATAGTTTCATTAAAATAATGAATGCATTTTAAATTTGTACTTTTTTGTACTTACCATTTTTTGACCTTCAATAAAAAATATCTCTTTTGCAAGAACATCCTTAAGTTGTCAGTTAATATCAATGCCCTTTATGGTTTAAGAGTTCTGGCTAAAAATATTTATGAATATTTGTTGTTGTTATAAGGGTAAAATGATTTTTTATATTTATCTGGTGTATGCAATTATTTTTTAGGTTATGATTTATAATAGTATCAACAAAATTGTAAATTTTTTATCACTGTATAAAAACCTCCAGTCATGACATATAATTAATTACCTTCCATTTCTTATATTTTGTAACCTTGTAAGCTCTGTAAAGTATCACCTAATCATACATGTAAAATATTGATTGGTTAGGTTATCTACAGTGGACTGATGCCCAATCCAGGATTGATTGAATTGCTGTCTGGTTGGGCTCGAGATACTAATGAGCTTAACTTGGTTTAAATAATTTTGAGAATGTTGTTTTACATTCAAGCAAAGTTTAAGTGACAGGACTTCCATATTATAGTAATGAAAAACAACCTCCTGTACAGTGAGGAAAATGTGCCAAGAATTTTTTCTTATTTTTTTACTATGGAGAAAAAGAAAAATGGCCATTTACATTACAGAAGTTTAATGCTGGGAAAATTTTGCTTTCCACCTATATATCTAGCCATCCTTTTTCCATATCTGCTACATCCTCATCAACATCACCTGAAGTTAGAACCACACCAAACTGGCTGTTACTGTAGGTGGCACTAGATGTGGTTATCAAAAATGAGCTCTTTAGTTACAACTAATTCAATGTATTTTTATGCAATGATCCTCTGGCTGGTTTACAGAGAGAATCAGAATTGGAAATTAAACTGACAAACCTGGTGTTTAAAGTCCATATTTCAACCACTGGAACATACTACTTGTTACTTACTTACATGTATTGCTGTGAGAAGACTCTGAGAGCATGTTCATATAGGATAGTTTTAGAAATGTCCAAAGAATAGATGAAGATCTTTACTGGTGAAAGGGAAGTCTCTTTTGCTGGGTTACGTTATGAAGCACATATGTGTCTGATGATAAACACAGGCTTCAAGGTAGTCAGACAGGGAGTCAAAACCAAGAAATCAGGTTCAGTATATTACAGTGTCACTTCCATATGTATAATTTCCCTTTGGATTCAATAATGTGTATCTAGTCTAATGTAATCTACTCTAATCTAACCTAATATACCAGGCAACCAAGAATCAAAAGGGCAAAATCAGAATTGAAAGTCAAATGTAAAAAGAAAGTCAAACCCAACACCTGACTTTAGGGCCTACTTTAAAGCAAAGCTACAGTAACTATGCTAGAGATTTTCAAGACAGTATTTATTCCCAGAGGATTAACATATAACAAAACTTTATAGCAGTGATGGCGAACCTATTACAAAGTTGACACGCCATAATGTTTTGGGTGACATGCCAGCTTTCACCAAGACCCAAATTACCATTGAAACTGAATGAACAAAAATATAAGAAATAACAAAGATATAAGACCCTGCACTACCCAGAGCTAAAAATGGATTCTCACCATCCTCATCAGCACATCATTTGTTATCACGGCAGCTACACAGTTCAGTTGATTTCTAACCACTGTACTTGAAGCTCAATTTCATGGTGTAAGTGCAATATCTGCAAATGTAGGCTCCAAAATGAGCACACTATAAGCGTTTGTGTGAAATCTGCTTTTACATTTGTTGCTTGTGCAAGACCTTATTCTCAGTGTTAAACAATATTAAAATGGACAAAAGAAACCAACTGACAGATGAAGTTAGTGCTGCTTGTTTGGGCTTGAAGTGCACAAAGTACCTACTTTCAATTTCAGACATCATTTCAAAAACTGGGCAACAAAAAAGCCATTAATTGTTGTCAAATCAAATGCAATATGTTTAATATTTTTTCAGTTCAATTCAAAATTACTATTAAAAGCAGGGTAATTTTTAGTGCACTATTTTAAGCACAATTATTAGTGCCCATTGTGACAGATAAGGGCGTTCTCGCTCCCTTGAACCCTCGGACAATATGTCAGACACCAGAAATGTTATTTATTATAATAATAAATGTGCACAAAGCACCACCACTCCACACATCTCCAATAAACAATACACAATCAATAATCCTCCACTCCCAGACGCTTAGCCACCCTGCCTCCCAACTCAGCTCAAAGTCTGGGATTTCCCACCGTCCTTTTATAGTCCTTGACCCGGAAGTGCTTCTGAGCCCTCAGTCCATGTGATTATCCAGCACTTCCGGGTCAGGTAAAAACTTCTCTTTTTCTTCAGCCCGGAAGTACATCATTTCTTCCGTTCCCGTGACTTGGAAATACTTCCAGGCTATACGGAAAATATAAATCCCTGGCCTCCCTGCAGCGACTCCTGGCAGCCCCCATGGTATCCAGCAGGGCTGTGCATTATAACTCCACTGTCCATGATTCCCTGCTGGCACCTCCATCCTGCAAGGAGGGCTCCATCTGGTGGCCTGGGGGTATTGGCCGGGATGAATGGCCGGCCATATCTGACACTATATAATATTCTCTATTGTAAGTCACTGATTTTTCTTTTACGTTTATAATGCAGTGCACCAAACATGATTGAGCTGTTTTTTTTTTTAATGAATGATTATGTAAAGAATTGTTTCTCTTTTGTTTAGCGGGGGCAACATGCCAGCATAGTCAGCTGAGGCATTTTCAGAATTTATGACACGCCAAGCCCAAAAGTTTCGCCATCACTGGTTTATAGTGTCATTTCCATCACATCGTCAGTGCACCAATCATGGACATGTGATGCATTCAAACCAAATAAAAACAAAATAAAACTCTGTCAAAATACATAAAAGGAAAAATAAATTTTAAAAAAGGAATCTTGAATAAAACAAAACAAAACAGACTACATTACGAGCATGAAACACATTAAGATATTACAGCTTTAAAAGGCTTGCTCCCATTGTAGCTCTTATTGTAATACTAATATATAATACTAGATTAATTAAATTTGATCAATTAAATATGCAGTAAGTTAAGCATAATTAAAACAGCTGATGGCAAAATAAAGAGACAAGTGTTGGGATGATATTGTGTAATAAATTCCATTGTAAATTTACTGCACACTATGTATGCGGTATGTTTTCTTGATTTATTTGCTGCACATTCTCTGTGTTCTGAGCTTATCTAAACCCCTGACAAATCCCAAGTGCTGTGATGAATAAAGATTCCCTAAATGCTACATCCTGCCGGCACAGTGGTTATCTTATATGTACTGCTGGCTTGACAGCCCACATTTTATTTTATCACACCATTCTTTAGTCCTCATTTAAATCCATGTATGAATCTGCATTGACACCCCATTGTCACTGTAAAGTTTTGATTCCATTTTCCATCTCCTTTAATTTCTTTCTCTGTGTAGAGTTTTTCAAATATACATATCCTGTCTTTTTGAAAATAAAACTTGATCTTAAGCATGAAAATGTATAATTTCTAGTCAGTATGGTTACTTTGTTTGGATTTGGAATAAAGCAAAAATATGACTTGTCATTACTTGCTCATTCATCTGCCCATTTTCGATACTTGTCTAATCTAGATGCAGGAGAATTAACACTAGCATGAGAAAAAAGAGAGAAACTAACCCTGGATGTAGACACCCATCACAGGGCGGGTTTACACATACTTATATACCCTTAGATTCTTAATGAGAAAATTTAGATAGTCTGTTAATACGTAGTCCCTGAGGAGAAACCCATGAAGCCAGGGACTAGAGGCAGATCTCATAGCCAGGAGCTATAAGGTTGCAGCATTAGCCACAGCACCATTATGCAGATCCAGTTTGCTCATAACTGTGTGCAATAAAGTATTATTAAATTAAGCTTTGTATGTTTCCATAATTAATTAAACAAATTTAGCAATTGCTAGAATGGTAATAAATATTTCTGTCTCTTTTGTACTATAAATGTTGTCTTTTAGTGAGTACCTCAGTAATAGTAATTTGTTATATATCCCTTGCCATTATGGATTTATTAAAATCCATTCCTGAATTTGATTAACACATGCTCCTTTAACTGCTGGCTGGTGCTGTTTATTTGATAAGATACAAATGGTATTGGGCATTATACAGTATATTTATCAGTTACAAAAGAATGTTGCCCAGCAACTCATCTAGTTTCAGTAAAAGGAGCACTCCTGAGAAAAGATTTAATAAGAACATTAAGTTTTATTTACAGCTTTGTATGTCATGAACAAATTATGAAATCTTACAAGCAATTAGGACTATTTCTGCTAGTCTTCTGTTGATAAAAGTAAGTTTCCTTTTCTGATCCACTCCTATTTTGTTTAAACTATCGGATTTTATATAGCAACTAAGTAAGACTGAATATTCCTTTTTGGTAAAAAACGTTGCATGTTTGATGAAAAATGCTATAATAGAGAAAAGAGCTTTCCATGTAAATGTTGGGAGTCATGAAAGAAAAAACTGACGAGAAAGTTTGTGTATATTTATGGCAACCCTGATCCATCTCAACGCAACATTTCAGGGAAACTGGGAATGATAACAACCTCGATTAAGTAGGGAAATGCAGCCGAAACAGCTGCATGACGACTCATACATATAATAGTTCATATCATTGAGCCATTTATGATGTGCTTTGAAGTGACAAACATATTAAACCTCAAAAGTGATAAATATGATGTATAGACTTAATATTAGTTACCTTTTAAGAGGGAAAATGTTGCATATTTACACTCAAGAACTTGTTTGTTTTTCATCAGTTTATATCACCTATCTGTTGTCATTTCTAAGGATTACAAGCCAAAGCACAGCAAAAACACATGCACGATTTACTCCCTGCAAACAGAAAGCTTTAAGTATCATGCCCTGTAACCTATTTATAGCTTACTTGTTTGACACAGTATGGCTTGTTTGACACTGCTTGGAGTTTTTTGCAAATGGTAATACCTGTATATGAAGGTTACAGACTTCTATGGACCAGCAGAATGTTTTTTGCCCATGATGATGACTGGCATATGAGCTGATTTAGATTTTCAAGAGCCATTCTGTTAGAACTTTGTGCTGAGTTGGCCCGAGAATTAGAAAGACAGATTGGTTGAAATCAGACTGTACCTGCTCATATGCAGGTTTTAAAAACAGTTGACTTTCTTTCTGGCAGTAAGCACCAACCTGGGGGGTGGGGGTTATTGCTGGCTGACAGGTCAGGAATACCTCAGCCAAGTTTCATCTATATCATTCCTGTTTTACTGTAACTTATCTATTAGTGACTTTGTTAGAATGAAGTATTAAGTACAGAAAATATTTGGAAAGCCTCTTTTCCTTATTGATTTAGCCCTGAAATTGTATAAAGTTAAAAAACATTGATGTTAACATGTTTTGCTTCATTTCATATGCAATATTTATAGGCATCCTCAGCTCTAAACATCGTGGGAAATGTATGTGTTTATGATTTGCCTAGGTACAGGGATGTCTTAAACCACCTCTTCCACAGTAGTTTAGTGGTTTCTTCTAACTAGAATAACAATACATTAAATAAATTGTTAAATTTCAAAGAAAGAAAAAAATTGCAATGACAAGAATCTTGACAGAAAACAAATTTGAAACTATTAATACGGTATATAGAAAATAACTAGAAATCCCAAAAAACAATTAAGTAATTAACATAGCCTAATTAACACCTGAAGAGCAGGTGTTTGAATGCGGAGACCAAATGTGTTAATTACCAAATAATGTAAGACACTGAAACTAATTCAAACTAAATGCAAAAGACAAAGAAATGCAAAGTGACTTCCTAAACTAGATCTAACATTAGAGCAAAACTAACATGTACGCTACAAAATGAAAGATCTAAACAAGACCAAAAATAAAATCTATAAAAATTCAAATTATTGTTACTAAACTCAACTCCCTCCAAAGATTTTCTATGGGGTTGAGATCTGGAGACTGGCTAGGCCACTCCAGGACCTTGAAATGCTTCTTACGAAGCCACTCCTTCATTACTCGGGTGGTGTGTTTGGAATCATTGTCATGCTGAAAGACCCAGCCACATTTCATCTTCAATACCCATGCTGATGGAAGGAGGTTTTTACTCAAAATCTGATGATACATGGCCCCATTCATTCTTTCCTTTACACGGATCAGTCGTCCTGGTCCCTTTGCAGAAAAACAGCCCCAAAGCATGATGTTTCCACCCCCATGCTTTACAGTAGGTATGGTGTTCTTTGGATGCAACTCAGCATTCTTTTTCCTCCAAACACGACGAGTAGAGTTTTTACCAAAAAGTTCTATTTTGGTTTCATCTGACCATATGACATTCTCCCAATCCTCTTCTGGATCATCCAAATGCTCTCTAGCAAACTTCAGACGGGCCTGCACATGTACTGGCTTAAGCAGGGGGACACGTCTGGCACTGCAGGATTTGAGTCCCTGGTGGCGTAGTGTGTTACTGATGGTAGCCTTTGTTATTTTGGTCCCAGCTCTCTGCAGGTTATTCACTAGGTCCCCCCGTGTGGTTGTGGGATTTTTGCTCACCGTTCTTGTGATCATTTTGACCCCACGGGGTGAGATCTTGTGTGGAGCCCCAGATCGAGGGAGATTATCAGTGGTCTTGTATGTCTTCCATTTTCTAATAATTGCTCCCACAGTTGATTTCTTCACACCAAGCTGCTTACCTATTGCAGATTCAGTCTTCCCAGCCTGGTGTAGGTCTACAATTTTGTTTCTGGTGTCCTTTGACAGCTCTTTGGTCTTGGCCATAGTGGAGTTTGGAGTGTGACTGTTTGAGGTTGTGGACAGGTGTCTTTTATATTGATAACAAGTTCAAACATTTGCCATTAATACAGGTAACGAGTGGAGGACAGAGGAGCCTCTTACACAGGTCTGTGAGAGCCAGAAATCTTGCTTGTTTGTAGGTGACCAAATACTTATTTTACACCATTTGCATATAAATTCTTTAAAAATCAGACAATGTGATTTTATGGATTTTTTTTCTCATTTTGTCTCTCATAGTTGAGGTATACCTATGATGAAAATTACAGGCCTCTCTCATCTTTTTAAGTGGGAGAACGTGCACAATTGGTGGCTGACTAAATACTTTTTTGCCCCACTGTACATTCAATAAATGTATTCACTGACACTTTCAGTAAATGAAAATAAATATTGTTTAAAATCAAATCTTGACATAAAAATTCAACCATTTTTATACTGTATATTTCCACTCATATTACTATATACCAAGATAATTCAGGATATTTTAATTTGCACAAACTCATTTTTGTAGCAACACTTTTTTTCAAACCCGATTTGGCTGAAAATTACATGGTCAGGTGTGTCATGTTTCTGTTGTGAGATTTGTGTTTGCAGAAGTATATGGAGAAGCCATAAACTGACTAATAATACACACCTAAAATTTCAAATGTAACAAACACGTGATGCTTTATTTTCTCAAATCACTCTATCCATTTTTAGATTCATCACAACCTTAAAGCTATCTTTGTGAAATCAGACTTGTCCATTTAAGACTAATATTATTGTTATTTAGAATTTCTGTTAAATGGCCTTTGTTCTGTTGTTTTCACTCTACCTCATATACTGTAAGTGATCAGATTTTGCTATTGCTTATGCCTGTGTGTACTAATTCAGAATTAGACACTGAATTGGACAGTAAGGGAATCCTAACTGGAGGTGACATCTCATTCACTCCTGTACCTTTCAGATATGTGTAGTATGTGCTTTCACAATGTGAGTTGCATTATAGTAATAAACAGTAGTTTGGCTTTGAAAACCCACTGCACAATGGAAATGTAATGTTTGCTGATGCTTTTTCAGTAATGAGGTATGCTATTTTAGTAGCCTACCTTCTGCTATCTGTGTGCCCCTGTGCTTATGTGTTTCCGTTAACACGTCATATTGATGGAGAAATTTTTTTGTTCTTTAAAACATTACAAGCTGTGTCACACAAATGTCTGGCCAATGTGGAAGTTTTCTAAAATAATTTTATTATATATAAATATAATGTATTATTATTTTATTATTATTATTATCTTACCTTGAAACTTCTGCCTTCCTCATCTAAAAAATCTCAGAACACAAATTCCAACACTATCTACCATTAGAGAGAGGAGAGAGGTTAGGAGCACGCACATTGCTGCACCCACCACATGACAAATCAACTCCGGATCCCCAGATTAGGACCCAAGTGTGGCCATGCAATGGGTGACACCTCAGCACCACACTAGCTCAGATGGAATGGAACAGTGTGAGGTTTTTTATGGTCGCTGGAGTGCCAATTCTGCCACCAACCCCCAGGTTTTTCCCTATAGGCTGGAGGGCCTACCTGCAGGGCTGGATGCAGATTAACATTATACCCAGGATGAAGCAATTGCAGGTTAAGGGCCTTGCTCAGGGGCCCAACAGAGTAGAGTCACTTCAGACGTTTACGGGATTTGAACCGGCAACTTTCCGATTACCAGTGCAGATCTCTACCTCAGAGCCACCACTCCGCCCCATTAGAAGAACAACAACAACAACAACACTTATTTATATAGCACATAAATTTACATAATGAAGAAAATAAAAATAAAAAACAAAGTAAGAAATTAAAATAAGACAACATTAGATAACATAGGATAAGAGTAAGGTCCGATGGCCAGGGAGGACAGAAAAAACAAGCAAAAAAAAACTCCAGACGGCTGGAGAAAAAAATAAAATCTGCAGGGGTTCCAGGGCACGAGACCACCCAGTTCCTTTCTGGGCATTCTACCTTACAAAAATGAAATAGTCCTCTAGAAGACATTAATAAAGCATGAAAATAGTTCTATAACAACAAAATAATTATAGAAATTGATATATGTACAAACACGGAACAATAAAACTTTGACAGATATTTAGAGTTTTTTTAACAAAGAATTGTGCAGAAAGGTATCCCAAGAGACTATAAACAAAGAACAGTTCAACATTTCCAAAAAGAATAAGAAATATATAAATGATGCCTCATATAATAGGCAAACCAGCTTCTTAAATCAAAAATCAAAAATTAGAAACAAAGCCAAAAAACAAAATGAAAATATCAAAAACAAAAAAGGATAATATAGTGATCTATAAGTGAGTGAAGGCACCTGGCCAAACTTAAAACATCACAGTAAATGTAAATAAGAGAACAAACAAGGAAATGGGGGAATTTACAGCATTTACAAAAATTATAACAAAACAAAAACTAATCCTAAGACCTGTACAGTTTTTTTATTAGTTTTCTCAAAATATTGATTTGGCAATATAATCTCAAATACAGAAAACCATTCAGTTTGTACATCTGCCAGCGGCTCATTTTTTAGCATTACTTCTAAATGGCTGCACTTGTTAACTTTTGGCAACATTTCTAAAGAATATTTATTTTTGCCTTTAAACTCACACAGCATTAAATAAATCCTAAAAGTCTGAGGTGGTTCATCAAGCTACTGTGGTATTTGCTTAAAAATAGATAATGTAAATAAGCATTAAGCTAAGGAAAAATAAAGTTTATCCACATAATAAAAGAGGACACATATTTCCATGCTTTACTTCTGTTGGTGAATGGCTGTGAATTTACTAAAACTTGTGTTTTTTTTGGATGCCATATAGTTGCATTTAGTACAGATTAACAGCTGGGACTTTTTTTTGATTCCTCACAGTTTAATCAGTTGCTTGGCACTTATTCTCTGGAGTATACATATTTACACATTTTCTTATCAGGTTAAAACTGTGATGAATTCCATCAGAGCAGTGTAATTACCCAGAGAAGAAGTCAGCATCTGAATCTGCAGCATACTGGGTTATTATTGGAGAATAATACATTTTAAACCTTTCATTTATCTATCTATCAAATGTTTATGTACTCCTTTAGCTGACGGTCACAGTGAGTTGAACCCAGCAGAATTTGGTGGAAGGTAAAAACTGTATCTAATTAATATTCATTTTTATGTGTATTTCATTTTAATGACTTTTATGCCGTTATTACAATTTCTGATAGTTATCCTTTTTAAGTCACTCACCTTGTGAGGCATAGGCAAAAGTGTTAATTTATACAATGGGACTGTGCATAAGCTTATACTATAGTATATACTGTTCAGAATGCACTAAATGACCTGGCTTAACATTGTCAGTCCTGCTTAATCCATTTCAGGGGCATGTGAAGGGTTGGTGCCAGTCATGGCAGCACTGGACAGTTCTCACTCACACATACACACACACAATCAGACTCACAGAGAGATAATTTGTAATTGACAATTAAACTAACCAGACTGTATTTGGGGACATGGCAGGATATCTCATTCAGTCACAAGAAGAACATGTGGACCACCAGAAGACCACCTACCACCCACAAAATTCAAACCCAGGTTACTGTATTTATGAATTGGCATTGCTATCTGATGCAATATAATACTATTGGATTAAAATAGATCTAATTCTAATTAATATAATAGCATCAAAGCAAATAATGTTTAGAAATAAAGCAAATGCATGAGTTTCAATTTCAGAGTCTAAAAATCAATTTAGTTGCATGTGTGCTCAGTGAATTAAGTTGTGCCATTTATAATAGAACATACTGTAAATCCCAAACAAAACAGAAATGTCTTGACATTTAATTAGTCTTGAGTCTATGCAATATTTGTATTACTGAAAATTTTGAAAATATTCTTTAGAAAAAGTATAACCATATAATTTTATAAGGTGCTTTTCAAAAGCATTAGAAATAATATGTCTGCATTTAAAAAAAATTGTTATCTCATAACATCTTTCCATCCTCCATCTTTTTTCAAAAGTCACTTTTTCCAATACTGCTTTGGAGGGAGATGAAGCTTATCCAGACAGCAGGATAAACCAACCTGGTGCAGAATAATAGTCTGTGTTAGTGAACAGTCACAAAGAAAACCCATACACACTTGGCGAAAAGTGCATATGAAAAGTGAAAGAGTCATTACACCATCTGGAGCTGCTGGGATAACCACTTGTTGTTTGTTTTTGTTCTTTATTTCACTTTATACAATTTCTTGTATTGGGAATTTGTTAGTTTTCGCATACCCCTTGGCATCAGAGTGCAGGGTCAGCCATATGTACAGCACCCCTGCAGCGATTGAAGGTTAAGGGCCTTGCTCAAGGGCCCTGCAGAGTAGGATCTCTTTTGGCAGTGACGGGGATTTGAACCGGCAATCTTCGGGATACCAGCGCAGATCCTTAGCCTCAGAGCCACCACTCCACCCCATTTGCCAGCAGTATTACTCAGAGTTACTGATGATCAAAGTGTTTGTTATAGTGACAAGGCTCATAATCACTGCACTCCTAGTCTATCAAATAATTACTGATGATCAAATTCATAGCTATAATTATTCAGATCTAACTAATAAATAGCAAAGAGTCTCACAAACCATTTTTCAGTATTGAGTATCAGGGAGTCAGATCTATGGTTTAAGGCAGGACTTATGATTTATTGAGAAACAGGTCCACCATCTGACACATTGACACACCCACACTTGATTTGGAGTCCCTAAAGGAATCTCATTTCAATTTGGGAAGAGCATGCAGACTTCTCCTGAAGCTGAATCAGAGTCCACTCCCACATGATGGGCTGTTTCACTTGATCTTTTTGTCATAATACAACCATTATGACAACCAATAGTTACTAATCATATAAAGAATATTGGGTTACATCTCAGGTCTTCCCTGCATGGAGTTTGCATGTTCTATATGTGAGTTTTTTTCTGGGTGCTACAGATTCCGCCCACAGTCCAAAGACATGCAGATTTGGTGGATTAGTGATATTAAATTGACCCTTTTGTGTGTGTGTGTGTGTGTGTGTGTGTGTGTGTGTGTGTGTGTGTGTGTGTGTGTGTGTGTGTGTGTGTGTGTTCACCCTGTGATGGAATGGCGCCCTGTGCATAGATAGTTTCTGTCTTGTTCCTTACGTATGCTGGGTTGGGCTCTGCTAAGGATAAAGGAGGTTTAGGAAATGGATGGATGATTAGATTAGTAATATCAATTATATTTAGATATTATTGATTGCTTGATTGTTAAAAAAGAAATGTTGTAACAACTTTGAATTGAAGCTATATGCCTTTAGAAACATTCTGTTACAGATTATAAAAATAAAGATAAAGAATGAGAGCAAAAAAATTACAGATATTTTTAATACCACTCCCAACATATGTGGTTTATTTCATAGTTTATTTTACATTGTGCTATTATCCACTCTTCCCGAATGCACCTTATTAAATACAGTATCAAAGAACTGAATAGTGCAATATAACACAGCAGGAAAATAAATGGACAATTGGCAGACACATTGGCAGTTTAACAAATTTTAAACCAAAAGAATTATAGACATCCGTGACAGCTACTGCACAGAGCAGCATGCAAGCACTTAGTATAATACAAATAACAAATGCTAAGAAAAACAAAAGTGTCGACAGTCACAGTCCTGCTGTAATACTGATTATGTGGTCTTGTTCAGTTAGATAAGCAAGCAATACTCATCAAGTCCAATAATATGAATCTATATAAATAAAATTGTAATACCCTCTCTCTGTCTTTTGAAATTTTCAGCTTATTTTGATGTTATTAATCTGTTTTGCACAATACAGACTGTGTTGCAAAACCCTCAGATCACATCTTGTCTATTTGCTAGCCTGCTTGTCTGTTTATTTGTTTGGCAGTCACGCAACAATGGCCGGCCCAGTTTTCAGTGAATTTTGGATGTAGGTTGCTGTTGGTCCAACTTAAAATTATAAGGAGTACAAGGTATTTCAAAAATGTCATTGGAGAGGGCGGAATGTTATAGGAGGGTCAACATAAAATTCATACATCACACAAAAGCTGCTATGTCTTCTTTCATGAAATTTTGTATTTACATTATTGTTCATGCATTTTTAATATATTGTCTTCATGGAGTTACCAGAATGTGATTGGGGAGTTGTAATGAGAGTGCCAACATCGTAAAATCCACACATTACTCCATAACAGCTGAGTTAATGTTCATGAAATTTTCATTATGACTAGAGGGAACAACACAAAAACCAGTAATGTTGCTCCACTTATATGCCATATCAATGATAAATATTTGCTGTCTTACCTTAACCCGTTATGCAAATGTACATGGGCAACTCTGGGTACTCCAGCTATTAGTGAAATATTTACATGATTTTTTAAGACACATACTCAACAAGAAGATCATAATTTTGGGTGGTCACAGTATTTACAAACAGCAAAGGTGTTTGTGGTTGTCACAGTTGCCATGAGCCCTAAGTAAAACATAAGCACACTGATCAAGCGAGTACACTTCTTTCACATTCCCTTTTGCTCTACTATGGCAGTGGAGAAATGACCATGCAAACATTTACTAAATGATCTACCTTGATTTATGGCAATATAAACTTTTAACAAATGAGCTTCTGATCCATTGATATAAAAAATGGAATTAATTGTATACTCCTTTTGTGTTCATAAGAATTACCTCCTGACTCACCAGTATACGAAAACCTCTACATATGATTTACTGCTGAACATGTCTTGATGTCTAGTTATGCAAGACATTGAGCTTCTCCTCTATTTCTGACCATCTGGACCTGTAAAACCCTAATTTTTAGGCAATATTTAGGCCATATTTTGTGTAGGAAATTACATCCTTATAATAAAGACTTAACCAACAGGTGTCCTCAATATAAATGATCAGAAGGACCTGAAGTTGTACATGCCATATCAACTGACAACAGGGGTTCACTCCCTAAGGAGATACGAGGAGTCAGAGTTACTCCTGGGGATTGGTGATAAAGGCATGCAGTAAAGTTTTTTTATGCAGTTTCAAGGTTGCTGATCATGCATATTTTTAATATTTAACACTTTATTGGTGGTCCTAGCCCTCTAAGAGCCACTCGCAGATTAAAAATGACAAACTTCAAACACCAGCATATGAGGTATCATTTTAGACTATTTCAAGGTCAGTGATACCGAATATAATGTTATTTTTGATTTTTAGTCCTCATTTAGGAACCTAGGCCTCTATGGACCTTGATCAGAGGGTGAAAAATGATGGCTTTCTTCTACAATTAAGAATATTTAGACTTTAAACATTTAAATCAAAGCCCACATTTTAATTTTTCAAACATTTAATACAACTACTATCGTGTATTATGTACTTCTACCTTATGAAGTTAAACTTTACATTTCCTATGAGCAATTCGAATTAGAGTGGCTTACTCTAATTTAGACATTATTTTTTTGGTTATTGCCCTCTTTATGAAATCGGCAGTCACACATGAAAGTTTTCTGTTGCAAAATTAACCTCAGAATGAAACTGTGATGTGTGTAAAATAATCCCCTGATAGAATGATCCAAAAATAAATATTTCAAGAGGTTATTTTCAAGGCCTAGGGAGCAAGAAAGTCTATAATTCAAAATAGCTTCAGTTTAATTTTGTTTTAATTGATTTTTGTTCAGTGTTTACATGAATTGTTAAAATTACTCTCAGCACTGTCTGATGCCCACACAAGGAATCAGAACAGTTAGCATTTACCTGTTTGACAGATGCAGTGCTACTGTTTATAAATGGACACATGATAATATCTCTGACACATTCAAACTGCAGAGTTAAATGTACATAACAAGAATAAAAGAGGAAGCCTTATTTTAGTGAAAGTGGCACATGGTGAAAGGGAGGAACGTAAAGAGAAGCATAGATAAACCTTTCTTTGTAGTGTGTCTGACCAGGTGTTAGATTATGTAGATATCTGATGCACATTACATATCAGAATGATATTGTAGTACAAAGAAATTAATGATAATAATGACAGTAAAAATAATCTTGTGATACTCTTAGAGAACCCAGCATGTTTTTCTTTCATAACATATGTCACGTCATGTTATTTTCTAACCCGCACAGCCTAGCTGGAAATCGCTGAAGGTTATACTCTTAATGTCAGTGACAGATAAATTAAAGGAAAATAAAAAATTTGAAGTAAAAGTAAATATACACTTTCAGCTCATTGTCCTTACAAAGTTATTTTCCTTATAAAGTTATTTTCCCAGAAATTCCCCTGATTTGAAGAAGATGATAACTGAGATACAGAGAAGAAAATTGTCAGCTCTGGAAAATGTCCAGGATATTTCATTTTCTGCTCTCTGCTCTTTCACCAATTCCGCTAGCCATTAACTCAAAAAGCTTGATAGTTTCAGCTCAATTACTAAAGATAAATTCAGAGATCGTGCTTTCCTTTTTTATTGCGGATGTACAAAACAGCCTTATACCAAAAACATCAGGGGCCCCGGGCTTTTTTTATAGATACGTGCTTCATTTGAAAATAAAAAAAATCCATATGTGCTCATGCTGAGTGTATTGGGTCAGCGCCATTGACCTACTTTCTGAGCTCTAGTACAAATTAAGTCAGCATTTGTTATGTCAAGGCAGTAGAGATGCAATTTTACTTTGTATTTGTAACAACTGATTTGTGACATACAGTTCCTCGGTTTTAGACTTCATTTGTTTAATCTGTTATGTATGACACATTTGCATGAGAGGCTCAGATGCTTTACTTTTTGTAAGTAGTTTACTGAACATTTAAAATTAGTGGGCTTCCATTTAGATTCTTTTGTGCGTGTGAAGAAGGGGATAGATATAATGTAGCCAGGATCTAAATTTGGACATATAGGGGCAGAAAAAGAGTAGCATAGAAAATGCCATTAAAAGTGTCTTTTTGTCTTGTTTTGGTTTACGAATGAATGCACTTTTGAATATCATAGTTCAAGAAAAGCTGACTTTGTTTTGTTTGGGTTCATTATGCTCCCGCATGTGATAAAATCTTAAGATTTTTGATATGGAATGTTTTATGCAGCCCTGCGGTGGGTTGGCGCCCTGCCCGGGGTTTGTTTCCTGCCTTGTGCCCTGTGTTGGCTGGGATTGGCTTCAGCAGACCTCCGTGACCCTGTGGTTAGGATATAGCGGGTTGGATAATGGATGGATGGATGGATGGATGTTTTATGCAGCTATGACCTTGAGTTTAGTTTTGACCCACTGATGGTGTTGACTGGGAAGTGGCTTGAAGAGAAAGGCAATCAATAAGCCTCTCGAGACTAAGCACACACCTGTGATTGGAACTTCATTATTAAAAAATTATATTTTTGTGTTTTACTTGATGGTGTGCCGATGACTTTGACACACTTCTGAACTGGACCAAAAGGGAAAAGAAAAAAATGTTTGTTTTTTTTTTACATTTACTTTTATCAAATATTATCAGAAATTAATAATTATGCTTTTATGTTGGTATAGAGCATTATGCTAGGTTCCATGTCAAGAACAAATGATTTACTTTGTTAAGACAAAGATTTATCACATCAATATGATGTGATATTTTTGTTACATATATTTTTTGAGGGTAGCCTGGTGGCACAGTGTTGGCACAGTGGCAAAGCTTCATAGCTTTTCTCAGATTGGTTCAATTTCCAGCCTGATTACTTTCTATGTGGAGTCTTCAGCTTCTCCCCAAGCTTTTCTTTCTAGGTTCTACTGCGTTTCTGTGAATGTGGGGGTACAGTGCTAGTTTGGCCTCTGGCACAGTATAACCTTGTGCTGGAAGGAGTGGGTTCACAAAATGGATGGGTCCATATTCAAATTATTTTTATTATGTTGTGGGAAAATCCATACAGACATGGTAACACCATGCAAATCTGCAAACTTCACATAGAAAGTGTCCCAATTTGAGCACTGGATGCTGGATATGTGAAGCTCAAGCATTACAAAGAACAAAATAAATTTGTCAAACAATATTAGATTATTCAGTCCATCAAATTCCTTTTTTAGCTAATAGCCAAGCTGTTCCAATATCTTATCCAGATCCACCCACATTCTTAGTGATTATCATGGTTTGTGCTTCAACTACTTGTCTCTGTAATTTGTTCCAGACTCCCACAACTCTTTGTCACTGCCTTTGTGGACTTTGAAGACCTGGATTAGGTCCCTGCTGTCTCCTTTGCTCTAAACAGGTTTAGCTCTGTGAGTCTGTCAGAGTACAGCATGTCCTTATGTCCTGGGTTGCACTTAGTCACTCTCCTCTGCACAGATTCAAGTGCTTCTATGTCTGTCTTCTTGCATGTTGGCCAGAACTGCACACACTACTCCAGATGTGGTCTATTTAGTGCATTATATAGTCTGAATAGTTACTGTGCCACTGGGTCCCAGCATCGATTATGTAAATACAAAATAATCTGTTGATTGACACTGACAAACAGATTTTCATGGGGAGTGTCATGAACAAGAAGTCAGATTATACAACTTGGCATGCTTCTAGTCAGGTTGGAAGAGAGATGCAGAAGGTAAAACTTGGTGTGTGGTTTAACTCTTGTAGAAAACAGACTTGTAAAAGTCCACAAACATCTTTTAAAACAAATATTATTTTTATGTGAATCATAAAAAATGAACTACAGTATGAGTGAAAAAACAAGAGCAGCTGCCCTCAAGACAAAAATCTACAAATATTTCTATTGCATAGAGCAGTTGATATTTGAATGGGATATTTGCTGTCATCATTTAAAATGTGATCAAGACAATTTAAGCATTTAATAAGCAACTAAGATGAATGGTTTGAATGGATGTTCTCATTGTTTTAATAGTGTTAATAGTAAAAAGCATTAATGAAACCAATTTTTAATATTTCACTAAACAATTGAAAATAAGTCAGCTATACAAAAAAAAAGGATGTTAAGGGTGAAATGCCATTTGATTGATGGAGCCAAGCAATCAATAAATATCTGCTTTGGCAAATCAGGGTCTGCATTGCAAGCCATTATACAGTGCATCCGGAAAGTATTCACAGCGCATCACTTTTTCCACATTTTGTTATGTTACAGCCTTATTCCAAAATGGATTAAATTCATTTTTTTCCACAGAATTCTACACACAACACCCCATAATGACAACCTGAAAACGTTTACTTGAGGTTTTTGCAAATTTATTAAAAATAAAAAAACTGAGAAATCACATGTACATAAGTATTCACAGCCTTTGCTCAATACTTTGCCGATGCACCTTTGGCAGCAATTACAGTCTCAAGTCTTTTTGAATACGATATCACAAGCTTGGCACACCTGTCCTTGGCCAGTTTCGCCCATTCCTCTTTGCAGCACCTCTCAAGCTTGGATCAGGTTGGATGGGAAGCGTCGGTGCACAGCCATTTTAAGATCTCTCCAGAGATGTTCAATCGGATTCAAGTCTGGGCTCTGGCTGGGCCAATCAAGAACATTCACAGAGTTGTCCTGAAGCCACTCCTTTGATATCTTGGCTGTGTGCTTAAGGTCGTTGTCCTGCTGAAAGATGAACCGTCGCCCCAGTCTGAGGTCAAGAGCGCTCTGGAGCAGGTTTTCATCCAGGATGTCTCTGTACATTGCTGCAGTCATCTTTCCCTTTATCCTGACTAGTCTCCCAGTCCCTGCCACTGAAAAACATCCCCACAGCATGATGCTGCCATCACCATGCTTCACTGTAGGGATGGTATTGGCCTGGTGATGAGTGGTGCCTGGTTTCCTCCAAACGTGACGCCTGGCATTCACACCAAAGAGTTCAATCTTTGTCTCATCAAACCAGAGAATTTTCTTTCTCATGGTCTGAGAGTCCTTCAGGTGCCTTTTGGCAAACTCCAGGCGGGCTGCCATGTGCCTTTTACTAAGGAGTGGCTTCTGTCTGGCCACTCTACCATACAGGCCTGATTGGTGGATTGCTGCAGAGATGGTTGTCCTTCTGGAAGGTGCTCCTCTCTCCACAGAGGACCTCTGGAGCTCTGACAGAGTGACCATCGGGTTCTTGGTCACCTCCCTGACTAAGGCCCTTCTCCCCCAATCGCTCAGTTTAGATGGCCGGCCAGCTCTAGGAAGAGTCCTGGTGGTTTCGAACTTTTTCCACTTATGGATGATGGAGGCCACTGTGCTCATTGGGACCTTCAAAGCAGCAGACATTTTTCTGTAACCTTCCCCAAATGTGTGCCTCAAGACAATCCTGTTTCAGAGGTCTACAGACAATTCCTTTGACTTCATGCTTGGTTTGTTCTCTGACATGAACTGTCAACTGTGGTACCTTATACAGTGGAACCTCGGTTCACGACCATAATTCGTTCCAAAACTCTGGTCGTAAACTGATTTGGTCGTGAACCGAAGCAATTTCCCCCATAGGATTGTATGTAAATACAATCCGTTCCAGACCATACGAACTGTATGTAAATATATATTTTTTTTAAGTTTTTAAGCACAAATATAGTTAATTAAACCATAGAATGCACAGCGTAATAGTAAACTAAATGTAAAAACATTGAATAACACTGAGAAAACCTTGAACAACAGAGAAAACTAACACTGCAGTAGTTCGCGCTTTAAGTGCTACCAACCGCTGGCTATAAACATTTTTTTTAATGAGTTTTAAGCACAGGGAAAAAAAAGAACATTTGAAAAAATCCGTAATTTAATAAACCACCAAGAAAAATAACTTTGCAACAATGCATGCTACGAACCGATTGCTGTAAACAGAAGTGAAAACAAAATCAAGCCCAGTGCATTCTTTAACTGCCTTCCTACCTTATGCGTCCAGCCCCTCTCTCTCGTGCTGCCAGTGTGTGTGCGCGGCTCTCTCTCGCGCGCTGCCTGTGTGTGTGCGTTGCGCTGCCTGTGTGTGTGCGGGTCTCTCTCGCTCTGCCTGTGTATGTGCGGGGCTCTCTCTCGCGCTGCCTGTGTGTGTCGTCTGTCTCTGTGGTCGCTGCCTGTGTGTGTGTGTGTGTGTGTGTGTGTGTGTGTGTGTGTGCGTGTGTGTGTCGCGCTCTTTCACTCTGTCTCTTGCTCGCTGCACAGGAAATGCACAGGGAGAGACTGAACATGTACAAACCGAAAGGGAAACTGGCTTGTTCGTATACCGAGTGTGTGGTCGTGAACCGAGGAAAAAGTTTGGCGAACTTTTTGGTTGTAAACCGATTTCTACGTGTACCGAGACATTCGTGAACCGAGGTTCCACTGTATAGACAGGTGTGTGCCTTTCCAAATCATGTCCAATCAACTGAATTTACTACAGGTGGACTCCAATTAAGCTGCAGAAACATCTCAAGGATGATCAGGGGAAACAGGATGCACCTGAGCTCAATTTTGAGCTTCATGGCAAAGGCTGTGAATACTTATGTACATGTGCTTTCTCAATTTTTTTATTTTTAATAAATCTGCAAAAATCTCAAGTAAACTTTTTTCACGTTGTCATTATGGGGTGTTGTGTGTAGAATTCTGTGGAAAAAAATGAATTTAATCCATTTTGGAATAAGGCTGTAACATAACAAAATGTGGAAAAAGTGATGCGCTGTGAGTACTTTCCGGGTGCACTGTAGATAAGAAAGGCCTACCAGTGGATAAAATCCATTAATAAAAGAAGGCTTTGGGAGCTCTATGAGCAGCTTTTAGGTACTGAAGATAGAACATCAGTTCTGGAAATGGATTTGGTTCACAAATTCTTTTCAGTTAAGAGTGTATTCAGTGATGTTGTGGTTTCAATAATAATAATTCATTACATTTATATAGCGCTTTTCTCAGTACTCAAAGCGCTATCCACACTGGGAGGAACCGGGAAGCGAACTCACAATCTTCCACAGTCTCCTTACTGCAAAGCAGCAGCACTACCACTGCGCCACCTGTGAGGTCAATGGCTGACCTGGACCTGGTGAATGGGATATACTGTATTGTAAAGCATGGTGATTATAGGCCAGACAATACACATTAATTCCAAATGGTGTTTAAAAGTCTTCAGGAAGGTAGTGTGACCATAAATATTTTAAGAGATGAGGAGAAGAACTGAGGTGCATTGTGGTGTTTGAAGTGAACTACACTACCAGAGGATCAAGAATACATAATGTAGGCTAAAGAGGTTAATGTGGTCAGGCAAGGTTTACTAAATTTAAAGATTACATATTGTCTGTTATTTTTAACTCCTTCCGTCCTCTCTTATGTTTAGTTTAACATAACCAGCTTTGAGCACCTAACAGGTGGCATCCTGTTATTGTACCACATACTATAACAATGGGTTTTTCTTGACAAAAAAGTCAGTATTTATAAAGCATATTTGACATGCATGTTAGGTTAATCGACAACCCTAAATTAGCCCTGTGTGTTTTAAAATGACACCATAAGTGCTTTAGAAAATGAATTGATGGATATTCAGTCAGGTAGTAAATGATCTTGTATTTGTTCTTCTAAATTTGATTTGTGTCCAAATTTTCTTAGTAAATCACCTTCTCATGGAATGGTTTGAATTAAATAAATGGTTAGTATTAAATAAAGACTGATTTAATTGTATAAGTCTATTCAATAACAAACATGGATAGCCATCATTGAATGATTCATTTTTGTTCCTTTTACCGTTTTAATTTAACAGTTACTCAGAATCAGAATTTCAAAATCTCATTTATTCCCTGAATAGACCTTTTAGCATATCATATTCATTAGCATGACCAACATAAGCAAATATGTTTGACTCGGCTCAGTGGCAGACTGTGCGTTTGTGAGACAGGGAACGTGTTTTCTTATCACTGCCTCTTGTGGTCAGGCCATGCCAAAACAGCTCATGAATTTTAGTGGTGGGGCTAAATTGCTACAGGAAAGAGTCATTAAAGCCCTCACAGTGCTTTTTTGTTTTCATTGGCTGCCCTGCATTAGCTTTTCTTTGCTTAATGTGTAACACACACACACACACAACACACAGAGGAAATTTGTTAAGGGTTTATTATGACTAATTCTTAATTGATGACTATTGCTGCTAATGGGCTACGGACATCCAGTCTTTTAACAGACATTCTTTGTTGCCTGTTCATGAGTGAAAAAAGGCTTTTATTGAAAAGGAAATAAAGAAAAGATTTGGAAAAGCTCATACTGGGCAGATACTTGTTGAAGACAGAATGAGTACCAAAGTACTCAGTTTGAACTCACTTTTGTTTTGTCAGGAGTATCCGCGGACTGCTAAGATTTGGTTAGTGGCTCGGGGAAAAAGGGCTTTGATCGTCTACTTGCTAACAAGAAATGCTAAGAAAAGGATAACTGAATTGTTTTAGCGAATGTAGCTTCAGTGGTATATTGATTTCTTGAAGCAAATTTCCATTTTCTGACTGAAAGTAAAATTACTGCTAGAAAAAGTTAAAGAATTTAAGCATTTACCATTTGACTGCTCCAAACAAGGGGGAAATTGCATTTCTAGACGTGTTTGTCAGTCAAGTGGCCTGAACTTATTCTTATTATACTTATTCGCATTCTCATAAGTGGATGGTATTTACCTTGGCTGAGAACCATTTGAACCGGCCTTGGAAACCACAAAGAAATAAGTGGATTGCTCCTTTCTGTACTTCCTCTACTTATAGTAATTCCGCTCACCAAAAATGATTCACAGATGAGCCCCTGGCATAGCAGCTAAAATTACTTTTGGTTTGAATGTTTTTTTCTGTTGTGTACATGAGAAGTTTCAAAGTAAGAGGGTGGACAATTGGCAAATATGGAAATGCCCAGTACTTTCCCATTCTTCTCAGTGTACTGCTGTTGGATTTGCAAATTTTCATTGCAGCCAGTATCTGAGGCCTTTTGCTGCTGTGAATTGGTTTTAATTAAACACTGTTCTTTTTTTACTGTATTTATTGTTCAATGAATCTTCACTGTGGAAAGTAGCACAAATATATTTCAGTATTTCTAGTACACAGAATGCATTTGGTGGTGAAACTGTTTAATACATGAAAACAGCTTATGGGATTTCATCATTTATGGGTAAATGGGCTGATTTTATTTTGCAGAATGATTTATCAAGCTGAAGACCAAAGGATGAAAGGGCATTTTAGGGGTGATCCTGTACAATTTATAGCCATCATTGATATTGCTTTGAGCATATACATAATCAGACTTGAGGATGACAGAAGATGTGGTGCTGCAAGAGATTATTTTATCTTGAATTTTGGGTACAGAAATCTCTTTTTCTGACATTACTAAGGCCCAGGAAAAAAATACTTTCAAAAAAACTTTATTAATAGTAGTATAAATCCAACTCAGTGAATATATGACAAGGAATTCATTTTAGGGATCATGGTTTGAATCATGCCTTAGTTTATTTATGTGTTTTTTATGCATAACTTTTCAAGACACAGATGGGAAATGTAATATTTTTCAATGAGGTTTTTGTCATTCAGTAAATAAACGATAGTCGAGAGTCACCATTATACATGAATGCAAAGATGGGTGTCTTTTATTACATCAAACCTGATGGAGTATGCCATGCACTAAACAGTTCACTGTAAAAAGACTGAGAAATATAACAATGCAGAGGTCTTTAGTAAATTAGGTTTATTTGCATAACACGGTTTAAAAACATTTCAGTTTACACCAATCAGCATACAAATAAATGGTATGATCATGCCACCCTTATATCTTAGTATTACCTAATGGTCCCAAAATAGTTTAACATCCTTTGGCACACATTTATATCTAAAGTGAAACATTATATATGAATTCTTATTGAGAACAAAATAAAACTAATTATAATTATCTGTTCATTCCTTTGGTAACTGTTCAGGACACGATAGGTACAGAATATTTTAGTTACACAGGACAGGCACATCCAGAACATTTACAGATTCACACAGAAATAATAAAACACACAAGGGTGCATTTTTTGTTTTTTTCTGCCACAATACAGTCTTTTTGTTCTTTCAGAGCAGTTAATCAAATTATTTATTTTCCTCATAAAAAGGCAGCATAGAAAGAAACAATCTAATGAAATTTGCACATTTTAGTCAGGTGTTTGACATAAAACGTTCAGGCTTTGCCATTGGTCTTGGTCAAAGCAATTAGCAAAAAAAACTTTAGTGTGTTGGTCGATTGACAGACAAATAGCGCCTTGCAGCATCTGATGCTCATCTGGTGGTTAGCACAACTTTTCAACCTAGAAATCCAGGTTTGATTCTTACATTTAATTAAGTATTTCTCTCATTTTTATTTTTAATCAAAGCTCAAAGTCACACCTTGTCATGTTGTCTCCAGAGTTATTTGTTGCAAAGTAGGATTCTTTGCGCAAAAAGAAACAACCAAGAAAATAGTATACAAAGACACTTTGCAGTACTGACAGTAGTTATTATTATTATTATTAGTTATCCGCTAATTGCAAAATGTTTGAAAGTAATGAAGTTTGGTAATAATTTTTACCTTTCCAGTTTCTTACCTGGGCAATGCCAAGTAGCTTATCTTTGTTGTCTTTAAAGTAGGTAGTTTGCCCTGAGATAGACTGATGTCTACTACAGGGTTAGTTATGGCCTTATATTTATTGACGCCAGCCAGGATATACTCTTGTTCCCCGTATTCCTCTAATTTAGTCAGTGCATTCAGAACGTGTATGGACGGATGAAAAGATGGCTGGTATACTTTCTGCTCTACTGGTAAGCTCTTAGAAAAGTGCAAGATGTTATAGTAGAGTCTTAACTCATGCTGCGTATATTGAGATAGTAAATGCACTCACTAGGTTAATCCTAAATAATCTAAAGAGTGACAAAACTGGAAATAGAAAAGTGTAATTAGGCATAGCCAGTTATTAATCAAAAAAACCCACATTGACCAATAATGCGTTATACACCACAGTTCTTGAAGGCCAAATATGTTAACTTTGCCACAGGTCCATACTACTTTGTTTCTAAAAAAATGTATTCTAAAATATTGTAAATTTTCTTTTTCTAAACTTTATCTCACTGCTGTAAATAATGCATTAGGGTTTCTGAAAAACAAACTTCATTCATTCACCTTATAAAAATGACAAGAGCGCTATTAAACAAGAAGCCTGTTAATAAATGTTAATTCTTTTCAGGCTGTATGCACTAAGATCATATATATATATATATATATATATAATATATATATATAGTGGGGCATCAGAATAGCACATAAACCCACCAACTATCAGCGCATGGTCCTGTTTAATACTAAAAACAAGAAATCGACAGCCGAAACACGAAACGCAGTTTATAGTATTCCATGCAATTCTTGCTCAGCTGTATACATAGGACAAACGTCAAAAAAAATCTCAACACGTGTACAGGAACATCGCAACGCCGTCAGAAGAAAGGACGCACTATCTTTGATATATGCACATACTAAATCGACAGGACACACATTCAACTGGGACAATGTAAAAGTAAAATTTAAGGCCAGTACTAAAAGTGCCAGAGAGTTGGCCGAGTCTTGGCTATCAGATGAAAACGCCATCAACAGACACTTGGACATAAACCCAGCATATGCCAACTTAAGAAGGACATATACACATTAATTAAACTATACAAATCCGATCATACTGACTTAGTCACCGCCACCCACCCCCCCATACTGAATGTGTTGCTATATATTGCCTTTGATTCTTGTAAGTCTAAGCATTATCCTCTGATGAAGACCCCTGATAGGGGTTGAAAGCTCAGGAATAATTTCTCCCTTTGTGGATCTCCAACTGCAAATATATATATATATATATATATATATATATATATATATATATATATATATATATATATATATATATATATATATAGTAATTAAGCCGCTTTAATCTGGGCATAAGTCATATGTATAGAAAGCCAAATCAGTTTTTAATTTATATTACACCACTTCCAGTGAATTCTGTTGTAATTAGTTTCTGAAATCAATGTACTGTAGATTTACGTAATACAGTATGATGATTCACTCCAGGGTAATAAGCTCTCTGTCACTACTGTTTAGATGTTGTTTCTTTACAAATATTCTGTTTGCCTTCTCAAACCCAAGGAAAGTAGATATTAGTAGTTTTGATATATAATATTTTTTTACTACATTTATAGCTCATACATTGGTGCCCGTATGCATGTGACCCCCTTAACTGAGGCAGCTGGGAGTCAAAAGAGTTAGAACATCTTAGTGAATCAAGCCAAATGAAACTTCTCAAGCAGGTGTCTTAGAATGTTCTTCATAACAAATGGAATGTAGTGAGCATGGGATTAAAACTTTTGATACTGATTTTTCCTGGCCAGCCAAAAGTCCTGATGAATGCTGGGGAGATAAATTGATAGCAATGAATAGTGCTGACAACCAAATTGTAACATGTTTCATTTTTTAAGATGTGTTTGGAAAATCAAATCTGTTATTATTATACTAATGCTCAAATCCTCAAGTGAGTTTTTCTTTATAAAACACCCCAAACTTTTAACTGTTTTTAAAGCATGCTGCTAAATATAAATTCAGTAAGTTTGCCTCTGTACAGTTCCTTCTTCCTTAAACATTAGTTCAAAATCCATGAAATTATATTTTATGTTATATTTTTTGGCAATGAATTTTGTAGAAAGATTGTACAATATTATTACTTGTTCCATTGCAAGGGCACACGTTCTATACACTTTAACATATTTTTTAGAGTGTTATTCATGCATTATTTTGTGTTTATCCAAGGCAACCTTTATCTGTAAAGTTAGCATAACAGCTGAGGCCTAGCATAAATTGCTAGTATTGACTCATGAACACAGGTGGCACAATATACTTTACTTTTCATCTTCTAGCATCAACTAATGACAAAATTATATTCTGTTTTGGAGTGTTATTCAAAAATGTGTGAGAGTGAAGCCATATGAAACTTGCAACACATTTCAGATTTGTAACTCTCCTCCATCTTGTGGATGGAAAAACACCATAGTGAATACAAATCACTTAACTTACAAGGGGTTCAGCAATATTCATATATGGATGTGTATTGCTCGAAATGAGTTTTCAAGATACATTATTTGAATTAAATACATTTATGGCATTTTGCCTTAATATTATCTATGAGTTATTATCCATGGTACTACTAGAGGTGGCACATGCGAAAAACAAAATATGGCAGCAATGGTGAACTGACTACAGAATTAGTAATTGTCTGTCAGCTCTCGATAAGTCATAAGTGGGCTGTTTCCCTGAGCGGCACATTATACATTGTACCTGCAGGTCACAGAAAAAAACAGAATGTTACTACTGTCTATTCAACTTTGTTCTTAGACTCTTGCAATACTTATTTCAAGCAGACTTTCTTTAATAAAGTAGAAGTACAGTAATCCCTCGCTATATCGCGCTTCGCCTTTCGCGGCTTCACTCCATCGCAGATTTTATATGTAAGCATATTTAAATATATATCGCGGATTTTTTGCTGGTTCGCGGATTTCTGCGGACAATGGGTCTTTTAATTTCTGGTACATGCTTCCTCAGTTGGTTTGCCCAGTTGATTTCATACAAGGGACGCTATTGGCAGATGGCTGAGAAGCTACCCGGCTTACTTTTCTGTCTCTCTTGCGCTGACTTTCTCTGATCCTGACATAGGGGGATTGAGCAGGGGGGCTGTTCGCACACCTAGACGATAAGGACGCTCGTCTAAAAATGCTGAAAGATTATCTTCACGTTGCTATCTTTTGTGCAGCTGCTTCCTGAAATGACATGCTGCACGGTGCTTCGCATACTTAAAAGCTCGAAGGGCACGTTTTGATTTTTGCTTGAAAAACAAACTCTCTCTCTCTCTCTTTGTCTGCTCCTGACGGAGGGGGTGTGAGCTGCCGCCTTCAACAGCTTTGTGCCGCGGTGCTTCGCATACTTAAAAGCAAACAGCCCTATTGATTTGTTTGCTTTCCTCTGTCTTTCTGACAGACTCTGCTCCTGACGCGCACTCCTTTGAAGAGGAAAAAATGTTTGCATTCTTTTAATTGTGAGACGGAACTGTCATCTCTGTCTTGTCATGGAGCACAGTTTAAACTTTTGAAAAAGAGACAAATGTTTGTTTGCAGTGTTTGAATAACGTTCCTGTCTCTCTACAACCTCCTGTGTTTCTGCGCAAATCTGTGACCCAAGCATGACAATATAAAAATAACCATATAAACATATGGTTTCTACTTCGCGGATTTTCTTATTTCGCGGGTGGCTCTGGAACGCAACCCCCGCAATGGAGGAGGGATTACTGTATCTTTTTCTGGAGCCCGCGGTACATGCGACGGGATTCATGCAGTCAAAAATTGATTGAAAAATTGAATGAAAGGACTTTATTTGTCTTAGCTATTTAAGATTGTTTTTATATTTGTTCTAAGTGCATAATGACTGCGGTGGGTTGGCACCCTGCCCGGGATTGGTTCCTGCCTTGTGCCCTGTGTTGGCTGGGATTGGCTCCAGCAGACCCCCGTGACCCACCGCAGGACACACACAAACACACCCACACACCAAGCACACACTAGGGCCAAGTTAGAATCGCCAATCCACCTAACCTGCATGTCTTTGGACTGTGGGAGGAAACCGGAGCGCCCGGAGGAAACCCACGCAGACACGGGGAGAACATGCAAACTCCACGCAGGGAGGACCCGGGAATCGAACCCAGGTCCCCAGATCACCCAACTGCGAGGCAGCAGCGCTACCCACTGCGCCACCGTGCCGCCCGCGAGAAGAAAGTTTTGAAGAAAAATTGAATTCGAAGTAAAGAAAGAAATTATTGAAAATATGAGCGTGGCGTTCATGTTACTGATCTTGCCGCTGAGTACAAGAAGTCACGATTTCGACTATTCTAAAGCAGAAAGAGTCTATTAAAGCAGCTGATATTGCAAAAGGAGTTACAGTGTTAACCAGGCAGAGGCCTCAAGTGCTGGAAGAGGTGGAAAAACTGTTGCTAGTGTGGCTGAATGAGAAGCAACTTGCAGGGGATAGCGTAAGCGAGGTGATGTTATGCGAGAAAGCCAGGAAGATTCATGGCGATTTGCTGCAAAACTATCCTTCTACGAGTGGCGAAAGTGAGGAATTTAAAGCCAGTAGAGGATGGTTTGAAAAGTTTCGCAAGAGAAGTGGCATTCATAGTGTGGTAAGGCATGGAGAGGCTGCTAGTTCCGACGCTGAAGCTGTGAAAGAATTCGTGAAAAATTTCACAAAATTAGTGGAGGATGAAGGCTACATCCCGCAACAAGTCTTCAACTGCAACGAGACCGGATTGTTCTGGAAGAGGATGCCGAAGAGGACCTACATTACCCAGGAAGAGAAGGCTATGCCCGGCCATAAACCAATGAAGGACAGGTTAACCGTTTTGCTGTGTGCTAACGCTAGTGGCGATGTAAAAATCAAGCCGCTACTTGTTTACCAATTTGAGAAAACCTCGTGCTTTCAAGCAGCACAATGTAAACAAAGCCAGACTGCTTGTGATATGGGGGGCAAACACGAAGGGGTGGGTCACAAGGACCTTGTTTTTGGAATGGCTGCACGAGGCTTTCACTCCCGATGTGAAGCGATATCTCGAAGAGAATAACCTGCCTAAAAAAATGCCTTCTTCTGATGGACAATGCACCGGCACACCCTCCAAATTTGGTTAACGATATGGTCCGAAAAATTCACATTAGACCACTATTTCGTGAAGTCTGATCCACGAGCTAAACAGCTAAAAACACCAGAAACCCAAGAAATCACAGAGAAAATACCTGAAGGAGAACATCCCTCCATCACGGAGCCAGACTCTCCCTCAAAACTGTAACCTCCTCTCCACTCAGTTCCTCCTCACTTCCTTCATGTCAGAACTCGACTCATGCCAGGTGAGTTTTCTTGGTGGTTTATGGTTAGTTTTTGTATTACGGATTTTTCAAATGTTCATTTTTCAGTTCGTAGCATGAATTGTTGCAATGTTACTTTTCTTGGTTGTTTATTAAATTTCTGATTTTTCAAATGTTCATTTTTTTCCCTGTGCTTAAAACTCATTAAAAAAAAGTTTGCACAGCGATCGGGTTGTAAGGCTATTAGCGTGAACTCCTGCAATGTTACTTTTTTGGTTGCTTATGGTTGGCTTTTAAATAAAGTTCGGATTTGTTCAAATGTACCTTTTTTCCCCCCTGTGCTTAAAACTCATTTAAAAAGAGTGTTTACAGCGATCGGGTTGTAATGCTATTAGCGTGAACTCCTGAAATGTTACGTTCTTGGTTGCTTAGGGTTGGCTTTTAAATGAAGTTCGGATTTGTTCAAATGTTCCTTTTTTTTCCCCTGTGCTTAAAACTCATTTAAAAAGAGTGTTTACAGCGATCGGGTTGTAAGGCTATTAGCGTGGACTCCAGCAATGTTACTTTCTTGGTGGTTTATGGTTGGTTTTTAAATAAAGTTCGGATTTGTTCAAATGTTCCTTTTTTCCCTGTGCTTAAAACTCAAAAAAAAAAAAAAAAAAAAAAGCTACAGTATAGCGCAAACTCTTGCAATGTTAGTTTTTTCTGTTGTTCAAGGTTTTCTCAGTGTTATTCAATGTTTTTACATTTAGTTTACTATTACGCTGTGCATTCTATGGTTTAATTAACTATATTTGTGCTTAAAAACTTAAAAAAATATATATTTACATACAGTTCGTATGGTCTGGAATGGATTAATTGTATTTACATACAACCCTATGGGGGAAATTGTTTTGGTTCACGACCAAATTGCTTTACGACCAGAGTTTTGGAACGAATTATGGTCGTGAACCGAGGTTCCACTGTATCTGCAGTTTGCTACAGAAGAAACAATTTGAAAAATAATTTGGAATGATTTTAAAACTTATTTTACTTATTTAGCATGTTGTCTTCTGTGACTTTAAAATCATAAGCACATGAAAACAAGTACCAAGGCAGCCATTTAAGTATGAACTAGAGTATAGTAATCATTTTAAGCTCTCAGCACTGTCAGTGTAATTTGCTAAATCAGTGTTCTGGAGAAAAATAACATGTTTATTATTTGGTAAAAGCCACAATAATAGGTTGCTGACTCTGTAAAAGCAAACTAGACTTTTTCACAGGACTTCTTAACTGAGGTTTCTTTTTTAAGGAAGAATAAATATTTGGCTTGACCTTTAAATTGCTTTGGGTGAAAAGAGATGTTTGCATCCATAATTCTGTTTGTGTTTTGCACTTAAGTCACATTTTTTGGTTTGTTAGTATTGATAAAATACAAGTTTTACATTTTTAAAAGTAATTTTAAAAAGTAACGGATTCTCTCAAGGTGACCGGTTGTTTTTTTTACTGTGCAGTCATACTTTTAATAGGTTTTTCCAGGAAGACACTACTGACTTGTTGTGTACACGTTTCTATTGCTTGCCAAAGCCTTTAGTTTTCTGCATACCCTTTTAGCATATATATATTCAAGAATGCTTAAAATTCTTGGCAAAGATTAACATCTATCTCAGCATGATAATGTGTGCTCCTTTACACTTGAACAAGCTTTACTGTAAGCCTTTCACGCCAAACTCTAAAAACAAGCTTTGCTCATGAAGCAGAATGTGGCAAATTAAAGTTGAAAGCCCAGTTCAGATTACACTTAATACCTCGGTGTAACAGCTCAAAAACCTGCTCCAATATCAGTCTTGCTGGATAACTCCTTGTATTCAGCTGCGTTAACCATGAAAGCTTCATTAAGATCTGCTAGTAATGCAATGATCAAATCTCCATGGACCTAATGACAAATAAGTAGTACAGGCAGCCTGTGATCATTGCAAGGAAAACAATCTGCTTCACACTAGAAGGCAAAAATGAGCCTAAGAAGGTTTTATTTATTAGAGAGTGCAGTGATAGCATCCTACCAGACAGTGCTTATTGATATTTTGGCAGCTTTCTATAATAATATTGACCATAGTAGGACAAATGCTCTGGAGCAGAGTACACCTATAGAGATTCTAAATTAAAGGTTAACTCATCTAATGTATTATAGAGACATCTCTCATGCTTCCTTGTTTTATATTTTGTTTGTTTGTGTCTCTGAAATCTGCTTCCTTTGATTACAGTTATTCTCCCTGAAAGTGCTAGAAGTGACATTTTCTTTGTTACTGTACTAAGGCTATTCAATGGAAAGTTAGACTGAATGGACTGCAGTATTTTGTAATTTCCAAACGAGGTATGTCAAAATTATAACTCTTAGATGTGACGACTAGGGTTTTCACATACCTCTTTAAGTAGGCCGTGTTTTGTAATGGTTAGCACTTGGCATTATAAGTTATACGACTTTTGGTTCAAACCCTACATTACTGCACTACCCTGGACATGTCCACTGCTTAATATTTAATTTAATTATCAAAAGGAAGGTTTTAAATAAAAAATGCAAAGAAATAGCACGTACTTCAGCTACAATGGTGGAACTCTGTCACTTGCTAGTCTCAGTTAACACCCTTTTGAAAGAGTGTTGTGGATTAGTGTCTTGGGAGAATAAAAAAATAGAGTTACTGAGAAGTTTGAATCTGCAAAAGAGGAACTCTTTCTTGTCAATGTCATACTAACTGTAGGTGAAGAGAGCATTTAGTTTAAGGTGTCAGCTTAATATCAATGTCCTGTGTACCATTTAAATTGTCCCAAGTAAGGCTCTTGAAATGCTTTTGCATGTGACAATGGGGAAAAATCTGCATTGACACAGAGAGAAAATATAAACTTTACACAAATGGTGAATGGGTGCCAGAAATAAACCCAGGACAGCGGAGCCATGATGCATTTTTAAGTAATGCCACCTTTATAAAGATGTCACAAGAAAAAAGAACAATCTGTAATTTTTCTGTCCACCATTTGAAGAGTAAATTTTAAAACAATTAATTCAATCCATATCTGTTTTCTGTAGTTTTTAATGTATACATTCTCAAAATCCTTTCTGAACCCACTTATACTTATTCCATGCTATCTATCTATCTATCTATCTATCTATCTATCTATCTATCTATCTATCTATCTATCTATCTATCTATCTATCTATCTATCTATCTGTCTATCTATCTATCTATCTATCTATCTATCTATCTATCTATCTATCTATCTATCTATCTATCTATCTATCTATCTATCTATCATATATTGCCTTTCATATCTATCTATCTATCTATCTATCTATCTATCTATCTATCTATCTATCTATCTATCTATCTATCTATCTATCTATGAGTCTTTGATTAAGGTGATTCAAAGCTCTGTAGAGTGGTCACAAGGTGTGGTTGGAGTTGCATCCTGTGGACTTTCCGAAATGGGCCAACTCATTCTGGGAGAGTCTCGATGGACTGGAAGGAAAGCTGTGGGTGGAAGAAGAGATAATATCTTCTGTACCGGAGTGAGAGAGCTTACCTCTAATGAATATGGAAGGCGATCCTCTGATGCTCATGCATGACAGAATTTTATGTATGTATGTCTGTCTATCTCTCTCCCTCTCTCTGTTTTTCTCTGTTTCTCTCTCTTTATATATATATATATATATTGTGAGGTTTCTGAACCCTTTTGGGACCTCCCCCCAAACAGGACGACATGGCAAAGTGTGAGTGTCGTGTCTGTGGAGTGTTGCTTGTCTGTTGCCAAGGCAACCACAGGTTCACAGCGCAACGGCATAGCGCTGCAGGAGCAACTACGAGCTGATCACGGTCGAGCTATAAGCACCTGTCACCAATGGGTGATGCAAGGATCTTTATACATTAAATGTAGGGAACAGTATAACTTGCCCACTGACCTGGCCTTGATTATGACTGTCTGCTGTGTCTGTGTGTACGAGGGTGATAGCTCCCACTGTTATCCTTGGGCTCGCAGGGTACTACAGGTGGTTCAATTTTGCGCACCGGCCCGCTCCCCTCACTGACTTGACAAAGGGTTCAGAAACCTCACAAGTGAAACTCAGCATCGTGTTTTGGGGTGCAAGACAGTAACTTGCGCGTCTCAATTTATATATGTGTGTGTGTGTGTGTATATATATATATATATATATATACAATGGAACCTCAGTTCACGAACGTCTCGGTACACGTACAAATCGGTTTACGACCAAAAAGTTCGCCAAACTTTTGCCTCGGTTCATAACCACACAGTTGGTATACGAACAAGCCAGTTTCCCTTTTGGTTTGTACATGTTTAGTCTCTCCCTGTGCATTTCCCGTGCAGTGAGCAAGAGAGAGAGAGCGAGAGAGCGCGACACACACACACAGGCAGCGCGAGAGAGAGACAGACGCACACACACAGGCAGCGTAAGAGAGAGACAGACGCACACACACAGGCAGCACGAGAGAGAGGGCCGTGCACACACAGGCAGCGCGAGAGAGAGACAGACGCACACACACAGGCAGCACGAGAGAGAGAGCTGGACGCATAAGGTAGGAAGGCAGTTAAACAATGCACTGGGCTTGATTTTGTTTTCACTTCTGTTTACAGCGATCGGTTCGTAGCGTGCATTGTTGCAATGTTACTTTTCTTGGTGGTTTATTGAATTACTGATTTTTTCAAATGTTCATTTTTTTCCCTCTGCTTAAAACTCATTAAAAAAAGTGTTTTTAGCCAGCGGTTGGTAGCGCTGTAGCGCAAACTATTGCAGTGTTAGTTTTCTCTGTTGCTCAAGGTTTTCTCAGTGTTATTCAATGTTTTTACATTTAGTTTACTATTATGCTGTGCATTCTATGGTTTAATTAACTATATTTGTGCTTAAAAACTTAAAAAATATATATATTTACATACAGTTCGTATGGTCTGGAACAGATTAATTGTATTCACATACATTCCTATGGGGGAAATTGCTTCGGTTCACGACAAAATCGGTTTACGACCAGAGTTTTGGAACGAATTATGGTCGTGAACTGAGGTTCCACTGTATATATATATATATATATATATATATATATATACAGTGGTGTGAAAAAACTATTTGCCCCCTTCCTGATTTCTTATTCTTTTGCATGTTTGTCACACAAAATGTTTCTGATCATCAAACACAGTTAACCATTAGTCAAATATAACACAAGTAAACACAAAATGCAGTTTGTAAATGGTGGTTTTTATTATTTAGTGAGAAAAAAAAATCCAAACCTACATGGCCCTGTGTGAAAAAGTAATTGCCCCCTGAACCTAATAACTGGTTGGGCCACCCTTAGCAGCAATAACTGCAATCAAGCGTTTGCGATAACTTGCAATGAGTCTATTACAGCGCTCTGGAGGAATTTTGGCCCACTCATCTTTGCAAAATTGTTGTAATTCAGCTTTATTTGAGGGTTTTCTAGCATGAACCGCCTTTTTAAGGTCATGCCATAGCATCTCAATTGGATTCAGGTCAGGACTTTGACTAGGCCACTCCAAAGTCTTCATTTTGTTTTTCTTCAGCCATTCAGAGGTGGATTTGCTGGTGTGTTTTGGGTCATTGTCCTGTTGCAGCACCCAAGATCGCTTCAGCTTGAGTTGACGAACAGATGGCCGGACATTCTCCTTCAGGATTTTTTGGTAGACAGTAGAATTCATGGTTCCATCTATCACAGCAAGATTTCCAGGTCCTGAAGCAGCAAAACAACCCCAGACCATCACACTACCACCACCATATTTTACTGTTGGTATGATGTTCTTTTTCTGAAATGCTGTGTTCCTTTTACGCCAGATGTAATGGGACATTTGCCTTCCAAAAAGTTCAACTTTTGTCTCATCAGTCCACAAGGTATTTTCCCAAAAGTCTTGGCAATCATTGAGATGTTTCTTAGCAAAATTGAGACGAGCCCTAATGTTCTTTTTGCTTAACAGTGGTTTGCATCTTGGAAATCTGCCATGCAGGCCGTTTTTGCTCAGTCTCTTTCTTATGGTGGAGTCGTGAACACTGACCTTAATTGAGGCAAGTGAGGCCTGCAGTTCTTTAGACGTTGTCCTGGGGTCTTTTGTGACCTCTCGGATGAGTCGTCTCTGCGCTCTTGGGGTAATTTTGGTCGGCCGGCCACTCCTGGGAAGGTTCACCACTGTTCCATGTTTTTGCCATTTGTGGATAATGGCTCTCACTGTGGTTCGCTGGAGTCCCAAAGCTTTAGAAATGGCTTTATAACCTTTACCAGACTGATAGATCTCAATTACTTCTGTTCTCATTTGTTCCTGAATTTCTTTGGATCTTGGCATGATGTCTAGCTTTTGAGGTGCTTTTGGTCTACTTCTCTGTGTCAGGCAGCTCCTATTTAAGTGATTTCTTGATTGAAACATATGTGGCAGTAATCAGTCCTGGGGGTGGCTACGGAAATTGAACTCAGGTGTGATACACCACAGTTAGGTTATTTTTTTAACAAGGGGGCAATTACTTTTTCACACAGGGCCATGTAGGTTTGGATTTTCTTTCTCCCTAAATAATAAAAACCATCATTTAAAAACTGCATTTTGTGTTTACTGGTGTTATATTTGACTAATGGTTACATGTGTTTGATGATCAGAAACATTTTGTGTGACAAACATGCAAAAGAATAAGAAATCAGGAAGGGGGCAAATAGTTTTTCACACCACTGTATATACTGTATATATATATTGTGATATTTGCCCGGACACCACCAGTCGGAGACCACATCTTTATCAGAATACCTTTATTTTCTTCTCCACACAACAACACTACTCAGTCCTGCACAACTCACAGCGTGCTTCTAGCCCCAGTCTCCCTTCTCCTGGGCCTTCTCTCTCCTTGTCCCTGGGCCACCTGTACTCTCTCTCCAGGAGCTTCGTCCTGCTCCTGCTCCCGACTCCAGCTCATTGATTGGAGGGAGGTGGCCCCTCTTATCCTCACCCGGATGAGCTCCAGCTGCTCTACATGACGTCACGTCCTGGTGTGGTGGAAGCGTCAGGAGAGCACCCGGAAGCACTCCAGGTGACCCTGGAAGTATCGTCCTCCATGGTTGTGGCGGAAGTAAATAAGTTCTGGGCTCCATGAGGCTCGGGGCGCCCCCCTGGCGGTGACCAGAGGCCCCAACGGTCTTGAGCCTCCATGCTCCCCATCCGTGTGCCTCTTCTACTCCAGGGCGGTTGCTCCCTCGTGGCCCGGAGGACAAATATGCCACGACCCAGTCCTTCCAGGTGTCCCGGCCGGGTCTGACCCCCATGTACGACACTATATACATATATATATATATATATATATATATATATATATATATATATATATAATATTTTATATATATTTTTAATTTGGTATGTTTAAAGTAACAGGTTCTGCTAAGAAAGGTCATTTAGACATATCAATGTTTGTGGATAAAAATCCACAGGCCATGCCAGCAACACCACCACCAACCAATACAACATACAACTGAAAAAGGAGTGATGTCCAGGGCAGGATAAAAGAGACATGATCACATTTGCCAAGTACAGTCAAATTTAAAGGAAGATGCAAATCTCAATGGCTATAAAGTTTTATAAAGGTGTCAGGTGCTGTGGCTGCACGTATGGTATGTATTGATAAGGGCATGAGACAGAGTACTGGAGTTAAGTAGAGAACATTGTTTGTTTGTGCAGAAGGAATTGTCTGCAACTTAACTTCAGCAAACCCAAGAAACTGGTTGTTGACTTTTGCTGCACCAAAGAGCTTGTCTGGTCACTATTCAGAGAGTGGATGTAGAGGTGATGCACTTCTATAAGTACTTGGGGGTCCACCTCAATGAAAAGTTGGACTGCTGTCATAACACAGGAACTGTATAGGGTAGTGGCATCCTTGTCATGTTCTACAACTCTTTGATGGCCAGTGTCATTTTTTACTCTGTGATATGCTGGGCTAGTGACATAACTTCAGGAGAGGCCCACTGAATCAAAAGGTAATTAAAAGGGCAGGCACAGTTTTGGGATGCACTGTGGACCCCCTAGAGGAGAGAATGAAAACAAAACTAAGTGCACATTTACATTTATTTATTTGGCAGATGCTTTTATCCAAAGTGACTTACAAAAGAGGTAAATGTATTTGAGTAACATAAGGCTAGGGTCTGTTTGTCCAGCAAGTGTAGTAGGACAAGTAACAGAAATTGATTGCCACAATTGAAAAGATGTAATAACTAATAAATTTACAATCATAGACTAACAGTTGATAAAGCAATTTAACTTAATGTAATTAAAAATCAAACAACAATTTGAAAGATCTCCAAGTAAATTTTTTTCTTCTTCAGTCAATTAGATATTCGCAGAACATCTTCAATACTTCTTAATTATATTGATGGGGTCAGCAGTTTGGATGGAGGTGGGCAGCTCCTTCCAACAGCTAGGTGCTATACATGAAAAGAGTCTGTATTGGGACTTGATACCATGCAGAGGCAGCATCACCAGATGCTGTTCCCTGGTGGACCTAAGTAGGTGAAAAGGAGCATAGCACCTCAACAGTATCTTCATATTCACAGGTGTTGACCCACTGACTACTTTGCAGGCAAGCATCAGGGATTTGAACTTAATGTGAGCTGCTATAGGGAGCCAATGTTTTGGCCCGAAGAGGGAGGTGTTAAATACAAGACAGGTTGAGAAGACATGCTAGTAATCCTGCCAGAAGTGAGTTGCCATAGACCAGATGCAACAAGACCAAAGCAACTGGACTAGAAGTTGTGTTGCATTTTCTGTCAGATAAGGTCTGATCTTTCAGATGTGTGAAAGGGTGCTCCCGGACACAGACAGGCAGACACATTTGCAGCCATCACCACACGTTTATTTACAAACTCCACACTATTTACAAAGTCACTAGTGCACCACACAATCCCCCAACCGTCACCCAAAGTCCAGGCTCTTCACAGGCCGTCTCTCTTTCTCTTCACATAACACACTCAGGGCCTCTCCTTGCCGCCTCCTCTGACCTTGTCCACCTCCTCACCCGACTCCAGCCTTGATTGTAGGGAGGCGGCTCCTTAAATAGGCAGGCGGCTGCAGACCACACCCGGCCACCTGCCACAGATGTTATACAGCGTGAACCTGTATGTACGAGAAACAGTAGAAATGTGGTCAGAAAAAGATAACTGCTCATCACTCACCACCCCAAGGTTGCATACTGACTTGGCAGATGTTAGTGACAGTGCACCAAGCTGTACAAATATGGGGAGTTGAATAGTCTGGCCGGCCGGGATCACAAAAAGTGTGATTTTTCCCAAATTGAGCTAGCTTTAGATGGTGGTCCTTCATCCAGGTTGAGATATCAGTAAGAAATGTAGAGACTTTAGTTGATTCCATATTGTCCTCCAGGGGGAATGACAGGTACAGCTGTGTATCATCAGCATAGCATTGATAAGAGAACCCATGGGATTGGATGATGGAGCCCAGCGAGATAGTGTACAGAGAGAAAAGTAGAGGACCTAGCACCGATCCTTGTGGCAACGCAGTCCATGTCTGATGCACCCTTGACAACTCTCCTTGACAGGACACACTGTAGGAACTGCCTGAGATGTTGGACTCAAACCAAGTCATTCTGGAGTGTGTTCAGATTATATTTACTTATCTATCAATTTATTTAAAGAAAAAATCTTTAAAAAGCCAAATTTCCCCTTGGAGACAAATACAGTACAGTTCCATATAATATATAAACAGCTCTAGTCACCTAATAATATTATACACATTTCTTGTTTTTTGATTGATACCTTTATCCAAGGTGACTTTCAACATTTGCAATATGATTTGTTATATTTTCAGTTGTAATATAGGTAGGTGAAGTGACCTTCTCATGTTCACACAGTGTCAGTACCAGGATTCCAACCCACAACTTCAAGGTTTGAAGTCCTAGGTTCAAAGCCAGTTAACCGTTGGTAGTATAACTGATGTCTACTGTCTTACTAAAAATTATATTATAAAGTAAGGCTAACAGTCACTATGCCAATTTACTGAAACTCCTTTCATTTTGTAAAAAATTCTCAAACAGTGATTCTATTCTGGTTTCCTTTTCACTTCTAATACAAGTAGATATGCTGTAGTTGTTGATCATTTCTACCTGAAGCTGATTTGAAAGTTTATGCTTTGTACTCTTTTTAACACAGAAATGTTCAATTAAGCCATCTCAATACTTTCAATACTTTTAATAAGACTCTGCTCGTAATTAGAATGCATGTTTGTGTGCCTGCTAGTGATAGGGTGTTCGAGTAGTTATAGGCCAAATGGATATCCAAGGAAGTTAGTTCTAGTATAGGCTGACATATCCAACAGGAGATTAATATTCAAGGTGTGTACTTCACATGTTTTTGACATGAACATTTTGCATTTTGTTGCTATTCTGGGACAGTTTTTTGTGGTAGACCTAAGGAATTCATTTGTTGACCGTCCTTCAATGTCAAGTGTCAACTTTCCTTTTAATTCCAAAGGGCTGAGGAATTTCCAGTTATGCACAGAAATATTCCATTTGAAGCATCTGTTAGTGTACTGTTTCTTCAAAGTAGGCAAATGCACATTTCTAAAGGCTTCCAGGCCTGTTATACACCTGTCACTGAATGGTGCCAACTGTGGCCATTTGCCTCTTATGTTCTTCCAAATAGTCTCTACACTCTCTTCTTTCCTCTTACATTTTTGCATAAATGAAAAGAAGGATATTTTGACTTACTGTACAGCAAACTAGCTAACACAATGGCTTTTGAACACGGATAGTTTAATGTAGACAAGATGCCGTAGTAGTTAATTGGCCCTAGCAAACTTATGCCTGAATAATTATTTATTTTAAAATTTTAAATGGACACTATCAGTACTATTACACCACTTCTATTTTGATATGAGACAGGTCCTTTCTGACCATTTACCAGATACCCAGAAAAACAGGGTTCCCAAAATTTCTTAAGCTGAGGCTCCCCAAGAGTTTGTACCATTTCTTCAGGGCCCCCACTAATATAAACCCAATGCTGTGAAGCCGAACATGATGTTGAATTCTTGGTTATTGCTAACAGTATTATTTACTTATTTGGATGATGCCTTTATCCAAAGCGACTTAGAACATTTGAGATACAATTTTTGTATTTTTTCCATTTTGAGCCAAAGCAGGTTAAGTGATTTGCTCATGGTCACACAGTGTCAGTAGTAGGATTTCAACCCATAACCTCAGGGTTTGAAGTCTAGATCCTTAACTACTATGCCACACTGCCTGTCTAGTCACACTGCATGATTTTGGATGACAGTAAACCTGTAGTCTAAGTAAATGCTTAACCACAGAAGACTTTTGAAACATATGTGATCGAAATTTATGTGATATCTCTAGGCTAGGGGTTCTCTGCTTTTTTCCTGAAATACCTGCTCCAGGAACTGAATGTTTTGAAATGCCACAATTTGTCTGGTCTTAAGTTAGTTACACTTTTAGTCTGTATGCATGAATGTGCTCTGAAAAGACCTAGATTCCCATCCTGGGCTGGTTTCATCTTTGTGCCGGATACTGTCAAGATAGGGTTCTGTTGCCCAGTGATAGGCAAGTTAAAAAACAGATGGATGTTGTAAAAGATTAACACCTTTGGAAAGATTCTTTGGAGTTCCAAACATCACACATTCATATCATCTTATTAAGAAGAGCATGTGACTTAACCTTTCAACTCAACTTGCTTTATTTAGAAAAGCACTGACTGTGAAATATTTAAAGGGACATCAATCTTTTGTTTTTTTTCTCTGTTGAACCTAAGTTATAATAAAATTGAAAATGTGGAATCAGATGGGGTCTCTAGTGATTCAATTTTAAGTGCCAGATTACAAGTGGAAGGGCTATTAGAAAGTGTGTAAAGCAGGAGCAGATGGCTTTCAATTCCTTTAAGTAATCCCCACAAAGGAATTTCAGCTTAATCAAGAGAACTACAGAGTAAAATAAATTGAGTCCTCAACCACCCTTGAAGCAACAGTCAAAGTAAGGAGGAATTAGTCAACTGCATGTCCAGACTTACAGTGCAATGCTTCTCATATATTATAGTGTAAAATGAAGTTTAGATGATATATTTTAGGTATGCAGCGTTAACTCTCTGGTTGGGCAAATAAATGTAGTTATTTCAATTCACTTTGGAGATTGAAACACATTTATGTTTTTTATATTCTGATGGTTAAAATCAATCATGGATTATTTTGTTATATATTCAGTATATTCCAGCATCACTGGAGAACCTAAACTCTGAATAGTTCATGGTCAGTTATAACAGAGAAAGTCAAAGACAAAGTCGGACACAGTCAGAGTCTTGGAGACCTCAGTGAACTGGTCACCCACCCAGTTCTGGTCATTGTGCACATTAGTCTGTGTTGGGCTTTCTTATACTGTAGGTTAATATAACGTTTACATTTGTTGATTCCAAGACTTCCAGCGTCCCAGATGTCTTTCCATGAGCAGAAAATAGCTTGGATGTAGAGCAGTGACACCAACCTGGACACTGTGAAAGAACAGAGGAAAGTTAGTAATGGTTCATAAATATCGTGTTACTTATATTTTCATACAAGTAACTAACAAATAGAGATGTAATATGCATGGCTAACAAGCAATTTTAGTCAGGGTTTGCTATAGTAAAGTTGTATGGTTTCTGTCTGGATTTAAAAGTTGACACTGAAGGAGCATCTCTTGTATAAAACAGATCATTTCACAGCTTTGTGACCCTGTAACTAAAAGCTCAACTCCCACTGTTATTTTATTAAACCTTGGAATCTTCAGTAGGCCAATATCTTGAAATCTTAAAGCAATAAGTAAGTAATAATAAGTTCATATAAGTAGGAGCACCTTGGCAATTTAAGTTTTTATTTGTAAGAAGGAGGATTTTGAAATCCACTCTACGTTTAACTGGAAGATAGTCTGAAGACCTAAGACCTGGAATTATGTGGTTATTCTGTCTAATTCTTATAATGATTCATACAACAGTATTTTGAAATGCATTATTTAGGTTATGGAGATACTTTTGAAATAAACTGGTTGCTTAAAACATTTTTGTGTAATTGGCACTTGAGTACATTTTAGTGCTAATAGCTTTATGATTTAGGTGGTATTAAAGCACAGATAATTTGATAGTAAATGCAGAAAAATAAATGTAGTTTGCTACCATGTTTACAGGTTTACAGAGTACAGCAAGTGCTAATCAATATCAACATGTTGACATAATTAGTGAACAGAAGAACCTTACCTTGAATTCTGTTTTCTTTATTTAAAAAATCTCCGGAACATGTTTATCATAAATACATAAAACACAAATCATGTGGGTAGGATTAGCAAACTTATGAAGAATGATACAGGATCTTTTTAATTATAAGTCTCAGATATGTCGGATGTTCGGAAGCACTTCCAGGACAGCCATAGTAAAAAGAGCTGCCTACCTCACTTCAGGGAGTCAGAATTGAGTGGAAGGTGGACAAAGCTTGTGAGGAGGCGTGGAGGAGGCAGCGACCAAGAGAAGAGAGGTTATTGCCTAATTGTGCTTTTAAGTGTACTTGTACTAGTGGCTTAGTGGGAAATGCTTGTTATAAGAAGAGTTTCCACCAATTAAAGATATTTTGTGTTTTAAACTTGTACCCTGTGTCTGTCTGTGTTGGATTTGGGGAACTGGAACTCCCCCTGGTATTCACTGTATATATTTATATACTTGCCGTTGGAGATCCACGAAGGGAGAAAAAACGAATCACGTATCATAAAATAGTTTTATTCCTGAGCTTTCAACCCCTATCAGAGGTCTTCATCAGAGGATAATGCTTAGACTTACAAGAATCAAAGGCAATATATAGCAACACATTCAGTATGGGGGGGGGGGGATGGGGGGGTGGGTGGAGGTGACTAAGTCAGTATGATCGGGGGGGGGGGGGGGTTGTATAGTTTAATTATTGAGTATATGTCCTTCTTAAGTTGGCATATGCTGAGTTTATGTCCAAGTGTCTGTTTTTGTACTGGCCTTAAATTTTACTTTTACGTTGTCCCAGTTGAATGTGTGTCCTGTCGATTTAGTATGTGCATATATCAAAGATAGTGCGTCCTTTCTTCTGACGGCGTTGCGATGTTCCTGTACACGTGTTGAGATTTTTTTTGACGTTTGTCCTATGTATACAGCAGAGCAAGAATTGCATGGAATACTATAAACTGCGTTTCGTGTTTCGGCTGTTGATTTCTTGTTTTTAGCATTAAACAGGACCATGCGCAGATTGTTCGTGGGTTTATGTGCTATTCTGATGCCCCACTTGGTCAGGGTGCATGCCGTGCCTTCTGACACATTATGGTGATACGGGAGTGAATGCCAGGTGGGGTGGGGGTTCTGATTTACGTCGATTGTATGCTGATTCCTTTGGCGTCTGCTGTGTAGACTCCGATTAATGAATGATTTTGAGTATCCGTTCGAGGTGAAAAGTTGAAACAGATAGCGTCTCTCATTAATTTTTGTTTCCTTGGTATTACAATGCGTGTGGACTCAGGAATAAAACTATTTTATGATACGTGATTCGTTTTTTCTCCCTTCGTGGATCTCCAACGGCAAATATGCAAACCGTATCACAGACCTTCTCTTCCATATTTATATACATATGTGTGTGTTTGCGGTTTACTGTAAGTACCATGGAGGAAAGTCGGGTATGCCAGATGGATGAGGGAACGGCTTCTTGCCCAGCCAGAGGCATACAATAAATGGACCACCATAGGCTGGAAGCCAGGAGTAGTTCCATTCCATTTGTCAACAAAACTTTGTTTATTGAAATTTATCAATATTGTACTAGATTACATGCTCTATGTTGCACTGAGAGCGTGCTTAATGCAAAGAAATGCTAAAGCAGAAGGTATGGACTGGCCAGACAACTGAAGACAAACAGGAAACATGAAAAAAGAGATGTGATCACGTTGTGATATAAAAAGGGAAAACTCAACAAAGAACAATGAAGATCCAAAGTTCAATGATTAGCAAGCACAGTTTTTTGCTGTTGAATGCCGGCACTCTATTGGCTCTCACCTTGGTAATGCATTCCGTTCCATCAGCCTCCAGCACCACCCCGGTCATAGCACTGAACTCCGCGGGAGACACTCCTCAAACCCCCCTTTTTAATTGTGGCCCTTAAATCGCACAATACCCCAGCGTTGTTCTTACAGTATATAGAGGTGTTTGAATTTCTAATGGGGAAGCCAAGAAATTATGTCATGTTGCTTAAAGCTACTGTTCTGTGCTCTTCGCTCTTCATGTTAACACATCAATTTAACATATAGGGTACTGGCATTTATGTACATTATATCTACTTCAAACACTACTTTGCGTATACATTAGCATGTGCAGAATTTAAAGGGGATCTACATACAACTGATGAAAACCATGAGAAGTAATACAAATGAAAATTGAGAAATAATGGAAATAATTATAATAATGCTAAAATTTCACATTATTCCTACTGAATACCTGTTTCACTTCAAAAGAATGTAGAGAAAAGCCAAGCAAAATGACACCTTTTATTGGCTAACTAGAAAGATTACAATATGCAAGCTTTCGAGGCAACTCAGGCCCCTTCTTCAGGCAAGATGTAATCAACATCTTACATCTTGCCTGAAGAAGGGGCCTGAGTTGCCTCGAAAGCTTGCATATTGTAATCTTTCTAGTTAGCCAATAAAAGGTGTCATTTTGCTTGGCTTTTCTCTACATTCATAATGGCTAACACGGTACAACACCCTAGTACTACTTCAAAAGAATACACTTTCCTGTAAAGCTGTATTTTGCAGTAACCATCAACAAAAGCAAAGTCACTGGGGAAAAGCAGTTTTACTCATAGACAATTGGGTATAGCATGTTCAAGAGTAAGCAACGACCTAATAAAATTATTATTACTTACTATTTGACTGATGCCCTTATCCAAGGCGACTTACAACTTTTGAGACAGAATTGGTTACATTTCTTTTGTTTTTCCAGTTGAAGTACAGGCATGTAAAGGGATTTCATGGTCATGGTCACACTGTGTCAGTAGTGGGATTTGACCCCACAAATTCAGGGTTTGTAGTCCAAAGCCTTCACCACTATTCCAGACTGCCTGACACTAATATTAGCCCTTGATAAAAAAAAGCTACAAGTATGTGTTGTTACATAGTGCTTCTGATACACCCGATGAACTGACACGAAATTTCCCTGGCGAAGCTGGGTAACACATGTAGTGTTTTAATGTAGTAAGTAAACACGGTGAAATTGGTTGGACTTAGGTTTTTTTTTTTTTTTAAAGTTTTTAAATGCTACTTGTCACAGGCTGTAAAATTCTCATTCACAGTAGGGACTGAAGCTAGACAGCAAATATGAGCTGTTTAACACAGCAGTATATAGAGCAGACTTTCAACTAAAGTATAGAAAATGCCTCAGCATTTTTACTTTTGAACTGTGAAAATGGTTCAGCATTAAGCTCTGGTTATAGCCTTCTAGAAGCCAGCTGCACTAAAGTTTGCATTACCAGTCTGCAATAATTCTTGTTAATCTCATCAAGTGTAACTGAGCGGATGTCTGCAACGTTGTGGTCAAATATAAAAAAAAAAAAAGATCTTATTACTCGTGCTGTGATATAACAATGTGAACCCGAGACAGACGGAATGAACCCTACTGAAAATGCTGCCAGCCTTTATCTGTAAACTTTTGTAGTCACTGCCAAAAGCAGCTGGGAGATCAACCGCATATGGTAGTTTGATGACTAAGATGGCTGATTCCACATGAATTTCATTCTAATATAATCACTGCATTTACAGCAGAGGGTAAGCACCAGACAGTGGGATCTATGACAATTTCACCTGTAGGCAGAAACGTAATAAAAAAGTTAAAACACTTTTGGTATGGCTCTGAATAGGTCATTCATTTTATGCACATATCACTTCAAGAATGGGCAAGTTCCATTTATGGATGGGCTTATTATGATCTCCCAAACATTACTTTTTTATTTTTTCATTTTATGTACAGTACAGTATATACCAAAACACTGATATATTAATACAGTGAGTTGTAACTTCTTATTATCATTGTGTTGCTCCACTTTTTTGAGTGGAAAGAAAATATAATAATAATAATAATATTAATATTAATAATAATAATAATAGCTGCCCAAAACTGTACAGCATGAATAAACGCAAAAGCAATCATTTATTTATGATCAAGTGTCACAATGGTGCTTGATTTGATTGTTGGATTGGTCAACAGTGTTTTCCCCATATAATCCACTTTCCTCCAGCACTGTGAAAATGTGCAGGCTGTGTTATTAAATTATATTATTATAAGTGCTTGAGTGTCTGTAAGCATGACTTATACTGGAGTGGGGTCCTGTCCACAGCTGATTTCTGCCTTGCACCTTTACCGCTGGAATACAACAGACTCTGGTTCCCCTGATCTTATTATAAAAAGTGGTTAAAATGGAAACATAGACAGAAGTTTATTTTAGACATTTGCTTAGTTTTTAATTGTTTGCTTAAGGAACATCTTGTAATAGTATATCGTTACTTTGCTTTTAACTTTTTCATTCTGCCATATAGTTTTTATCATTTGCTGAGCAAATTTTATGTGGGTGGATAATGCAGGTATGCCATATAAAATAACCCAGAGCAAGCTTGTTTTCCCTAGGACAGGTGTTGCTTAACCTGAGGTCCATGGATAAAAAAATAAAAATATTTAATTTTTTAAATTATAGGATATGAAAATACAGTACCTGTGATCTCAGGCTTTTGGTCACTACCGAAACCTTTTAAACAAAAATGAAAATGAAGATATTAAATGACTGATTTTTCCAAGGACTAACAATAACATTTTCAGTCCCCACAGTACTGCTGCCAAGGCACTGATCTGTCAATCACTTTCTAGATAATATAGAGTTATATAAACCCTCCCACCTGGAGATCCCTAATATTTTGGCAGATATCATTCAGCTACAAACTGATCCAGAGTGCACTAGAGTTCACAGTTTAATTAAACCAGAAGAAAACCAACACACATAGCAGTGATGTAGCCCTTAGTACTGGGTACTCTCCAAGCTGTGACAGCAGCCTTCATGGATATTCTTTAAATCAGTGGTCCCCAACCTTCTTGACAGCAAGGACCACTTTATTAGATGCAAATTTTTCCACGGACCGGCCGGTGGGGGGGGGGCAGTTTTATACACAATTTACATAACATTTCTATTATTATTAAGTTATTAAGCAGTTCGCATACGTTTGCAACCCAAGATTTTTCTTTTTTTTTTTGCATATAACAAAGACATATGCTTTTCATTTGTCATTCCAACAGATTGCACATCACAGACATTAACACTGCTATCTTTCTTTCATGTCTGCCGTTTCCATAGGAGGGTGACAATGAGTTAAATTCCAATGGATGTTTTTCAAATGTTGACAAGCAATAAGCAAAAGGTATCACTGAAAACCACAGAAAACAAAAACAGCAAAAAAAAAAAAAGAGTACAAGGAAAGTTCGAAGAAAGAGATTTTTTTTTACAATGTTTCTGTTTGGGGATTGTTGTGCAAACGTGCACAACTGAACTGTGACCACAGATCTAACTGCTCTGTGGATGATTCGTTCAAGCATTTCAAGGTCACTTCGTTGTAATGAAAGCATCTGCTGAATGTACTTCGTAATAACGCGATTTCTATAGACTCGTGTCATATGGGGAAACTGTCGGGACCATAAAAATAACTTTGTTGTAATACTCTCTCACCTCGGTCTCTCTCCTCTCTCTGCGCCGCTGCAAAGCCCCGCCCGCCAAGCGTTCTGAAAAGTCTGAGTGAGTCTCCATTGTCGGCAGTTCTCTCGCGGCACGGCTGTCAGACGGCTGCGGCCCGGTAGTGGGCCGCGGACTGGGTGTTGGGGACCCCTGCTTTAAATTATAACTCCCTTTTGACTTGCCAACTGTGTGTATAGTAAGATGAGAGAATGAAAGGGCTCAAGAACTACATGTTGTGTAAGCTCCAACAAATGATGTGCAGGTTCTAAAAGAATTATTGTTATGGAAGAAACACTTAAAACACATAAAAGACATAATCCAATGCTGAGTAATGAACTCTTCAATTTCTCCTCAAGAATGTCACTGGTCTTTAAATGAAATTCAGTCATGTATTTTTGTAAGTGCATGAACAAAGTGCTTTTTAGTACTGATATTAGTAAAATGTTAAAAAGACTGATTAAATTCTACAAAATAAAAAATGATGTTCCATTTGCTCCTAAATTACTTTCACTTCTGTGTCATCCTGTGTCAATGTTCTTGAGTTTGGCCAATTGGGGAATTTGGGTCATTTTTCTTTAACATAAGACAATCACAAATCAGCTCTAAGAAGGTGAATTTTCAGATGCACAGAGACCATCAGGTTTGCCAGAGGTAATAAAGTAAGCCGGGCATCTCTTTTGAGTGGAAACACATAAGAGAAGCTTAGCACTGGCACAGGCAGCTACAGAATTCAGGCATTGCCCTGATATTTATAGGGTATAAAATCTGAATAGCATAACAAATCTTCAATAAAAAAACCTACAAAGACACATAAAGCAGACATTAAAAAGTGAGGCCTTACTGAAACCACATGTAGGCAATTTAAATACAATCTTTTCCCTGTGGATAAATAGAAGAGAAGAGTGATGCCTTACTTTTGACAGGAATCTGTCTTATTAGGGCAAAGCTTAGTGTGGTTGACGAGGTGCCCAGGGGGCTGTTGATACTTGTGAAGCTTTCAGATGGCTGGCAATGGCATTGCAAGGAATATATACAGATTTCAAAGGGTATAAAATACTTGGGACTTAATTGGCTAGAGGTTGTGCTTTCCCCTTGAGCCCCCTTTAAGAAGTTCTTAGAAATTACCCAGCCATATACTAGTCATCTGGATTATACAGCGGGTACTGCAGCCTGACAAAGCACCCCTTTTTCTGTTAGGATATTTACTATATTACATCATCATGGGATATCAAAGCTAAATAAGACAAGTTCCATTGAGATTTGCTACAGTATAATAAAAGTGTTTTTTTTTTGTAAAACCACAGTATAAGTCTTTTCTGTGAAATTTATATAACTCTAGATTTGGATTTGATTTCTCCTTAGATAATGAACTCTTTTTCTTGTGAAACTCTGTATGAATGAACATGAATTATTTAGATGCTGTATAATAATTTCTGTGTGAAATCTTATATTGGTGGCAAGAACAATTATTCTAACAAATAGAATACTTATTTAATGATTTAAGGAATTATTTAAGAAGACCTAAGAAGAAACTGCTCTGTCTGAAAAACCCTTTTGCAGCATTTTTAATTTAAGATAAATAAAGCTGCTGTTAGACACCACTTTTCAATAACTTGAATTTAAAGGTGAAACACGACAAATATCCGTTTATGTGCAGACATTAAACAAACATTTGAAAATATTTTTACTACAAGTTGAAGACAAAGCATCAGGTGCAGCGTTGAAACAACTCATGGACAGGGCTGCAGTCCATCATAGGGTCAGCACACTCACTTACATACACACACCAGAGGCCAGTTGAGCAATGCCAATCTACCTAACCTACATTTTTCTGGTAAATGCTTTTTGTGATCTGTGTGTGTTGATGTTGCTTCAGAGTTTATCATAAAAAAATATAATTGTTATCTTAAAAGTGAATTATTGTCCTGTGACTTAGACTAGTGAACAAAGATCTTTTTAAAATATGTTTGAAACTAGCTGTGCTACCCTTCTAAGTAAGACAGGTTGAAATCTAAGATATCAGTGTTGACCTCATGTTATTATTTGATAGATGGGTTGTCCATTAGTCTGGTATAATAATATGCACCCCACATTCCCTTTTCCTTTCCCTCCGGCAGCCCTTTCCTCTTTGGAGAGAGACACCCATTTTTGCCACTTCCTCTTGGTGGTGCCATTCTTATAGTAAAAGTGTTTTGCTGGGAAAATGTGGCGGTGGTTGCTACTGTTTTGAACTCATTTAGAAACTGTAGCCTGGTCATGTTGAAGATTTTTTTTTCTTCTCCAACATGATTTATGTTATTTTCACTCACCCATTCCCCACCACTCAAAATTATCAGTCATTAGCATTACAGCTATAAATCTTGTTCACATAACCTGAGCAGTACTAGAAAGTCACTTTCACGTTGATGTTGCTTGTTAATAATAATAATAATTTCCTTATTTTTAGACATTTATTTGGTATGTTTCTTATCATTTTTTATTTTTTGGCCCTTTTACGTTTTGCTTATTTTTAACTTTTTATTCTGTTACTCTAGCGACTGGACAAACACACACACAGACACATGTTCTTTTTATTAACGTGGATATTAACCAGTAGGTTTTCCATAAATAATATGTACAATGTTTAGGTTTAAAAACTATAATTTAGCAAAGTGCACCATTTTGTGGTTGTATTTTCTTGGCAGTGGCCACATTGTTTATAATTATATAACGCCTATTGTTGATCACATGGCCGTGACACAGTGACTTAAAAACATTGGATATTCTAAACAACTTCATGATGCTCATTGTACAAAGATTTTGTTAGGGAAAGGCTCCGTTAGTTATGTATTTTGACACCTAAGCTTTGCTATCTCAGCTATGCTCTTTTCCTAACATTTTGGTTTTCATTACTGGCTGTTTTAACCTTCTGGTACAGAACACAGCTGACTAAAATACATTTCTTTTTGGTTTCTCCTCTCATTTTGTATCTCCTGGTCCTTTTGCACTTATGTCTTGGAACTGGCCATTTTCTGTCCATGTTGATTAACCTTAAAAGAGCTGCACCCAAATTTTCTTCCTCCTTCTCTTGGGTTATCTCAAAGCAGATGATATAAATTCTCCTTGCATTGAAAATGCATGATTTTTACCCACGATACATGCCCTTCTATAGGAAAGTTCTTAGGTACTATATGCTACATTTTCCATATTTTCTAAGTAGAAATTGTTTTGTATATAAGAAGGTATATATACTGGCAATATTGTATTATTGCCAGTATTCTTGTATTGAATTAGAGGCAGTTGTAGTTTCTTTCAAATTATTTAATTATAAAAAGGTACTCTTGAAGCACAATGGATAACTAATTTACGTGCATACAATATGCAGAAGAATGGAAAGAGTGAAGTTTCTGAAAGCAGTTATAAAATATTTATAAAAGTCAATCTTACCAGTAGGAAGCAAAGTGCTACTGAAGACCACTTAAGGTTGTATTAAAGTGCTATGAAATTAAATTGGGAACAGCTGGCAATACAATATGTCTTACGTACTAAATACTCCATTCTTATCTATCTATCTATCTATCTATCTGTCTGTCTGTCTGTCTGTCTGTCTGTCTGTCTGTCTGTCTGTCTGTCTATCTATCTATCTATCTATCTATCTATCTATCTATCTATCTATCTATCTATCTATTGCAATCACCTTAGCAGTTTGACAAAGTCCTGGGAAATAGTTGGGGATACAACCAGGCAACTCTGTTTTTTTCGAGTGCTAAAATCAACTGCATGATGGCATTGTATGAAAACACAAACAAAAATAAAATGATGATCCTCCAGTCTTTCAAAGTGCTTTCTTGGTTAGTCTTTTATTTTAGTATTTTTTCTTCTAGAGCAGGTCAGTTTTGGGTGCTCTGTCCTGGTAGGCTCAGGTCCAAGAAATAATTGCTTCTACCAGGGCTGGCTGGATTTTTTTATTAGGCTGTGATTGGTAGGGCCTTCTCTGTGTGCCTCATATGTTCTCATTGGGCATCTTTTCTAAGTTGTGGGTGGAAAAGACAAAACAATTAACAATGGTGCCCCCTCATGTGGTATTACCTGCTTGGTTTGAGGTGATCCTCAAGCACCCAAAACAGTCTACATACAGTATGAATTCACCAATCCCCCACACATACACTCTCAAACTCTCATACAGTAATGTGCAAAAACTGTTATTTTAATTCAGTGAAACAACTAATTAAGAGTTTCTGACCAAAACACACTGTCATTGTCATTCTGGGTTCGGTTCTGTCAAACAATTTTTTATCATAAAATAGTGGGGGTCAGTTTGTCAGTAGAAATCAATAGTTTATTATTAGCTGTTTACAAGTTAACTACAATATGTTGACTAAGGCCGCAGGCGGTTGCGCGTGTCTGTAATCCTGGCTTCTCGGGAGGCTGAGGTTGAAGGATCGCTTGAGCTCAGTAGACCTGGGTGGCAGTAGCTTGTATCTGTTGGGTGTCTGAGCTAAGTTAGGAATCGAGGGCAGCACAGTGGTAGCAATAATGCCTCGCAGTTAGGAGACCTGGGTTCGCTTCCCGGGTCCTCCCTACATGGAGTTTGCATGTTCTCCCCATGTCTGCATGGGTTTCCTCCAGGTGCTCTGGTTTCCTCCCACAGTCCAAAGACATGCAGGTTAGGTGCCTTGGCGATTCTAAATTGTCCCTAGTGGGTGTGTGTGCCCTGCGGTGGGAAGGTGCCCTGCTTGGGGTTTGTTTCCTGCCTTTTGGAATTAGCTCCAGCAGACCCCCGTGACCCTGTAGTTAGGATATAGCGGGTTGGATAATGGCTGGATGGATGGATTTTGACTAAAATGGTGTGGTGTAGTGGATAAGGCTTTGGACTTTAAAGCCTGAAGTTGTGGGTTCCAATCCTGCTACTGACAGTGTGGTTGTGAGCATGTAATTTCACCTACCTGTGCTTCCATTGAAAAATCAAAAGAAATATAACCAATTGTATCTCAAAATGTTTGGTGTTACGGTGGCCCAGCTGCCTTTCAAAAAGGAGACCAAGATCATGTCTTCTTCTGCATTGAGTTTTGATTATTGTTGATTATCATAATTCATGATTCTCCTGCATTGAGTCTCTTATGTCCACATGGGTTTCCACCAGTTACTTCAGTATCTTCCCACTGTCATCCAAAGATGTGCAGGTTAGGTAAATTGGCAATGCTGAATTGGCCATAGTGTTCGTATGTGTGTGTGTGTGTTCATCCTGCAATGGACTGGTGCCGTATCCATAGTTTTTACTCCCTTCCTTGCACATTCCCACAACTCTGTTCAGGATAAGCGGATGACTGGATATGTTAATTATGCAACTGTGATATCAATGGCACAAATTATTCATATGAGGCCACTGTTAGAAAGTTTAAAATAGTACAAGCTTATTGACTTATATTAATCTTATGATTTCTGTTGCGATGGTAATAAATCATTCATGTTTTCTCAAGGTGGCACAGTCATGAAATGGTTAGGATTTCTCTAGAGTTCTATCTACATTTCAGCCTGATGGGTGTTCTCATAATATTTCATATTACCTTCCTTCCTCTAATGGCTTACCTGGGGTTTAAACAAGACATAAATTTACTGGTTCACAACCCAGAGCAATTCAACTACCTTGTCTGTACTCAAGTTGTCCCAACTGTGCAATTGCATATTAGGACAGTGCTTTCTGTAGAAAATGTTATATAAATGAACTTGTTGTACACTCCTTTTATGCTTTCATTTGATGAACTGGATACATGATTGATAATTTTATTATATAATAATTGTGGTGTGAATGAGTTTGGGTTTGTATACGAGTAAGCCCTGCATTAAACAGACACCCTGTACAATTTTGTTACCTGCTTATTCAACTGATGATGTAAACTCCTGCTATCCATAAACTGGATTTAGCAGATTAGGAAAATGGATGGATGAATATATCTAATGCTGGTTTAGCAAAAACAGAGTCAGACTGTGTGATTATGTAGTTACACATTTTTTTTTCAATAAAACTTTTCTGTTTTGCCTGATAAACAAAGGGCCCCACTTGCATGCCAGCTTAAAATACAAGTCTATATTTAGCAGTGAGTGGCACTGTTTAAAATCATTACACTGAGAGGCATTAGTGTATCTTCATACTGTAGCTCAGACTTTGTAATATAACTGCTTAGTCCACAAGGTACCCTTAGCAGATCCATTCATTTAGTTATTTCACTTCAGAACAATGTGCCTTTAATCTTTAGCAGCTTTGGCTTAAGCTCATGTAAGTGGTATATCAAATAAAAGTGAAGCAAATGCCTCCTCACAGTAAAGGCATGAAGAGGTGTGGATTGCACACAAGCGGAGTGTGTGGCGTGATGTAATCTGTCAGTTTCGGGTCAGTGTGTTGTTGGGTAGCTTGGGAAGCTGCGATCTCCTGTATCTCACTCAGGATTAATTACATCGTAGGCTGGGCTGCTGCTTGCTCTGTTTTTTTTTTTTTTTTCCTCTTCCAACAACAGAGCAAAGTCCCTTTTACAAAACTGCATTGTCAGGGACAGGCTGGGGGATGCTTAAAGAGAGTAACTGATCCACTCTACTTATTCACTCAATTGAAGCTGAAAGGAAGAAGGAAAGTGACTGCTGCTGAACCTGTCTAGTTTGGGACGATGGAAAAGCTTCTGGGCTCTCTAGCGAGTGTATTTTATTTTTCTGTGTAGCTTTCGCCTTTGAGTTCTGGCGGAGGTGAATTAGGTGGAGTTGACTTTCCTGGAATTGTAGTGGCAGTTTTTCCTGTTGTGTTCCACGGCAGACTGTCTCACATGAAAATGACAGACTAGCTCCTGGATTACTAAGCTCAAGAACTCTGCCATCTGGCCTTTTCAGTCCCGACGGCGGCTTTGTGTTTTTCCTTCTTTAATGTGGGTCAGCAGTGGTTTGTCTTCAGCAATGCCCCAGCGTCGCAAACGAGGGCGAAATCCATCGGTGGGTAATGTGTGAAAGTTAAGTGTGAAAGTGATACCTCAGGTTTAATTTCAGTTCTCTGTCTGTGCTGACTGTGAGGCAAGACCCACGTTTACCTGCTCTTCTGATGGCAAATTATTCATATTCTGTAAATTACATGCAGCTCTAGAGATGGCTAAATTAAATCATGACAAACGTCTTTGGCATTCAGAGTAAATATATTAAAATGTAATTTTAAATTTATAAGGTTAATTTAGCTACAAGTGCTATAAATAAGTGTTTTTTGCCTTAAAAAAAGAATATAGTACTTTTCATCGGACAGGTCATGCTGAACACTATATACTTAAATATATACAGTAAAATATTGCAGAAAACAGAGTGTAGTATATACATATAGGTATTACTTTTTCTTAATACAAACATTGTATAGATGTCTCAGCATTCATATAAAATGTGTTGAGTTTGTGTAAATGTATATATAAATATCAATTTGCATATGATTTTCATGAATACAACTTTTCTGTTGTGAGTTACTGACCCATCTTTCTTTGTTCAGTAATGTATATTTTATGTGTATATATGTGTAATTTACATATATTTTATATACTGCATATTTGCATGTCATTTTCTTTTTTCGCATGTATGTATTACACAGTGAGTTATATATACAGAGAATATAATGGATTCAGTTGAGTTGAGATATCAGATGTTCACATAAAATATACAGTATATAGTATATACTTTATATTCTACACACACACACACACATACATATATATATATATATATATATATATATAAAAAATATAAGTAAGAGCTATAACTGATGTATTGTTAGGCCACACTAAAGACAATTTCCAAGAGTGCTCCAGGAGTACTTAAGTATGCAATATATATATATATATAAATAAATATATATATATATATATATATATATATATATATTATATATATATATATTTATATATATATATATATATATATATATATATATATATATATATATATATATATATATATATATATCCATCCATCCATCCATTTTCTAACATATATATATATATATATATATATATATATGCAATATATGCAAAGTACGATATATATATATATATACACACACACACACACACACACACACACATATATATATATATATATATATAAACACTGTTATGTAAACATGTACACACACACACACAAGGTATGTACTCTGTACCTAATGACTCTGTTTTTCCTCTATTTGAAAACTGTGTATGTTTATACTGTATGTATATTATAATTACAAGTAACAATCACATCTGACACATTTTAAAATATTCCTTTTCAAGTTTTACCTCTTTTAGCATTTTATTCTTTCCCAAATACAATACTCCAAAGATCAGTCAGTAACTATAGTTTGAACAGCTGGATTCCGGAATAAACTGATTCACATATCTTTGTAGTTTCAATAATCAAAATATTTTTGATAAATAACTATAGAGTTTTAATAAAAATCATTTTTTTATTATGAATTTAAAACAGGTTTTCTTTAAGATGTTGTTAAAAAATATTATTATGTAAAGTATCTATATTTAAATTGTACCTGCTATATGAATGTGCTACTGCTATGAAACATTTCACCATTGTACACATTGTGCATGTTTTCCTTTGACATAATGTATTTGCCAACTTTAGTTATTTTTTAATTATATTATATTTTATATTTTTTATATTATATTTATTTTATGGTAGTAAATTACCAGTTGCATGCTTACTCAGGCTCTGACTGATACACATAATGTCTCGCCTTGGAAAATCTGTGGAGTGCTGTTTGGCGTATATTTGTGAATTGTTTCAGATTATAATTTAAGGTAAATTAAGGATATGCTGCTTGCCAGAGACAACATATATATCAGAATAAAAACACATACATTTTAACTAAAATATTTTAAAATTTCAAACACTATCATTTTTTTGTGTCTAAAGAACTCAGTGTATCATTTGGACTCTCATTAAAGGAGAAAAATCAAACTTGATGCATCTGCATTCAATAGGTGTACACATTTTAACTTTTATATTGCAAATTATTTAAATTTACAGCAATTCAACTTTCAAAAGCTTTTTTTATAGCTTTAAATAATTTACAGAAACATTTTTTTGTTTTATATTTTCTCAAAAGGTCACCAGTTTTTTTAGGAATGATCTTTTTTTTTATAGTCACTTTAAGCACATTTTCAGGTGCTGAAGATTTAAACAACATATTTCTTCAGATGACAGTGTCTGCTGAAGAAGAAAATGTAAAAGTAAATGTAATTCTCTAGATAATCTCTTCTTGAATTACTCAAACATCTGAAGAATGAAACGTTGTGCTTGTTTAGTTTGGAAGTGGTGAAATTGAGCTCAACTCCGAGTTTCCTTCCATAAATTCTGGCACAGTGACAGCCTTCATTTGCTATTTTGAACCTTATGCTTATTTCATAGGGGTAGGCATGCTGACTGAAGCCTCTTAAAAACTGGATGGGTAGTTCAAATGCGCTGTAAATCGCACTGGGGATGAAAATGGAAGTTAAGCAATCTAATCCGGATTGTTTTCTTCATGTTCATGATAATAATTTAATTATAATGAACAACATAACATCCTGCAAAAGATTTCTCTAAGGATTCATTTTTGTTGTTATTGGTAGTCCAATTTAAAGGAATGCTGATTTTGGCACTAACCGTGTTTCGAAACTGTACAAGTATTTGCTTGCTAAGGCTTTTGTGTACTTTGCAAATACAACTTCAAAGTAAATTATCATAACCCATTGTAACATGACCATGCTCACCAAAATCCCCCTTTTTCTTAATATAAGGAAAGTGAATACAGTAATTTTATGTGCTTATTTTAAAGCCTTATTCTGGCCTGCCTAAACATGTAGCATTCATACTGGCCACAGTAATCTTGAAGGCTAGGTGCAGTACAACTAGTGAGCCCTTACCCAGTCAGGGTTGACACAAAAACTGTTTACTTTTTGTTTAAGTGTCTTGATAGCATTTTTTATTTTTTGTATATGCACTGAAATAAAAAAAAAGAATTAACATATTCTGAGAGATACTGTATCCTTCATGCAATACACAGTATGTCTTATTTTCAGGTCAACATTCATGACAAATGCTCTCTTACACATATCTAGTACTATACTGGCATTTACAAAAAAGCCTTTGCCTTTGTCATTAAATTTACATTTGCTATGAATGACTGCTGTTTAGGCTTGCATGAAGTATTGTGCATTGTTAAGCATACACTATCTAGCAGTGCAGAAATAAATGAATGAAAAATTGCTCATCCTCAAATAAGAATAACACTGTAATGTTGCTACTCTCCTAGTTAGTTCTCTGTAATGCCGTGACTGAGAGAATTATTGTATCATTTCAGGTTTATATTTCTTTGTGATGTTGTGGCTATGCAATTCAACTATAACTTTGACAAAACAGATATAGTATAGCCAAAGTATTGCCTGTTATTCAACAAACATTTTTTACAATGTGAGCAAAGAGGAGCAGAATTTGACCTTTATTATTCTGTAGTAATGGTCTTAAAAAGCATTGTAGTTAAACAGAGTGAACATTTTTCAAAAGTAAACAAAATCACTTTTTAGCCACTGCAAATATGGGATCTCAAATTACATTATATTAACACCATAGATGCAATGTGAGAACCCTGAGGTGCATAAAATGCTCAGTGTTATGGAGAACTGGTCTAAACCCTGTATTTAGAGGAGTGAAGTATATATTTAGGGTAAAGAAATATAATGCAGACTTCTTTTTAAAATTAATTTATTGGTTTTAAGGTTTTGTTACAATGTGTATGTTACAGATAGGTAACACATTATTACTACATCTTAATCTGATCAGGTATCCCTTGAGAATTGTCCTGAGGTAATTCAGGGCTTCTGCCCATTGTTTCCAGAATACACTTTAACCCGCTTTGACACTGTGCTGGAATGAACGGGTTCAGAAAATGTATGGGTGGTTCAACAACTATGTTTGAAGCCTTGGAAATGCAAAACAAGTAAAAGAAAAAACCTTAACCTTATATTTTCCCAGTTTGAACAGACCCAGGTAAAAGTAGGAACCAACACTGGATGAGCTGTCAGTCCATTATAGGGCACACTCACTCACATAACCTCACGGACCTGTTTAAAATTGTCATTCAGCATTACATTTCTTTGACGTGTGGGTGTAAAATGAAGAATAGCGTGAAGAACACAAAAAGAGAGATTGGGCTGGAACTCCTGTTGCTATGGAGTTGTGAAGCAACACCACTGACCACTGCCGCCATCACAACCGCACAATGCATGAGAGCGAATAACCCATTTAGAGGAGACAAGTGCATGTCATCAGGTCTCTTTGAACATCACTGCAGAGGTTCTCTTTCTGGAACACTACAACAAATTAATAATTACTAAATATAAACTTTGCTCTCTGAGCTAATACTTAATGAAGAGTGGTATACTAAAATAAATTGGATTGGAATGAAAAACTCAGAAGGAATTGGAGGAAAATCTACCTGACTGATTCAATGATGTGGCTTTGAAAACCTTATTTAACCTTTCAAACATGGGCATGTATTAAAGTTAAGAACTGTAAAACAATATAATCTGTTAAAGCACCTTTTGAACTTCAGGTTTTTTGTCATGTGCACGTAGCAAAATGATATTATTGCTTGCATGTTTTCCCAAATCTAATGACAGTAGTGTAATATATAAAACAAATAGCAGAAAACAATACCAAACAAGGATCGAGAGACTGGCAAAACATTAAAATAACATTTCTCTGTATGCCTGTCTTTTCTGCACTAGGACTCTCTACTTTTTTAAAACCAGTGAAGGAAATTGAAATCATTTATGGGTAGTGATGTAAATCTGTTAATTTACATTAACATGTGGATGAAGTAAAAGAAGCACACCCCTGGTAGAGCTTTTAGCTAACCTGTTGAAAGCACCTTCAGATAGATAGGATGGCTCTTCTCATGGTTTAGTGACAGTAGAAGGTCAGAGGTTGCTCATAAGGTAGCTTGTAGAATTAATTGGGAATTTTGTACTTGTTAATTATTGTTCTTATAGTATCCTACACTGGTTTTTAGAATTCTGAGTGTTTTTTGCATGGTAGTTTATCAATCAGACAATGCCATGAATTTTATAATTATGCAGTTACTGCATGGTACACTATAAAGATGTTTTTATTATTTAAAGTGTAGTAAGTGCACTAGTATTTTGATTCAAAATATTTACTAGGATAGTAGTAGGAGTTAATCTTAAGAATTTTAAAGCTTTTTATATAATATTGTATATATATATCTCTCTATTATAAAAAGAAATCCTGTCCCCTGTCCTGATAGTCTACGATACGTGATCTTCTCGGAAGATAATTTAAAGACCCGCGAGACGAAAGGGACCTGCCATGGTGCGTCTCACGGGAATATAGAACGAGAGTCTTGCAAGACACACCCTACTTACAAGCAATATCAAAAAAAATAAATCAGTAGTGTAAAGGCAGTCATGCAGCACACACAGCTCCAGGGCTCTCAGTGCATATAAAGTGTATAAGTTCAATACGGTAGAAATGAATAAGGTAGAAATGAAATGAATAGTGTAGAAATGAAACATTGACGATTAAACGAAGAAGAAAGAAAAGCATGGAGAAAAGAGACCCAAAAGCGATGGAGAGAAAAAAATGCTAAAAAGAAAAACAATAATCTAGGTGCAAATTTAGAAAATAAGGAACGTGATGATCAGCCCGGAACAAGTGGAATGGAAAAAAAGCACGTCCAATCGGGCGCGGAGAAAAATGACTCAAACGCGTTGGAAAGAAAAAAGAGCAAAAAAGAATAATCGAGGTGCAAATTCAGAAAATAAGGAAAGTAATTATCAGCCCGGAACAAGTGGAATTGAAAAAAAGGACGTCCAATCCGGCTCAGAATGAAAAGACAATAAGTAAAATGACAAAGTGGAACTTCATAATGACGTTTACAAACGTTGACGCTAAACACATGCAGAGCAGGTTAGACTATGAAACCAGTGAAATTAGAAAGGCTCAAAAAAAAAAAAAAACGGCGCTATACACATGTGGAGAAAGTTAAAGGATTTGAAAGTAGGAAAATTAGAATATATAAAAAAAGAAAGTAAAGATCGCAGTAGCGCAAACAAACAAACTGCCTCATTTAACTATGCACCAGTCTAACTTTGGTTTTGCACAATAATTACTACACTATTGCACCTTAACACTTAATTCTACCTTATTCACATAATTTTACTTATTTATTATGCTCTACTATACTGTTATATTTCAATCTATGACTTTTTGTTAATTTAACTGATATTCTTCTAACTTTGCACAGTTTTTGATAAGCAGATCAGGATGCATTTCACTGCGTGTTGTCCTGTATAACTATGCATGTGACAAATAAAGAATCTTGAGAATTTCAAAAACGGAGTTTACCGCACATGCATTTATTGGTTACTTTGTTCATGTATATATATTTATCTGTCTGCTTATTTAAAAAGCTACATTTACCCCAGGAGTCAAAAACGTTCTGTCTAGCCCTTGTACAAAAACCTAGACAAAAGCTGGGGTATCACCTTGGTAACCCCATGTACTTTTGGAACTGTGAGAGGAAAATAGCACGACTTTACAAACAGGAGTCCAATGCAGAACTCTACTTACTTTTTTACTTTGTAAAAAAAAAATATTAACTACTGATGATGTAGATTGTTTTGTCTCTGCTGAAATTCCAAACAGAGAAACCTATCCTGAACTCATTAAAAAGATTCAGCATATTGGGACTCGCAAGATTACAAATATTGTTTTTACAGAAGTTCTGAAATAAAAGTGAAACTAATGAAACAGCAACAATTCAAAGAAAAAAAATCTTAAAAGTGTGTATTCGGAAAACCAAACACGGGGGTTGGCGAGCGAAGCGAGCAGGGGGCAAAGCCCCCTAGTACTGTATAATATTGTACCACAATTGAAATTGTACTGTGAAGTAATACAGTGGAACCTCGGGTCGCGAACATCTCAGACCACGTACAAATCGGGTTACGACAAAAAAGTTTGCCAAACTTTTGCATCTGTTCACGACCACACACTCGGGTGACGTACAGGCCAGATTCCCTTCCAGTTCATACGTGCCATTGATTTCCGCACGTGTTCAGTCTTTCACTGTGCATTCCTTGTGCAGGGAGTGAGCGAGAGAGAGAGTGTGAGAATGTGAGCGAGTGAGTGAGAGAGAGAGCGCGAGCGAGCGTATATATTTTTACATACAGCTTGTATGGTCCAGAACGGATTAATTGTATTTACATACAATCCTATAGGGGAAATTACTTTGGGTCACGACCAAATCGGGTTGCGACCAGAGTTTTGGAATGAATTATGGTCGTGACCTGAGGTTCCACTGTACCTAGTATTATACATATTATTGATTAAAGGCATTCTTTAGAGCTGTGACACTTATCCCATTACTATATATAACAGTAGTTTATTTTTTTTCTTTTTAATCCAGGTTTCAGAATTTTAAAAATAAGGTCCACATTTGACTAATAATGCTAGCTGGGAAGTAGTGAGGTTTTGTATGTTGGTCAGTCATGCATGAATCTCACAGTCCACTGGAGATATGACAATAACTTTGAACTTGAATATAAGAACACCTCTCAGGGTTGCTCATGCAGTGGCATCTAAATGAGGCTGTAGAGTAACCTTATGACCTTAGGATAAGTTATAAGGTAGAGCTATGACTGCTACTAATCCTGCATCATTTACTAAGGGGAGAGATCAGACTCGTTTGAAAGGCTTCTGTCAATCACCATTATTATCTTACAAGGAGAATAGTTCATCATGTTAAATTGATTAGAAGCTAATCTAAAGAGCAGGTTGCTGGGTTTGAGCCTGTGGTAATGCCAGTTAGTTCTCCACGGTTCTATGCCTCCAAGGAGGGAAGTGACAATACATGATGGTTGACATCTTAAACAATACTATATATATTGTGTATAATGATATGGTTCATATATTGTTATCAAAAAACACAGACTGCTGCATGTAAAATCAATTTTTCCATTTGTTGTTGCACCTTATCAAAGGAATACATACTAACACAAGTGTAAATGCCCTTATTGTATTTATTTCATGTGCACTAAGCGCTGCATGTTGATGTAAAAAATTAATCTTTATAAAGTTAAGCTTGTATTTAAATCTATCTATCTATCTATCTATCTATCTATCTATCTATCTATCTATCTATCTATCTATCTATCTATCTATCTATCTATCTATCTATCTATCTATCTATCTATCTATCTATCATCAGAATAAGAAGTATTTGTATATTGAATCTGGGTTAAGAAAATACATGGATGTCATATTATGTTCTGATATACTGTGTTTATATAACTTCTAGACTTTATACCCTAATGATGACTATCTTGATTTGCCATTTTATTTCTAGTAAAAGCAATAGAAATGGTGACATGGCATTGCTACTTAACTAAAATACTTTACATATGTATTGCATATTTGCATATACTTTACAGTAATGTAAATGTATACTGTAGAATATAAAACTAACACTACCCGATAGGATTGAAAGCTAATTTATCCTTACCTCTTTTTAGAAAGACTGTAAAGACAAACTATAACAGAAGGAGACGGTCAGTACTTGATAAATAACAAAGACAAGAAAGACTTCCAAACTCTTCTAACACTGAGGCATTTCTTTTCTTTATCCCTAATGAGCCCAAATATGTGCATTTTCAAGAGTTCACACAGTTCAATGTGGCCATTACAGTAAAGCAGGAGTGCAGCTGGACTGTCTGAAACCATCTGCAGAAGCGGATAACAAAAGCAGTGTTACAGTGCAGAAGAGTTACTGTATAGAGCCGAGTAGAAAGCTTGGTTTTCTCTTTCGCTTCACTGATCTGTCTTCCTGAGATACAAGCCGGTGACTAACATGTGAACAGGCAGGAAGAATCATGCAGGCTGATTTCTTTCATTGCTAGGAAACATTTCAAGAGTTAAAGAGAAAGAAAATTAAGGCAAAAAATTACTTTCTTGTGTCTTTTTTACTTCATTACAACCACAATTTGGGTACTTTGGTTATGAGTATCCAATACTGGAAATAATTTAAAGTAATTAAGAAAAAAACAACTCTCCTCACTCAAAACCAAAGAGAGGATCATTTAATCCCAAATTCTCTCAATAAACTATTACTCATTAAAAACGCTTTATTTTTATAATGTGCTCTATGGATAAATGTAATCTTATGTTTGTTGCTTGGTGACTCTAATTGGCTGATGTTAAAATACAGCTGTTTACATTTTTAAAAGGAAGCCTGGCTTAACGATACATTTTGAAAACTTTGATGAATCAGTTTAATCCAATGTGTTTGTTTCATCTTGAAAGTCATATCATTTTTTAATCAAATGAAAATGTACATGCCCTGTCAATTTATGTTCTCATTTTTAAAACCTTACTTTGCATAAACTGTCAGTTGTCAAGTGACTAGGCAATTATGCCGCCTGTATTACTTTAATCTCTCATTTGGTGTAGGTGTTAAAATCTGACAAGTTCACATATTATGTCTGGTTTAGAAAAGTTGACATTGCTCCATGGTTGCCTCCTACCCACCCCCTTTCTAGTCTAATGAAATTTTATTTCATCTTTCCAGATAGCTGATCAGCTTCCCTGGATTTCGCTGACGACACCGCTTTGTTTTGCCTGAAGATGGAAACACTGGAGTCGGAGCTGACCTGCCCTATCTGTCTGGAGCTCTTCGAAGATCCACTGCTGTTGCCTTGCGCTCACAGTCTCTGTTTCAGTTGCGCACACCGCATCCTTGTCTCCCACTGCACATCCAACGAGCCTGTGGAATCGATCAGTGCTTTCCAGTGCCCAACTTGTCGTTATGTCATCACCCTCAACCAGCGAGGCCTAGAGGGACTAAAACGCAACGTCACTCTTCAGAACATTATCGATCGCTTTCAAAAAGCTTCAGTGAGTGGGCCTAACTCCCCCAGTGAGACCCGCCGTGAGCGGGGATACGACGGAAACGCCATGACCATGTCAAGTGAAAAAGTGCTATGCCAGTTTTGTGATCAGGATCCAGCACAAGATGCTGTGAAGACCTGTGTCACCTGTGAGGTCTCCTACTGTGAGGACTGTCTTAAAGCCACTCACCCTAACAAAAAGCCATTTACAGGTCACAGGCTTATTGAACCCATACCAGACTCACACCTTCGTGGGCTACTGTGCCTGGAACACGAGGATGAGAAAGTTAACATGTACTGTGTAACTGATGAACAGTTAATCTGTGCCTTGTGCAAACTGGTAGGGCGTCACAGGGACCATCAAGTGGCTGCGTTGAGTGACCGCTATGAAAAATTAAAGGTAAGGAGCTCAAACTTATTTTTTCTTAAGTTATTGGCAACTTAATTTCAGATAGTCTTGCATTTATAACTTTTATTTATTAATATATTGCAGTCTTGAGTAGAAATATGTTATCTGGGCTCTACAGTTAAAAACTCAGAAATTCCCTGCTTAAGTCTAATTCTTTAAACTTTTTACTCCATCATATGAATTTCTAGCAACAACAATATCTGTAGCACTGCATTTTTATTCATTTTCTACAGTATAGGAACCTTTAAGAGCGCATTTAATGTGAATAATAATTTGGAAGGTATGCTCAATAATTATCAATAGAGAAAAGAAGAAGATGCTCATACATAAGGTTAATCCCATGCTAAAAAGAAAATAGAAAAAAAGGTTAGAAACACATTTTGACTATAGCTTTAATCAGACGTATTTAAACAGTATGTGCACATACTCCAACCTTCTGTACTTTTTGCAGTGTGGGAATAACCTTTATCTTTTCCATATGCTATATACTATGTACTCACACATACACATATGTTTTTTGCCCTAAAGCAAGAAGCTAGTTGGAGACATACAGGTAAATTGTGATTGTACATCTGTAACATCGGCCAAAACTCTCCAAAGACTATATTTTTCTCTATATGAGTTTCAACTTTAACAATTTTTATAATGGTATAAGGATAAATTTTACACATTTCTCATATTTATTAATGAGAGCATATAGTGCACAGTTGTGTAAATGCCTTGTTTATTTTCATAGCATTCTCTAAAAGGTTATATTGCTCATACTTACTACATGTAATTAATTACTTAGCAAAAACATTTTATATAACTGTAAATTTATAAAACTAATAGAGACAAAAGCAAAGTAAGGGTTAACTGTTTAAAGCCTGAAAAAAAAATCTCACACTTAAAAATAATTAAAGACATGAACATGTAAAATAAAGTACTTAAAATGTGGGTCCTAATGACGAAGATGAACTGATCTCTTCATTAGTTCACTAATTTTTTTAAACAATATACAAAACTGCCTGACACTGGCAACTACAGTAGATTTAACTGTGCATGAAAAACAGTAGTGTGCCCAGTGAAAGTCAGAGCAACGTAGAAATCACAAGGGATAGGGACATACTTTTAGTTGTAAATTGAGTTTAACCCTGTATAAATAGTAAAGCAGTGTAATTTACAATAATCATTTGGAAAACATTACATTTACTTAAGTAAAATAAAACATTTTAAAATTCCTGTAGCACAGGCCACCAATTATGGCATTAATTCCTTTTTTTCATGATAAGGAGCGCTACATAACTGAAATGCTTATTTGTATGATACAGAAAAAAAAAAATAATAATAATAATAATTATAATAATAATGCACATCCTTGGGGCATAACAGTGAGTGAGTGATGTTTTGTGTTTCTTCTTTAGTTTTTAAGACTAATTTCTCTCCCTAATGCTGATTTATATCCCCTCACTGACTTATCATAGCAGGTGCAGGTACACAGTTTGATCAGGCTACAGTAGGGGTTTTCCTAACTCTAAATGACAATTTGGTAAATTTTACATATGTCACATAGCATATGCCAAGTAAACCCAAAAGACATAAAAATACAGAGTAAACCCTGCTATTAATAAAAATGAAAAAAATTCCAAATTTAGCCTTTAATTCTTTTGTCAGTTTAGATATTCACATAACATGAACAAAACTTTATAACACATTTTTCATTGGAAAACTAATCAAGCTGTTGCTAATAAAACGGTAATGGTGTTTAAACTGTGTTTTTTATTTATTATTATATGACATAAATAACATATGTTATTTATTAATTAAATACATATAAAAAATATGGTGATAGAGTGGACTTTTCTGAAAGTTATGCTTTCTCCATTAATATTTATTTATTAGTCTCCATTTCAAATTCAAGTATTTAATTTAGCTACAGACGTTTTGAAAAACAGCTGCTCTTTTAGCTACTAGAGTGACCTGAAGAAACTGGGATGAGTCAAGATTTATTTGTCATGTATCCTTAACTGTAAGATTTTGATTAAAAAGAATAGAATTTAATGTCCTGCAAGCAAATCCTGATCGTCGTTAGTACAGTTGGTGAATGCTTTAAATTCCGTTCATTTGTTTGCTAATCGCATTTGGTAGAGTCTGTGAGTTGCACCAGATTCACAGGAGTTGAGGTAGGTTGGGTTGATTGTGTCAGTTACCGTAGACTCACACCTCGATCACCTTCAGAGAAGTTAGCTGTTGGGATGTTGTGGAATTGGTTTGGGTAACCTTTGTCTAAATTGTACTGCTTTGGGTGGATAGATTTTTAGGATTCTTTAATAACAAAAAAGCTTATAGTGACCTGTACTCATAAAATCAAGGAGACACTGAAGACATAGAGGTTTTCCTTTTCACAAAAATCTTTTTAAGATGTACATTTTTGTTCATTTTCATGGGTAGTATTTTATGTTTTCCTAGTAGTATAGCTAATATATTTCATATATTATATGAATTGCGTATTTGTGTTGTCCTTACTTCAGTACATTTTAAGGTGTTAATAACAAATTAAGGTTTAGATATACATAGATATATATTTCTTATGAACTATGACAATACAAGTAAAGTGTATATAATATAATATAGGCCCCTTACAGACTAAAGTATAGTTTATGTTGTGGAACAAAGGACGAATGTAGGTTTAAAGGTTGGGGACCAACCTGGTGCTCTACTTTAAATAATATTAATAAATGATACAAACAAAACTACTCCGCCACGGCCGTTAACAGATGGATAGCCCTGATTATGAAGTGAGTCTTTGCGACACTCTTTATCTCTGGCTTGCTTCAAAACTGGTAAAAAACAAAAGATCCCAATTTCTGTCGGGTGGCACTTTATATATCCCTCAGCTTGAATGGAGTGGGGCCAGGGAGGATTGCAAGGCGTGGGCTGGCCTTCTCTGACTTTGGTCCTCCAGAACTGCAGAGTGAAAGATAATATAGTGACAGCCCCCCTCTCTTCCCATGTTAATATCGCTAATCTTAAAAGAGCCATAAAGGTGCTTATTTGTGTGAAAAAATATTTATATAAAATATTGGTGTGTGGCACAGTGACACAGGGGTGCCTCAAATTTCCGGAGTCCTGGATTTTTCCCAGGCATTATTTGTGTGCTGCTAGCACAATCTCCTGGTGCCACATCCTCCATCTAACAGTTATGCATTTTAGACCGGTCCCCCAATTAGTCTGGTTTAAATGAATGTGCCCTACGATGGACCAGCTCCCCATTTCAGGTTGGCTCCCACTTTGCTGTTGGGTTAGGCACCCTCTCTTCGTGTCTTTGAATTGGTTGTGTGCGTAGATATATATAAGTTACTCTTTTGAAATTTCGGGGTCAAACAGTTTAATAATGAGATTCCAGATTAAAAAGCTGTTTCATGAATTGGTGTTAATTAAGTACAAGTAGGTGGTTACATTGTTACTCAGTTTGGGACAAGCCTGGAAAACATTTTTTTAATGTTTGGACAACAGTGCTCAACCTATGAATGCTGGGTAGAATGCAGACAGCACTCTCAACAATAATCGTATTGGCATTTGTTTCAGCAGTGCTTCTACTGGAAGCGAAGGCTCTGGTCCTTTTATGTCTCATAAAAGCTTCGTTCAGGCTTTATCAGCACTCTAAGGGACACTTGTTTCTTGTTCCTTGTGACAATTAAATGGAAAGTACACAATGCTGGTTTGTGAATGATGTGATAATAACTCAGTTTTCTTAAACAGACTGTGTTGTAATTCACACAACAGACAAAGGACCATCTTTTTTAGAACTTGGCCCGACTCATTCCCAACAGGAAGCCATGAAGCTAATGAAAGATAATTAGGCCTCGGAAAGAGAGTGCACAAGGTGTGAGAATGCTCAGTGAAGATCAATAAGTGTACATTTAGTGAACCTGTCATCTTTATACAAATTATTGTACACATGTGTCAATAGGTTTTCTCATTACAGTTTTTCGTCACTTCTAGAATGTCATTTTCAATTTTTTATTTTTTATTTTAATTGCATATTTCATTCATCATAGAGCACCCCCTTAAAGATTAAAAAATGGCACAGCAGGATGTTAACACCATTGCCTCCTGATGATGTTAGGATAAGACAGTTAAGACAAAGTTTTATAAAGCAAAGCAAAAACGACAGCCTGAAAAATTAATCCTTACATCTCAAGAGGAAAGATTACCGTAGAAATCAGTGGAAATGAGAATGTCCAAAATAAGATTATGGCAACTCATTTGTGGCAGGTTCTTTGCTCCTTTTGTCATAAATACATACAATTTTCTTGTCCCAATAATTTTGGAGAAGTAAAGTAGCATTACTATGGGGTATAATCTCTGTTGTTCATGTTATGATCACAGGATGACTGGAAGAGAGAAAAATTAAAATAAATACACAAGAAAAACGTCATTACTGAAAACATTCATCTGATGGTAGATAGAGGTGCTTCCTTTAAAATGGATAGTTTAACTAAAGCAATAAGAAACTTGCAAGAAACAGTGAACCGTTTTCCCCACAAAGTATCAGGTCTCATATTCTATATTTTTAGCAGAAGACTGTTTAGAGTAAGTTTAAATCCATTAAAACTTTAAGAGACCATGAAATGTATATTGGATTAGAAGGGTATTCGGAAATGAAAATTTATTTAGTAAATTATTTTTAGCAAGGCTACATGGCTTCAATTATTCTAATGGGCCATATGTACTAAGCTTTTCTTTCATTGCCAAATGTTTCAGAACATTATGTATTAACACTAATGAAACAGTAACTGATCTGCTGAAAAAAGGAAAAAAAAAAGATTTCCTTCAGAATTCATTAGAAATCTTGTGTTACCAGTATGTGGTATGTAGTAATGTATATATTTTTTGCCTTTTTACAGGGAAAAGCATTAGTAACCCTGGCCCCATGCAGTCAACTGTTTTTAAAATCAATTTGCACAAAAAGTCCATAAACTAAATCAGTCTTTCTTTATTTAATCATGCTGACACCATGCAGAGAGCCCCTGGAAGGTTTTTCAGTAAGAGGACAGAGCAGGAAACTTCTGACCAGGTGAAACTTATTGTAAATGCACACTACACTGGAAAGTTATTTGTGATAGAGTTTTATTTGCCGAAGTAGTTACTTGCAATGAGAGATTTTTTACAAAATATGCATAATCTTAAATAGCGAATACAAATATATCCAATTGTTTTTTCCTTACGGTTGCAAGACAAATCAGTAATATTTAATATGCAAAATGTTTATTAGTTGCTTGTGACTTCAGCGTTAGGCCTATATAGATGAAATATGAATTCTCATGGGCTAAACTTACATATTTATATACAGTATCAAGAGTGTAATGTATGCACCATAATAAAGAAAGAAAGTCCATAGAATGAACACAAATTGTTCAAATGCTAAAATACTGATGAAATGAATGAAAAAAACTGATAATAATTTCTGTTTGTTGGCTGATTGACTTCTGTTTTTGTAGTCTGTTCCATTGGCCTATATTTCGTAGCCAACTGTTAACCTTGTTGTATTTTTGGTTTATGAAGATTCAAACAAGTCCCCCAAAATATGTGAGACAAATATTTATCCCGACAGGCTTCAGCATATACTTCTCTTTTAATTCTTTTGATACCTGCATGGGATCTGGTGTTATGAAAATGAAATACTAATCAGTATGAAACAAGAACAGTAGCAGGCATAGCTTCATAACATTGTAGACTTTTGTCAGTACTACTCTGTGAAAGAGTACTCTCGGGATTATACTATTTATATAATATGAGATATTCTGATATACAATAAAGTAAGTAGTTTATAAAATTATAGTACATGCCTGAGGGACATGGTCAAACCAAAGAGATATATGTAAACTTGCAATGTGGTGAGAGAGAGAGTGGGAGATGACAGAATAGTGACTGGAGGGCCCTTGCAACAGCCCTGATTTGTGAAATGTCTCAGGAGGGCATGCTATGTTTTGGTATGTTGGGGGTCAGTTAGCAGGGACCCTTATTATATGGTGAGGATGCTTTACAACAGTGTTTGGGGGTACAAGGCCCAATTAGAGACAAGTGGGGAACCTTTAGAGATACACCCTCCCAAACAGGTGTGTTCAGAACACCCAAGGAAGACGTTATTGGGGCTGTCCTGCCAGCTGTTAAGGATGAAAAACAGGTGCCTGGCCTTTGATGAAGATATGAGCCCAGGGTTACAGGGACTGCAGCGGGTAACAGGAAAGAGTTTCTATATAGTGCTCCTGTAGATCTAAAAGATAGCCCTAATCCTGGAAGTAATTGTAAGGAGAAGGCTGGATGAGGAGGGGGGGAGTTGGGAGGAACTCATAATATAAAACCAAAAGGGAAAAGACATGTGAAAAGAATTCAAGATAGGGATTCTGCAACTGTTTAGGCAGTACTGTACATGACTGATTAGTCTGTACTTTGCGCTTGCAACAGTTGGTAAATAGACATTGAGGTAAACTCATAACGCTACTTAAGAGAATTTGCCCTTTTTTTCCTTTTAATTAAACAAGCCACAGTACTCTGTAAAAATACAAATGACCCAAAATGAGTTTAGGGGTAGAATAATAATATAAATAAGACTCCTTATGGATGGTAGGAGTGACAGCTTTAGAAGTAGTTGTACGTAATGATTGAATCGTAGGATTGTGAATTCATTTTACTTCATGGCACAGTTCTATAACACTGGGTTCATAACCCATTTCCTAATTCTGATGCTTTTTACTTGACATTTAAATGTTGTTTTTGTATTCACACGAGTTCCACTGAGTAAAGTGTATTGATCTTCCCCAGTCCATTTACTTGCTGCTGTGTCAGATGGTAATGTTCTGTTCTTAGCTTTCAGCCATTACGTAATGCTCTGACATTTCTTTCTTATGTCTCTGAGCAAAATGTGAATTTAAAAATGAATCTGATACACCTTGAAAATAAACTAAAATACAGACCAATTTTTAGAATTTTTGTTTTTCCTTTGATACAAATATCCTTGGTAGAACACATGGAAGAAAGTGACCGTACAATGTTATTAAGCCTTAAGACAGAGGAAGAGGTGAAATACAGGTTCTAAAAGTAAGAACTGATCATTCATTGAGAAGCATATTTCACAATTTCACAATTTGGTTTTAAAGCAGAGTGGAATTAATAAAATATTAAAAGAAATGCTTTAATTTTTGAAGCATGCATACACTATAAATTCTGTGCAATTTATGAAGCTTACATTTACAACTACCATCAAAATCTTGATACTTGAGTATACCTGGTCAGCTATACTGTATAAGAGTGAAGATGCATTAAAACATTGACTAATGATGTCACTTCAAAACTCCCAGCCACTGGAATTTTATCCTAGCTCTGCTTCTGTAAGTGGAGTTTATCCCTTTCTCTCTGTATCCATGTGTTCCTCCAGGCTCCAGTTTACTCCCACATTTCAAAGCCATAAAGGTTAGATTGATTAGGCTGAATATTAAAAATTGATCTAGAGTGAGTGTGAAAGTGAGTCCTATGATGAGCTAACATTGCATCCATGGTTGATTCCATCTGAGCTCTTGAATGTTGCTATGATATGCTTTAGCCTCCCACAAATTTGTAATAGAAAATTTGGGTTCAGAAAATATTTGAAATGATGTTTTTACAATGATACTGTACATCCAGTTATTGTACCTTGATTCTACGACCCATATTCATACTATGTGACAGATATATAGACTGCTATGGAACATGGGGAAAAGTAAAAAGGCAGGGAGTATACTATGGCTAATCCTTTGTACTTTAAAACATGAGACATGTTCCACGATTCTTCTATCATAGACAACGCGGATGCTGATAAATTCAATTTAAGCATTGCAGTTTCAATAATGTTATGCCTGTTGTTAAACTATTATTGCTCAGCATTTATGTTAGTTGCACTGCATTATGAAAGGAGGTTAAATTGTAGGTTTATACAGTCAGTTTTGCCACATGTGCAAAGTATAGTGAAGTTCTTGCATGTGCTAATCAACATGGAACATGACACCACTCTCTGATCGGTGAGTATAACTTCCTTGCCTTGAAACTTCTGTCTTCCTTATTTTAGGAGTCCTGACTTTCTTACTTCCAAACTTCTGTCTTCCTTATCTGAAATAACTGCATTACCTCAGAGTTAGACATGTAATAGAACATAAAGATGTTATTATCAATACCATATTATTATTGCTACTCTATGAAAGCTGGACCTTGCACCATCTCTGTTTTTTCCAAACCTACTATGTTCAATCAAAACTTATGCCTGAACATCAAAATAATGTCATTTTACACCATAAGGAAACATGCCACATTCACCCTGATGTAATATTGACGTTTTCTAGGCTGGGATCAGTATGTCTACATGTCTTATACCTTGCCCTGGTCTAGTAGCTTATTTTCCAGGTACTCTGACTTGTATTCTGCATCCAGTAGGACTGTTTGTCAAGCTAACTCTAAAAATTAAATTGTTCCAAATGAGCAAGTGGGTATGGCATGCTCCCCCTTTCTCCCAGTGGTCATGAGCTTAATATGACACTGAGCTGGATAAGCTGTTTAGAAGATGGATAGGTTGAAATTTCCTTCTTTTGTGTAAAGAATTTTCTTTCATTTGTCATACACTTACCCAAGTATGAATTTTGTCTAGGTTGGTTTATAGTTTTTTAAAATTTAATGTCATCTTCAAATGTAACAAACTTGTTTCTTACATTTTTTTCTAAGTCATTTAAAAGAGCAGCAGCCCCATTACCACTCTTTAACTCACCTAATTCAGAAGGTTGGTTTGCTATGCTGAAGCCACTTCTGCACACCTGTACAGACCACACCATCATTCCCTGCCTCTTAGTTAGTCATGTGAAAGGCTGGTTTTGAGAGAAATTATTTGCTAACATTTCAATTTTAATACAAGTGACTGTATAGGATCATTTTAAAGATAATAAACAGACAAGACTTTAATTATTTGGTATATCAGTGAGAGTAAAGGGACAATAATATCTGTGTTGAATATGTTTTCACTATGCATTATATATATTCAAAATGTATAATACTGAAATAGGTCATGTTTATACAGTATTCACCAAAACATAACATAGTCCTGTGTCTCTTACTGCTGATGTCTTGTAGTATCTTTGGCATTGCTGAGGTGCTAGACTTTTGTACCTGCAGGGCTGATGCTGACCTGGAAATGCGGCCTCTGTGTTAGAGAGCTCGGGCTGTCTACTTGTGTGCATGTCTTTCACACTCCCAGCAGACATTTGTCTGATAAGAAATTGCAACTTTAGTTAAAGTATACTGTACTTTACTTATGTTAAATGAGCATATTGAATCTGGCGGATACTATGTAGTATCAATCTCATAATGTTTCACATCTACATAATTCATTTCAGGGGTACTGTGGCTTACCTAATAAGTATTAACATAACCACAGATCCAATTTGGGACCTTAACTGCACCTCAGATACATGTTCTTGGGGTTTGGGAAAGAAAATTAAAGTATACAAACATCCACGCAAACATGGGGATACGTTTAGACTCCACACAGACAAAAACCCGAATTTAAACTAAGGATGCCAAGCAGACAAGGAGGGCTTACTACTGTACCACCAATTATAAATATCTTTGATTAGATTTAAACTCCTTTTGAATTAATTGATGTTTGGTTACTTGAGAAATTAAGTAACTAAATATGTTGAATTGTTTTGTTTTTCACAGCTTAGTTTTTTAGCCTCAATAAAAAAGAGTAAGTTCTTGATTTTATTGTCTAATATTATTAATTGTAAGGTTTCCTTCTCCCAGTGAGGATGGCTTTCCCAGTTGAATGTGTTACAAAATTCCTGAACCTTTGCTTTAACTGTAAAAGTATCTTATTTTCCTTACATAAATGAGAAGCTCCTGACTTTCTTTTTTGTACTTCTATATACCATAATTTCAGTTTAATGTACAGTATGCTTGTGTAGCTTTCTTCACTGTGAACAGGCTCAGGGTGCTCACAATTATTTTTAACTATAGTATAATAGTAACTCAGTACTAAACCTTGTAACATTTACATATATAAACAACATATGCTTAAATTCAACAAAATAATTATGATATAAATTCCTACTAACATAAAATGTGAGATGATGACAATTGTCAATAGGAAAGCCAAAACGCAAGTTGACAGCATTCATTTTGGAAAATGAACCTTTGGGGATGCACAGTTAATTGTAACAGACAATGTCACAATTGTGATAACTTAGGGCAAATCCATCTCTTCTCTGACTATGTACTCTTTAATATAATAAACACAAGATGAAATGTCTGAACTGTAATGAAAAAGTGTAGTGTTGCATCGGTAACTGTTAAATCTTGATTCATCCATGCCTTTGGTGTTATTGTTACATTGACAAAAGTAGTAACTTGGCATAGTATAAGTGGCACCAAATGCCACAGCACTAAACTTCCTATGCGAGAAATAGATGAAGAGAAGCACCGTGAATACATTTCTGTGTCAGCATTTAAGTTTGATGATTTTCTTCACCACATCGAACCATTCGTGAAACATCAAAGCATGCAAGATTAATCATGTAGGATGTCCAAAACGACTTGCCGTCACATGTTGATAGTTAACAAAGACTCTGACGTCACGTTCCAATGCACACATCACATTAATTTCTGATGACGTGCTCAGAGGACGCATCAATTGAATTCTGGGAACATGTGGCAGTCACGATGTGTGTGCGTACTCGTTCTGAGCGTGAAGCATAAACCGGCCTTAAGACTGATGGAGCCACTCTTATACTATAAGGGCTCCTGTATTTTAGCCTTGAGCAAAGAAGTTTTATTTATCCCTGGTACATTATTGAAGCTTCTTCTAGATCAGTGAAATTAAAGTTGGCCTCATTCTATGACAGTATTAAACATTTCTTTCAAGAGACTGTGACAACAGTGCATCACAAGATTAGAAATTTGCAAGTAGCTTTGAAAAAGAACAATGATTCTGATTAAAATATCACTAATTTCGTAATATGTTTAATTTCAGGATGCTGAATATCTGGTAATCAAATTTGATTTAAACTTATATCATTCTCTGTAGAATACAGCACCACAAAACACATTGAAAGCAAACAGAAATGCTTTTAAAATTAGAAAAATTAAGTACCTGTTCAATATGTGTTAAAATTTACAAGAAAGAAACTAAAGTGTATACAGGAAGAGGTAAATGAACAATAAATTTAACTGGATGAAAAGACAATACACTGTAGTCTAATAGGATCAGGACAGCTCAAATAGATTAATCAAATTATATAATACAGGTTCAAGTAAGGTAGAATAAGACGTTTTTACAAGGTTAGCAAAATTTGAGTCAGCAGATGAAGCTTCATAAGTAGTCTTAGAAAAAGAGTTTTAGAGAATAGGAGCTACAAACTAAAATGATCATTAACTAAGAAGTGATTTTTTTTTTGGAGAAGACCAACCTCTTAAGGTCTAAGTTGTGTGGTTAGATAGTAAAATGGTCAAACCTGTTGAAAAAAACAGTTTTGGAAGTCAGTAGGAGAGTTTTGAGCATAATATGCTACTCTACAGGAAGAATTTGAGCCAGTTGAGGGTTTATGTGATCATAATGTTTCATTCGTTCATTCATTCAGCTGTTTGTAACTCATGTTTTCTATTTTTCAGTCAGGATTTAGAGTCCATGTTTGTGTATAGCGCTGGATACAAGGCAGACCTTAACAGTGGTTGGAGCACCACATACAGTAATTACACTTACATTAATATATAATACCAGTAATGGTGCACGAACACACTTGACTTGAGCATTCCTAGTTTTCATCCTCTTTTTCTGTACGTTTATCATTCGTTTGCTCAGAGGTAGATGCGCTTGCTGCTTTCTGAGCAGCTCTTCTTTATCTCCACCTATAGTGGCCCGCTTCTTCTCTTCTTTCCTCGTCATCTTTTCACATTAAAACTGATTAAGTCTGTGTTTGTGTTGCAATTACTTAGTACGTTTTCCTTAATTTTTCACTTAAGCTGGCACTTAAGTCTTCAATCTGCCTCAAGAATGATTTAAGATATGAAGAGGTAGAGGAAGTGATGGTGAAGACGGTAGGGATGAGAACGGCGCACGGCTGCCCCATTGGCTGCTGCCGAGAGTTGATTCTACAACAAAATAAAATAAAAATAAAAAGAGGAATAACCTTGGATGTCAGTCATCACCCCAAAAGCGGATAGCAGACGTCATGTGTACTAAATTTCAGGTCAATCAGTCTAACGGTTTGCAAGCAACAGGTGATTTAAAATCCTGGAGAGACAAACGAATAGCCAGAGTAGCGTTTTATATATAAAGATTTTTAAAGTATGAAAATATCATTTTTTCCATTGTGGAAATTCTGTTTTCTTTACTGTATATTTGAATCTTACTTATACATCACTTGAATGGGTGACTTTCAGTTGATTATTATTTTGTGTGATTTTTGTTGTTCTTTCTGATTACTTTCTGTTAATTTGCAGTAAATTATTGGGGAAGACTGTTAGTTTTAAATATTTTTACATATTTCTTCCAACCTTGTCCTGTATAGTGGGTTAGAAAATTGATGGGTGGTTGATACCTCAGTGACAAAGTAGATAGCACTGCTGCCTAATAGCTCCAGGAGAATATATTCAGTCCTAGCCCAATCACTATCTGGGTGGTATTAGCATAGGTCACCTCATACCTTCTGTAGAATATTACTGTTAGGTTAGGTGGTGAGAGAGAATGTAATTGGCCTCTTTATCTTTGTCTGTTAGAGTATATCTCTGTATGTATGCGTTCCCCCCCCATTTTACTGCCACCTTTATCTAGGTTTGGTGTCAGTGTTGCACATGATGCTTGGATGGGACTAGAATTGGCAAATGTTGATAATTTAATACAGGAAAGGGCCTGTTTTGCAGTATCCAACGGAGTTTCTGGTTTTCAAAACAATAATAATAAACATTTACTGAATATGTTTGTTTGGATATTTAATAAGCCAAGGCATCAAGATGTTCTATAAAGATTTTATGAACAGGATTGTTTATCAGTCAGTTAATGTCTATGGGAATGAAGCCTAATTTGACTTATAATCTGAAATGTTCAGTGTGGGTGTTCTGATACTCACGTTTCAGTGTATTTAATGATCCTGAGAGGCAAGTGATATGCTTTACATTGTTAAAATTTGTTGCAGTAAAATAAAGCCCAAAATTACTAACGGTTAAACTATTTAATGCAGTGATAGACTGATGCCTCTTTACATAGTTATTTTTCCCACTTTATGGCCAGTGCTGATGGAATAGGCTGCGACTCCTGACAAGTTTGAGAGACTTATGCTAACTTATATGATGCAATTTGGTAAAGATGTCTTTTGCAGCTTTGGGTGTCTTATTTCTAACAGCAAGTCCTTTTGGAGTACCAGGTGTATCACCAGAAAAAAAAAAACGTTGGGAACAAATATATTTTCTTGTTCCATTTATTTTTTACTAGTGTGCCTCTGTTGATTTTCAGTGCAACAAGCATATCGTTAACAGTGATGAAGTTGTTTTTAAAATAAGATCATCTTTAGTTGCCAAGGGAACGAACTGTAAAGGAGCAAAGCTGTTCCATACTTTGCATGAGAAGGTGCCATTACTCAGGGATAACTAGCATTCCTAATGTATTAGCTGAATATTGCATTCTGACAAGTACAATTTATTCTGTAAGATAAATAGTCTATACTTGTCAAGTATAAGTTATAAAAGTATTTACAGCTGATAAAAGTTTTTATCTTACTATGTATGTCTGTGTTTCATGGTCTATGTTCAGCTTATCTCAAAGTTTTAAACCTGTGCATACTGATTTAATATACTTTACTGTAGTCTCAACAGTGGGTGGTTAAATGAATGAATAAACGAATGGATGAATTATAAAGAGCCTAACTCCATCGCAGAATGTAAGGCTGGTGCTTCATTATATATTGTACATTTATAAAGTTTAAAAGCTGTTCTGGGCAAATATATGAGTCACACTGAAGTCTAACAGAGATCATGCACTGTGACTGCCAATATCATACAAGTTTTAAAATATATCGAATTTGAAAATCATGTTATTGATATTCCACAGTGACGTAATGCTGAATGCTGGTTTACAAAATGTATAAGCAATGTGTGATATAGAGCACATGGGTTAGTAGATGAGAATGCTAAATTGTAGGGAATGGAACAGAGCTACTAGGTGGCATCTACTGTATATTAGAGGACTGATGAATAGCACATATGATAGAGATGTGAACCTTAAACACGTGGTGAGACAAACTTGGGAGTCATAGTAGACAAATCATTGTCTACAATCACAGAGGTGAAATGCTGTGGAGTACAAGTGTGAAGTTGTTCTTTTAAAAAATATAATGGACTTATAAGTTCATAATAGCCTTAGAACTACCCGAACCTCAGTCTGTGATGGAGATTAAAGGAAGTCTTGACTAAAAGAAATGCTGGTGAATGCCAGCTTTTACTTAGACTAAGTTCTTTAACTATCATTTCTTGAACATCGCCATCCCAAATTCTGTCAGGAATATCCACTTGATTTTTTTTTGTGTTTACAGTTTATGATGCCTGTTTGTTATTGCTTTTCAGTGTTATAACTATAGCATTATGGTTAGGAATTCATTATTATTTAATTCATTACATTATAATTTTGTTCTGATTTGTTGTTACTTTTAATTTCTTGCTTTGTTTTTTGATAATTCTGTCTCGTGTACTGACATTTTTCTGTTGTTGGATATGCTGAGTTACTTGGCATTGTGATGAGTGCAAGCATAGCTGTGCTATAAAAGAGAATAGCATGCAATAAAGACCTGTCTATACTTGGAACAATATTGTTTGGGTAAACATTTCCTACTTTTATGTTTTGTTTTTGGTGTTGAGTTTGTATTTGTCCTCTTAAGATAATGAAAAGCTAATGTACTGGCTTTATTGACTGACACCTACTAGAAAGAACTTAGAAAATCTCTGCCACTAGCTACATCATTTATTCTCTAGGACTCCTGCTTGTGCTACCAAACCCAAAGTTGAACAGCAGCATTTACTCATACAGAGTGTCAACTTGTGCACTTTTTTAGGCTAATGTAGCTAAAAGTCAGTTGACTATGATCTAAAGAAAAGAGCATGACGGCCACCATATATTCAGTTCAGAACTGTTAAGATGAGAACAGAGTACGCATGATCCTACTGTTGTTATGTTCATTTAGGTAAGTTAATTAAAACGTGCTGCTTTATTCTTCATTTTGGGCTAACTTTTTCAAGACCATCCAAGTATCCTAGTGACAAAGCAAATTGTTTTGAATATCTAAGAAACAAAGAATTGTTCTGGTGCAATGTAAAAGATCTGCAAGAGTAAGTTAGTGACAGGCTGATATACATAAAGTTGTTTTCATTTCCATTCCTTGCAATTAATGTGTTTCACTTGGCGGCAGTCAAACTAACTCCTTGGCTCCAGGGGGAAAAAAGCGAAATTCCTTTGGTTAGCCTACTCATTTTTATCCTCATTCCAGCCGCTGAGCCTTATTCATTGCTTCTTCCTATTTAGGACTTTTTTTTTTCAAAAATGGAAACTTTTTTCATCATGAGTTTGGGATGCATGAATGGAAAAGTAAACTTAAACACAGTGTTTATCTTCTGGACAGTAGTGGTGCAAAATTAACAACAGGAGTGTAAAGGCATTAGGAGAACTGTTCTTTGGTTAGAATACAGGCATGTCAAGCACTCTGTTGTACCACAGAGTCCTAATTTGCCAAAAGCTATCTGTCCTAAGTCATTGTTGCCAGGATTTCCTACAGTGTTGTTCTACTGTAATTTCAAATGTGAATGTATTATCCTGATTTAAATGTAAATGTTGATAAGCACTTAATTTTAATCTAAATTTAAGTCTTCTAATTTATGATTCACCTCTTTTCTTCTCCACATGTTGTTTTAGACATTAAGTAACTTGCTAGTACTGCTAAACACAGTACTGTTGGGCAGATGGCAAACTCAAATGATGGCAAGGTGACCAAAATAATTTAAAGGGATTTATCACAAAAATTGGAATAAAATTTAGGGTACAGTGTATCGAAGACCAGTATACGGAGATGGGGGAAACACAATACACGAACTGTACATGTCTCTGTGGCCACTGCTATACAAGTTTCGAGGCATATCATTTGCATAGAATGTCTGGTTAACTTTCTAACCTGTCTGGGACATATTTTTAGTCTCCATCTGCCTTATTTCTTCCTTTGAACTCTTTTCCTCTGGCCAATTGAACCTTTGTCTTGCACTACTCTTTCAACTTCAAGCTTTGTGGTCTTATGGTCAGAAGATGCTTTTAAGTTGGGGCTTGAAAGTACCTTTAAGGAAGCCTCTATCAACACCTATTTGGGTAAGGAATCACCCTAGGGAACCTTTCGTCCATTCTCCTTGAATCCCTCCTAGTTGCCTACTTGGTATCCCAGTAGTCATGGACCAAAGTTCTCACTTGAAGTACGAGGCAGGTTATTTGTCCATTATGGATCAAAGCAGGGTGCCTTATAGGTGAAAGAATAAGTATGGTATTTTTCAAGTGAAAACTTTTTCTTCATAATCATGGTATATATTAATTTGCCACATGAAATTGTGTTATAAAGTGAAGCATGTTTTATAGATTCTAAAAAATACCAAGCATGTTCTTACATTTTAAAATAGGGGTGATGGGGCTGGGGTCCAAATGTGAAAAAAAAACCTTAAAACTTATTGAATCTTCCATTTTTCAAGATAACCTGAGATTGTACATTACAAAGCAGTGTGTCCATTTCGCTTTAGGCAGAGAAAAAAGCAAAAAGCAAAGCATTTTTGTGAGCTTCATCTGTTTTAAAAGGAGTCTGGGTGTGTGCTTCAGCTCTGTTATTTTATACCTCTTTGGCAATCTTTCAGCCCCAGAGATCTGGTTTTACTTCGAAAAGTCATTTTCAAGCTCTGTTACAACTGACTTCGTTGAATTTTGATGCCCAGATGTAGTTGATGTGTCTGTTCTGTAGACAACTAGACAATAATCACTGAAAAAGTATCTCACTTTGATCACTCCACATCTTCTTCTTCTTTTTCTTCCTTGTAATTTTTTCTCACTTCTGTGCGGGGTTGATGTTCCTGATCAACCTTCTCCAAAAAACTTGATCCTGCACCTCCTCCTCTGTCTCTGCATGCACTAAAAAATCCATGGTGGTTTGGCTGTATTGCATAACCTGCCTTTTTCATTTTATTATTTATTTATTTTTTTGTTTGTTTTAATCATGCATGCACATGACATCTCTAAAAAAGTGTACAATGCTAAGTGTTGATTGGTATTGTAAACTTAGAATTGATGTGCAGGGGGCTTTTTCAAATATGCACTGCTTTGTAAGAAGTTCAATTCGGATTTATTGTTATGTGTACAAAGTGATTTACACCCTTCACTAACACATTCCATGCTGTCACTCGGCTTGAATCTCACACTATAGACTATTTAAAATGACAACTCAGAATGTAACAGGTGACAACTAGAGGCCGTTTACAAAAAAATATATACCCATGGTGGCTGCTGCAAACAGTCAAGCGTACAGGAAATACATTGTTATCTCAGGAAAACAGTACCAATAATCTTTAATAAAATTTATTACGTCCAGTTTACTCAGAAACGGCTTATATTTTTAAATCAAAAACTTTGCTGTACCAAGCATGGGTATATTCATAAATTTTAAGGCTTTTATAAGTAATTATATTCAGGGTTCCATCCATTATATTTGGGGAGTACTGCCCAGTGTTGTTTGTGATCTTTTATAAGTAATATCAATAACATAAAAATTCTCAAATGCTTTGAATATGTGTTCTGCACAGTAATAAATAGCTAGCTGTTGAAGTCCCTTCCATGTCCTCTGTCACAATCCATATAATCATTTAAGGCCATAATCACCTAACTGCACTGCAGAACATTCCAAAAGATGGAAAACAGTCATGCAGAATCACTGTACTAATTCTGATTGAACTATTTTATGTTTTTCTCATAATATTGAATAGACTGTGGTGATGTTGATGGGTGTGGACATTGAACAGCACAAGCAGGAATTGCCCCTGGATTAGTAAGCTGGATGGAATTGAAACCAGCAGGCACAATAAACATAGAACTGAGTTTGGAACTTCATGGTTTAGATAAAAGTAATAAATTAGATTTAAAAAATAGAAATTTGAATGTATCAAAAATATTAATTTTGTTTTTAATGCATAAGATGCAAGAAATTATAAAGCAGATAGTGTGATGCATGACCATAGAGTGTTTTTTTCCAAGTGTTGGCAGATCCATGCACATTCATAACCAACTGTAGCTTTGAAAAAAACAAGACTTGTTTGTATGTTTATTAATACCATAATGTATTTTCCAAATACTGGAATCCATGAATTGCTGAACTCATTATCTGATTTTTAAATCAAATCATCCATTTTCTGCATTCACTTCAGAGGTGCAGGACCAGAACATGTCCATGCATGACTGAGTACAGGGAAGGAACCAACCCTTGATGAAGAACTAGTCTGTCACAGAGCAAACACATCACAATGCTCTGGCTCAATTTAGACTTCTCAGATAATCTTAATGAGAACAGACCACCTTGAGAAAAAGCAGAAAGTAACTAGTTGACAATTTGAAATCCACAGTCTCGAGATTGTAAGGGAGCAGTATTAACCATGTTTCTCACCCATATTTTAAATGTGGTATAAAAAAATTGTCTAACATGGTAAAGATGGGAATGCCTGTTAGGCAAAAATACGCTCAGCTCATATTTACGCTTATATTTACACCCAGCCTACCACTAGGAAACAATGCTAATAAGAATGCATGCAGAAGTTTGTAAAAATTTAACTCCAAAATATATTTTATTTAGAATGCTTTGAATTTATAAATTCCAAATATTAGTTTTTTTCATATTGCAATAGGACATCGGAATATTTTGCTTTGTGCATTCCAATTTAATAAGATTAAGCACGTTGAATAGTGTTATGTTATTTTAATGGAAATATTTTCTTGTGTTCCTTTCCTTAGTTCATATGCAAAAGGTTATAGCCAAAGACAAACATGTTTCCAATGATAATTCTTTCATAATGGGTCACACAAAACCTAAGACACTGAAAATGACATAGCGGTCACCAGATTTGTTTAGTTTAATTTTCTATTGTAAAGACATTAGCAGTCTATTTATAGATGACCTCTGTCATTTCCAAAGGCTTTTTGCATTGCTTTTGCTAGAGGCAAGCAGACTGTTTTGTTCTTTTTTTCACTACTGAGATCTTTGTAGCACTGAACTGCATCTCAAGAGACAGCTGCTGTCATGATGATGTTTTCTAAAAAGCTGTTGAAAATAAGTTTTTTAGGACAATGATCTGCATTTGTGATCTTGCCATGCATCACCTTTAGAAAATCATTGAATTCCTTATCAAGACCAAATAAAATCCTTTGTTAGAGTAATGTTACATAGTTATGGGTTCTCAAGTTCAGTTCTGAGTGACCCATCGTGGATGCAGGTTTTCATTGTAATCAACTTCTGCTTTCAACTGGCCTTCTATTTTAATAATGCAAGCTGTTATTTCCCAGTTTCTGCATTTTAGTGTCAATACAGAAATGACAAAACTGGGTTTTCTCAGTTGTTATTGGAATGTAGCAAGCCTTTCTGTATCTTACATGGAAATAATTTAGTATTTTTTTACCTTAATTTCTAAGGTTGTAATCACCATTATGATGATTTTCATTTCTGTTTCTGGAGTGTTCTTGTTATTTAAGCTGTTATTTACTAATGAGCATGTTAATGGATCTAACATTGAGGGAGCTGTAGCCTTTTAGGATTTAATATTCTTTTCTGTATTGTCTGCTGTGATTATTAATTGTCAATATTATATTTCAATTAAGACAGCAGAAATGTAAATTAATATGAAAATCACAATACATAGTTATGTTCTGTGGCAAAAATACTGATATTTCTGAATGAGTTATACATCTGAATGTCATACTATTGCACTTCTACGAATTCAGAAAAAGAAAAGAATAAAAGACCAGCTAATTAAACAGTGAAGTCAATTGCGGGTATAATGACTGATTGGAAACTGGTTGGAGTAAAAACCTGCAGGCATCAGAACTGAATTTGGGAACCTCTGCTATGTGTAATCCCTAAAAGTGCTAGTAAAGAAGGTCATCTAGCAAAGAAAGTTACATTCAGATTCAGTAAAATGCAGTAAAGTAATCTATATATATAAAAGCCAAATACCACTGACTCACTCATTACGAAATCTCCCGAACCTTGAGGACTTGGGACTTGAAATTTGGAATGTAGGTTACCCTTGGCGCATAGGTGCTCATTAAGAAATGGTTTTAAAAATTTCGTGGTCCAAGTGCAAAATTTCTTATAGTTTTGTAGACCCGTTTGTATGAGAGAACTACTTAACAGATTTAGATCAGGTTTTTTTCTATAATTTGCTTGAACATTCTGTTGATTTTGCAACTTTCTCATCGCACTAAGTATCATAGTTCGCTTGCAGTACCGATTTATTAGCATGAATCTGAGAGAGACTCATTGGGCTGCGGGGCCCTCCTCACTTACACGTCTGCCTTGGGGCATAACCTTACCTCTGCTAAGCTAGCGAACGAGAGAACTACTTAACGGATTTAGATCGGGTTTTTTTTCTATAATTTGCTTGAACATTCCTGTTGATTTTGCGACTTCCCTCATTGCGCTAAGAATCATAGTTCACTTGCAGGAGCGATATATTCACGCTAATCCGAGACAGAGGCTGCGGGCTGAGGGGAGGGGGAAGAGTGACGTCAGGAGTAGAGAGCTGGGTGGGGCCCTCCTTACTGTCCTGTTTCACTAATACGAGGGCAAAGCTGCGGAGGATGGCTAGTAATAATATATTTTTTTTATCAGCACCCCAATTCCTGAATTTCAAAAACTGATAGGAAAGTGGAAAATAAGCATGTGTGCCAAGCATTGTGATCATGCATGTCCACAAAGTATATTTACTTATTCTCTTCTCTTAGCTCTATTCTGATAAATCCTTTGCCTCTAAACAGGTCTTCACTTGCTGTTTTCCTTTTGCATGCCACGAAGGAAGAGCTTTACACATCTTAACATAGTTCCAAACTAATAAATAACTTTCAAATGTAAATTTCAAGATGGCGAGAAGAAAGAGCACAGATAAGAGGAGAATGCTGCACATGGTTGAGGGATCAGTGCTTAGGCCCTTAATAATGACATTGATGTTGACATAGTCAGTACATTTCTGAAATGCCAATAAGAGACTAAAAATAGAACTATAGTAAATGCAGAGGATACAGCAAAAACATGTGAAAAGGAATGGATGATGAAAACTCGGGAAACACCTGCAAAAGTGAAGTTTAGTGTAGAGAAGTGCAAAGTGCTCCACATAGTCAACACCCTGGATAAGAGAAATGTCATCCCCTCCTACAACTTTTTTTAACTTGTGTCATCCTTCACTTTTATCAAAACGTAACACAGAAATTTAAATAATTTAATGGAATCATTCTGGATGAAACACAACCAAAATAAAGTTGAGGGTGTGACAATGTCAACTTCAAATCATCAATTTTCACATTCTGAAAAGTGTGAGCATATTAATTAGACACAAGGTAATTGATCCTGAAACAGTGTGGTCATCTCCCAAGCTGAAGTTCCATGACAGCCAGAAATTTAGCCAGAAATTTCAAAATGTGCCATTCCCATTCATCTGAAGAAGCATGAGGGAATGGGCACGACTGAATACTAGAATTGCATTGGTCAGCCACTGAAACTGAGTGCGACAGACAAGAGAGATATAGTAAGGTCTCTTTGAAATTGAAAGAAGTCTGCTTTCTGCTGTCTAGAGAAGTCATCTAAGAGGTGACCATTATGCATGTGTCTCTGCTACAAATCAATTTCTTCATAGTTGGAACAAAGCCACGAGTATCACCTACACACAAAACATGATGGCTGAGGTGCTGAACAATAGCAGAAAATGCTCTGGACAGACAAAGCAATTGAAATTTATGTCTCAAACAGGAGCACAACATCAACGAGTTACTAGTTCTCCAGTATTTCTGCAACAAGCAACCAACTGAATAAAACTGCCTAACACTGTACCTAAGTATCATTGCTTTCAACATTTTTTACATGTGTTGAAGACTTTTGAGCAGTATTGTATAGTGGGGACACAACTACTCAAGGATTGAGAAGAGCACTGTGTACTTGGGGCTTGCAGCAACTTTGCATCACTTAAGTTAATTAAGTGAACATAATAAACATTGTTGCTATAAATGACTGGACCAGACTCTAATGCTGTATCCATAAGCTGAACTTAGCAACTGATCATTAGACTAATATTATGATATTTATGCTAAAACTAAACACTGCATGTCCTGCAGACTATGCTATTGCAATATTGCCATATCTTATGTGAAACCCCTCCGTACCTAATAATGTATAAATATTGTGTGATCATTCAGTTAGCTTTAAAAACCTGAGAAGAGTAACATTGTCTTTGTTTTAATGGCATTGTATACAGTGGTGTGAAAAACTATTTGCCCCCTTCCTGATTTCTTATTCTTTTGCATGTTTGTCACACAAAATGTTTCTGATCATCAAACACATTTAACCATTAGTCAAATATAACACAAGTAAACACAAAATGCAGGTTTTAAATGATGGTGTTTATTATTTAGGGAGAAAAAAAATCCAAACCTACATGGCCCTGTGTGAAAAAGTAATTGCCCCCTTGTTAAAAAATAACCTAACTGTGGTGTATCACACCTGAGTTCAATTTCCGTAGCCACCCCCAGGCCTGATTACTGCCACACCTGTTTTCAATCAAGAAATCACTTAAATAGGAGCTGCCTGACACAGAGAAGTAGACCAAAAGCACCTCAAAAGCTAGACATCATGCCAAGATCCAAAGACATTCAGGAACAAATGAGAACAGAAGTAATTGAGATCTATCAGTCTGGTAAAGGTTATAAAGCCATTTCTAAAGCTTTGGGACTCCAGCGAACCACAGTGAGAGCCATTATCCACAAATGGCAAAAACATGGAACAGTGGTGAACCTTCCCAGGAGTGGCCGGCCGACCAAAATTACCCCAAGAGCGCAGAGACGACTCATCCGAGAGGTCACAAAAGACCCCAGGACAACGTCTAAAGAACTGCAGGCCTCACTTGCCTCAATTAAGGTCAGTGTTCACGACTCCACCATAAGAAAGAGACTGGACAAAAACGGCCTGCATGGCAGATTTCCAAGACGCAAACCACTGTTAAGCAAAAAGAACATTAGGGCTCGTCTCAATTTTGCTAAGAAACATCTCAATGATTGCCAAGACTTTTGGGAAAATACCTTGTGGACTGATGAGTCAAAAGTTGAACTTTTTGGAAGGCAAATGTCCCGTTACATCTGGCGTAAAAGGAACACAGCATTTCAGAAAAAGAACATCATATCAACAGTAAAATATGGTGGTGGTAGTGTGATGGTCTGGGGTTGTTTTGCTGCTTCAGGACCTGGAAGGCTTGCTGTGATAGATGGAACCATGAATTCTACTGTCTACCAAAAAATCCTGAAGGAGAATGTCCGGCCATCTGTTCGTCAACTCAAGCTGAAGCGATCTTGGGTGCTGCAACAGGACAATGACCCAAAACACACCAGCAAATCCACCTCTGAATGGCTGAAGAAAAACAAAATGAAGACTTTGGAGTGGCCTAGTCAAAGTCCTGACCTGAATCCAATTGAGATGCTATGGCATGACCTTAAAAAGGCGGTTCATGCTAGAAAACCCTCAAATAAAGCTGAATTACAACAATTTTGCAAAGATGAGTGGGCCAAAATTCCTCCAGAGCGCTGTAAAAGACTCATTGCAAGTTATCGCAAACGCTTGATTGCAGTTATTGCTGCTAAGGGTGGCCCAACCAGTTATTAGGTTCAGGGGGCAATTACTTTTTCACACAGGGCCATGTAGGTTTGGATTTTTTTTTCTCCCTAAATAATTAAAACCACCATTTACAAACTGCATTTTGTGTTTACTTGTGTTATATTTGACTAATGGTTAAATGTGTTTGATGATCAGAAACATTTTGTGTGACAAACATGCAAAAGAATAAGAAATCAGGAAGGGGGCAAATAGTTTTTCACACCACTGTACATATTCCTACACATTACATAAATGACAAAATTACAGCAGCATGTATTGTAACTCTTTCAGATCCTTTATTGCATTCTTGGAAGTCTTTTAGTACTGGAGGGTATATTGTCGCTTGTTTGAATTCTTCCCTGAAGTCTGAGAGTGTTGACAGGCCTGTGTTCCTATTCAGAAACCTTTAAAAATACAATGACAGTTGTTTTATGCTTGAAGAATTGTTACGTTATTTTTTATTTTATTCTCTTAAATACTGTATGTATATTTTTGTTATGTTTGCATGTATGACAGTTTTTGAATAATTACTTTGTCATATTATGCTCCTAAAAGGACCAATGTGAAGTTTATTAACTTTCATATTGAATTATTCATTTTTAAAACTAACAAGCAACTTAGGAGCACATTTCTCAGCTTGGTTTGTTGTATACAGAGTATAGCATATACAGCTTACAACATAATTTAGGTATTTCATTGTAGTTTTATTACTCAAAATGAAAATTACTTTTACAATAAGAAAATGAATAATAATCAATAATCATTTTTGTAGCAACTGTGCATTTCTGTTGTGTAGTCCTGATTCCCACTAGAAATTGGGTAGAGAAGAGCAACCAAGGGGCATGTCCTACTCTGACAAGCTGAGAGAATTAAATCACTTTACCTTTGAGCAGAAAAATCTTTGGGTAACCTAATCCAGGTCTTCAGAATTCTAAATAGCATCAATACAATTAATCAAAAATTACTCTAGGACACTGGTTGAAATTAAGGAAAACTGCATTTCAAGGTGAAGCCAGAAAACGTTTTTCACAGAAAGGGTAATGGGAATCTGGAGTAAACCACAAAGTCATAGATAGATAGATAGATAGATAGATAGATAGATAGATAGATAGATAGATAGATAGATAGATAGATAGATAGATAGATAGATAGATAGATAGATAGATAGATAGATAGATAGAACTTTATTTGTCCCAGTGTGAAATTGGGCTCACTCACTCAAAATGAGCCCATATACTGTCAGTAGTTAACCATAATTCAGTTGTTCTGTGTGGCAGATAACCTGAGTATCTACACAATAATCATATTACGTGTCTCCATGACATAGGCAAAGAATAAGGCAAAGATTAATTGCAGGTCTCAGGATCTATGAGTTAGCTCGTGATCCTAAGTTACAGGGCATTTTAATGAGTGTAAAGGGTTACACTTTGGGTTAGTGCTTTCTTGCATCGTTCATATTACAAAAATACAATTTGCAAGAAATTATACATTAGCAAAATGAAGAAGTGAACAGTTTTTTCCTTTTATTAATTATATAAAACTAGCCACAGTTCCTGTCAAAGACAGGTACTATAATAATTTTAAAGTATTTCCTCTGTATTTGCATTTTTCTGAACCTGTCTTCACTAGTGCTACCTTTCTCAGGTGTGTTCCTTTAAAGTCTGCTTCTCAGACTCTTGTCATTATTTTTGTGGTGCCTTTCTCTTCCCCTGTCTGGTTTTATACTTTCCATCTATGAGGGTGACTCTGTCAGCATGCCTTATATACCTTTACTCCTCCTCATGCATCTCTTACTCACTCTTCATCTTTCTTCGTGTCACCAAAGCCAAACTGACCAATCACACCAAAGCCAAACTGGCCAATCAGATTGCTCTGAAGAACTGGACACACTGGCCTGACTGTTTTATTATATCATAGATTTAACGAGGTATTCCACAAAGTACCCAGAAAAGAACAACCCAGAAGCAATCTTGGTTACTACCATTTCCATATTCTTCTTATCATAGCTAAGGAGATTGTTAGAAATTTTTTTGAATTATTCCAATTAACTGTTTGATGTACTCCATATTTTCATTTTATGTCATGAAAGCTAGACAAATCATTATAAGTTCTCTGCTAAATAAATATTGCGTATTACATAATCTATTTATTTCTTGGCCACTGTTTATCCATCTTTAGGCTTGGAAGAGGCCATAGCCTGTTAGAGCAGAAACTGGCACAAAACAAGAACCAATTCTGGACAGGCTACCACCCCATTTCATACATTCATACTCAATCAATCTGGGTAAATTAAAATTTGCTAATTAACTGCAAACACTCATACACAAACATCTTGGGAGTACCAGAATAACAGATCTATGTAGGGATGGCAACAACATGCATACCACACACACAGATTGTGATCAGGTCTTGATTTAAATGTAGTCTTCTGTAAATATATATTTCTACATGGAAATGATATTCAGTATGTTTTCCATATAGTACACAAAGCAATGAAAAGCACTAGTAATATTTTAGTATACTGATTATCAGCAAGGGCAGCACAGTGGCACAGTGGTAGCGCTGCTGCCTCGCAGTAAGGAGACCTGGGTTCGATTCCCGGGTTCTCCCTGCATGGAGTTTGCATGTTCTCCCCATGTCTGCATGGATTTCCTCCGGGTGCTCCAGTTTCCTCCCATAGTCCAAAGATATGCAGGTTAGGTGCATTGGCGATCCTAAATTGTCCCTAGTGTGTGCTTGGTGTGTGTGTGTGTGTGCCCTGTGGTGGGTTGGTGCCCTGCCCGGGATTTGTTCCTGCCTTGCGCCCTGTGTTGGCTGGGATTGGCTCTAGCAGACCCCTGTGTTAGGATATAGCGGATTGGATAATGGATGGATGGATGGATGGATTATCAGCAGTTAATACAACTAAGAAAAAATGTGTGGGCTCTGGGTATGGTATGCATTAGTAAGGCATGCTCCATTAGATCCGTGAAGATCTAGTAAATTTTAAGCATACCATTCAACAGCTTAATCCATCAAGCAAATATGGTTTGCTAATACTGTGTAAGTAAGTATCTCATCTAGCAGGTTTTTTTTGCCTTAGTGATGACATTATGACATTATATATGAATATATAAAGAAAGGATTCCTGTTTTCTGTTTTTTATCCTTTTCCTTTCAAGTTTAATTTAAGTCATCATGTGTAGCAGTGGAGCTGGAAAAAGATCATGTAGTTCCTTTTCCTGATATTTTTGGATTTCAAAATGATGGAACACATTTAAAATGATTCCTTACAGTGGAAATAGCAATGTGAATAAACCAGTCATGTGTAGTTTTATAGGCATCACAAGGAATATGTAACTTACAACATTTATGAGTTAAATTAAATAAGCAAATTCTTTCAGAATTTCCTGGTAAATAAATAATCGGCACAGTATTGAGCAATGCTGCCTCTCAACAGCAGGTCCCTTAGTTAGTCACCCTGAGTCTGCATGATGTTTCTTTTGTTACTCTGATTTGCTTTCATATCCCAAAAATGTATGTTTATTTAATTGGGGAATCAAAATCTTACTTTTTAATCTGATGTTTCATTTAATGTGTTTCTAGGATTGACAAAATGCTAACTAAATTTTGCCAAACTCTGTGAATGTAGTGTTTATTTTGTATTGTGTATATTTTTTTACAAAATTAGTTTTTTATTAGTAGTAGCAGTAGTACTAGTAGTAGTAGTAGTAGTAGTAGTAGTAGGGAAATTCATATTCAGCCAACATGCAACACTTCACCAATCTGTAATGTCACTGTAAATAAGAATTATCTAAGATACATAGCTTTGTTTTAAGTGACAGAAAACACAAATTAGTGTGCCTGATGAACTTGTATGTTCCTATAACCTGAAATCTTGAGCTTCTGATAGAGCTAAATTTCCTCCTGGGATGAATAAAGTTCTATCTATCTATCTATCTATCTATCTATCTATCTATCTATCTATCTATCTATCTATCTATCTATCTATCTATCTATCTATCTATCTATCTATCTATCTATCTATCTATCTATCTCTCTCTCTCTCTCTCTCTCTCTGCCTGCCTATCTATCTATCTATCTATCTATCTATCTATCTATCTATCTATCTATCTATCTATCTATCTATCTATCTATCTATCTATCTATCTATCTATCTATCTATCTATCTATCTATCTATCTATCTATCTATCTATCTATCTATCTATCTATCGAGATTTAAGCTTGATGAAATTCTCTAGACTACCATATGGATCTTAAGGTCTGGCTAAACTGGAGACATACTTCAAAACAATTGATCAGTTGTTGAGGTTTCATATTTCAGACAAGCTATTTTGAGAGATAAAGGGTGTTATTATCTTGTGACACGCCTGAGCACCTGAATCTTATGAGTCTGAAGATTGTTAACAGGATATCCACTCAAGTATTCAAACACTGGCAAAGTTAGCCTAGACATAACTAAGAAAAATACAATTGGGAGCTCAGTGCACAATGTATAATTGCAATTTGAAAAAACATTTAATCTTCTTAAACAAATGAGATACCTGTCCCTGTTCTGTTGGGGCACAAGAGTGTAAGCTATAGAGGGGTCTAGAGGTAAAGACCAGTTTTCAATTTAAAAACACCTTATGCTAAACTATATTTGAATCTTATGTTCTTTGTACAGTAATTGGTAAAATGTAAATGCTTGAAATATAAAACAATGAATGTGTGCCTTATTCTGCCTTATACAGTATATTATACTTGCTTTGATCATTTTTTATGATTAACCTCAAGTCAGGATTGGGATGTGTGTTGTGCTGAATAGAGTTTATACTTTTTCTGTTCTTTGTAAAGCCCATACGTTTAGATTATAGTGGTTTTGGGTGCCAGAGCAATGAACATTTTAGGGTCTATGGAGTTTAGCAGTTTTCTTGATGGCTGTTGTTGTCCAGATATGATCAATATTAGATGAGAGTATCTTTCTTAAATGTTAGGGTAAAATATTACACTGTATACCATTCCTTTGAACTGATATTACCAATGCCTACACTTTTTTTTAAGTAGACAAATTTAATGAATGCCTCTTTTCATGCACCTCTTCCCAAGTAGCTACTAGACAGGAACAATATGATAATTGTATTAAGTACTATGGCCATACATTATTCATGAAACAACTTCAATGATCCAGTGTATTCTTATCCAGATAAGTGCTAAGATATTACATGCTCAGTTTATGCCTAAGAGCTTGGTAACACACTCATATTGTATGCAAAGACAGGCCCTAATACACTCATTGTGTACATTTGAATAGGGTGTAACTAGCATATGCTGTGTGTTAATGAAGAACATAATGTGATTATGTGCTATGTAATACTGTAGCAGCTCCCTATAAACTTATACTATTCATAAGGGTAAGACATAATATACAGTACTTGTATAGCCTAAATACTCTTTTCTGTGTTCAAGTGCAGCTTTTTAAATAAGTGAAACTTACTGTAACTGTTGTTTAATATGCCACAGCAGGATGTTGCAGAGGCAAGCGCTACTCCTGGGTTTGAATCCCATACCTGCTTGCTCTCTATGTGCAGTGTGATTTTTTTCTCCAGGTACCTGTTATCTTCCTATATCCCAAAAACTTGTGCCTTAGAGTAATTGGCCCTTTGTGTATTAAAAGGTTGCTTGATGGACTGGCTCCATTTCCAGAGTTGATTTTTGCTTTGGAAGCAAAGCCTGCAAATAAAGAATGTGGTCCCCCACAATTCTGAATAAGATTAAGCATGTTTACAGATTTTATGTTATGTTAAATATGAAGTGTTTCTTTAGCAATTTTTCTTCTTAAATGCAAAAAAATGTATTTGCTTATGACTAGTGATGCACCAATATGAACATTTCTGGACAATACCAATCTCCAATTATTAAAAAAAAAATCCATCCAATACTGATACCAATGCAGATCATTTGGTGGTTCTACTGACACTTGTTAAATTTATAAAGTGTAATAAATGAAATTGTCAAAATATTAAAAATCAAAATGCATTTATTTTCTCATATGAAGATGATAACTCTTGATATACAAATAAACAAAAACAGTTTCTGAGTTCTCTAATTTTACAACTTAACTGCTCTCATTTTAAGTCACTGGTCAGTTGCTTTAACTCAGTGTATGTAACATAAACATTAGCTTAAGAAAAATATACAGTCTCTGAGTTATATATTTTATAACTAACTGCTCTATAATGAATTTCTAATAAGTATTTTATTTAAAATTAGTAACTAAAAATTTGCTGTAACTTTTAGTCAGGTTTGATGAATTCCATTCTGTATAAAGTAATACTGGGCGGCGGTGGCGCAGTGGGTAGCATTGCTGCCTCGCAGTTAGGAGACCTGGGTTCACTTCCTGGGTCCTCCCTGCGTGGAGTTTGCTTGATCTCCCCGTGTCTGCGTGGGTTTCCTCCAGGTACTCCAGTTTCCTCCCACAGTCCAAAGACATGCAGGTTAGGTGCATTCTAAATGGTCCCTGGTGTGTGTGTGTGCGCACCCTGTGGTGGGCTGGCGCCCTGCCTGGGGTTTGTTTCCTGTGTTGGCTGGGATTGGCTCCAGCAGACCCCCGTGACCCTGTAGTTAGGATATAGTGGGTTGGATAATGGATGGATGGATAAAGTAATATTTTGAGCTTTTGCACTGTCTGAATTGAATTTTCTTTGGCTATGAAATGCTTGCGCTATTGTTGGCCAGTGCTGCAGCTTCAGTATTCTTGACTAACACTGATTTGCTTTTCAGAAACTTGTCATGTTCCTTAGTATTTCTTGCCTAGAGGTGAGCAATCAGATTTGTTCTCTTGCAGATTCTTACTAGTATTTCCTCCACATGAAATTTTCACAGAGCAGAGTTTGCAAATAGCATTCTAGTGTCATTTGCACAAATGTAAGCTCACGGTGCAGACATTTTTCTGCGAGCTAACTTTTGTTGCTGAAGCATTGTGGGAAATGCTTTTGCAGTGCGAATAATTGGCAGTAAATATTGGTTTACTTCTAACAATCGGGTAGCATTCTTTTGCTTTATTGGCTGATACCAACAGTGGGCCTATACAATAGGTGCATCTCTACTTACAACTGCTCAGTTTGAATTAGATTCATGTTGTGTCATATGTTGAAGATGTTATGCTGACACAAACTATTGCTAATATGTTGTTTAATGTTGACATGTGCAGTAACAAGTTGTGCTCTAGTGTTGAATAGGATGTAGACATTTTCGTTGTCCTTTATACTGTTTCTTTTGTTATAGAACAATGGAATACTGATTCTATTTTCACAGATATAAGAAGAAAGATACCAGGAAACACTGGCTAGGAATTAAAGATGATTGAAACTGCAGGCCCCAGCCCTCTTGCTCTTTACATTGTAGAAACAATGACTGAATTACTAATTAGTTAATATCATAATTGTGGCTGAATCCATGAGTGCGCCTTGGGGTAGACTGGAACCCTACACTAGATTGATTTATGCCTTACCCCCAGTGATGCTGGAAGGGTTTAAGACCCTGTAATCCTGAACATAATTAACCTTCTTAGTGTTACTTTTTTTTCTCAAAAAAACGTTAAAAAGCATTGTACTTTCTGGCTTGAAAAATGACATTTTTATTAAATCTCATCTTTGTACTCTAAAACACTCAAAACACTACACATGCAAAGTCAGAAGTATGGAAAGTATAATAATGATACAAATAATAATCATAATAATAATAATAATATGAACAGCACACTGCACATGTGCGAGTGACGTGGGCGTCACATTCGGATTCACCAGAATCACTTTCGGTTTCACTGTCAGTTTCAATTTCATTGCCTGAAGACAGATTCATCTTGTTGTCACTGCTGATGAGAGCCATTTCTTTGGTGCCATTATGAGGCTAGGAGAAGATGTGTCTACACTGTTGCCTGGGTAGCACTCCGTCCTGACGGTTATGCAAGACATGCCTATACATTTGTCCGTGTAACAGTAATGCTGTTGGCACTTTTATAGCCCAAGTAATCCATGCATCTTATGTGAGAAACGTCTATACTGTTGCCAGAGTGACACTCGGGTCTAACACTTTTAGCACTTTTTTTACAGCCTAAGTGATGCTTGGGTCAAATCATAAGGAGGTAAAGTACAGTCAAGAAAAGGTAAATAGATTTTACAGTGGACCGTGTTAATTTCTCATAGCATTTAGGCCCCATTTGAACTTCTAATGTGTTTTTGTGTTAGATTTGCATGTTTGCCATAGATATACATATTTTTTCTCCCAAGTTCCAAAGACACTCAGTCTTTTGTGCTTATAAATAAAATGAATAGGGACTTTGTTTTCCTGACATTTATGTTTAGCTATTTTGTGTTATTGTTTTAATTTAACTGATTTACATAGACACTTGTATGTTTTGATCAGTCTTTACCACCAAATATGCTGTATCTGTATAGCTGCCATGTCTATGATGTAAAATTTGAAACATGAAGTGGGCAGTACATTTATTATTCAGATGGCAAAAACCCTAAACACAAACACCGCTTGCCATAGGCATATCATTCTGGAGAACAAATCAAATAGATTACATTATAAAGTTTAATGAAATTAAACTTCAGGAAACTGTTAACAAATAGTGATTATATTTTTTAAATAGAACAGTATTTGCATTGATTAAACACTGGTAAAGAAGTCTGGTTTGCAGCCTTGAGGCAAGCAAACAGAGAGCTGGCTGTCACCAGACACAGACATTGTGGAAGATTAAATTACTTTGGTTATAATACTGAACCTGTTTACTACAAATAATTAAAAGTTTTTAATCTGACATTTTAAAGAAATCCCAGTAAAACCATTTTCCCAGTATAATTCTTATGAATACTGACACACAACCTATTCTGTGATACTCAAATAAAACCTTTTATCTTGCTTATGCAACCAATCTGTAGCTCTCTTAACATCTTAATTGTTGGCCAAGCATGTCCCACAGACGTAGCACTTACTTTAGGGAACACATGGTAGCTGCATGGAGCCACATTTGGAGAACAAGGAGGCTGTGGTATCTCTTGGAATCGACAGTTGTGCAGAGCATCATTTCTAACTTGTGCACTATTAGCAAAGGCATTGTTTTGTAGCGGAAGGAGTATGGTAGACAACTTTCCTTGCCCTTTTTACCATTATTGACTGCTGCAAACAGCTGAGCAAACCAGTGTAATATTTATGTTCATAAGAACACTATGAAATCACTTCAGTTTTTTTTATCTAGCACCTCCTGACTCACAATGAGAAACACTATGAGAAAACCCCCCACGTATGATATACCATTTGTCTTGTCTTGTTGTCTAGATATGCAAGAGATTCGGCTGCATTTGAGTCCCCCTTATTTTTGTCCCTCTAGACCTGAAAAACTGTAATTTTAGAGACATTTTTGAGCCATATGTTGTGTAGGATATTACACCGTTATAACAGAGAGTAAACCAATAGGTGTCTTCAGCAAAAATGATCAGAAGGACATGACGTTCTGCATACCATTTCAACCGACCCCAGGAATTAACCCCTAGTACAATACAGAGGTTCAAAGCTACTTCTTTTCAAAAACATTTGAAAAAAATGAAGATCTGTAATATAGGCACGTAGAGTGTCATCTTACGCAATTTGAGGTTGCTGATTTTAAATATAACACTTTTGATATTTGGTACTTTACCGGGGGTCCTAGCCCTCTAAGACCCATTCTCAGAAGGATATTATGACAAATTTCAAACATAAATGTGTGGGGTATGGTTTTATTTAAAGGTCAGTTATTACAAATTTTATGCTGTTTTTTATTTTTAATTCTTAACTAGGTATCTAGCCCCCTGTGGACCTCTATCAGATGGTGAAAGATAACACATTTCATAAACAATCGAGACTTTAAACATGACAAAACAAAGGCACACATCTACTATATTATAAAACACTAAGGTCTGTATGTCCAGTCCCTCAGAGCAATCTTATTTGTCAGCGTACAAGACGCATAAGGAGGTGTAAAGGTGCATGCTGAAAGAGTTGTCTTCAAAGACAGAAATTAATAAAATCTGAGAGGATGCAAGAAAAGCTCCTCGAAAATAATGACAGAGTTTGAGAGGCATGTTTTATGGGAATGTGCTTGAGAGAGGGAATTCCTGTGAAGAGAGGTTCAGACACATGAATATACAGTAGTGGAAAGGTGGTGAAAGTACGTGTAGGGTAAGAGATAGCAAATAATTTAAAACTATTCTGTAATCTGTTTTTAATATTTTAATTCTTGTCTATTATGTGCTTTTACCTCATGAAGTAAATCACTTAATTTCTTATGCACACTCCAAATTAGGGTAAGTTACACTAATTCAGAATTTTGATTGGTTATGTCAGTCTCTCAAGGCCCTGGATTGGACTAAATATAACCGTAAAATGATTTATCCTTTATTAATTCTTTTTAAAAGGGAAGTAAGAGTTGAAATTTGATTATGTCCCTATAAATTTAACAGTCATTTAAATGAAGTTTCACAATGAATTGTTACAGTACATACAAATAGGCCAGATCTTTTAAAAGAACTTTTTTTTTATTGCAAAAAACGCCAAACTAGCATATATTAAATCAAAAATATTTCAACCACATCCTTTGCATTAGTCATACAAAAAAAAATCTTTTCTACTTCAAAAAAATAACATATTTGAACATATGGAAGGCATTTTGTTTGTCATTAAACAAGTTGTTACTTGTTGACTGATAATGTGCTACCTCACAATAATTAAACATAAGGCCTACTGTCTTATAATACTGTTTATGACCTTTATTGCTTGGTGGTTAATCATATTTTGCTTTTTAAAGTTAGTTTTCCAAGCTTTATTCTAGCAGCTATAGGTGTAAGTCTATTCATAAGCATTTATACTTATAAGCATTATGGCTTGCTTTGTGAGTTGCAGTTGGTAAAACACCTAAATAATAAAGAATTGTCATCATCATCACTTGTTTAATGGACATTTTCCATGTTTACCCAAGTAAGATGGTCAGCCCCATATGTTTTCTGCACAATTGGTGAGACCCATTGTTTTCACATCATTTGATGATATCCACTTTGCCCTTCCTCTTTTCCTCATTTCTTCTACCTCTATCCTAATACATCCCCTCGCACATTCCTCCTCTGCCTTTCACTCCACTTGCTCACACTAACTACCTTAATCTATTTCTTTTCAGCACAACATCTGTCACTTCCATACCAGTTCTTTCTCATTTCTCAGCTGTTATCTTTCTGTCATTCTGTGGTTGTCCCACATCCATTCAATCATTCTCATCTCTGTTTTTCCAGCTTTACTTCAGCTATGTCTCATTAACATTGAGCGCTTGTACTACTGCTCCCATAGTTTTTATAAATTTTACCCTCCACTGCCATAGAGTCTCATTTAGAATTACATATAACATCCATCCATTATCCATCCCACTATATCCTAACTACAGGGTCACAGGGGTCTGCTGGAGCCAATCCCAGCCAACACAGGGCGCAAGGCAGGAACAAACCCCAGGCAGGTTGCCAGCTCACCCCAGAATTATGTATACATAGAACATTAATAAATAATAACACATTCTGCCATACTGTAATTGAGCATATAAAATAAAATAAGAATCTCAAAGAATAATTAAAAAGTATTGCTGAGAAATAAAAGAAAAATACATTTTACCACCCAGTTAGTCATGCTGATTTGTGTCACATGTGCAAAATATCATTTTTATTATTAAACACTTTAAAATATGTATTTGTGCCTGTGCACAACACACACAGTCAGGTGATATTTTTATACATGTAACATTACTCAATTTTTGTTACTAGTTAAATGTGTTCACAGCCTTGATTCAGATTTGTATCTCATGTGAAATATACAGTATATTCACAAAGTTTTCAAACTCTTTTACATTTTAATGTTGTAGTCTTATAATTTATTTTTTTTCCCTACATCAAGAAATACCCTAAATTAGAAAGTGAAAACAAGATTTTTGAAATTTTTGCAAATTTAGTAAAAAAAAACAAAAAAACTGAACTATCACATTGACTCAGTACTTGGTTGGAGCACCTCTGACAGTAATTTACAGCGTGGAGTCTTCTTGGATCCCAGGGTTTGCATATTTGGATTTTTGGATTTCCTGCCATTCCTCTCTGCAGATCCTCTTCAGCTCTGTTGGATGGAGACTGTTGTTAGACAGCTATTTTCAGGTCTCTCCAGAGATGTTCGATTAGGTTCAAGTCTGAACTCAAACTGGGTAATTCAAGGACATTCCCAGAGTTGCCCCTAAGCCTCTCCTGTGTTGTATTTAGTGTGTGCTTAGGGTTATTGACCTGTTGGAAGGTGACCAGTCAACCTAGTCTGTGGTCCAGAATACTCCGGACCAGATTTTCATTACAGATATCTCAGATATCTCTGTACTCTGTTTTTTTCAGCTTTCCTTCAACCCCGACTAGTTTCCCAGTCTCTGCTGCTAAAAAACAACCACACAGCACGATACTGCCACCCCAATACTTCCCTGTTAGAGTGGTATCGCACAGGTGATGAACAGTGCCTAGTTTTCTCCAGACATGATACTAATCTTGGTTTCATCAGACAAGAGAATCTTGTCATTTTGGTGCCTTTTTTCAAACTCCTACCAGACATTTCAGTGTCTGTCTGGCCACTTTGCTATAATGGGTAGATTGGTGGAGTGCTGTAGTGATGGTTGTCCTTCTGAAAGTTTGTCCAATTTCCACACAGGGTCTCTGGAGTTTACCCAGAGTGACCATCATGTTCTTGGTCATGTCACTTACCATGGCCCTTCTCCCACAATTGTTTATTTTGGTTGGACTGCCAGCTTTCAGAAGAGCTGTTGTTGTTCCAAATGTCCCCGATTTAAGGATTTTGGAGGCCATTTTGCTCTTGGGAACTTTCAATGCTGCAGGATTTTATTTGGAGTCTTCACGAAATTTGCGCCTTGACATAATCCTGCTTTTAAGCTCTGCAGTCAAAGTGCTTCAACTTCATGGCTTGGAATTTTGCTCTGATACATATTGCCAGCTTTGAGGCCTTGAATAGAAAAATGTCTGCCTTTCTTAAACACTGACAACAGATGGAGTCCGAAAAACAAGATGTAGAAATATCACAGTGATCATTAGTATGGGATACAACTCAGACACATTTCAAATGTAGTAGGAAAGGGTCTGAATACTTGTTTCAGTGTGATATTTTTGTTTTATTATTTTTAGTTAATTTGCAAAAATTTCTAACATCCTATTTTTGCTTTGTCATTTTGGAGTATTGATTGTTGCTTAATGTGGGGAAAAATTACATTAAAGTGATTTTAACCTAAGGCTGCAATAAAGCAAAATGTGAAAAAAGTTAAAGGGTCTGCATACTTTCTGAATCTACTGTAGCACGTGTAGAAAAGGTGACTATATAGCGCCCGACCTGGCACAGACTTACGCAGAGGCACGTGTAAAATAAACAGTTTCTTTATTTTTCTTCAACTGGAGGGCACGTCTTCCCCGTAATCCCTCCAGCCACAACACAGTCCCATAAGCACTTATACAGCACAAACAATACTCTTTTCTCTTCACCTTGGCACCACCACTCCTCCCAGGCAACCTCGTCCTCTTCCTCCCGATTGTGGCCTCTGAGTGGTGGATGCTGGCCCTTTTTATAGCCCACTCGGAAGTACTCCAGGTGCTTGATCACCTGCGGCTAATTGCACTTCCGGGTGGGGCTGCAGAGATGTCCAGGTGGGTTCCTGGCTCCATGCAGAACCCCCTGGCGGCCACTCCAGCTCCCCACAGGGCTGTGGAGAACTCCATCTCCCATGAAACCCTGCGGGAAACTGAGGCACCATTGTCAGCCAGGGAGGCTGCCACCAAGAGTCTCAGGGGAGGTAGTGAGATGTCCATAGCTGCTCCCCCGGAACATATACAACCTTAACCCCAACAATTCAGTTTAAGGTCTTGGGTTGGGAGGGGCAGTGGGCTTGTTGGATCCTACCTTGGCCGTACTGATCACAAGGCAAGAACCAGCCATAGGGAGGGAACCAGGTTATTGGAAGGGCTACTCACACACATCTGTACTCATGCTCACACTCACATAGAGGCCAATTTCATAATTGTTGATTAACTACACATGTTTAGAATGTGGAAAAAAAAGTCAAGAGCTCACACAGCTACACAAATCATGTGCAGTCTCCACACAGATAGCAAGATCTGAAATTGGGACGTAAGCCTAAGGCAGCAAGCAAGAAAAGCCTGCTACTCTACTACCTTAATGCCAAAGTTGTCAAGATATATATTTAATATTTAACTTCTAATTTAACATACATTTTATACAATAAATCTTTACTCCTAGCTGACAAATACAGTAAATGAAATGTCTAAAGAATGATTATTAAATGAAAACTAGACCAAAGACAAAAAAGGTTAGGTTTGAATAATGCCTACAGTACTCTAAATAACATTCCATTTTCTAGCATTCCCTTTTCTTTTCTTTTCTAGGCAAAAAAAAACAAAATTAAGCTCAATGTTTCTATGACTTTATTATCATATTTAGGGTAGCCTAGCAATTAACACTAGGATCCCTGAAGCCTGTGAAAAAACTTGTAATCCCGGCCTACCTTAAATTCCTTTGCACCTCCTCATCAGTGTGTTTTGTTTTGTAAATGTGTCGATCAGCACAAGCCTGCTATCTCATCCCCACTCTTGACGGAGCTCAACACGGGCAGAAAGTTCTCCCAGCTCAAGCCAAGGCTCCTTATCTCATTGTGAGGTGCCTGGAGTTGTATAGGGTAAATAATACAGTATATCGTTACTTGGAGTACTTGCATTTCATGTGTGTTCCGTGTCTACAAAGATCTGGGTAAGTGTAGGATGAAAGGAAATGCTGAATATATGCCTAAAGCAGAAACTTTTTCCATGTTATACTAATAATGACGTGAAGTGTATAATGTGTGCCGGGATTACACATTTTTTTCGTAGGCTTCAGGGATTCTAGTTTTAAGGAAATGGCCTTAAAAATGCAAGGCTTGTAAGTTTATATGTTGTCTGTCTTCATGTGACAGGACTGTATGTCAATTGACCAGTCTCTTGCTGCAATCAATACAGATATGTTATTTTCATTGTGGTATAAAGAGCAATACATAGGGAGACAGCTTCATGAATCAGAGTTGAGCTTGTCATTCAAATAGTGTATTTCAGTTGTGATAGGGTTGAAATATTCAGAACACAACCATCCCATGGTTGGTCAGACCTGATCTTTAAAGCCAGAGCTACTATCTGTAAAATGTGACAAATTTATGTCAATTTGTGACTAATTTGTGTATTCCCACATCTCAAAGAAGTGCACATTTAGTCAACTGTATAAGTGGTGAATGAGCCATGTGTGAGTGAGTACACCTCATAAAACTGCACTCCTGGGTTTCTTTCTTTGCTCCAAATTATACTGATATAGGCTTTCCCTCTAGAAACCCTGTACTGTTGAGTAAAACGGCCTAATAATTAAGCAGATTATATTTAAATTTCAGGCTACACAGATTCAGCATCCTGAGTTTGTATCCCACTTCATGATCATTCTTTGTGGAGTTTGAATAGTTTCCATGTGCCTGTATGGGTATTTCTTCAGGTACTTTGATTTTCTTTCAACATTAAAAAGACATGCAATTTGAGTTAATTGGCAAGTTTAGGTGTTTGTGCATGAGTGGGCTTTGGGGTGAAATGACTCCTCATACAACTGTTGGTTCGTCTTATACTTGTTGTTGCGACATTAGACGTCTTCTCTCTGCAAACATGAAATGGATCAAGTAGGTTGTAAAATGTTATTTGACATTCACATATTGACAGTATCTCAATTTTATTCAAGCATCATTACATTGTAACGGCTGACCCCTTTACCCAGCCGGCAGCTACACTTCCAAGACCTGTGGCCTGGATAATTGACTGAGAAATAATCTAACTATCAAGCCGTACTTCTAACCAATTAAACTTTTCCCCCACAATCGACGGTGAAAAGATAAGTACAAAAACAGGATGGAAAATTTAAACGGATTATATGTATTAAGTGAAACAAGACATGCAAAAAATAGAAACATATAAATATAAATATCCCTCCACCCCAGCAATAACAAGACACCACCAAATATATATACAACAAAAACCCTCCCTTGTCCCTGTAACATATACACACACAACACGAATAACAACAATGACTGATAAACTGAATGCTTGTGAACTTGAGTCTGGTAATAAAGAAACTGTCCTGAAAGTGGTTGACTGAATTAGTGAAATTGAGACGTTTGATTCTCCCCGGAAAAAATGGAGCAGCCTCACCGTGAATCCTCGGTGTGTGGTGGATGATTAAGTCCGACCTCGGGGTCTCTCGTGGTGAGGTCCTTGAAGCAAGTCCGGCAGATGGAAAAACAAACTGGATGGATATGCGCGATATGGAAAATAATTCTCCTCCTGCTGGCTTAAATAGTCCTGTGATGGCTGTGATTGATTAATTGTAAACAGGTGTTTTCCAGGTTTGTGGCTGTGGTCTCCTTCCATCATCCGTCCCCCTTTACGGGGACGGCATTAACTGATACACATAAACAGTAAACGGGACAATGAAACGAGACGCACTCAGAACTGACATTTAACACTAACTATGTGGCCCCGCTACAACATATAGCAATAGTTTCCATATTACACAAATGCTGCAATTGCAGCTTACATGACTTGCAAAGGCTGAAACTCCCCAGTGTCTGACCTGACAATGTGGTGTTTTACTGTTCAGCACCTGAGCTCAAAGGGAACCCTGCAAAGTCCATGTCAAGCTGAAGTAAGACTGCCAACAGAGGTTTTAGGGGTTTATACTGAACCAAAATTCTCACCCTCCAGGCAACGTGCAGCCACAGTTTACTAGGCAATAAAATATTATGATACATTGTAAAAATTATAAATATGTACCGCAGGGAATATATGCGGAAACAGCTATAAGGGAGACTAGGAAATCAATGGGTGTTAACCCTTGCCAAAGTTAGAGATGATTCAAAATCAAATGGTAAAATATTTAGTTGTAATTAAATAATAATCTTAGATAGCTTTTTATATAAATAAGAAAAAAACAAGTAGTACTGTAATAATACAAACAAACATGTAAAGTGCAAAGATTTACAGTAGCAGTTAAATTTGTCACAGCATCAAAATTGAGCTTCTTCACTTCTTTTGCAGATGGAATGAAACGAGAGGCAGATGAAGAATAGAAAGTACGATCCCAAAGCTAAAGTGGGGAGGGGGGTGGTGGTCTAATGAGCTATCACATTTTACCATACTAGCAGTCCTATTTATCCACTGATGTCACACATGCTTTTATCTGCAATATATGTTGAAAGTGAAAAGACTGGCACTAGTTCTAAGCAAATATTCTGTTAAATTCTTATACTGTAGACAGGAGGATTTTGAATAAAAATGAGTTATCAAAGCAGAAAATATTTAAATAAAGGCACATTCAATCAACAGTAGATAAGTTCATAAAATTATTTTAGAAACCTAAAGTAGAGCAGTACCAGTTGTGGGGTGTTTCATAATTCATCAACAAAAAATTGGAAAAAAGTAGTAATTATTCTGTGCAAGGGAATATCTAAGTGTTATACATCAATCACAAGCTCTTGACCAGTAGATTTCAACTGATGCATTGAACCCTGACTCTGACTGAGCAAATGTAAGCTACGGGCTAAAAACTATAAAACCATCATACTGCACATCTGAATTTTCGTGTTCTCTTGCATTTTGCTTCACAAAACAACAGCAAATATGTACAAATTACATATCAGTACTTACAGCAAATTCTCCTAATCAAAACAAGCCAAGCACTTACATTACGATGTATCTATCATGAGATATTCGCCACAGGAAATGAGCTGGGGAGGCAGGACTGGCTCCTATCACATTTAGTTTCTGGGGAGGTAGCTGTGGCTCAGTGGGTCATACCATTGCAAGCTTCACACCATTGTATAGCTGTGACTAAGAAGTTCCAACAATAGGTAACATGCCCATGTTTGAAAAAAGAGAGCCAAATGAGAGCATAATACACAAAAATGTGCGTTTTTTTTGTAAGTGTGTACATATACGATGTGTATGTGTGCGTGTGTGTGTGTGAGAAATAGTATTTTCTATAAATATTTTATATTATTTTATATTAATTTTATAGTATTTACTGTATATTAATATTTTAGGCATCACATCTTGGAAAGTTTCTGGAGGTGGTAGGGATGCCCATGGTGTCAAATGCTCTGTTTTTTTCTGTTATCAATATGAAACTTTAGAACTAGTACAATTGACATGTCTGGGAGCACCCCACAGGTAAAAAAAATTGACATGGAATTATTTTACATGACATATACTGTGTTGTATGAGAAAAACAAAAAATTTGGAAATAAAATCACTGTGAGCATCTATGATTTTTTGCTAGTTTAGCAGCAGTTTCTAAGTAAAGAATTGTACAGATCTGACACAGAAACAAATTCTGTCACATTTGAGAAGTAAGGCTTTAATGAAAAATTCACCATCCTTCCTTTATTTTTTGAAAAAGGATTTATTTTGGTGTTCTCCCCTCAGGTGGAAATTGCTGAAAAATGTCCTCAGGGTGTAAGATGTTAGTTTGTATGAGTTACACCTTCAAAAGCTGCTTAATGTTAGCAAATTAGAAAGAGGTCCAATAGACAGGGGAAGTTAGTTTCATTAGTTTCAAGCAAGATATGAGAATGAGAGATTGCTTTTTATTTTACTGAGAAAGGAGAGGGAATGTTAAGGGAGAATGGAAGCATTATTGATGTACATGTGATGAAAAAGACATTATTAAGACCTGGAAGAGTTTTGACATGGAAATTAGCAGAACCATGAATATGTGGCGCAAGCGAATCAGATCAAAAGTGCAGGTGAAGACAGATTATTCAAAATTATGGATAAGTGTGTGTTTTGTCCTAGGGTGACCCTATTTTCCTTTATACTCTTTATTATGTAGACCTTAACAGAATGCCCCCAATCACTTACTCTTAGTCAGGATTGAATGCTCTTGTACTTCAATACTCTTCCCTTTCTTTTACATCTGTAATTCCAGGCAATTACATAGATAACGAGTATCTGAACAATCAGGAGAAAAGTTACAAATGTATTAGTGTATTATAGATCATATGCCCAAAATACTAAACAAAGTAAAATAAGTGTGACTAAACACCATTACAATCTAATTAGCAGTTCATGTTATGTCTATATGCTTACTACCAGGTAGCTGTCTGTCTTATTAGTCTCTTGTCCAACTTGATCTTTGCTCTGCATGACTTATGAATGGAATGGCAGAAACAATCAACATGGCCCGTCTTTCTCCTCTCAGGATGGAAAATGGCAGAGAGACAGAGAGAGAGGGGGAGAGAGAGAGTGATAACAGAATGCAAACCTCCGCTCTATTATGGCTCTGTAACCTCTGAAACAACACCTGGACACCTCCTTTACCAATATGGGGGCAGCATTCACCAGTGAAACAGCTCAGGCAGACTCAGACTCTTCATCCCAGGCCATGATTTGTTCCTGTCAGCATTTTCTTCAGTTTCAAAAGATGTACAAATGTAGTTTTAGACAACAAGAAAGAAAGGATACACTGGTAATTAGGTAATAAACTACCTTCTCAAACTTGCCTTCCAGTCCAGGCTTTCTTCCTTATGGAAGGGGTCATAACATTTGCTATCCCTTCCATTCCAGGCTATGCTAGCCTGTCAATGGCCTGTATTTCCCCAGGCTAGCTGGTCAGACAGTTTCTGAGGTTTTATCTATACTAGTTATAACCTTTATTAATTACTTCAATTGATTTCTAAAATATTTATTTTCTAAGTATATATTTTTATCATATTATTATTATTACACTACCCTCATTACAGTGAGAAAAGTCTGACAACAGTTTCATGAAATCCCACCAGCAGGTAGTTGTCCAGTGGTGAGCCGGTAGACAAAGAGTACTAGGATAGTCAGGAATGGCTGCATCTTACGGATCTTGCATAGAATGGAATACATTAGAACATTTGAACAATTATGATGAGAACAGCCCATTCATCCAAACTAAATTTGTCAGTCCTATTCACTTGTGCTAGGATTGAGTGACCTTCATTCTGCCTTCTGGTCTGGAGGCTTCCCGATCCCTGGCTTCGGTTCTGCTCTCCCCAGACTGAGACTTGGCTTTCCCCAATGGCCAGGATGCTCATGCTGGGGAATCCACCTCCCAAGCCTCCCAACTCCCACTGTCTTCTGTGGCAAGCCATCCTTCTTCCGGTCACTCCCATTCCTCACAATGCTCAGCGGGACCGACCACTACCAACTGTCCTAGGTGTCGGCCAAACACCCCGCTAGGGCTCACTGTCCAGCTGCCTGCGAGCCTACGCTCGCTTGCTCTCTCTCGCACCAGCTTTCCTCTCCCTGCTTCCTGCCGTCTTCTCCAGCAACCTCCGTTTGTCTTTCCTTCTCTCTTTCTTCCTTTCTTAATCTTTCCCTGCTAGCCGCCTCATGGTTCTATTTATCATGGGGACGTGGATCAGCTGTGGCAATCAGCAGCTCCTGGGAACAATTACGGATGCGGACGACTCCTCACCTATGCACTTAAGTGAGAATCTCCCGCATCATGAATTTCCCGAGAACCGCTCGGCCACACACACCACACCCCCTCGCTAAGCCGCGAGTGCAGCGATTATTTATTTAAAAAAGTGACCTTTTTGACATGAGCTGTGGACCCATTACACCACATGCTGCTTAATTCTGATTTCTTATTATTAAGGGTAATTACAAAATTAAAAAAATATTTTTTTTTACAAATCTTGAGTATATGCATACATATGACACTGTGGAGCGTATGCAAACACACATACTACTAAGCATGTCTTTGGGAAATAAGTGTTCAGAAAAATACCCTAGGAAAGTTATTAAAATTTTGGGATAATAGGTAAATTCCACATAGGCAAGGGTGGGAGTAAACCTCTGCTCTTTGGAAAGGTGAGGCACCTGCTTTAACAAAGATTCCACTGTCCATCAGTTCCCACTGCTCTAAATAAATGAATTGGCCTTTTACATTTATATATTTACATTCTGTTTATTTTATTAACTCTACTTCCAAATCTCAATTATTCATTTATTTTTACAGCTGATGCATTGGCAAGTCAAAGGACTTACTTGGAGTCACAAAGCAAGTTAGTCATGGGGACTGATTTTGCATCTTTATGTTTCACATTTAAACTCTAAAGTCTAAACCACTAGGTCCACATAATGTGTGAATTTTATGTAACAGATTGCTTGACATTCTTCTTTAGTATTTTCATTAAGTAAAAATGAGGTATGCATAAATATACCACTTGTGTGTGGTACTGCAGCAGCATGTTGGTTACATTTAGATTTGGCCACAGTTGAAAAAAATAGCTAATAGGATTAATATTCCCCTTTGTACATGCTGGCAAGCAGTACTAGAATAAATTTACAGGAGATCTGATCCTTATGCTTTCTCAACCTAAATGTCAAATGACATCTTGAGAAATATGTATTCTTAACTAAGAAAATTATGTGGTATTACAATAAGTGTACAGAATTCCAATAAATGAAAATTATGTGGTATTAGAATAAGTGTGCAGAATTCTAATATATGGTAATTATAGATCTATGTCCTTTTTGGAACAAATAGAAAACCCACAATCTCAGATCTTAAATGAATGCAAAAGAGTCTACAATTACAAGACAGTATTGTCACCGAGATGGATGATTATCATATGCATGCCTCAAACTCTTACCTCAGGGCACAAAGTTCTTACATGACTTAATTAAAAAGTACATTTAATATTTTGATATGGTATTGTATATTCCAAAGTATACTGTAATCTTGTGAATGAATATCTGGGTGGAGGCTTCATTTTTACTTTAAGTGAGCCAGTTGTCTGAAATCTTTAGACCATTCTCTATAAAAGCCATACATTTCCTCTGAAAATTCAAATCCAGAGAAACATCTAAACTCAGAAAACCATGTGCTTGCATTTTTTCTCTCACATTTAATTTTCTGCCGTTGCCTTTTCCTTACCAAATTTGTAGACATGGATTAATTCATAAAATTACAGGAGACTTTTAAACAATAATGAATAGGTATCTTTTTATTGCTTTAATGAAATATATTAAAGCTGATTTTGACCGTATATTATTGTAATGATTTCAACAATATTTGGCATACCTTGATCAGTTCATGATTAACCTTGCTTATCTAGTTCTATGTCACAGAGCAATGCTTTAACATGCATAATATAAATATAGTATTTATATTCAGCTATTGATTATTTTTATGAGTGCCTTGGTAGTTCACTAGTGTAGCACAGGTTTAGTGCTGCTGTCTCATGGATCCAGCACTCAAATTTTTAAGCTCTTACCTTGTAGTTGTCTGTGTGGACTTTAGATGTTGTGCTTGTACTTGTGTGGGTTTTTCTCCACCATCCATCCATCCATTATTCACCGCTTATCCGAGGTCGGGTCACGGGGGCAGCAGCCTAAGCAGGGAAGCCCAGACCTCCCTCTCTCCGGCCACCTCCTCCACCTCCTCTGGGAGGACCCCGAGGTGTTCCAAGGCCAGTCGGGAGATATAATCCCTCCAGCGTGTCCTGGGTCTGCCCCGTGGCCTTCTCCCAGTGGGGCATGCCCGGAACATCCCTCCAGGGAGGCTTCCAGGGGGCATCCTAACCAGATGCCCAAACCACCTCAACTGACTCCTCTCAATGCAGAGGAGCAGCAACTCTACTCCGAGTCTCTCCCGGCTAACTGAACTCTTCACCCTATCTCTAAGGGAAAGTCTAGCCACCCTGCGGAGAAAACTCATTTCGACCGCTTGTATCCACGATCTTGCTCTTTCGGTCACTATCCAAAGCTCATAGCCATAGGTGAGGGTAGGAACGTAGATCGACTGGTAAATCGACAGCCTCGCCTTTTGGCTCAGCTCTCTATTCACCATGACAGACCGTTGCAGAGCCCGCATTACTGCGGATGCCGCACCGATCCATCTGTCAACCTCCCGCTCCATTCTTCCCTCATACTGGCAATTCTAAATTGGCTCTATATGATTGTGATTGTGTGCGTGAGTAGCCCTTATGATGGACTGGTACCCCATCCAGGATTGATTCCTGTCTTACACCAGATGCTGCTGACATGTGCTCATGCACACCACCACAGTGTTCTGTTATGGTTAGCACCAGTGCCTCATATGTTTTGCCTCCTGACTTTGAATCTTGCACTCAATTGTTGTCTGTGTGGAGTCTGCACATCTTGGTCTTTTGTGTGCAAATCAGGTTCATTGGCAGACCAACATTTGTCCCATGTTGGTTTGTACATGGGCGGCAAGGTGGCGCAGTGGTAGCGCTGCTGCCTCGCAGTAAGGAGACCTGGGTTCGCTTCCCGGGTCCTCCCTGTGTGGAGTTTGCATGTTCTCCCTGTGTCTGCGTGGGTTTCCTCCGAGCGCTCCGGTTTCCTCCCACAGTCCAAAGACATGCAGGTTAGGTGGATTGGCGATTCTAAATTGTCCCTAGTGTGTGCTTGGTGTGTGGGTGTGTTTGTGTGTGTTCTGTGGTGGGTTGGCACCCTGCCCGGGATTGGTTTCTGCCTTGTGCCCTGTGTTGGCTGGGATTGGCTCCAGCAGACCCCCGTGACCCTGTGTTCGGATTCAGCGGATTGGAAAATGGATGGATGGATGGATAGATGGTTTGTACATGAGTGGACCCAGCAGTGGACTGGCACCCTTTTCAAGGATGCTTCCCACTTTACCCTGAATATTGTTGAGATAGTCTCCCTCATATTGTGACTTTTTTTGTGAATTTTGAAAATGTAATGTTATGTTGTTTGAAATGTATCATTGCTTTGTAAAGTGCCTTGTGATGGTGCATTGAATCTATCAAAATATATAAAATAAGGATTGAACCTTATTTTTGCCTTTATATAGTTAGATTAAATCAAGCAAAAGGATGCCTGGAATTATTAAAGGTAAATAGTTTGTTTTTTTTCCTCATTTCAATTATGACAGTATTTACTTTTTGCTGGACTGATACTGAGATGTTGTTTAAGAATCATTACTACAGTGTCTTTATATTTGGTCTTCTTACAGCTAGAGCTGGAATACTGTCATAGAATTTAATGTTCAGATATTTCTTCTTTGTGATTTTCTTTTAAGGGAGAAGAGTAAATAGATAGGAGTTCAACTTTTAGGCAAAGTGCTGAATGTTACTGGATTGTGAACATACAAATATCATCTGCACTGACACATGAAGAAGTAGGTTTAATTACGTTGTAGCCAGCCATGGTAGTTTGATTTGTAACTCAAATTTGACATATACAGTACTTGGAGAAAAAAAAAAAAAAGATAATTGCAGAGACAAAGATTTTAGCTTTTTCTTAACCGCCTCTTTCATTTATTAATTTCTGAAGTTGCTTATTCCAGTTCATGGCCGTAAGGGCCACAGTCAGTACTGGCAGCACCAGGACCCTGGATGGATCTCCAGTTTATGTTCAAGTATTCCTTTGAAAACTGGAAGTCAGGGATTAGAAGAAAAGTGTGGAAGCAAAATTATTTGCATATGTTTGCACAGAAAGAATATTTTTGATCTTATTAAGCTAGCAGATCAAGGCAGATTCTTCATTCTACATCTGGATTATTAGATGTGTTCATGGTGTTCTTTTCAAAATATGGTACTTTAACATAGTTTGTATTTTCTTAGAGCTGCACCACATTTCCAGTCATACCCCAACTAGTCATTTTTTTAATTATTACAGTGTGTTCTGTTCAGCAATGCAACTGGGCATTTTTTTCCAATATCTTTAAATTGTTTGCAATTAATTGCTTAGAGTTTCTTTCATAAATTAACTTTCTCCCTTTTTATACCAGTACTCTTGGTTGTGTTCTTTAATCTGGAAGGATTCTTCTGAGTTAATCTTTGAGAATTTTACATTTGTAGATTGTGTACCCTACTTGATCTTCTCTGCTAATGACATTCTAGAGGTTATGTTGTATGTAAGATTGTGGATGCACCTACTTGATACTGGTGAGCATTTTTAGTGTATCTATATAGTTTAGTTAATCTGTTACAGGTATCTGTGTCATCTCATGATGTGCAATACTTAGCAAAATTCATTATGAAATGTAGAATCGTATTCTCAAGCCCATTTAATCTAATTTAAGATCACCAGGTGGCAGAACCTATTCCATTACAAGGTGGAAAGTAGCACCAAATAGGATACCAATCCATTTCAGAGCCCACTCATTTACATTCCCAATGATTCATGGAAGTGTGAAGATTTGAAATTAAGGATTTATAAAGAAAATATTTACCGCTATGAGATATTTATTTGTTTTGAACCCTATACAAATCTACCTTTCATAAAAATAGATATGAAATGAAAGAATTGCAATAATTAATATATTCCAGGTGCAGCAGTTACCTATATAAAAAATGCAGGACCTATAACAGAAATGCTGAAAGAGAGAAAATGTGAAATGTATAGTATGTATTCTATTCTTATTCTGCTTAAACCAAATTGGAGTGGACAATAACTCCCAAAAAGGAGTAGGTCAAAAAAGTTTTCTACAATTGTAACTGTGTACCCTTCACAAGAGCAGCACTCCCATTATGATCCATTCCAAATGGATTCCTGGGACACATACTAAGCTTCTCATCCCACATGGAGGACAAAAAGCAGCGGTCTCATCCTGTCAAGCCTAAGGAGAACTCTCTCAGCTCAAGTGATTAAGTAGGCTTTTGATGGTGAGGGTTTTTTTTTCTCAGAAGAAGACTTATTGCACCGTAGCTCTGTTACACAATAAATCTTGGAACATGTTTTATTATGTTTTGTTTTGCTGACTAGCCCAGCATGCATTTATAAGTGTTCTGACCTGTGTTGCTTCAAACATAGGTGGCACAGCTATCAAAGTCTCGAATGTCTGCTTTCCTGAAGAACTGAATAAGAGAAATCCCAGGGATCCTTGCTAAAAAAAAAAAAAACTTCTCTTTTAAAATTGCAGATTATCTCATTATCCAGTTTTAGACGCTTCCTTCCACTGAGAGATTGAATGAAAAGACTGTCTCCAGAATTATCTTCCTGGCAAGTGAAGGCAGAGAGAAATCAGTTCAGTTTGAGTGATTTATAGTCATTTCAAAGGTGGAGAGCTTTACTCTTTTAAATGATACTTAACCTTTTTCTTTTTTTTGTGGCTTGTACATCCTTAAAGAATTATCTGAGAATGAATATGAGGAGGAGGGGGATCAACTTTGCCCTTAGCTACTTTTTCTTAATTTTTTCATTAGAACTTCTGTATAATATTTCATGTTACTGTCCATAGGGTTAATCTGTTAAAACAAAGTGCATTCAACATATTGTGCGTCATACTCTAATAATATCTCTGGATGAAAAATCTTGTGTCTGAAGAACTAGATTAAAGGAGACTTTTAGTGAAAATATGCCCATTTTAGAGCCCTTACAGAACTGCTATAGATAAAGTTCAGGGTTAGCTCTTCATGCTTTTAAATCTTCCCATTGTGATGATTTTTGTTTTCCATATCATCTACAAATAACCAATCCTTGAGTCTGCAATATGAAGTTATCAGAAATTAGCAAGTTTCTGATCCCATATTTAGAAAAAGTTCCAAAACGAATAAAAGTGCCCTGGAAGATTTTCTGCTTATCTGAGAAAATGCAATTTTAATTTCCCAAATGAGGTCTCATGGTAGTTGTAGACAGTCTCAGAGTTCTGCAATATTCTGAAACTCAACATTTAAAAATATAACAATGAAATAAAGCACTAAACATTGCATATTATAATATACTGTATATAGTTATAATAGTATGGAATATAAGGAAGTATAATTCAGAGTTGGCAATGCTAAATAAGAAAACTAACCCTGCAGACAACATAAAGCTTTGGGGTTAGGAAAGGCAATTCTGGCTGACCTACAGTTGGCACCCTTGGCACATTGATTGCCATTTCTATTCAAGCTGATGGTTGACCATGAAAGTATGACATTAGCTTTTACTGCTTTTTGAATTTTTCCATGCACTGGGCCCACTTTTTAACCTATTTGTGTTGGCTTTCTCTAGGCACATTGATTTCCTGTTTACTAAACATTTGCACATTAATAATACATTAATAATAATAATACATTTTATTTATTTGTAGGCAACTTTCTAAACACTCAAGGACACCGAACAATAGATAAATTGCAGATTATTAACAAAACTAAAATACAAAAATTAAAATCAGACAGAGCAATTGTAATCAAAGAGAAAAAGCAGTGTTAAACAAATGGGTTTTAAGTTTAGATTTGAAAAGTGAAAATGATTCAATATTTCTAAGCTCAGTTGTTAGTGAGTTCCAGGGCTGGGGAGTAGAGCAACTGAATGCTCTGCTCCCCATGGTGGTAAGACGGATGAAGGGGACAGTCAAGTGGACGGAGGAAGAGGATCTAAGGGTACGGGAGGGAATGGCAACATGGAGGAGGTCAGACAGATATGGAGGGGTGAGGTTGTGGATAGCCTTAAAAGTTAACAGAAGAATTTTGAATTGAATGCGGAACTTAACTGGAAGCCAGTGAAGCTGCTGCAAAATGGGAGTGATATGGTGAATAGAGGGGGTTCTAGTAATGATGCGGGCAGCTGAATTCTGGACCAGTTGAAGCTTATAAAGAGATTTGCGAGAAAGACCAAAGAAAAGGGAATTGCAATAATCCAGACGAGAAGTGACAAGGCTATGAACAAGGATAGCAGTGGTGTGGGGAGTGAGGGAGGGGCGAATATGATTAAAGTTACGCAAGTGGAAATATGCAGACCAGGAGATGTTATTGATGTGGGACTGAAAGGATAAAGTACTATCAAGGATAACTCCCAGACTCTTAACCTGTGGGGAAGGGGAGACAGAGGAATTATCAATAACAAATAAAAATTATCAGTTTTGGATAATGTTGATTTTGTACCAATGAGGAGAACCTCAGTTTTGTCACTGTTTAATTTAAGAAAATTTGAAGAAAACCAGGATTTGATTTCTACTATGCAATCAATAAGCGAGGAGGGTGGAAAGGAAACAGTAGGTTGGCTAGTGAGATAGAGCTGGGTGTCATCAGCATAACAGTGAAAGCTAATGTTATATTTACAAAAGATATTTCCAAGGGGAAGGAGGTAAATAATGAAAAGGAGAAGCCCCAGGACAGAGCCCAGGGGCACACCTGAAGTAACAGCGGTGGGTTGGGATGTGAAAGTTTTAAGCTGAACAAACTGAGTGCGGCCTGAGAGGTAGGATCTGAACCAATCTAGTGGAGTGTGGGTAATGCCAATCGAAGATAATCTATTGAGAAGAGTAGTGTGACAAATAGTGTCAAAGGCTGCACTCAGATCAAGGAGGATGAGAATAGTAATTAAACCAGAATCAGCTGCCATAAGGAGGTCATTAGTAATTATTATAAGTGTCATTTCTGTACTGTGGAGGGGACGAAAACCAGACTGGAACTGTTCATACAGATTATTTTGAGATAAATGAGAATGAAGTTGAGTAGCCACTATTTTTTCAAGAATTTTGGAATTTAAGGGTAGATTAGAAATAGGACGAAAATTACTGAAATTAGTCGGATCGGCACCAGGTTTTTTCAGTATTGGGGTTATTGCAGCAGTTTTAAAAGATGAAGGAACAGTAACAGTAGTGAGAGAAGAGTGGATTATAGCAGAAATAAGAGGGACCAGAGAGGGGAGGCAGGCTTTGACTAGAACTGGTTGGGTCCAGTTGACAGGTGGATGGCTTAGACTTGCAGACAAGATCTGAGATTTCTGAGAAAGTAGGAAGCTGAAAAGAGGAAAATGAGCGAGTTGGTGGGTGAAATTCAAATGAAGTACGGGAGGAATCCATACCAAGAAAGTGGTGAATCTTCTGGATTTTTTCATTAAAAAAGGACATAAGGGAATTGCAAAAATCAGTTGAGTAAAGGTGAGAAGGTAAAGAATCCGGGGGTTGTGTAATATTATTCATCCATGAAAACAATGACATGGTGTTGTCTTCATTGGAAGAAATAATGTGAGTATAATAGTTAGATTTAGTTTGGGCAATACAGTCCTTGTAATAAAATATATGGTTTTTGTACATTTCTTTGTCAACAAATAGTCCAGTTTTTTTTATACAGCCATTCAAGTTGCTGGCCTTTGGCTTTTAAAAGACAAAGTTCAGGCGTGAACCAGGGAGCAGAAAAGGAGAAAAAAACAGATCTAGTTTTTAATGGAGCGAGAGAGTTAAGAATACCATGAAGTCCAGTGTTATAGTGTGAGACCAGTTCTTCAGGAGTGGATAAATTATGAATGTCCATAAGGGAATCAGTACTAGAGAAAAGGGATTCTAAATTAATATTCTTAATATTACGGAAAGATATGAGATGGGAAAGCTTAGTATTGGAAAGTGCAAGTTTAACATTGAATGAAATAATGATCAGTTACGGGGAGTTCATCTGCAGTACAATCAAGCGGGGTAACTCCAGAACAGCAAATCAAGTCCAAGATATGTCCTTTGGAATGAGTGGGAACATCAGTATGCTGCTGGAATCCAAAACTCTCAAGGCAGGGTGTAAAGTCTCTAGTAATAGGGACATTGATGTTATCCATATGTATACTTAAATCACAGAAGTATTATGTTTGATGAAACAGTAGATAAGTGTGTAAGAAAAACAGCAAAGTCATTCAGAAAGTCATTATTTGATTTAGCAGGCCGGTAAACAGTTGCAGTAATAGTAGGAACAGGTCCAGTTAATTGACACATGAGATTCAAAAGAACTGAAGGCAGGAACAGACAACGGCAGGACTTTCCACTTCTCACGATACATTAACCCAAGACCTCCTCCCTGGCCAGAGCCACGGGGTTGAGACTTGTTGAAGAGTCTTGTTAACATTAGACTTGTTAAAGACCCACCTGGCTTAGGTGTGAAGAATCCATTTCCAGAAATGGAAAATGTATCGATATATTTCTGAAAGGTTTTACAGGTACTGTCCATATAGACAGATGAACTCACACAACTTCACATTTGATTGTAGCCCAAGAACACAACGTAGAACAAGATCATTTACCAACACCATTTTCTTACCAAGTACTAGTAGAAAAAGTGTACATAACTATAACAAAACATAGAATTCCTAAAGTATGTGCTGGGACTCCATAAAACAATGAGGGATTCCCATCAGAGCTTAACCAAATTTTATTGTTTCCGTTTGGTCCATTTAACAAAACCTCCAATAGTGTTTATGAATGACGAAAAATAAAAAATGAAAGCTCCAACAGTGTGGTCACAATAAACAATACAGAAATTACACATCTAGTGCTTTGAAATTTGGGAATGTACCTAATACACACAGAAAGCAAACTGTTACAGTATTTTCTGACAGTGTGCCTGTCAGCACAATTGTTGATTTGATTTTTATGAAAGCAAAAAAGCAGACTTGTAGAGATATTGTTCAAGAGTAAAATGGTGAAATTAACTTGCCAAACAAATATTTACAAACCTCGATTTTGAAAAAACTCTAATGCCTTAGAACTTCATTTCTTGTTATAATCCATAAACACCTAGTGTCATGAAGGTAGGCTCTCTCAGTGGATTTAGGAACACTCTTCTTTATGGCCTTCTTATATATAAAATAAAATAAAGCCTTTATTTAGCTAACCTAAAAGCTCCTGACTGCACGGAGAAGTTTAGGAAGAACTAGTACAACATAAAGCGTGGGGCATTGAGGATTACACTTAGGTCTCTAATCCCAGCTGTTCTTTTTGGCATTAGGATGGTGTTGAGCTCCGTATGAGGGAGAGGAATACTGGCACGGATTTCCTTTGTGCCACACACCACAGTAATCCCACTTTTGTAGCATGCAAGCATTCATTTGACCACAGCAGGAGTGTCTGAGGTTAGTGGGAGGAAAATGGCATTGCCAGTGAAGGATTTCCCCATTCATCCATCTTTGCCAGCTATCAAACAGATTATAGACTTGTAGTTGACAGAGCCAAGTGTTATGGATCTTTCTCACTAGTAATTATTTTGGAAAGTATTTGGAGCTAAGAATTTTGCTTCATTTCTATCTCATATTCTATATACATATTGTAAGTGAACTCTTCACATTTCTGTGACAGTGATATTCAAGGACACATCTCTTAAAGAGTTCTGCCTGCACCATGATCTACAGCAGTATTTTATTTCTCAGTATGTTTCATCTTCTGCAGTTCTCTCACTTTTTAACATCTCATTTTGTTAGGCACAAATTTCAGAATAATTAGCCCCATTTGGGGCAAGATTACACTCACCCAACAATTATAAAAGGTGTTCTGATTTGATGTAAATTTAAACAATTATCTGCCCAGATTATCCTGTTATTTGAGGTGCACAGTGTTAAATGTTAGCCTTCCCAATCTATAGAAAGCCAGTCAGATGCAATCTGATTTCAAATCAAAAATATTAAACATATTCATTATTTACAACTACAAATCAAGTAGTATGAGAAAGCACTGTTTTTTTATATGCAATGCATCCTGGCATCACATTTGAAAAGGCAATGAGAGATGAGTAGAAGAACTTGTGCTGCAACATGCACAAGCAAGGTTGACCCTGTCTCTCTGACAATGACTTCATCTATATTTTTATTTTTTTTTTGTTTTTGATTTTTCAATACAAAATAATGCACAAGTTATCTGAGAAAATTCAACCTGATTGTTGTCTGCCATGTTTGTTTTGAATTAGGTTTTTGATCACAACAAATTCCCCAAGATCACAGGTTCAGAAAAGTATAAATGACAGCATACACAATTTTTAAAAAAAATCTGTCATTATGTATGAGGTCTCTCATATTTTCAACTTCAGTGCAATTTAAAAAAAGCTTCTAGTCAGTGACAAGCATTAGCTCCCTCTTGTTTTAGGAGCAGATTAGTCAGTAGAGTTTGAAGAATGTTTTCATTTTGTCTGTGTAACTGTTCATTGACATAGAGTTCAATTCATGACACAGTACCGTTCAGTTAATAGACAAGGGAATTATTATCTCTAACAGATTTGTATACAGATTTCTGCCTCAACTCTCACCTCATTCTGTAAATAGGGACACCTCATTAGTCAAACTCGTCTACAATGGCATTCTCAACAGTATTATTCAGACACTGTTGCCCATATGAACATTTCAAAACTGTACTGGCTAGACATTGCTAAGCCTTTTAAAATGATAGATTTTTTCACTCTCAGATAATGACATCCTTTACAGTAGCCACAAACATATAAACACACATAATTCAATGGGGATTGCACTTCCCTTTGACTCTTAACTCTACTGCATTTTTATGTATAATCACTTAAAAGAAATGACAGAGAAAAACCCCTCCACAGTGGCATAAACAGCTCTGAGGCAGATGTTGAGAAAAAAGTCATTAATTTTAAATTAAACCACTAAGGTTTTTTTATGCAACTATAAAAGTAAAACAACATAATGGTTTAGACCCCACTTGAGGCTTCTCTGTGTATTCTAAGAGCTCCTTTAGCTGCTTAACTCAGTAGAAGAGCTCAAAAAAACTCACATACTGCTTAGCCATTGTGACACTGCCTTCCACTATCACTCTCGGCCCTCTCCTTTCAGACTACTCTTTTGAGATCCTATTGTTCCCATGGGAATTCATGAAAAGACACTCTCACATCTGGGTTCTAACTAAATTTAGATAGCTGTGTTAGCCCTGTGTGACAATTTATTTTTCCCAGGTATGGTCAGTCTTCATGATGTCAGTGGGCAGTATTTATGCTAAGCTTCTGTTCAACTTTTTATGTAATTCAAATTTCATAATATCTCAGACCCCTGTGACAGGGGGAAAGGGACTTCCTTTCACAACAGTCATCAGAAATTAGTTGTAGTTTGTGACATAGTTAATTTCACAATCAACATTTTCTAAAAAAAAAAAAAGTCTCAGATTATTGACCAATCATTGTTTCTTTATGATAAAAAAACTAAATGAAAAAACAAGTTTTCTGTTCAGTATTGCTGTGTTTATCGTTTATGGCCAAGGGTTAATCAATCTGAAAGGACTTTAGAGTAGACATTCAGCTTGAGGCACTATTTTCAGTGGTTTGGGAGTTCCCAGCCTCAGGTATATCTGGCATGGCTCAGGACATTACAGAACAATTCGGTTTCACAGTTGGCATGGGAAAGGGAATACTTGAGAGTCCTACTCCCGTCACCTTGAACAGCTGGAAACAGTAGGAGGGGAGAAAAGGAATTCATGCCTACTTTGCTCAGCTTATTATGAAGTTAACCTTCAATAGCAAAATTGCTTTAACAGTGGAAGGCTAAAGAAACTCTGTGGTAGCTTTTATTTTTTATCCCATTTGCTGTAAATACCACCCAACATACTGCAAGCATGTCACAAATGGAAAAGTGACTTTGATTTATTAAGCCTTTGCTGGACCATGCTTTCTTCCATTTTGTTGTCCTTTCAAACATTTTCATGTCTCTTCAGTCCATCTAAATGCCATGAGGAACAGAAGCCCAACCAGATAGTAGTGTGCATAAGACTTTCTCCTAATAGAATGAGAAATTTGGATTGGCAGCATGCCCTTAAGATTTTAGTGATGGACCTGCAGAAATATGGGGAAACCATTCCAAATGAGATGGCACAATTCTATGTAAAAATTAAACATCAAATTATCAAGTATGTTGCAGTGGGAATTATCAAGTACCTATATAGTGTAGTGGCTAAGGTGTTAAATTTCATACCAGAAGGTTACCAGTTCACTTTTTCCTTCTGACTCGTTTTATGTTACTGACTCACTTAACTTACCAGTGCTTCCATTGAAGCTAATATGTGTAAACAATTGTACTGCATCCTGACATTTTGAATCACCTTAGATAAAGACAACATCCAAATGCACATTATTAGTGATTAATGGAACAATTATTGGAGTCGAATTAGACTGTATTGGCTTAAGCTTCAGAGACTTGTGTGAAAATATTGGCAAATGAATGAATAAGACATTGCAAAGATGACCAGCTCTACTACTCCTAAAGTACATGTAAAACTCAGCTGTAAGAACCTCAGCGTCACCTTATATAATGGAATATGAGGGCATTGGTGACATTTTGAGTTTAGCTTAAGACATTTAAATTTTTATGTTTTCCTAATACCTGATTTCATAATACTACATTTATCCTGCAGCATTTCAGATATTTGCATAACACTTAACATTCCTGTGTTCTCCTGCAGAATAACACCGTGAAGACCTTCAAATCCCAACTTGGTGAGGAGTTGGAAATAATAAGCTAACAATGCGCTCTTCAAATATTTCATTTTAATATCGTCATTAATTTCTTATGATCATTCGGTTCCTACAGTAGCATTGGCTCAATCTAACAAAACAGACCATTTTAGTTTCCTGTTAATGTCAATAAAGGAAATTTTTAATTAATCTGAATTGACTTTCTGGTGTCACTAATATACACTATGCAGAATAACTAAAATCTTAAGTACATTCTCTTTGGTAACATGAGCAGCCAGTCCCCAGTGAAGGCTTTTAGAATCTATTATAAACCGATTTTTTTTTTTGCTTTGTTTTGTTTTTCCTCAGAGTCTTGAAAATTAATTAGAAATAGCTAATTTCCATATTCTTCTCATACAAAGAAGTTTTTCCTTTTCATTTTACAAATTTGTAATTCAGGTTATTAAAAGTTTGCAAACATTTTCATTCTTCACTGAAAGAATCTATCATAAAGATTATTGTATAAGAAATAAAATGTGTTACCTGGTAAGGAGGGAGGGTGGATAGTACAGTGGTGCAGTAGTTAGCACTGCTATACCAATATTCCAGTGTTCTTTCCATGTCTGAGTGTTTTACTTTCTCCAGGTACTCCAGTGTTCCTCCCATAGCCCAAGTTTGTTTGGTTAATTGGTGGTTCCAATTAGCCTCAGTATGCAAACTGGCCTTGCTATAAACTTTCAACGTGTCAAGTTGGTTATTTCCTGCCATGTGCTTAGGATAGGCTTCAGCCCCAGTGACACTTAAGAGTGGTCTAATTGGGTTTAAGTAACAATTGAATAAACAAATAGACAGAGACTTCAAATTAAGAGCAGAGGAAAAAAAACACTATGGAAATAAAAATAACATAAAAACATGAGTCCATAACAAAGCTTTGGCAGAGCGTCATCGGATGTGATATTAAAAACCAAATGGAGATCTATAGAGATTAGTCTGGATTAAATTAGATAAACGTTATTAATCCTAGGGGATATTCAGGTGCATATAGCAACAGAAACATAAAAAACAAGGATACAGACTCACAGGACAAATAATACAGGCAATCAATCCCTTAATAAATAAATAAAGACATATTGTTCTGAAGTTTCAAAATGAACTTAAATAGCGTGTCAGGAGGAAGCATTGAATTAGTGGGCGGAAAAGACCCCCCACAGTCACTTCATACACACTGTGGTAGAATGCACCTATGGTTAAAATTGCTCCAAGAGGGTTGCCTTCTGGAGAGGATGGATGCGATTTTTCTTGATGGCATCCAATTTTGCCATACCACCATTCTTTCAGTATGTCTAGGGTTTGCCACCAGCTCTTCTGTCTTACTCAAGTTGAGGTGCAGGTGGTTCTCCCTGCACCACAAGACAAAGTCCACCAAAACCTTCCTGCACTCTGACTTTTCTCAATATTAATGCAACCTATGGTGGAGCATGGTATTGTGCTGGAAGTCTGTTGTGTAAAGGGTAAACAGGAAGAGAGACAGGACAGTCCCCAGAGGTGCTCCAGTATTACATACAGCCATGAGCTTCACAGACTTGTGTCTGTTGGTGAGGTTGTCTATGATCCAGGACAAGGGTTCTCAAAGTCGGTTCTGGGGGCCCATTGTGGCTTCAGGGTTTTGTTTGAACCAGATTCAAAATCAGTAACAACAACTGGTAACACTGATCTCATTTAATTAGCTGGTATTTGTTCTTCTCTTCTCTTATTCAACATTAAGGAAAGCACAGCAGCATGATTTTTACATTTCTAAGACATTTAGAAATATTTCTATTTTTGCTATAGATTTAAATGAACTCTCTTTTGTTGATTTCATTATATTTTGCCCTTTCTCTCTGCAGTTTGCTCTAAATAATGACAATTAAAAATGAGCAGAGAAGACACCCAGACAAACAACACTGAATCATGAAAGGCTGCAACTACTTTAGCATCAGGCCCATTAATTAGTAAATAATGGATCGACTAAACAATTAGAACACATGAAAAAACAGAATGAAAATCAAGATTAAAATGTTGAAAAGAAATAAAATACATTTTTCCCCACACAACTGCTTAGTACATTTAATAAAAACTTTCTTTGCCAAACTTACTTTTACTAATTTCTATATTGTTCCCAAAACACAGAATCTGGAAAATAACAGTTCACTTAATTAGCCCAGGAGTACAATTAAAAACAGAAGCTGGTTGGAACAAAAACCTGTAGCCACAGAGCGTCCCCAGGTCCGAGTTTGAGAATCCCTGATCCAGGAGATTGTGGGAGCTTCAAGATGCAAAGCCTTGAGCTTTTTTCTTCATTTGATGAGACAGAACGGTGTTAAATGTACTTTGAAAAATCAAAGAACATTATCCTGACTGTGATGAATCTTTAGCTTTAATTTATAGGTTAAAACTAATGTCAGATTTTGAATAGACCAGATCAATAAGGAAATATTATTTTGTGTTTCTTGTGTACATTAAAGTGTTTTGCTTTAAATTAAAAAAAAAAAAAAAAAAAATATATATATATATATATATATATATATATATATATATATATATATATATATATATATATATATATATTTCTAGGTGAATGAAAATGTGTCACTTTTTGCTTTATGGTCTTTAAGCTCTGTTCATTTCAAAATGCCTCCCTTAAAACAACAACAGAAAATTATCTTGTTTCCAGTCCTCAAATAGTAAATATAACATAAACACAACATTCCCCAACTTGCAAGAAATTGACACTCAGTGGCAAGACAGAAGGAACTTAAAGAAGGAACTGACACAGACAGGTGACTAACCTTAGCAAAATTATACTTGGTAATTTGTAAATAGAGTGTCTGTAGGCTGTTATAGGATTTCAAATAGTGTAGTGTATCTTCTAGAATGTGTTACCTGTACTTGGTAATACTGTCAGTTTGGGGTCAATTGATCCAGCTTTTCAGGAAAGTCATTCTGAAGTTGGGACACCTGTGCAAATTGTTTGGTTCACCTTGTAAAGCTTAATTAACTTAATTGTTGCAGAACATTTGTAGTTTGTAACCTATTAATTGTTCCCTGAAGAAGGCCCATTTGTAATATTCTGAAATTTCCTTGTTTTCAGTTCTTGTTAACCTAAACTTTAAATTTAAACCTCTGGCAGTTTACTGCTTACCTTTTCACAATTGTAGGTCATTCATTGCATTTCAACTGCTTAAATTTGATGAAAACCTGGAAAAACCGAGGTTTTCTAAAACCTTTGACTTGTAGCGTATATGAACATCTCTTTTGTAACCCTTGTGGCCTGAATTAAAACAGAACCTTCTCACTGAATGAACTTAGGCAGACATAAAAATGGTCCCTTACATTGTTCTATAAGTAGTACTAGGGTGTTGTACCGTGTTAGCCATTATGAATGTAGAGAAAAGCCAAGCAAAATGACACCTTTTATTGGCTAACTAAAAAGATTACAATATGCAAGCTTTCGAGGTAACTCAGGCCTGAGTTGCCTCGAAAGCTTGCATATTGTAATCTTTTTAGTTAGCCAATAAAAGGTGTCATTTTGCTTGGCTATTGTTCTATAAGAAAAGGCAAATGATACCTTAAAAAGTATGTTGAATGATGGCTGATGGCAGGATTTTAAGCAGTGTATTTGTGGTATAAACTAATCTGTGAATGCAAAGACAAAAGTGTTTGGCAGGTAGAAGAAAGAAAGTTACTTTAATCAAAAAATTAATTCTGTAGTTTCAAAGAGCAATACTAAGCTCAGCAAGGTTGAGACTGTGAACTGCATATCTATATGCTTGCCTGACGTCCTACTCTGTGAATGAAACTACTCGTTTCCAGCTGGCAAAGCTGTTTGAGGATATTGCCAAGTTGCCAAGCATTACCGATGGCATGGTGTCAATGGGGATTATACAAACTGCAAAAGCTAAAAGGCCGTTTCTTCCAGGGTTTCCTATTTTACAACAGCTAATTAAACAATGCTTTAAACCTTGCATGCCAGAAACTAAAAAGGATATAAACATTTCTCCTAAGATATTAATAGCTATATGCTCAATTTGACTATGGAAAATCCTGCACAAGTAACTACATTTGAGAATTTAAGATGGCAACCTTAAGATTTTACAGACGATCCAACATTTTTGCTTGTATTTTGATATTGTTTTTAAAATGTTAAATGGAACAGTTAATTTGACCAATACCTGAAACTTTAATATTTTCCATTTAAAAATACAGTATGTACTTATTCAAAAGTATGGCTTAAAATGTTAATGACTACCAAGGGGACCATTAATATTCTCTTGTCCTCAGTAAAATTTAAATTAAATTAAATGTAATTTAAATTTAATTACATCTTTGCATGTTTGTAAGGTGTTGCCTTTTGCTAAGTTACTCATTAATTTACCTTCAACCCTACCAATTTTTAAAGACTTTATTTTTTAAGCTTTGTTTCAACTTAAATTGTATTTTTAGTGGGGGGGGGGGGGGGGTTGTTTCTGGAGTAGAACTTTTCTTGATATGGAAGAAACTGAACACAACTGCACAGATAGCTCTCTGAGAAAAGAGACGTGTCCACCTGCTCTCCAAATGGATCTGCACCAGCTTTTTTATTTTGTCAGTCAGCGGTGGTTTTGTTAGATTGCTACTTTACAAAAATCTTTGGGTTCAACTGTAGTAAAGAGGTTCTTGCTTCAACTTTAACATTTTATTTAATATCACTAGGGGGCTTTGCCTCCTGCTCGCTTCACTCTCCAACCCCCGTGTTTGGTTTTCCGGATACACACTTTTAAGATTTTTTTTCCTTTGAATTGTTGCTATTTCATTAGTTTCACTTTTATTTCAGAACTTATGTAAAAACAATATTTGGAATCTTTTGAGTCCCAATATGCTGAATCTTTTAAATGAGGTCAGTGAGACATGTGTTTAATGACTTTGTACCATAATTCAGGATAGGTTTCTCTGTTTGGAATTTCAGCACAGCCAAAGCGATCATCAGCAGTTAATATTTTTTTTTGCAAAGTAACCAATAAATGCATGTGAGGTAAACCTCTGGTTTTGAAATTCTCTTGACTTAAACTTCAAAGCCTTACAATATTTACATACTTCTGACATATCACCTGTGTCCACATATTCGGTCTCTATTCGCCTTTTAGGTATTTCTCCGAGTAATAATTTCTCTTTTTTTGCGCTAATGCAAAAAAGACACTGTGGTTTTTTTCTGCTTTCATATTCTGTATCTTGTTCTGCATGTGTTTCGCGCCTACGTTTTTTTTGAGTCTTTTGAATTCCAGTTTTCATTATCTCTAACCTGCTGTGCATGAGTTTGGCCCCTTTGTTTTGTAACCTCTTTATGATGTTTTACTTTGTTTTCTACTCTGTCTTTTATTTCTGACCTCGCTTTGTCCTGCTTTTTTTTAATGACACCTTGTCCGTGGTGATTATTTTCCCTTTTTCGAGTAATAATTTCTGTTTGTTTGCGCTACTGCAATCTTTATTTTCTTTTTTTTATACTTTCTAATTTTCCTACTTTCATATTCTTTAACTTTCTCCACATTTGTATTGCGCAAACGTTTTTTTTTTCAGCCTTTCGAATTCCACTGCTCTCATAATTTGCTCTGCATGTTTATAGCGCCAACGTTTGTGAACATGTTTATGAAGTTCTACTTTGTCTTTTACTCTGTCTTTTAATTCTGAGCCCGATTGGACGTGCTTTATTTCAATTCCACTAGTTACAGGCTGATAATTACTTTCCTTATTTTCTGAATTTGCATCTAGATTATTTTTTTTTTTTTGCTCTTTTTTCTCTCCAACGCTTTTGAGTCTCTTTTTTCTGCGCTGCTTTCTTCTTCGCTTAGTCGCCGACATTTCATTTATAACATATTGTCCTTATATGCTTTATATGCGCTGAGACCCTGGATCTGTGTGTGCTCAAATCCTTCACATGACTGAATGTTTTGCTGCCCCGTTGTCTTATTTGATATTGATTGCAAGTAGGGCGTGTCTTGCAAGAATCTCATGTTCTACATCATCGTGAGACGGTCCTGGGTCAATCTCTTGGCACAATGTCTCATGTTTAAGGTTCTCGCAGGTCTTTTAACTGTCTTCCGTGATCTTAACATGAAGATCACGTTTCGACGCCCTACTGTTTCTCTCCAGGATTTTTTTTTGTAATAGAGAGATGCTACCTTTATACAGTATGCTCTTGCTAAATATTCAGTTATATTAAATATAAAGTATGCAGTATATGTGTGGGTTCACATTTAAAATTTGTTGCTTTTTAGCTGATGTTTTCCTGCTGCTTCGTATCTTCACACCAGAATTTTTGTAGTTTCTTCTCCATGATACTTGGGCTCATCTGCTTTGTCTATTGTACACATTCATTGGCACATCATTTTAAAACAAACTTTGTGTACTTAAGGACTTTATAGTTGATGATAACATGTTTTTCTGATCTATTTGAACTACTTTTTGTCGTATCAATTTCCTGATGCCTAATAAAAAAAATTTTTTGTCTGTTTTATCTTATCTTGGTTCTACTTTATATAAGCAGGTGATAATAATTAATAACCACACCTTTTTTATAATTATTATCTTTAGGAAATTGTTACCAGTCACTGAAAGCAAATATCAATAGCTCTTTCCTGCCGTGGCATTCTGATCAGTTGCAAGATTTAATTCTTGTCTGTCCTCACCAAATATCCCATTTTTTCATCCAAACTAGTTTATGCTTAATATTAAAAACGTATAGAAGATGGAGCATGACTCCAGTTCATTAGGTGTTTCATGTTGAACTAGCAATAGTTATTGATCATAGCACTGTAGTGCGGCATGATTGCTGCATGTTGGGCAGTCATGCTGCTAAAAATATTTCCGTACTTTGCATTTGTGACAATTAATTTGAAATAATTTCTTTCTTAGTCTTATTCCTTTCCTTCTCTGTACAGTTTATATCTTGTATTCTTTGTGATGAGTTTGTTTTTATATATAGTTGTAATGTTGTTTCTCTAGCTTTATGGGGCTAAATAAATAGGTCTCCTTGTGGGCTACATCATAAGACGTTTGTTTATTTCTTCTATGTATAGTGATATAATATTTTCCAGACTTTGGCAGCATCTATAGGAGTGTATCTGTGAGAATAAAATAAAATAACCAGGAGATGGTAAAGTGAAGCAAAAAAAATGGAAGTTGGGAAACTGGGTCAAAGCTAGAAAAAGACAAACAAGAGGGCAAGTAAAATCAAAATCAGAAGTTGAAGTCAAAGTCCTTCCCATGGGCTCACCACCTATGGGAGGGGCCAAGGAGGTCGGGTGCAGTGTGAGTTGGGTGGTGGCCGAAGGCGGGGACCTTGGCGGTCCGATCCTCGGCTACAGAAACTGGCTCTTGGGACGTGGAATGTCACCTCTCTGAAGGGGAAGGAGCCTGAGCTAGTGCGCGAAGTTGAGAGGTTCCGGCTAGATATAGTCGGACTCACCTCGACGCACAGCTTGGACTCTGGAACCAATCTCCTTGAGAGGGGCTGGACTCTGTACCACTCTGGAGTTGCCCCCGGTGAGAGGCGCCGAGCAGGTGTGGGTATACTTATTGCCCCCCAACTTGGAGCCTGTACATTGGGGTTTACCCCGGTGGACGAGAGGGTAGCCTCCCTTCGCCTTCGGGTGGGGGGACGGGTCCTAACTGTTGTTTGTGCGTATGCACCGAACAGCAGTTCAGAGTACCCACCCTTTTTGGAGTCCCTGGAGGGGGTGCTAGAGGGCATACCTTCTGGGGACTCCCTCGTTCTGCTGGGAGACTTCAATGCTCACGTGGGCAATGACAGTGAGACCTGGAAGGGCGTGATTGGGAGGAATGGCCCCCCCAATCTGAACCCGAGCGGTGTTTTGTTATTGGACTTCTGTGCTCGTCACGGATTGTCCATAACGAACACCATGTTCAAGCATAGGGGTGTTCATATGTGCACTTGGCACCAGGACACCCTAGGCCTCAGTTCGATGATCGACTTTGTGCTCGTGTCGTCGGACTTGCGGCCACATGTCTTGGACACTCGGGTGAAGAGAGGGGTGGAGCTGTCAACTGATCACCACCTGGTGGTGAGTTGGCTTCGATGGTGGGGGAGGATGCCGGTCAGGCGTGGTAGGCCCAAACATGTTGTGAGGGTCTGCTGGGAACGTCTGGCAGAGCCCCCTGTCAGAAGTAGCTTCAACTCCCACCTCCGGCAGAACTACGACCACATCCCGAGGGAGGTGGGGGACATTGAGTCCGAATGGGCCATGTTCTGTGCCTCTATTGTTGAGGCAGCTGACCGGAGCTGTGGCCGTAAGGTGGTCGGTGCCTGTCGTGGCGGCAATCCCCGAACCCGTTGGTGGACACCGGCGGTGAAGGATGCCGTCAAGCTGAAGAAGGAGTCCTACAGGACCCTTTTGTCCTGTGGGACCCCGGAGGCAGCTGATAGGTACCGGCAGGCCAAGCGGAATGCGGCTTTGGTGGTTGCTGAGGCAAAAACTCGGGCGTGGGAGGAGTTTGGGGAGGCCATGGAGAACGACTTTCGGACGGCTTCGAGGAGATTCTGGTCCACCATCCGGCGTCTCAGGAAGGGGAAGCAGTGCAGTGTCAACACTGTATATGGTGGGGATGGTGCGCTGCTGACCTCGACTCGGGACGTTGTGGGTCGGTGGGGGGAATACTTCGAAGACCTCCTCAATCCCATTAACATGCCTTCCAATGAGGAAGCAGAGCCTGGGGACTCAGAGGTGGGCGCCCCCATCTCTGGGACTGAGGTCACCGAGGTGGTCAAAAAACTCCTTGGTGGCAGGGCCCCAGGGGTGGATGAGATACGCCCGGAGTTCCTCAAGGCTCTGGATGTTGTAGGACTGTCTTGGCTGACACGCCTCTGCAACATCGCATGGACATCAGGGACAGTGCCTCTGGATTGGCAGACCGGGGTGGTGGTCCCCTTCTTTAAGAAGGGGGATCGGAGGGTGTGTTCCAACTACAGAGGGATCACACTCCTCAGCCTCCCTGGAAAAGTCTATTCAGGGGTCCTGGAGAGGAGGGTCCATCGGATAGTCGAGCCTCAGATTCAGGAGGAACAGTGTGGTTTTCGTCCTGGTCGCGGAACAGTGGACCAGCTCTATACCCTTAGCAGGGTCCTGGAGGGTGCATGGGAGTTTGCCCAACCAGTCTACATGTGTTTTGTGGACTTGGAAAAGGCATTCGACCGTGTCCCTCGGGGAATCCTGTGGGGGGTACTCCGAGAGTATGGGGTACCGGCCCCCCTGATAAGGGCTGTTCAGTCCCTGTACGATCGGTGCCAGAGCTTGGTCCGCATTGCCGGCAGTAAGTCGAACCCATTTCCAGTGAGAGTTGGACTCCGCCAGGGCTGCCCTTTGTCACCGATTCTGTTCATAACTTTTATGGACAGAATTTCTAGGCGCAGCCAGGGCGTTGAGAGGGTCCGGTTTGGTGGGCTCAGGATTGGGTCACTGCTTTTTGCAGATGATGTTGTCCTGTTTGCTTCATCAGGCCGTGATCTTCAGCTCTCTCTGGATCGGTTCGCAGCCGAGTGTGAAGCGGCTGGGATGAGAATCAGCACCTCCAAATCCGAGACCATGGTCCTCAGCCGGAAAAGGGTGGAGTGCCCTCTCAGGGTTGGTAGCGAGATCCTGCCCCAAGTGGAGGAGTTCAAGTATCTCGGGGTCTTGTTCACGAGTGAGGGAAGAATGGAGCATGAGATCGACAGGCGGATCGGTGCGGCATCCGCAGTAATGCGGGCGCTGCATCGGTCTGTCGTGGTGAAAAAGGAGCTGAGCCGCAAGGCGAAGCTCTCAATTTACCAGTCGATCTATGTTCCTACCCTCACCTATGGTCATGAGCTATGGGTAGTGACCGAAAGAATGAGATCGCGAATACAAGCGGCTGAAATGAGTTTCCTCCGCAGGGTGTCTGGGCTTTCCCTTAAAGATAGGGTGAAAAACTCAGTCATCCGGGAGGGGCTCAGAGTAGAGCCGCTGCTCCTCCGCATCGAGAGGAGTCAGATGAGGTGGCTCGGGCATCTGATCAGGATGCCTCCTGGACGCCTCCCTGGTGAGGTGTTCCGGGCACGTCTAACCGGGAGGAGGCCCCGGGGAAGACCCAGGACACGCTGGAGGGACTATGTCTCTCGACTGGCCTGGGAACGCCTTGGGATTCTCCCGGAAGAGCTAGAAGAAGTGGCCGGGGAGAGGGAAGTCTGGGCATCTCTGCTCAAGCTGCTGCCCCCGCGACCCGACCTCGGATAAGCGGGAGACAATGGATGGATGGATGGATGGAAGTCAAAGTCAAAAACCAGATCAAAAACTGAGAAATGAATCTGGACACTAGAGCCTACTTAGAATTGAAACTAATTGAAGCTAACTGCACTAGAATTCAAGTTAAAGGAGTGTTATCCAACAAGGGATAATGTCTAATTTCTAACTGCCATATTTATAGCATCACATCCCATAACATCATTGATATGTTGAACGTGGCCCCAGTCCCAAAGGTATCACGTCCTGGTGACTTGAATGACTTCAGGCCTGCCGCCCTGACTTCACATGTGATGAAGACCATGGAGCGGCTGCTGCTTCACCACCTGAGGCCACAGGTCCGCCACACCCTCGACCCTCTGCAGTTAGCATACCAGGAGAAGGTGGAAGCGGAGGATGCCATCATCTATATGTACTTTCTCCATTCCTGTTCAGCCTATATACATCGGACTTTCAATACAACTTGGAGTCCTGCCACATGCAAAAGTTCGCTGATGACACTGCTATCGTGGGCTGCATCAGGAGTGGGCAGGAGGATGAGTATAGGAACCTAATCAAGGACTTTGTTAACACTATGCTGCAAGATGCTGCAGATGTTCTATCACACAGTTGTGGCGAGTGCCCCCTTCTACGCAGTGGTGTGCTGGGGAGGCAGCATAAAGAAGAGGGACACCTCACGCCTGGACAAACTGGTGAGGAAGGCAGGCTCTATTGTAGGCACGGAGCTGGACAGTTTGACATCTGTGGCAGAGCAACGGGCGCTGAGCAGGCTCCTGTCAATCATGGAGAATCCACTGCATCCACTGAACAGTATCATCTCCAGACAGAGGAGCAGCTTCAGCGACAGTGCTGTCACTGCCCTGCTCCTCTGACAGACTGAGGAGATCATTTCCCCCCCACAGTATGCGACTCTTCAATTCTACCTGGGGGGTTAAACGGTAACAATATACAAAGTTACTGTCTGTTGTACCTGCATTTTTATCACTCTTTAATTTAATATTGTTTTTTTATCAATATGCTGCTGCTGGAGTATGTGAATTTCCCCTTGGAGATTAATAAAATATCTATCTATCTATCTATCTATCTATCTATCTATCTATCTATCTATCTATCTATCTATCTATCTATCTATCTATCTATCTATCTATCTATCTATCTATCTATCTATCTATGTAATGTACATCATTGCAGGACATGTGTATGGTTTGAGAAGATTTGATTGATCAATCAATTAATTAGTTATCAGTGTTGCCTTTGGCAATGCCAGTAATTCATTAAAAAAAAATAGTAAGTCGGACAGGTTGAGAGCAATGAGCTGAATAGAGAGCATAGAACTGGAGCTGACATTGTTTTTTTTTTTTAAATAAAAGATTAAACATTTTGTCATTCATTGGTTTCTTAGGTATATATAAGCCTATCCTTTTTGGTTGACTGTTGGTACAAAGTTTTGTCCATTTTACTTGCTAAGTTATGGGTCTTTGTTAGAACCAAATATTTAATTAGTACCATGAGAAGATAGCTCTGGGACGTTACTTGGTGATTTTATCAGATAGGTGTAGAGGCTGCATTCCAAAGAGGCTGTGTTAGGAGGACTGAAATTCTTTAGATAATATTAAACATGTCTTTCAGCAACTTCTTAAGCCAAGGGCTTTTGTTCTTTACATGGCAAATTGTTTAGTGCCAGTCTGTCCTATGCTACTACGCTGCATAAACAAACAAATAAAATGGGAATAAAATAACCCATTTTCAGTTTGCTATGAAATGATCAAACAACCCCTAAAAGCAGATTCTGTGCAATAAAAAAACACCATAAGCAATCTAAGACACATACATAAAACCTGTTAATTGTTATAAGCTGCAAGTAACAAAACTGGATTAATGTGTAATGTGTGTAACCAATGACAAACAATGTGAACTAAGTTTCTTCTCTCAGTATTCCCAGCAAGTGTTCTTGATAGAATAAAACCAATAATACAAAATGTGTGCTCCTCTGCTTTCTCTTCAAATGGAGCAGTCTGCATGCATACAACATTTGACATTTGCCTCTACGTAATGTATATATCAACCACCAAGGCCATGCCTCCCTGTCAGAGACATTAGTATGAAGGGTGGAGAAAAGCTCCAGTTGAAAAGAGCAAATAGAATAAGCTGCTCTCTCACTGAACTGAATATTGTTTGCTTTATTAAAGAAAATAGAATTTATCCAAGCAAAAATAAAAATAGCCTGTTCCAGTTAGTAACTTTTAAATATTTATGACCTTTTAGAGGATATTCTAAAAAAATCCTGCATTGTTGCACAGATTTGCCTAAAGAAACACAACTTAGTCTGGACAGATGCAAATTTTTAAATTCAGTTTTAAATACTTGTCTTGTAATACATATTTAAATAGAGATTTACAAATAAACTGACAGCCCAATTATAGGTATTTAGAAATCTGTCAAGCTTTATTGGGCTGAATGGCCAGCTTTATTTAGAACTGTTGTTACATTCTTAGAATCTATTAATATAATGACAGAAAATGAATGTAATACATAGTGTGTGTGATAATAACACTTATTTTAGTTTTCAGAAAGTAAAGTAGGGCCTAGTGTATTTATCAGAAGACACTTGTGTCAAACCCCTGTTATTCCCATGGTTAGATATGTCTAAGAGTATGTGCGCCATTGTCCTGTGAAAAAACTTGTTGGCCTCATCTATTAATTGTGTGTAAAACAAATGTGTGCAAAACAGAATTTTCAGGGAGCAGTCTGCATTTATAAATTTTTTATAGCAGGTCATGAATTCATATGACTATTGACAACATATATGTTGCATACACGCACAGCAAAACATGAGCATAGAGGACCGACTTTTTTTCCATGTAATCCCGTTTGGCACTTTATTGTTAAAAAACATTGTGAAAAAAGGTGATAAATCAAAATTGAAGCAGTTCATTATTTGACTCTTCCAAAAAACTGATTTTAATGGTTTAATTACCGGCCATAAATTATGATTTAGAGCTGAATGCCTATGATTTCAAACACCATCTGTGCAGTTGATTGCAAACATATTAGTAATAAAACACCTTCCTATTATGTGATTGGATGGATGATAAAATTATTCCCCAAGGTATTTTACAAAGTCAAGATACATAAAATATGTGTGGAGGTTTTAAAGACTTCAAAAATCTTAATGGAACCATTTCAGTTTCTGCCTCTGAATTTATTTTTATAATGTGTTTTATGCCTGTGACGTCCCTCATTCCTTACGATCACTGTTCAAACAGCAGATCATGGTAATCCTTCTCTTTTTCCTTCTTCTAATGAATTGTTGCCTTGTAACTGGATTTAACATTAACATGAAATACATGGGAGAACTTACAACTGTGCTAATATTTCTTTTTGCTGTTTTGTAAATGCTTACTAAACTTTTTATGTTATTATATTGTAAAAGCCCATTTCTTAAAGTGTAAAATTAACAATCACAATAAATGATAAAGAATCAGTGTCTATGAAACATTATAAGGCAGAGACATGCCTTACTAACTTTTTGAAACAGCTTGACATATTTTGTGCCACAGATTCAAAATAAAACTAACTAAATAAACTTAAACTGACAATACAGCAATAGTCTCCTCCATTTCAATCACATGTAAAAGTGTCACCTTCTTTCTAGTACTTCGAAGTAAGCAAAATGTAAAAAATGCCAAAACTGAAATGAACTGTAGTTTGATACCTGCAAAATGCCTGGGTTTTCTTTGAGAAATCCAGTGTCCTCTCATGTTTCCTCAAAAAAAAAAATCAAGTTAATTGATAAGTCAAAATTGACCCTGCCATGAGCTGGTGTCTCCTCTGGGGTTTGGGCCTTGCTTTTGGTTTGATGCTACTAGCATCTTGACCCCTCATCCATTAATCCATACTGTACAAGCACGTTTAGAGAACAGTAACAATATTGCAAATCAAAATAAAAAAATGAATAAATAAACAAGTAGCTACAGAGGAATGTCGACTGTATATCCTAAAATAAAAAAAAAAACTATTTTGACACACATATGCAGTAGTAGTTTATTTGTTCCCAAGGGCAAATTAAGACTTTACAGAAGCTCAAGAAAAAGTTGTGATGTATTGACAGTTTTCAGTGTTTTGTTTATTTATTTCATTTCCAATTTTTGGGTAACAAAACTCTGATCTTTCAAATTATTTGTGATGCTTCCAAAATTGTTGCACAAGTATTCCAACTTCAGCCCCTTCATTTTTTTCTTCTCTTTTTTTTCTATTTCTCTGATGTAATTTATTTCAGACTGGAAACATGAGATTAATAATCATGTTTAAGAGATGGTGGTCCTTCTCTTACACCACTTTTCACTAACACCAGGAACCTGGACAAGGCTAATGGCCTCTTTCCAGGTGTTTTTCCATCACAATAAAGTAATCCAAAGGATGTGTTTGCGGTAGATCTTTTATATCAAACATACCTGCCTACTTGCTTATGAGGGGAATTAATGCAGTGCTAATGTTGATTTTTACTTATTTTTAAATTCTTATGTTTTTCCTATGTCCTGTTCTGTGCTGCACACAAGGCCCCTTTCTTCCAACCTCTTTTATATTTGACAGTATAGTTTATGATTACAGTCCGAAGATCAAGATAAATGCCGTCATTAGCCTAAAGCACGTTACATTCTTAACATGTTTCAGGAGTACAGTCTATTTTTGACTCCGTTTTTCAAAAATAGAGTAAGTAATGCGCAACACACAACTGACTTAAACATACAGAGCTAGAATTTACAAATAGCACCCATAGCCACAATGTTTCTTCAACTAAATGACTTACAGTACAATCTACATCACAGTATTGGTTGAAATCAATCGCAGGCGACAGTATCAGTATGGCTTTGTTCTCCCATCTCCATAGATTCCAAATAATAAGCTGAAGAGAACTATGAAATTTCATGGATGATTCTTGGAAACTACAAAATAGTATTGGTAATAAAACAGTAATCAGTCTTAACCTGGTCCTTGTTTATTATAATAAAACAACACTATTCTTGTGTTGTTAGGGTGTAGTACAGTTTTAAAAGTACTTCGGATTCCTCATAGATTGTGTATAAGTATGATCTTTTCTATAACACAATATTTTACTGAATCTCATGGTATTTGTTTATTAGCATGAGGATTTAAGAATAAAAATCTTTTTATTTTATGAAGATTTAATAAATGTGGTGTATTACATTTCACTGAGGTAATAATACAGCTTTAAATTGGCCAGTAAATCAATGTATGGCAGCAGAGCATGCAAGCCAAGAGGACCAGTCTTGAACAGAAGCGTGGCGCTGGCAGAGACACACTTTCAATCCCTATTAGCCAGCCAAAACAGAAATTCTGAATGTGAACATATTGAACGTATCTAGTGTTAGGCAATTTCCTTTTAGTATGGCATCTTTTTCATTTTTATTTTGATGTTGAAATAACAAACCTTCACTGTACAAGTTAACTAACTTGCAAGGTTAACACATTTTATATAAAGCAAAGTGCATTCAATAGAGATAGCTTAGAGTTTGGACTCCATTAGACATGGATGTGTTGCTGTGAGCTAAAAGAGATCACCATGGGTGTGAAGAGGAGCAAGACCTTTCAGACTGCTATGCTTGTTTGAACAGAGGGACAAATTCAATCCTACAAAATATAAATTGAAGCACTGAAGAGATTACTAAAAGTCTTTCCTTAAGGATTTAACACAAAATAGACAATGGCTGCAAATGTCAAAACACATATAAATCTTGCTATTAAAACAGCAAGTTCAAAAAATTCAAAACCTTAAGTCAATTTCAAAATTCTTAGTTATTCCTTAATATTTGTTTTTGTTTTCCCTTACTATTGCAATGGTTTGATGTCTTGCTGATGATGTCACCATATTTTTACATTATGAAGTTACCTATGAAAATTGTCTCAAAGGAAAACATACATGGGAAAATATCAAACGAAATGGTGACATGACAACATCACCAAAACTAAATGAAAATACTTCAAAAACTAAATGAAAAATAATTTTAACAAAAAATGTAATTGATAAGGGATCAAATTTTTCCTATAGAATTCTTGATACAGATAGATCAAGAGTGTGTATTAAGAAAACAGGAATACAGCTGAAAAAGGAAGGAACTGGGTTATAGTCTATAATTGCGGCCTGGGAAAGCAGACTGATGGAGAACAACAACAACATTTATTTATATAGCACATTTTCATACAAAAAGTAGCTCAAAGTGCTTTACATAATGAAGAGAAGAAAAATAAAAGACAAAATAAGAAATTAAAATAAGACAACATTAGTTAACATAGAAAGGAGTAAGGTCCGATGGCCAGGGTGGACAGAAAAAACAAAACAAAACTCCAGAAGGCTGGAGAAAAAAATAAAATCTGTAGGGGTTCCAGGCCACGAGACCACCCAGTCCCCTCTGGGCAAAACCTAGAAAGATAGGAGTACCACTCTGGTAACCCTTTTTAAAAACAAGAACAGAAAAGACAGCTGTCAAAATGATTCAAAACAAAAATAGCATCCTCTCTCTCTCTAGGAACTCTGGACTTTTCACAGTTCAGTTTAACATCAGATGCCACTTTCCATGAGCAGGCTTCCTATCTAGGGCTGGTTTCAGAAGAGAATTGGCCTTCTCTGGGCAATAGGTCGGGGTTAGGCATCCTCATTTGGTGTCTTTGCCTGGCTAAGAAGGAGAAAATATTGATAGCGTTAGCACTCCATTTCATCCTGGAGTGGAAGTACATTCCTCACCAGAGCCAGGAAGATGGTCCCCAGGCGTGCATGTGTGACAAGACCCTATGATCAGTCCACTGTACTTGAACATTGTGTTATTAAGAGTTCAAGTCATCTTGAGCTTCATATGTACTAAAACATTATTAATGCTGTTACACATCAATAATATCAAGGAAAGCGAGGTGCTCTGTTGGACTGAAAGTAACAAGATTTACCCTTAATCAGCACCATTGATTCACTGGCTACTTCTAAAATTATCAGAACAACAAAACTAAAACAGTTGGACAGAAAAATACCAAATTCGAAACTGTAGCCTGTTATGAGATGGCAATTTGCTGATTAATTTTTCAGTCAAATCGTTCAAGGGAAAGAGGCACTCTAGAGGAACCTTCAAATACCATAATTCTATAATTAATTATGAATACTTCTCATCAACTGCTATCGTAATGATCTATTTTATGATCAGAAAAATCAGCATCAGAGCAGTAAACAATTACTGAAATGTTATAGAATGATTCAATTATAAGTATATAATTATATACAGTAGTACTAGGGTGTTGTACCGTGTTAGCCATTATGAATGTAGAGAAAGGTCAAGCAAAATTACACCTTTTATTGGCTAACTAAAAAGATTACAATATGCAAGCTTTCAAGGCAACTCAGGCCCCTTGATGTAATCTTCTCTGAAGAAGGGGCCTGAGTTGCCTTGAAAGCTTGCATATTGTAATCTTTTTAGTTAGCCAATAAAAGGTGTCATTTCGCTTGACTTTTCTCTATAATTATATAGAATTATTCAAGCATAAAAGTCTTCAGGATACTCAAGTTTTCTACTCGCATTCTAGTGGCTTATGTGTGAGTTAATTCTGCAATTCTAAATTTACCTTGTTTGAATATACTGAATGTTTGTCTAAGCAATGAACTGTCATCTCACCTTAACTGGCTCTTGCCTTGGGCCAAGTGCTGCTAGGATAGTCTGTGGCCCCCATGATACTAAATTAAATTTACTTTTGTGAAAATATGTTATGAAATGTCTTCAAAGCCTAATCAAAAACAAGAAAAAATGCTGGAAAACATAATGTCTATCCTTCTTTGGAATGTCTCTATAGGCAAACTTTGGAGAGATAATAGTCTTTGGAAGATAAGTTGTCCTCCATAATTAATTCACTCTATGGACCTGATGAAAGAAATCTTTGCCATTCGCAGCTTTACAGGAAGAGGCTATTTTAACAGGAAAACACCTTAGAGAATAAAATTTTGCAAAATGGACTTCTGACATTTGAACCATGGCAATCAATTACAAAGGTCAAGAGTCGTTAGCTAAAGGGATGCCGTTAATGATGATAAGTAGAGATGTCGTACACCTCTGGAAGCTTCATGTCCTGGGGCCTCTTCGCAGTAGGGATAAATTCCATTGGTGTGGCTCTTTGAAATCTTAACAAAACGCAAATAACTTCAGAGAGGAAGTAGAGCTATTATCTTGTGACATGCGGTGCAATGCCAGTTGGCACATCACACATGTGAGAATAAAAGAAAGGCGAGGATGTGTTTTCCTTTCCTGACGTCCAATTTATAAAGAGCAGGGCGCCTCATCAAAGCCCTTCATGTTTCTGATTACAGTGCTTTCCAAAAACTCCACATGGAGTAATAACTGAGGCAATGGCAATGACAGACTCATAAAAAAGGAAAAAAATTAAAAGGGACTATGTATGTAATTGAAGAAAAAGTACTAGGATACCACGGTGCTCCTTGTGCTTATTTATTCAACTGCGATGCTGGATGTTTTACTCTGTCCAGATCACTCTGGTATTTTTTTTTTTACTTTTGTTCAATTGGCGCATCATCAGTGGTGTAAGACTGAACAAGGAGGAGCCAGAATTCTGATTTAATCTTAGGGCTCTGGGGCACTAATTCAGTAGAAAACGTTTACTAATAGGACAGTTTAAAGTGATACCTTGGGGATGCAAGGGGTTTTTGGGACAAATTAGGCTATTTATTATAATGAAGTTCAGCCCGGACCCAAACAGACACTGAGGCAGACAAGTCCCAAAGGCACACGTTTATTTTCTGATTCTGCCCTTTACAGCACCGCACACAGTGGCCCAATCAGCTACAACAGCTCAGTCCTTTCCTTTTCTCTCTCTCTCTTCTTTATTCTTCTTATTCTCAGCCACCTTCACTCCTCCACTCACAAGCTCTGTCCTCTGCTTCCTGACTCCGGCTCCTTGAATGGAATGAGGTGGCCCCTTTTATGTTTCACCCAGATGTGCTCCAGGTGCACCCTGACGATTTTCCTGCTGCACTTTAATGTATGTCCAGGTGCCCCCTGGCAGTGGCCACGGGTTCTCTCGGGGTTGAGCTACCAAGCTGTTTTCCTGTGGCCCTTACGCCAACCAGGGCGACTGCCCTCTTGTGTCCCAGGGAAAATATTGTTTCTCTCCCAGTCCATATATATATATATATATATATATATATATATATATATATATATATATATATATATATATATATATATATATATATATATATATATATATATATATATATACAGTATATATATATATTGTTGTGTGGCCATGGTCCTTGCCAGAGGAGCAAGTGTGGCCAGTACAATACCTTCCCCAGGAAGCTAGATGGCAACCCCCCTGGGTTGCAGCTGTGCCTCGGACTCACGCAGGGCTTCATGGGAGTTGGAGTTTGGTACAGCCTTGTTGAGATCCGCAGGCGCCACCAGGGGGTGATGCAGCTGGATTTGCTGAGCCCTTATGGGCAGTTCTTCCGCAACACCGGAAGTGCTGCCGGAATTTAAGTCATCAAGCACCTGGAGCACTTCCAAGTGTATTATAAAAGGAGCCAGTAGCCTCTACTCCGGAGGCCAGAGTTGGGAGGAGGATGACGAAGCTTACGGAGGAGGAGTGGAGGAAGAATAAGAGACATAGAAGTATAGTGTGGAGTTTTGCTTGTGGGGACTGTGTTGCGCCTGTCTGTGTCGGGTCGGCACTCATATAGCACCTTTCAGTCACAATATATATATATATATATATATATATATATATATATATGATTACATGCTCATATAATCCCATTTGGGCTCTTAATCATTTTGGTTAGTAAGGTAATATTTATATATTTATATTTTAAATATAAAATATAAATATAAATATTTATATTTTATATCCAACGATGCCAACAGGTGAGAGGACAAGTTAGTAATGTGATGTAACAGAGATTTCAGTTTACTGGTTATTGGAGTGGCACAGTGGTTAGTATTGCTGGCTCATCATGTACTTTGGCCTCTTTCTACATTCAAAAGACATGCAGACTTAGCTAGTAACCCTAAATTGGCCATCTGGGTATATGTTTTAGTATGTCCTGTGAAGAACTGGCACACATTTGGTATTTGCTGCTTACCTTATGGCCAGTGCAACCCATAAGTCTTTCATTAAAAAACCGCCTTCACAAAATAGATTGAAGAACAGATTATGTGGATGAATTATCCCATATTAAACTCTGGATGTAGTTTGTAGTGTGTTGGGTAGTACTGTGATCTGTAAAAGGCACTACATGAAATGCTTGTTAGGATGGTAAGATAATTGACATCTTTTGGTGTGAATTTGTTATGATGCCTGGGATGCTTGCAGCAGTCACACTGGCCCTTGAACCCAGGAAATCGAAGTCACAAACTGAGGATGAATTGGGCAACCAGGACATAACACAGAAAGAGTTGGATGCAAAAGACATATCATGTAATTTTCTAACCTACTTAATGAGATCAGGGTGGCAAGGGTGGCGATGGAGCCTATTCCATCTAGCACAGGGCACAACTCAGGAACACACCCAGGACCTTGTACCAGTCCATCACAGGGCAAACCGACACAAACTCACACTCATAGGTCAATTTTGCATCACCATTTCACCTAACGTGCATGACTTTGGACAGTGGGAAATAACTGAAGTACCCAGAACAAACCCATGCAGACACAGGGAGAACATACAAACTTCACACTGGGAGAACAAAAGATGTACGTAAGCCCCAGTATCCTTACTACAAGGTAGCAACACTACTGCTGATCCATTGTGGCATCCAGGTACAAAATTGCTTTGTGCATATTTTCATCATCAAAGTACAAAAAAATGTAGTGCAAAAATCTTTTCTGTGAGGTGATTAAAAAGTCATGTAAATAATGTCAATTATAAATAATGCTAATAAATATTGCCAATAAATTCAAAGATGAAATTGAACCTTTATCTCTGTTCTCCAGTGCTCTCTCTCTCTCTCTCACAATCTTGCCTTACTCTGCTCACCCATCTCCTAGGTATACTCATTGGGGCCATGGCCCTAGCACAAGTAGTCCTCATCAACTAAGTCAGTCCCCAAAGGAACATCTCTGGAAGGGTTTAGGAATGGGTTGCCTTGAGTGTTATGCTGTCTTGTAAATAGCAGGAACAAACTGGGCCCTTCTAAAAAAGATCTAAGGCAGACTCCAAGGTGTAATCTTGAGTAAGCAAAAAAGTGACAGCAGAAACCAAAAACTGAGTAGCTCTTCTGTCTAGTTCTTTAGAACAACTATGCTTTCAGTTACACACTTTTGTTTCTGTGCCAGATAAGCCTAGACAGATAAGTGGTGGCTGGATCAGAATTTGAAAAAAAGAGTCTGGAATATGCAATCTGCTGTGCTACTGTTCCAGCATGATTGACTGAAATAAAACAGCCTAGATATGTACAAATTAATGTGAGGAAATCATGGATACTCTTTGCTAGTCAAATTTATCGTGCTTTATTTTTCATTTCTACTGTCATTTGAGTCAGTTCTCTGTCAAACCCCTAATTGTGGTTAGTGTTCTCATAAAAGGATTACAGAGTACAAGTGAAATGTTAAAGAGAGTAAAAGAAGCAGGAACTGGGTGAAAAGAACTGACTTGTTTGCAGAAATAGATTAAATCCAGACCAAACACTTTTTACTTTCTCCTAGACAAAATACTGCTGTCTACAGAGAATCTGGAGCCTGACACAATGTGTACATTCTGGGGTAAATGTTTCCATTTTTAAGTAAACAAGGCAGGATTAACTCGAGGTCCCCAGGGCTTTTCCCATGAGCTCAGAGTGAAGGCGTCACCCAGGATGAGCTTGTTTATTGAATAATTCATAAGATTTCCTTATTTTTGTAAATGTAGTTAGATTACCTATAAGGAAACCTGAAGGTTACATATTGCCTGTTAGCCCAGTAATTTATTGTTGAGTTCTTGATTTTTGGCTGAGAAGAGGCTAGAGAGAGTGCTAGATGGTAGAAGCCGAAAGTTCTTTGGAGATGTGTCTGTTGGTTCTGGTATTTCTGTAATTGGGAAGTTTGGAGTTGAGTGGAAATAATAATAATAATAATAAAAATATTTATTTGTATAGCACATTTTCATACAAAAAGTAGCTCAAAGTACTTTACATAATGAAGAACAGTAAATAAAAAAAAATATAACAACATAAGAAATTAAAATAAGACAATATTAGTTAACATAAAAAAAAGAGTAAGGTCCGATGGCTAGGGTGGACAGAAAAAACAAAAAAAAAACTCCAGACGGCTGGAGAAAAAAATAAAATCTGCAGGGGTTCCAGGCCACGAGACCGCCCAGTCCCTTCTGGGCATTCTACCTAACATAAATGAAATAGTCCTCTTGTGTCTAGGGTTCTTACGGAAGAACTTGATGATGGACATGCAGACTTCTGGCTTTTAATTCTTCACTGTTGGAACATCCTGGTGCTTTGAGTAGAAGCCACCACCAAAAGGACACCAGAAAAAGAAACAGAAGAGAGTGTAGGGGTTAGTACAGATTTTAGAGCTACCATGGATAGTTATTATAATGAATTGGATATACAGAGTATCAGGATTAAATTAAAGTGAAGTTATGAGAAGGCCATGTTAAAATAATGTGTTTTCAGCAGTTTTTTGAAGTGCTCCACTGTATTAGCCTGGTGAATTCCTATTGGTAGGCTATTCCAGATTTTAGGTGCATAACAGCAGAAGGCCGCCTCACCACTTCTTTTACGTTTTGCTCTCAGAATTCTAAGGAGACACTCATTTGAGGATCCGAGATTATGATTTGGAATATAAGATGTCAGACATTCTGATATATAAGATGGAGCGAGATTATTTAAGGCTTTATAAACCATAAGCAGAATTTTAAAGTCAATCCTGAATGACACAGGTAACCAGTGTAGTGACATAAAAACTGGAGAAATGTGCTCAGATTTTCTTTTCCTTGTTAGGATTCTAGCAGCTGCATTCTGCACTAGTTGCAAACGATTTATGTCTTTTTTGGGTATTCCTGAGAGGATTGCGTTACAGTAATCTAGTCGACTGAAAACAAACGCGTGAACTAATTTCTCAGCATCTTTCAATGATATAAGAGGTCTAACTTTTGCTATGTTTCTTAAGTGAAAAAATGCTGTCCTAGTGATCTGATTAATATGCGATTTAAAATTCAGATTACAGTCAACAGTTACCCCTAAGCTTTTTACCTCTGTCTTGATTTTTAATCCTAATATATCCTGTTTATTTCTAATAGCCTCATTGTATCCATTACTGTATTGCCAATCACTAAGATTTCAGTTTTCTCTTTATTTAGCTTGAGAAAGTTACTATTCATCCATTCTGAAATACAAGTCAGACATTGTGTTAGTGAATCGAGAGAATCGGGGTCATCAGGTGCTATTGATAAATATAGCTGTGTGTCATCAGCATAGCTGTGGTAGCTCACGTTGTGCCCTGAGATAATCTGACCTAATGGAAGCATGTAGTTTGAGAAGAGCAGCGGACCCAGGATAGAGCCTTGTGGAACACCATATTGGATATCATGTGTCCTTGAGTTGTAATTACCTCAACTAACAAAGAAATTTCTCCCTGCCAGGTAGGATTCAAACCAATTTAAGACACTACCAGAGAGGCCCACCCATTGACTAAGGCGATTTCTAAGAATATTATGATCAAAGGTGTCAAATGCAGCATTCAGATCTAGAAGGATGAGAACAGATAAATGGCCTCTGTCTGCATTTACCCGCAAGTCATTTACTACTTTAACGAGTGCAGTTTCCGTGCTGTGATTTGTTCTAAAACCTGACTGAAATTTATCAAGAATAGCATGTTTATTGAGGTGGTCATTTAACTGCATAATGACTGCCTTCTCTAAAATTTTACTTAAGAAAGGTAGGTTAGAGATGGGTCTAAAATTTTCAAGAACAAAGGGGTCAAGATTATTTTTCTTAAGTAGGGGTTTAACCACAGCAGTCTTGAGACAGTCTGGGAACAACCCCGTATCTAATGACGAATTTACTATGTCAAGAATATTATCAATTAGCACGTCCAATACTTTTTTGTAAAAATTTGTTGGTATTGGGTCAAGGGCGCAGCTGGAGGGTTTCAGTTGAGAAATTATTTTATGTAAATCAGGTAAAACTGTCCTAGTGAAAGAGTTTAATTTGTTTACAACGGAATACTAGGGCTTAGGAGGATCCTTAGTGTTGGGGAGATATACTATGTTATTTCTAATATCATTAATTTTTTGATTGAAAAATACAGCAAAAGCCTCACAGGTTTTACTGGAAGTACATAGGAGGCATTCCTTTGAGTTGCCTGGGTTTAGCAAACAATCAATTGTCGCGAATAAGACACTAGGATTACTAGCATTGTTATTTTTAATCTTAGAGAAATAGCAGCGCCTCTCAAGACGGATTGTGTTATTGTATTCTGTTATTTTAACTTTTAATATTTCATAGTGGATGGTTAGTTTAGTCTTCCTCCATTTACGCTCAGCTCTACGGCATGTTCTCTTTAGATCAGACACTCTTTGGGTCTTCCATGGTATAACAGTGCTAGAAGATTTTTTAACTGTCTTTACAGGTGCAACTAAGTCAACAGCAGCCCTCACTTTAGTATTAAATCTTCCACCTTATTATTTACATTATCCTCACTATTATAGTTGGCACTATAAAAAGACTGATTGCTTAGAATGTTTGTAAGTTTTAAAGCTGCTAATGAGTCAAAGAAGCTTTTTTTAACAAAATGCTTCTCATGATTGTTTTCTAACATTATTTCTAAATTAAACAGTAGAAGAAAATGGTCTGATAGACCAATATCAATGATTTGCTTTATATCAACTTTTAGTCCTTTGGTAATTACTAAGTCAAACATATGACCTGCTTTATGTGTAGGCTGATTAACGAGCTGTCTCAAATCAAAAGAGTCCAGGATGTTCATGAATTCTTTTACTTTTTGGTCACACTGGTTATCTAAATGAAAATTTAAGTCGCTGACTATTAAGAGCGTGTCATAGTTCATAATTAAAATTGACATTAAGTCAGAGAATTCCTCAAAGAAAGATGCGTTGAATTTAGGAGGTCTATACATGGATAATACTAGAACATGAGAATCTCCATGAATAACAATGGCGAGATACTCAAAGCATTTGAATTTACCAAAACTGACATCTTTACATTTTAACCGGCTCAAGTAAATGTTTGCTAAGCCGCCACCCTTCTTTCCTTGGCGATCTGCACGAGTAAAACTGTAATACGGAGGCGCAGATTCGATTAAAACAGCCGCGCCATCTGAGCTAAGCCACGTTTCACTTAATGCAATGAAATCAATTTTTCTATCACTAATAAGATCGTTGATAAAAAACATCTTGTTAGTTAAAGCTCTAACATTTAATAGTGCCATATTTAATGTTTCGGAGGGGCAGAGATGAATACTATGTGCGTTATTGATATTAAGTACAGGAACTAAGTTATTTATATATATATACACGCTCTGTGTGTATTTTTTGTTTAATCTATAGTCTGTTTTTATAGTTTTAATACATTGTTCATCTAAAGTAGTAATTTTAATTAAATTATTGGTGTTTATGCCGTATTACCTAGATTTTCTATGTGCATTGATATTGGTTATTAGAGTATTAATGTTGAGCCCTTTTATGGAAGATTTTATTAAACAATTATCATGTCCTAGCACAGCAATAGCATTTCGGAAGGGGTTTAGAGTAGAGATAGATAGTCAAGATAAACGAATCACCTTAGATATGTTTTCGGAGAGGACCCGGGCGCCGAAACTGTTCGGATGCAGGCCAACTCTCTTGAAGAAACGTGGCCTTTCCCAAAAGAGGTCACAGTTGTTGATGAATCCGATGTCTTGATTCTTGCAGAAGCCTTGCAGCCAGTTGTTTAATCCTAGCAGACGACTGTAGTACTCGTTTGATCGTCTGACGAGAGGTAGTGGACCCGAAATGAAGATCTTTGCCGATGGGGTCCTCTCCTTCGTGTCTTTAATTAGAGCTGCGAAGTCAGCCTTGAGGATTTCCGACTGTCGATGCCTTATGTCGTTCACGCCGGCATGCAAAACAATCGCTCCAAATGCCCTCTCCTTGTGCTTCTCGTAGATTGCCGGCGCACGTCTCATTACATCTCGGACACGAGCACCAGGAAAACAAGAAACAACCGATTTTCAATTAGGGCATGCGATATTGAGGTTTCTAACTATAGAATCCATCCAGCCATCCATATTCCAACCCGCTGAATCCAAACACAGGGTCACGGGGGTCTGCTGGAGCCAATCCCAGCCAACACAGGGCACAAGGCAGGAAACAAACCCCGGGCAGGACGCCAGCCCACCGCAGGGCACACACACACACACTAGGGACAATTTAGAATCGCCAGTGCACCTAACCTGCATGTCTTTGGACTGTGGGAGGAAACCGGAGAACCCAGAGGAAACCCACACAGTCATGGGGAGAACATGCAAACTCCACACAGGGTGGACCCGGGAGGCGAACCCAGGTCCCCAGGTCTCCCAACTGCGAGGCAGCAGTGCTACCCACTGCGCCACCATGCCGCCCAATTATTAAACAGTAAAACATTAACATTTAAAAAGTAAAGATACATTGAGTACTCCTGCAGTGCTTTTGGGTATACTACATTTTTTGTTTGCCCATTACATGCATAAATGTATACATTTTTTGGTGTACCTACCCGAGAACACGCGACATATAACTGACCGTGGGAGAAGCATGGATTTTAAACACGCGTTGAGTTCATCCGCTGGTGTGCCTCGTGGAATAACTGGTAATGTTTGACGAAAATCTCCTGCGAGTAAAATGACAGTACCTCCCATTATTTTGCTAGGATCTCTCAGATCTTGCATTCAAGGCTTGTTCAAGGCTTCATAAGCTCTTTTATGTGCCATGGTGCACTCATCAAAAATTATTATCTTTGAATGTTGCAAGTCTTTTGCCTTTCCAGAGCCCTTGCGTATGTTGCAAATTGGATTTTCGTCGTGAGCGAGGTTTAATGGTAATTGCAATGCCGAATGTGCTGTATAGCCTCCATCTAATAATGTGGAAGCTACAGCCAGAGCTACAGCCAATGACGCTACAGCCAGAGCTATGTCACCATTCGCTCAGGTTTATTAAGAATGTTTTTCCTGTTCCTCAGTGGTCATACGTAATTTCCATTTCAAACGCTCATACGTAATTTCCGTTTCAAACGCGAAAAGAATTTTATATATATAGATTAATGGTTCCAGACCTTTTCACATGGATTGTATTTTTATGTCTGTTTATTAATAAGATTTTTTTTTTTTATGTTTCAAAGTGTTTCATTCCATTCATTTAAATGAAAAGACAGACGCACATACTGGAGAAGTCCTTTAAACATAGATGATATCACTCCTGCATGGAGAACTTTCTATAAACACCACACAGTTGAGGATTCTGTATGTTGCTGTTGCCACTGATTCTTTCTTAGAAAGGTCCAGTTTTACTACTGTTAAAAACTGTCCTTTCTGCAATCAAAAAGAAACAGTTGTTCATTATTTTCCTTCAGTTAGTTATTCAATTTTCTTCGTGTGTTGTTTTGGAAAATTGGAATTGTATTTTCAGAAATTATTTTTATTTTTAAAATTGACATATCAAGAAAAAAAAAAGAAATGTCTATTTGGGAACCTTTTGTCGGGGCCACCTAAGCTGGCAATTTTGAAACCAATATATCCATCCATCCATTTTCCAACCCACTGAATCCAAATACAGGGCCACGGGGGTCTGCTGGAGCCAATCCCAGCCAACACAGGGCACAAGGCAGGGAATCAATCCCGGGCAGAGTGCCAACCCACCGCAGGAAACCAATATATGATGGAGAAAATGTTAACCACTGATCTTTTGATAATGCTCAAAGTTCTAATTCGTAGCAATAGACTAAAAGTGGAACTTTCTTATTATAAAATAACAATTCAAAATTGAATGTTCAAGATTAATATTTTATATTTCAACTTTTAATGCCTTTCTGGAAAAAAAACTGTAATTGTTTCCATGTAAGAAAATGCATCTTGTTTGTTATATAACTGTGAATAAAGGTTTCTTTAAAAATTAAAACTAAAACTAAATTAAAATTAACATGCCCAGTTACTATTTCCAGGAAGATTCCGGAGATCCCTTCCAAGGTTACTACTGCCCCTAGAACTCTAGAACTCAGGTGCTAGAAGTCCACCTAGTGGCCTATGATGTCTCTGCTGCTCTGCTCTGCAATAAAAAGCCAGATAACCCCGCAGACCACTTGTCAACTATAATGGGTAACTGAGAAACCTTGACAACTTTTAAGAAGATTCTAGATAAGGTGTTGGGACAGCTTAGCTATTAGCTAAACAAGTGGACTGAATGGTCTCCTCTCATTTGTCAAATGTCTTATGTTCTTATGCTCTAAGGCCCTACTGTTTGAGGGGTTATCAGGTTCAGTCTTGCAGTGACTGAAGCTGTTGTTTGATTTGTTTTGTTATATTTTTTCATTTTCTTTAAGTAACCTATTTTCTTTAATTTACCCATAAGTAAGAATATTAGAACAATCTAGACGAGAACAGGCCATTCAGCCCAACAAAGCTCACCAGTTCTATTGAATTAATTCTTCTAAAAAACATCAGGTCTAATTTTGAATGTCCTTAAAGTCCTACTGTCTACCACACTTCTTGGTAGCTTATTCCAAGTATCTATGGTATTCTGTGTAAAGAAAATTTCTTAATGTTTGTGTGAAATTTACCCTTAACAAGTTTCCAACTTGAACTCATTTTAAAGTAACAGTCTTGATCATCTGTACTAATTTCTTTCATAATTTTAAATATTTCAGTCATGTCTCCTCTTAATCTTCTTTTGCTTAAACTGAAAAGGCTCAGCTCTTTTAATCTTTCTTCATATTTCATCCCCTATAGCTCTAGTATCAGCCTAGTTGCTCTTCTCTGGACTTTTTCTAGCACTGCTACAGTATATCCTTTTTATAGCCTGAAGACCAAAACTGCACACAGTACTCAAGGTGAGGCCTCATCAGTGCATTATAAAGCGTGAGCATAACCTCCTTGGACTTGTACTCCACACATCAATGACATTTACTAATCTGCTCCAGTTCAGAAATCATTTCCTTTGAAAGGAGAAATCCATAATAAAAGATGACCTGGCGTAGAAAAATGAAAGCACTAATAAGCTATATAATAAAAGCAAGTTCCTTAATCAGCAAGGATTGGCTTCTAGTTAAGCAATTCTGTGGGTACAAAAACTTGCATCCACTGTAGCCATCCAGAACTGAAATGTAGGAAGCCCTAGTCGCCTCATTGAGATGTGGGAATAGGCCATAATACCCAGAGACATGCAAGTTTAGGCCATTGACCAGGCCAAGATTTGAATCCAGTCTCCTTATACCATGAGGCAAAAGCAATACCCACTTTATTACCATGCTGCTCAGTAGCCACTCATTACTGTGTCCAGCAGTATCTAGTATACCACATAAAATTGTGATACATAATACTTCTGTACAGTGATCTTCTGCCTTTGTTACCTGAAAAGTCAATTTTGTCATTTTGTACACCTGTGGTAAAAGGTTGCCAGTTGTTCTGAAACACTTCCAGCACAGATTTCATTGTTGTGTTCATTTTGTTAACTTGCTTTTTTCCCATTACAGAGAGTTAGTGCCTATCCCAGCAGCATCATGCACAAGGCTGGAACATATCTGGGATGGAACAGTAGTCTATCACAGGGCACATTCAGTCACACCATGTCAGTGTATTAAAGTCATTGTAGTCAGGAGATATAATTGGGGGTAGTCAGGTTTTAAACCCATGTATGTGAACTGTAGAGTTTGCTAGACTATCCACTTTGTCACAACATCAAAAATTTCTACATTTTAACTAATAATTCACTGAATTAATTTGAAAATATTAAACATTCAACCATTTTTCACATCATAAGTTTTCTGGAAGATTTCTGAACAAAACCTATTGTGAATCTTTCTTATTTTATGTATTAAGAAAATAATCTCCATGGCTTTGACCTGTTGTATACTGAGGGCCTTGTGATCTTTGTTTATGTTCCCATTTTATATAAAAAAAAGTTTGTTTTTTTTCCCCAGTTTTGTTCTTGTTGTAGCATGTTCAAATATTTCAGACAGTGTGATGACTTTTTCAGGATGTGCCAACCCCTGTTATCTCCTTTGAGCACAAATCCTCATCTTATCACAGATATGTTTGTCATAACAGTTACACAAATGATACTTATGGTTGTAAATTTAATCTGATTATACATTTCCCCTGAAAGGATGTGGTTACAATATATAGAAATAGAGAACATATTGGGGGTGGGGAGCATTTTTGGCTATGATTGCAGTTAATGCACTATTCATCTGGTCTAGACGTCCAGTTGTGAAAAGATCTTATATTATATCGAATGGATCAGCATTCCTAGTTGATTAAAATTTATTTTCCTCGACGGGTTGCATATTGGTTAGATCCGCCATCTCATAGATTGAGAATCCTTGTTTCTGATACTGTCTTGGGGTTTGCATGTCTTCCCCATGGTGATATGGACTTGCTCTCTTTACCCATTGATTCCAAAAATATGTGTGCACATGTCTGAAATTAGCAACTATTTAACTTTAAACTGGTGCAGCCAGGGGATGGGCCCTGTATTCCCAGGTTGACTTCTACTACATGTCCATATGAATTACCACAGCAATAGATTTGTCAGGAGACATTACACTAATGCAGTTCCTGGTGTTCCTGCAACCCTGAGGGTCTGATGGGCTTTCAAAGAGCTGGGAACCAGGAACTACCTGCCCTTGCCAACAGAAAGGATTTCCCCAGAGACACTGTGCTGTCAGTTCTTGCTTTGGATTTCCACAGAATCCCTTAGTTTGTTCCTCATTGCATGATAACTGGATTTACGGACTGGGACCAAGGGCTGGAAATGGTCTCAGCTCATAGTGTCAGAGAGTTTAAACTGTGAGACAGCCACCTCCTGTGTGCCCCTGCTTTTCCCTGCCTTACTGTTTGTTATTTTTTACCAAACTTAGGGTATGACGCTGTGCCCTCAGTTGGTCATCTGTCAACTATATGTAGAGTAAAAGGTGGATTTGTTTATTTGTCTCCCCAAATTATTACAAGCAGCTTTTCCACTGCAATGTCAAAATATGATGTTGATGTGGTGTTTTGCTGAATTATACAATTCAAACACTGAAATAGAACTGAAATGTCTAAATGTGTTACAGGCATGTAAACGAGACTGCCATTTTCAGTTTTGTGGCTAGTCACAGTATCAGCCATGTGCATGCAGATTTATCTGGCACAGTTTGTTCCTTTATTTTTATTTGTTTAATATGAACCTGCATAGAACAAAGCCCATCAGTAGGCACAGAGAGCACTTTTGAAGTGCATTACTCTGCTGCAGATCATACTGTTTTTCTGATGTACACAGTGTGTAATGTACATTTGTAAATTTCTGCATTGGAGTGCTTCCTTTTCTTTATGTCACTAAGAGTCTTCTGTACTGTAACACATGACAGTAAATCTGAAGTGCCATATATTTAGAGTATATTTAGATATCGGCCAAAAAAATTACATTCCAGCATTCATAGAAATGTCCTTTTTTGTCAAGATCAAATAATTATGTTCTATAATTCTAGTGAAAGCCTCCTCCTCTCATTAGCAGAGCAGGATCATTTTGGTTCCAACTGTTGGTATCATTTTCTGGAGAAATATAGGCTGTTAACATCCAAAGTAATAGGCCTTTCTTTCCACTGATACATTTTTATTGCTATCTGGAGTCATAATGAAGGGAATGACCTGCCAGTTTTCTAATTTCCAACTTACCATTTTGGGCTGGTTATCTGGTAAGTGCCTGGTGTGACATATTTCCATAACCCTATTGAAAAGGAAGCAAAATAAGCTCTGAGGCATTCAGAGTCTCAATTCAGCTTTAAGTAAGCTCCTATGTGTGCCCAAATTGTTTCAAGCTATGAACTACATATGATTCATTGTGTTCATGTTATTTTCTGTATTGAAATTTTATACTATGTAAATGTGGTGTCTCACATCTATTAATACTTAATGAAATGTGTTATTATTATTATTCACAGACTAAATGCAGCATCCTTTATTATGTTTGAATAATGAATGGATGGATCGATATTATTGTGCAATTTGTACACACACTCAAATATTTGCCTCCTTAAAATTAAGCATAATATGTAGAATAACCATTTTCTTACATTTGCTTAATCTGCTGATTATTAAAGAAGGGCAGAGTGTTATATATGTTGCGGTAATTTTAGAGATCATACGATTATTATTATTTCCACAAATCTGGATTAGCAAAGTGTGAAAGGTTAAATGTGAATTTACTAAAATATTTTAGCAGGGGAAAAGCTTTTGGATTAAGTGAAAATAAATGAGTAACACTACAGGGCTGCAACTACAATATTCTAATCTTGTATATGTTAAGATAATCCTTGGAATATCTGTTGTCCATCCATCCATTATCCAACCCGCTATATCCCAACTACGGGGTCACGGGGGTCTGCTGGAGCCAGTCCCAGCTAACACAGGGCGCAAGGCAGAAAACAAACCCCGGGCAGGGCGCCAGCCCACCGCAGATACTGTATGTTGTTTTGTCATCAAACATCATCAAGGAAGGTGGATCAGTAAATGAGACAGGATAGAATCAAGAAAACCATTTGAAGTGTGGCAGTGAAAACAGGTGGAGACCACTGATGGGTAGCAGTTTGTGGGTATCAGCCAAGAGAGGTGGGTAGGTGGGGGAGCTACTTCATCTAGTGAGACAGAAACGGAATATCCATGTACTGTATCTAGGTCCATAGGGGCCTAGAAGCTTTATTTTTCTGTCATTTTGGTTGTTTCTTGCCTAACCTTCTCTCTGTTTATATTCACAAAGCCACATAATTTGGTATTTTGGTCTATGTTAGGCCACTTTATATTATGATAGAATAATCTAGAACAATGCAAACCATAGTTCAAGTATATTGGTTTACTGGTGAAAAAACAAACTATTGATAATCAAATGGGGAATTAAAACTGTCGAAGCAAAAAAAAAAAAAGACAAAACAAACCCCAGCTGCCCCTCATGGTCTGACAGGTTCTACAGTTTGTTCACATTTGTCTACTGAGCTGGCTTATCCACAAACGCAACTCTTACAATGCTTGTGAAGCACCATAGCTTCAGCTGCAAATTAAAATACCTCGCACCCTTAGTGTTATCCTTGCTGTGTGTTGTTTTTTATGTGCAGCTACTGTATGTTCCACCTCTTCCTGACAGGAATCCCCAACTAAGTATGGTCTGAGGGAGTTCTTCTGGCTTTCTACTATTTCTGTATGATCTCTCTCCCACTCTGATACCCACGAAGTAACTATTTTCTGGGTATTGATTAAAGCAGTTTTTCTCAACCTTTTTCTGTGGCAGCAAAAGTGGCTCCAAGATCAGCATTCGCAGACCCAACAGTTGCTGAGCACTTTTGTGGCATCTCCCAGGCTGTTATGTCCCTTTGCCCACTACTTTCTGCTTCAGAGGTAACTTGTACAGTGTACCCTCTATCCTCTGGGCCGGTGAGACTTGCTGGTGATCACACACCCAGGCAGATGGACTCTAGCTGCCAGGTGACACGTCCAAACTGCCCTAAGTGCTGTGTCTGTAACATAGCGATTATGGAGCTGCCTTTATGTCAGCCTCTTCAGGTTTTCCTGTCCTCCTGCAGAGCTGTCCTTCTCAGGTTTAGAACCAAGTGAGCTACACTATTACTTCCATTGCACACCTGAGTAGCTCTCATGGCACACCACTGTGCCATGACACATTGTTTGAAAAACACTGGATTAAAGAGACTGATTCTGTTACCCTTTGTGGCTCTTGTATTGCCATATTGGCACTCAGAGTGGCTCTGCAGTCACCAGGGTACTATCCCTTTGCAATAGTCTCATATACAGTATTCTAAGCTTCATTATTCTCACTAGTTTGATATATATACAAATGGAGGTAAAAGTGGTCAGGAAGCTCAGATATATTTTAAAAAATACTTTATTTATGCTTGTGATAACCATTAGGAGGGAAGACTGATAATAGAGAACATGTAATTAACTGAACGATGTAAATCCTTCTTGTCTCACTGCCTCAATATGGATGGCATATCCTTACTGAATCACCTCTCCCCGCTTCACCTGCCGGCTCAAGGCTCAGTAAGCAGGGAGTGGCCCTTTTAACCAAAGCTGTTGTTAAATCCTAAGGCAACTGCATACTGATTCCCAGATCAGCAGATGAACTCTGAACCCCTGGGATTTCTAGGCCTCAACCCCCATCTGGAGGACCCTGGCTTTGCTGTTCTATGTTTAAATAGATAGGCATGCAGAACCACGTCTGGGCAGTCATAATGGAATCCCAGTGACACCTAACTGGTCTCTGAGCAGGCAATTTCAGCTGCTTTCCTGACAGCTGCCTCTCTTATACTGTGGTGTTCCAGTTAGATAAATATTACCCTAGACCGCTGCCTGCCCTAACCACCAGTATGACTTACCCCATTCTTATTTCATCTTAGAGCCCCTCCTGCTCATAGAGCTCCTTTACCAGCTGAACAGCCTGACACAATATATTGTATATCTTAAAATATAGAGCAAAACATGACAGCTTAGCTTCATGCTCTTTCAGTAAGGCCCATTAACCGTGTCTCAGAATGCATGTTAATCCCATGCATTAATTTCACATTTTATAGATGTGTCAGGAATGCTTTGTATAACTTCCTTTGCGATCATTCAGCTGAGAGAACTTTTTGTTTTGACGTGATCCCAGAGATGGAGGTCAGAGATTGTAAGGTCATGTGACCTCTGTGACCTTTTTACATTGATACGGTGTCAGAGAAAATCACATTTTAACCGACTCCCATTGCTTAGTCTGCATAGTTGGTAATCGATCAACAGAAGTAACAAGGCAAACAAGTTTTTACTCCCATGAGGTAAGCGTGTAGAGTTACAGTATTTTTAAAACAATAAACCATGTATGCGTGTGTTCCTTTTAATGGTCCTTTCTGTAAAGAAGAGATTTTGTGTTTCCTGCTTTCTTGCAGTTAAATATAGATGCTAGTAAATAGTAAATTTTTTTAACATCAAATTATTGTCCCCCAATTTTACTGAAGGCAAGTACTCACAGTCTGTGACAGCCGAGGTCTACAATAGAGATGTATGAATATTGCATATGATCTCAGTGACAGATGCTTGAACTTGGACTTCTTGAGATAAAGAATGTTTTTCTGAGTATGTGCTTTACAATTTATTAGTTTTATTATCATAATAAGGTTAGTACTTTGATAAAGTGCTTACTGCTGCTGCCATGTGGTTAGAGCAGCCTGGGTTTCAGATTCTTGCTCTGTTGTTGCCTGTGTAGAGTCTGCATTTTCTCCTCATGACTATGCAGATTTAAGTTTTTCATGTTTCATTTTTATGTGTTTTTTTGGTTTGGGTTGGTTTTTTATTCATAGTGATTTAATTTCTAACTTTAGTTTCACATTGGATTTTATTTTAAGGGCATTGATTTTTTTAGTTATTGTCTTATTTTTTATTTACTTGATGCCATCTTAGCTGCTCATCATCAGGGTCTCGCTCCTAAGGGACTTGCATACTGTAAGTAGCTAAACTTTATTTCCAGTGTATTTATATGGTGGCACGTGTAGGATACCTCAGTAGGTGTTGCAAACAATGTAATTTTTAGTGTTAACTTCTTTACCAAGTAGGCCCTAGCAGTAGATTTACCTGGCTCTGAGTTTGATTTATTCCCCCAATCTGTCTTTCTCTTTGCCCTTTAATTTCTTTCATTTTGTTCTATTGACATTCGGGTTAATTCCTGCCAAGGTTTTTTTCAACTCACGTATCATCTCCTGGTTTTCTTTTGGCTTACAATAATCCTCTGACACCTTTATAGTGTCTTGACACTGTGGTTTTGTGCATAAATTGGCCCTGTAATTGACAGGCCCCTCCAATCCCAGGGTTCATTCCTGCCTTGTGCCTAGTGACCCTGAAGTGGAATAAGCAGGTTTGCTAATTTATTATAATGAATTTAGTGTGTTGGGTTATGTTTGAGCCACAAATATTACAGATTTGTTTTAAATAGATAGATAGATAGATAGATAGATAGATAGATAGATAGATAGATAGATAGATAGATAGATAGATAGATAGATAGATAGATAGATAGATAGATAGATAGATAGATAGATAGATAGATAGATAGATAGATAGATAGATAGATAGATAGATACTTTATTAATCCCAAGGGGAAATTCACATACTCCAGCAGCAGCATACTGATACAAAAACAATATTAAATTAAAGAGTAATAAAAATGCAGGTAAAAACAGACAATAACTTTGAATAATGTTAACGTTTAACCCCCCCGGGGTGGAATTGTAGAGTCACATAGTTTGGGGGAGGGACGATCTCCTTAGTCTGTCAGTGGAGCAGGACAGTGACAGCAGTCTGTAACTGAAGCTGCTCCTCTGTCGGGAGATGACACTGTTTAGTGGATGCAGTGGATTCTCCATAATTAGTAGGAGCCTGCTGAGCGCCCGTTGCTCTGCCACAGATGTCAAATTGTCCAGCTCCATGCCTGCAATAGAGCCTGCCTTCCTCACCAGTTTGTCCAGGCGTGAGGCGTCCTTCTTCTTAATGCTGCCTCCCCCAGCATACCACCGCGTAGAAGAGGGCACTCGCCACAACCATCTGATAGAACATCTTCAGCATCTTATTGCAGATGTTGCAGGACGCCAGTCTTCTAAGGAAGTACAGCCTGCTCTGTCCTCTCTTGCACAGAGAATCAGTATTGGCAGTCCAGTCCAATTTATCATCCAGCTGCACTCCCAGGTATTTATAGGTCTGTACTCTCTGCACACAGTCACCTCTGATAATCACGGGGTCCAGGAGGGGCCTGGGTCTCCTAAAATCCACCACCAGTTCCTTGATTTTGCTGGTGTTCAGGTGTAAGTGGTTTGAGTTGCACCATTTAACAAAGTCCTTGATTAGGTTTCTATACTCCTCCTCCTGCCCATTCCTGATGCAGCCCACGATAGCAGTGTCGTCAGCGAACTTTTGCACGTGGCAGGACTCTGAGTTGTATTGGAAGTCCGATGTATATAGGCTGAACAGGACCGGAGAAAGTACAGTCCCCTGCGGCGCTCCTTTGGTGCTGACCACAATGTCAGAGCTGCAATTCCTGAGACGCACATACTGAGGTCTGTTTGTAAGATAGTCTACAATCCATGCCACCAGGTATGACTCTACTCCCATCTCTGTCAGCTTGTCCCTAAAGAGCAGAGTTTGGATGGTGTTGAAGTCCAGAAACGTAATTCTTACAGCACCACTGCCTCTGTCCAAGTGGGAGAGGGATGTAGATGTAGATGATGGCATCTTCCGTTCCCACCTTCTCATGGTATATGAACTGCAGAGGGTCGAGGGCGTGTTGGACCTGTGGCCTCAGGTGGTGAAGCAGCAGCCGCTCCATGGTCTTCATCACATGTGATGTCAGAGCGACAGGCCGGAAGTCATTCAGCTCACTAGGACGTGATACCTTTGGGACTGGGGTGATACAAGATGTTTTCCAAAGCCTCGGGACTCTCCCCTGTTCCAGGCTCAGGTTGAAGATGCGCTGTAGAAGACTCCCCAGCTCCAGCGCACGGACCTTCAGCAGTCGTGGCGATACTCCATCTGGACGCGCTGCTTTGCTGGCACGAAGTTTCCTCAGCTCTCTGCTCACTTGCGCTGCTGTAATTGTGGGTGGGGATGTCTCTCCTATCTCTCCTATCTAAATGTGTGTAATTAAGCTGGCACTCTTCAATGATAAGGCCCAAATTTTCATGTATTAAATTATATGTTGTTCACAAATGTTAGTGAAATGTTTTTAGTAGTGCTGGTAATCTGGTGTGACCAGGCTCATGCGGGTGCAATAATTAACATATGGGTTAAAGATTTAAGTCTGCTTTTGTGTGTATTTATTGTAATTGGAGCCCTCATGAAGAGCATGAAAATAAGAGTGCAGTTTTCATTCCATCTCTTTCTTTAAATCAGTTTTTTCTGCTGATAGCATAAGCCTACCCCAGGATCAAAGAGTACAAAGCCTTAAATGAGGCTCATATACATACAGAGACATTATATGTCCATAGGCTATTCAAGAAACTGGAATCCACAGAAGAAACTGTGTGAAGCTGAACCAGAACATAAGTAGTGCTAGCCAAGAACTGTCAATAGTAACTGCTGAATGTACTGTATAATTTAGTAGCTTAGTCTGAAATTCTGTGTGTTAAAATTCTTTTTCAATTTTTAATTAGTGCAGGTCTCTGTTATTAACAGTGTGACTAATAAATGCAAGGGTAGAAGTGTTAGAAATATTTACCAGACTGTGGTGAATTGTTAGGTAAATCCAACAGTGAAATTTTCGATTAGATATTGACCAGAAAAATGGGATTGCTAGTACAGGTGGCTGAAATGAGTATTCTTCTCAAAGTTGCTGAGTTCAGACTTCATTAAAGAGAGAGTACCTTGGCAATACAGGAGGACCTCGAAGTAGAGCCACTGCACTCCATTTGAAGTAATCTGGGCATTTAAGTTAGAATGCCCCTGAGTGCAGATCCAGGACACACTGTAGTGATTAAGAATCTCTAGGTTGTGCATCCTGTGAGCATCTGGGAATTCCTCAGGAGTAGCTGGGGATAGAGACATCTGGTCAGCCTATCCATCATCACTAAAGTGAACGAATAGGTTGAGATGCATTTAGTCCACATTGTCTTTTAGAAAAAGACTTCCAACTCCATGAATTTTTTTATTTTCAAGTCTAGTTTATTGTGGTTCTGTTACCCTCAACACACCAGACCATATTCTACTTTCATTACTTTCAGTAATCCCTACAATCATCTTTACCCTACTGTTGTTCCTCACTACTAATAAAAAAGTAAATTCATTCTTTATCACCCCGGAATGAAAGTTACAATGCATCATGTATGCCTCAGAGTCTTTTTTTGAATGTACCTATCCATTCATCTGTTCTAACCTGCTTATCTAGATTTGGGCAGTGGGGGTCAGAGTTTATCCTGACAGCATCACCTCAGGGCTGGACTGAATTCCTGAATGGGGCTTTTGCCCCAAGGCATATTTACATATATGTCTGCATTTGTCTTTGGAAAGTGGAATAATCTGCAGAACAATCCACTTACTGTATATACAGGGAGTCCATGCGAACTCCACAGAGACAATGACTTGGCTTCAGTTGGCCATGCCACACAAATGTTGCTCTTTAGTAGTTAGTTATTTGATCACCAAATGCAACACACACTGCCTGCAGTTTTACTGCTAAACAGGTGGAGGATTTGGAGACATATATTGTAAACCAGTAACGGCGTACTGCATGATAACATGCAGTGAATACGCTTGACTTGAGCATTCATAGTTTTCATCCTTTTTCTCTGTATGTTTAGCATTCGTTTGCTCAGAGGTTGATGCGCTTGCAGCTTTCTGAACAGCACTTTTTTTCTCCACTCTAGCGGCCTGCTGCTTCTCTTACAGTATTTCGTCTGCATTTTTTCGCATTAAAACTGGTTAAGTTAGTTTTTGTGTTGCAATTACTTAGTATGTTTTTCTTAATTTTTCACTTAAGCTGGCACTTAAGTCTTCAATCTGCCTCAAGAATCATTAAAGATATGATGAGGTAGGGGAAGTGACTGCGAAGGTGGTAGGGAATGAGAACGATGCACGTACGCATGCACCGCACAGCCGCCTTGCTGTGCACTGCCGAGAGTTGATTCTACAATAAAATAAAATAAAAATAAAAAGGGTAATAAAAATCATTACCCCGAAAGTGGATAGTAGACGTCACGTAGTATATGTGTACCAAATTTCAGGTCAATAGGTGAAACAGTTTGCGAGCTACAAGTGATTTAAAATCCTGGACAGACAAACGGACAGCCACGGTAGCGTATTATATATAAAGGTAAGTGGATGTCCTTCTGAGGAGTAGACTGGATTGAGCAGATAGCACAGGAATATCTTACAACAAGGCCTTGAGCAAGCATGTCTTTCTGAGGAGACTTAGGTCTATTAATATGTGTGACAAGCTACTGGGGATACTCAACCAGTCCATAATGACATATTTACTGTGCTTTGCTGTGTTCTGCTAACACCACCTCACTCAGAGAGTGGCAATTGCCAAATAAACAAATCAGGAAGGATATTTGCAATAAAGGGCAGACCCTGAATTCATTAGGGACAGTGGCAGAAAAGAGGATGAATACAAAATTAGAGGTTATGACTAATGCTGCCCATTCTCTCCATGACGCAATGTCCCGGAGTAAGTCTTCACCCTAGGCATTTGAAACTAGTATTGTGTGAATATTTATGTATCTTGCATACATGAAATTTCCATTTGGTGATCAATTAAAATCTATCTATCTATCTATCTATCTATCTATCTATCTATCTATCTATCTATCTATCTATCTGTCTGTCTGTCTGTCTGTCTGTCTGTCTGTCTGTCTGTCTGTCTGTCTGTCTGTCTGTCTGTCTGTCTGTCTGTCTATGTAAAGTTTTTGGACTTTGTCTGGTAGCCAGATTGGTAAAGACAAAAATAAAATCATTGGTGAAGGATTTACAAGTATAGCAAGACAGCCATTGCTCGACTCTTTCCATGTTATCATTTATTATTGTTCAGTGCCCCATTTATCAGCCTCTGTCCTTCACATGTTGTACAACTAATGACCTCAGCCATTACATAACTATAGTGATTTTAGCCTGTTTCTAAATCATTTCTTAAATAAGATGGCAAGGGATTTTAGCCCATGTTTCCAGGCAGATAAGATGTTAAACACTGTGCAAATACAAGGAGTGACAGCCTACTGGAGAGGAAAGATACAAACTCTTGCTTGAATATTCATGCATGATTCACTTCTTAAAGTGGATTTGTGAGACTTAACCATCACTGTGCTCCCAGACCCCAACAGAACAGCAATAATGATGCCTTCTCAGAACGAAGCAGGCCAACATGATAAGGTTGAGCAAAATGCCTTTCAGGGTTATTATGCCCAGGGTACTATTGAGACATTTTGAGAATATCTGCTCTTACATACTCTCTTTTTCTCCCTGTCTCCACAGCAAAGCTTGGATGCCAATCTGACTAACCTTATTAAGAGAAACAATGAGTTGGAGAATCTCATGGGCAAACTTATTCAAACATGCCAACATGTAGAGGTAGGTGCCGTGACTCATAAAATGTACATTTTTTTGTAGTAGATACTTTATGCTGATAAGTGGGTTGCTTTCCTTCATTAGCAAAAATAGCATCAACAGTAGAAAATAATGAAATTGTAACAAACAAGTACTTAAGGTCATAAAAGTAAACCATACAATGTGTTTATGTGCTAATAATTTTCTATATTTGGAAAGTAAAATGCATCTGTTAGTGAAGCAGTGGTGTATCAGTTTCCTAGCAGATGCCTAGCTACTGAAATTAATTGAAGGGCTCATTAAATCTGAGAAAGTAAAACATGAAAAACGTCATTACTACTAAACTGGTCCATTTATTGAGCACTGGCAAATTCCAGGAGTGTACCACTGAGCAGGAAAAGTAATTTATCCGTGTTTGGGTGCTTTTTAGAGCTGCTGTTATTGGCACATCTCTCGCGGAAGCCATGAATTATTACTGATGGTCTAATAATTGCAGACATTACGGTTTTGCATCCTGGCCCTAAAGGAAGAGTTTAGTGGTTTTATTTCCTCATAAATTTTTCTTTTGTTTTATCTTCTGCATGATGCCGCAATGCTCTGGGGAGCCTTTGGGTAAACAAAAACCATTTTGTTGTTTTAAATTCCTTGTCATGTTACATTATATATCCCTATCTAGATTTCAAAATTGACTCCCCTGTCATTTTTATTAGAAACATCAAAGGAATCTGCTTGCACTGTAGTGAAGCATGCCAAGAAGGGGCTGCCTTAACAGAACACATTAAACCATTTCAGAACTTCATTTCAGATTATGAGAAAATGAAATTGTATAGAATGAGGCTGTAAATTTGGCTCTAAAATGAAGCCTTCTTGCTTCACACCTGTGGTTGTGCTCTTTTTCCACTGAGAGCTTTAAATCTCAATGGCTAACAAATATCAGAATGTAAAGTGAAGCTTAGCATAATGGGTGAAAATTAAAATTAATTTCTTTAAGAACATAACAAAAACAAGCGAAAACCATTCAGTTGATCTTTGTTAGCTGAAAAGTCCCAGTGCCATATACAAATTACTTCAAAGTTTTCTCTTCAGCTCCATAACTCAGTGATTTTTTTTTTAAGATTCCCATTAAGAAGAAGAAATGACTCTGGCTTACGGTCTTGCAAGCACTCTTTGTAATTCTCACTGGTGTATTCAAGCTCATTCACTATTTACTTATTATTAATGGTACTGTTAGAGTTCTGCTTTCAGAAAATGCACCTTTCTTTGCAATAGCATATTGAATCATTCTTACAGCAAATTACACATTTGCACTGATCAGCTGCAAATAATGTATTGTTCCATCACTAAATACTTTGTGTAAATTTCCACATATGTCAGTTTGCAGTCTGACAAAAAATCATTCCACCTCAAAGCATTGCTCACAGCCAATAAGGTGATAAAGATAGAGTGAAGCCCAGAACTTCATTTGATTTGGTGGAATGCAGCGCACAGAACTGAATAAAAGACAAATAAAGTTGTATTATATTGTCAAAAAAACAGAATGTTAGAAATAGGACATTATACTCTGACTCTAGTTTGGAGTATTGTGTGTCATTCTGATACCTATTCTGTAAAAAAGACTTTACAGTGTCAAAAGCTATGCAGAGATAAGCAACCAAGGTTTGCTTAAAATATATCTATATTTAAATTTCTAACTTCCCAGTCTTTGGAGAAAATCGTAGTTTAGATGTCCCCGTGTATGCGTAGGTTTGCTCCAGTTTCCTCCCACAGTCCAAGGACATGCAGTTTAGGTGAACTGGCTAGCCTTAGTGTGTGGTTGGGGTGTGTGTGTATTTATGTGTTTGCCCTGTGATGGACTGGTGCCCTGTCCAGGGTTTGTTCCTGCCTTGTGCCCTATGATAGGTGGGATAAGCTCCAGCAGACCCTCGTGACCCTTTTCAGGACTAAGCGGCTTTGAAAGTGAATGACAGACTGACACTAATGGGGGTAGGTACTTGATTCATACTGGTGTAAATAAATCTAAAAATAACTTAGCTGGTAGCTTCAGGGATTCAGAGCCTGGGCAATATAAATTTCATGCAGTCATGTCACTTCTCTTGAATCATTTGGTTTAATCACTGTGACAACAGTCCAGTGCAATGTGATAAACTAGCTGCTAGTAGGGATTTATTAGAAAGTGGGTGAAGAACTTAAATCAAGTTTACAGTCCTAGAAGGAGGTCATTACTACTGAATATGTGTCCTGTCGGATAATATTTGCCTAGTACATCCGAAATATATAAAATAAAGATATTGGGATAACTTTGCTAAAAAAGCATACAAGAGCTGATTTTCTTGATAAGTCTAGAAGTGTCATGTGTGTTATTTATCACTAAATAGCGGTGCCCTGCTACCACCTATTATCTAGATCGTGGAACACCTCCAAAACAATAAAGCAAGCCCACCTTCGACCTATGCATCATTTGTCTACATCTCACTCCTTTCACAATCCTTTCCCTCAGTTACGCCCTGCTGCTGTCTTTTGCTAATTCACTCCACTTTCTTTTGGACCCTTCCACACGCTTTGACACTAAAATATTAGTATTATTCCTCCTCCTTATTGATACACTTTCCACAGAGGTGCCTCATGCCCCCACATAAATTGTTTTCTTCTGGACCCCACCACTGCCATGCATCCAATTCCTTACAGTTTTCCTTCACAATATGTTGACAGAGTAGGCAGTGCCTGAATGGAATATACTTAAGTGGCAAGACTGATATATACTAAGGGGAGGGCTTCAACTTGGAGTTTTAACTGTCATGGTAAAATAATATTAGTTTGACAAGCACTTTGCATAATTTGTGTCAGTGTGCTTGAAAACACTGCTAAAAATTGAGTGGTTCTGGGCCCACTTCAACCACTGGGTGTAGGCAGAAGAGTTGACAATACATTGGAAAGTCATCTATTAGAGCAGCAGAAAAGAACAAAAGCATGCAATTAGTGGTGAACATGACTGAAGGAGCTGAAGGTCTTGAGAGGCATAGCATCACATGGGACAAATGTGTTCACTTTATATACTTGTGGTGTTGTGATGTGAGATTTTACATATAACTTGATGAATATTTTGTATGTCTTTATTAGATTTTTAGGCAAAGCAATGTAATTTAGTGTTACTTTGGTGAGAGGCATTCATGTTTGACCCCCCTAACACCCCTACCCCCCCCCCCCCCCCCCCCCCCTTTAACGACTGAGCCTCTTTGAATTTTACGACAGGATTTGGGGGAAGATGTGCCTTAAACTGGTTTGGTTAGTGTTTCTTTGCTTAATTCATTTCTACCCCCGCAAGAAAGACTTAAAGACATATGGTCTTGGGGGTGGCAGGTTTTAAGATGTTGTATTCCCCCATTGGTCTGAGGTATGGCTGCTTGGAATTGGCTTGTCTCAGAGGCCTTTAAGTACTACGACGCCCTATTGGCTGTAGGGGTTGGACAGAAAATCCATATATTTACTTGTTTAACCTCTCACTCTCTCTCTTACTAACCAACATCTGAAAGAAGCATCTCTCTTGCTGACCTGTGATGAAGGAAGCATCTCTTGCTAACCTGTGATGATGAAGAGAACAGTTGTATGTAAAGTGCTTTATAAATAAAGTTGACTTGACTTGACTTGACTTGACAATGAAGAGAACAGCTCAGCAGCCATTTTGAACAGACATGTGGCTGAAAGCTGAGCACCAATGATGCCTTAACTAGAGACATTTAAGTAACTACAAGTCTGTGTGCCGCCTGAACTACATATCACGATTTAATCAGGTTGTATGGTTGCCAATATTCAAATATACTTTGCATTTTGTTATTATTTCAGTAATACATTGTTTAAACTGTAACTTAACTTCTGCTTGTCTTTTTACTACATCTAATTGCCCGAGGTTATAGATATAGAAGAGAAGGTGGGGATAAGTTATATTCTATAATACCTTATAAACAGTGGTAAGTCTGTGAGATTAGGCATTCTAAGGCTACATATTAATAATACAATAGGGGAAAGTAGAGCAATATACATTACTCTACCGAGACAAAGCATGTGGTCAAGAGCAGCTCAGAGAAAGTGCTGTGTACCGTGAGAACAACAAATAAATTGAGATTGCAACTACATTACTTGGTATAAAGACAGTGTGGTGACATCTCACTTTTTTTTCAGTGTCATGCAAGTAAATTGTGCCTCATTGTTCAAATAAATACAAGAATGTGACCATGATTAGCATACATGTATTCTGTTAATGATGGAGAGGACAGGTGACCCTTTATTTATTACACTAAGACTCAGGGAGGTATGGTGACATGAAGAAGAAGCTGAAAACAGACAACTACCATTGGTTCTGTTTTAGAATGTAATTGATAGCTTAAAATGTGTCTACAGTCCGGGCTGAGATAAACTTGAGTTAGAACAATTTAAAATATCGCACAACATCCACTAATCTGCTATCAAAAGTGCTTATTCCAGTCCAGAGTTGTGGGGCTTGATGATCCCTCAGCATCAGATACAAGAAACTATCCTCTAATGGGTCCAATCTAAAATATCACAAGAAACAGAGAAAACTCATTACCTCCATATTTAAAGAAAGAAAATCCTGTCATCTGCAAGCATAGTGGAGAACACAAATAGATGAAAACAGCACACCATCTGAAATCCTGCCTAGATTGAAGAGGAAGATGCAATATATGCTTACTGAGATTCACAGTTGCAATGTGAAATTTTGAAAAGAAGCCTCACTCTTCTCTTTATATTATGTTCACTGTCTCTCGTACTCCTTATAGGTATTATATTAATTTTGCATATAATATATTTATTAAAAGCCTTTTTTGGTTGACATGTCCTAGCAGTGTGCAGCTTCATTTAACAGTCATTAGCACTGCTACTTCACATCTCCAGAGTCCTGGGTTTAGGCCTTATAATGCACTTGTCCTAATGTTTGTGCCTGTTTTGGCAAATATGTTGTCATGTTTTTATAACACAAAAAGGTGCATTTGCCTAAATATTACTAAATAAATAAATTGAAAAGTGTGAATAAATTGAACACCTCTGTTTGCATTGACAGAAATGTGTTAAACCATTTATGAGATTTGTAAATGCACACTAAAGTGACAAGTATTATTTTGCATGCAGAAACCTGCTGTCCCACTAACTCTTTCTTAATATAATGGCTTGGGAAGACCATGGCCCTGTGGTAAAATGCCATATCAACTATTACTACCTTGAAATTGTGCCAGGGTGCAAATATACATAATGCAAAAAAAAAAAAAACTTTTATTCTGTCATTGCTCTTCAAAAGAAAGTGTGAATTGATGAAAATTCATATGTATGGCAGTTGTAATATGAAGTCAATGCTTTTACTTATTAACTTTCTTTTGATTTTGGAATACTAAACAAAAATTAAGACATAGAGCATATTTTAATGAAATCACACATTTACGGTACATCTGTCGGAATTAATTGAGAGCCGAGAACCACTCTGTCATAAGCAATTCTTAACATCTGTGCTCTGAATATTGAAATCTATCATTTTATCATTAACCAATTACAGATTTAATCTTTTATTCATGTGCCCTCTGCTTCTGTAGGAAGTGTAAACTCATTAGGGAGTGTTGTGTTTTGATTGATTTTTCATTCAGTTACCTAAACAAAAATTAAAAGATGCAAAGTGATTATTCATAAATCAGGTGATATGGCGTATAGTTGGTTGTTTTTGTGTAAGTTTTATCAGTGACATCAAATTATTTTAAAACAATAAAAAATAATTTTAAGAAGAAAGACAGAAGCCACTTTAAAGTATGTATCAGTATAGTACTGACCAATAAAGTTCCAAAATTGTTTGATAAGGAACCCTTGTTTCAGAGGCAGTTTTTAGGCTGTAAGGGTAATCAACAACACAACAATCACAATAATCATTGTTGACAACTGCAGGAGCAACCCATTGTGTATTTAGGTATATATTTGCAATATGTATACTAAAAATTTCCAGGCTTGGCCTGGAAAATTTTGTAAGACAATCAGCCTCAGTTATAGTGCCATCAGTTAATCGGATGTATCATAAGTACTATGCAACTAGCTAAATTAGTACTTTTCTTTATAGAACTTGTTGTGCTACTCATGTAAGACAGGTTGAAATCTAAGTATTCAATATAGACCTCATGGTTTTTTATTTGATACATGCAGTATCCATATGGTCTGGTATAATAAAACGCACCTGATGGCGGCCTTTTCAACTTCAGATAGAGCTGCACATTTTTACTGCTTCCTTTTGCCATCACTCATTGAACTAACTTCTCTACTAGTCAAAGTGCTTTTGCTGGGAAAATGTGGTGGTGCCACAATGGCCTGTTTTGGCGACTCTAGCCTAGTTGTGGAACATTGCTCAGATCATCACACTGCTTGCTTGCCTTCTTCTCATAGTGTAGAAGGCATTTCCCCAGGTAAATGACAAATACGCACCCGGATTCATCAGACCAGACCACCTTCTTCCATTGTTCCATGCTCCATTTCATGTGCCCATTGGAAGTGTTTTTGGCTGTATGCAGGGGTCAGCATGGGCATTCTCACTGATTTGTAGGTGTAATGTCCCATATGCAGCAAGCTGCAATGCACTTAGCTTATCTGTGTGATCGGACCAGACGGGCTAAACTTTTCTCCCCACACATACTGTATCTGTGAGTCTTTGGTGAACTTGACCCTGTCACCAGTTCACTGCTTGTTCTTCCTTGGACCACTTTTGTTAGGTACTAACCAGTATATTCCTGCAACAACTCACAAGACCTCCTATTTTGGAGATGCTCGGACCCAGTCATCTAGCCATCATTATTTAGCCCATACAGATCTGTATGCTTATCCATTTTCCTGCTTCAAACACGTCACCTTCAAGAGCTTACTGTTTACTTGCTACCTAATATCTCCCACTCCTTGACAGGGGCCATTGTAATGAGAGCAAGGAAACACAGGCCAGTGAGACAGGGGAGGTGGGGAGTTATATGTTATTTGTTTTAATTAGAAAATCAAAAGTTTGATTCTAATCCAACACCATATACTATAGCAGTAATGATCAGAAGGTTCTGCTCAGTAGTGGGCAACGGGTAACCACAATATGAATGCATGGGCCTGTGCTATGTATTACAATGGATAGACCACTGTGGGATTTCTTGGACCTTTAACTTGGATCTGACGCTGTTACTTTTTATCTGAAACTGGGAATAACTGTAGATGTGAGTGGTGTTTTGAGACAATGGAACTGGAAATTATCTGATCTAGAGGGATAAAAAGCTGGTTCATTTGTTAAACAGAAAAAATTCATTTTAGATAGAGCTAAGTTCCTTTGGTTTTTACTGCTCACATTTTGATTATGAGTTTTGTACGTCCTTTTTGAAAGTTTGCCTTTTTCTAGTTTTGACCTATACCTGTTTTTTGACCTTGCCTTCTTTGGCTTTTTGGTGCCTTCATCTCTTGGTTAATTATACGTAATGTTTCTTTCGCAACAACACTTTTAAGTTTTCTCATCCAGCCCAAAGCAGTTCCAAAGTGACAGGTTCATATCCTGGACCCATATCCATGTGCAATTTTTTTGGGGAGTAATCTGGTATCTTGCCACATATCCAAGGAAATGAGTTTTAGTTTTATTGGAACTCTAAGTGGCTCTGTAGATAGATAGATAGATAGATAGATAGATAGATAGATAGATAGATAGATAGATAGACAGACAGACAGACAGACAGACAGACAGACAGACAGACAGACAGACAGACAGACAGACAGACAGACAGACAGACAGATTTGCAATTGACTAAAATGCATTACATTAGCATAGTAAGTGAGATAGTTGTTGAGACTGCCGCCTCACAGATCAAGCCTTCCTGCCCATTGCATGCCTCTTTACAGTTTGCTTCCTTCCTCCCTCTGCTTTGGGTTTCCTTCAGGTTAGATACTCTATAACAGACAGAATGGCAACTGTCATGTGAATTGGAGAGGCAGAGCTCTAGCAAGGCAAGGAAGAGACCAGGAAAACTTCTTATTTGACACAGTAACATGCCAAAACATAACGTTCACAAACCAACGCAACTCACACGCAAAGCAGGAGCCAGTCCTCGATGATGTTCTGAAAGTTGACAGTTTGTGTTTGAACAGTACAAGGGCTCGCATCCCATTCAGGGCTGGCTAAAGCATTCCACTACAAATTCTCTGGTACTGAGTAACCCTGTATTGGAATGAGAATGGGAGGAAAATGGAGGAATGAATAATTACATTATGACAGAGCAAAAGAAAAATAATATAACCTAATGTGATTCTGTGTAAGCACAGGATACTTATACAGTATACATTAAACTGAGATGAAGGGTCCTTTGTTAAAAGTTGAGATAATGGGTAAGTGATATTTCAACATTTAATGCATTATTCAGTTCGGATGCATTTGAAAGACCTGATGTTAATCTCACAAGTAATGCTTGCATGAGTGTTGTTTGAAGATACCATACAGTATATATGAAATCAGTTTCTACAGCAAGACATGTCAGAGTAGACATTTTGTTATTTATTTACTAGACATTTCATTTTGCATTATATTAAATTATCTTATTATATGAGCAGTGCGGTAAATGTAATAGGTAGTGGTGCTGCTGCCTCACATCTCCAAAGTCTGGGGTTCATATCCCAGCTCTGGCATTGACTGTGTGGGTTTGGCAGATTTCCTCACATCTTTTTGCTCCCACATCCTCATGACATGCGTATTAGGTTGACTGGTGACTGTAACCTGTCCTAGTGCATGTGACTACGCCCTACAATTGACTGGACTCTGTTTGATTCTGCTGGGATGGTCTCAATCTCCCTTTCTCAAAATAAGTGGGTTTTGGAAATTTTCGAATGTTTTCTTGCGATTCAGTTTTTATTGAGTTTTTACTGAAAATACAAGAAATGAAACACTAGTGTTTAAACCAAAGAGTGAATCAGCATCCCACTCTGGCAATCACCCCCACATCCCAATACCCAGTTTAGCCCTGTAAGGATATGTGAATGCAATTCAGAATAGCAATTTGCCATGTTATCCATGAGAGTGACAGCAATTGTATCAAGTACTCAGACACAAAAGCAACTGAAACATGAAAAACTAATAAATGTTTTTGTGTTCCAATAATAGGGAGTAATAAATACATGATTCTGTTTTCTCGGTTAACATTGTTTTGCAGTGGTTAGTACTATTTCCTCAATGACACAGTATTCTGGGTTTGATTCTAATGGCAAGTTGACAACTGTCTGTAGTAGGCACATTCTCCTTGCATCTGTGTGGTGTGAGAAGCAGCCCAGACACTGACAGACGGACATCGTTATGTCACCCAACACACGTTTAATATGTACAATATTTACAGATTAATGCACAAACCCAGTGCCTCCAGAACCAATCCCCCAAAGTCCAGGCCTCTCCTTCCAGTGCCTGCTTCCTTCAGGCCGCCTCCACTCCTCTCCGACACGACTCTCGTCCACTTCCACCCGACTCCAGTCATTGTTTGCAGGGAGTCGGCCCCTTTTATACACGCCCGGATGGGCTCCAGGTGCTACCCGACACTCCCCTGTGTGGCAGAAGTGCCGGCTGTGTTCCCGGAAGCCCTTCGGGTGTCCCCGGTCTTCTTCCCCCCAGCACTTCCGGGTGTGGCGGAAGAGCTGAGGTCCAGGGCTCTCCAGGCACTGGGGCACCCCCTGGCAGTGACCACGGGCCCCTACAGGGTTGAGCTTCCCAGCTCTGTACCCGTGGCCCCCAAAGGAATCAGGGCAGTCGCCCCCTCATGGTCCAGAGGAGGCATGAGCCCTCCTCCTGTCCTCCTGGGCGTCCCGGCTAGGGGCCACCCCCAGCCGCGTGCCACAGTGGTTAGAGAAATTGTCGATCTTAAAGTGTCCCAGAGTGTGTTTGTGATTGAGTCCTGTGCTGTACTGTTGTCCCATGCAGGGCCGGTTCCTGTTTTTTCCCTAATGTTGCTTGAATAACCTTCAGCCTCCAATGGGACTGAATTGAATTAAGTGCATTTGAGAATGTTTTGTCACTTTCTATCCTTCATGTCTGGTTCAAAATTAACATCTTAAGGTTGTAAACAAATAAATAATTTTTTTTTTGTATTGAAAAATTCCCAGTGGATAAATGTTTTTTTTCTGCAATCTGTCTGGAGTGTATATGTTTTCATGTATCTACAGAATCGACAACCTGCAAGACATGCAAGTTAGGCTCTAGAAACAGCTTAGTGTCTAATAGTGTGGTGTCAGACATGACCCAAATGGGATTCAGTATGTCTGAAAGTAAAGTGGACGTTTTTTTTATCAAATTGCAAATAAAATGTAAAATACAGAATATAGTAAGAAAGTTGAACGGTAGTGATGAAAACCGACTATTGAAAACAAACTTCTGGACCACTTTGTCTTTACAGCATGTGCTCATATTGTCCTGCATCCTGTAACTAATCTTGATGTTCTGCTTCTTGGAATGTCAAACAAGATGTTATCAGGAAAGTTGTAGTCTAAACAAACTGCTTCATAATTTACAACAAGGCAGTGTTTACCTGCACAAACTCACCAGTTTTTTTGATTGAAGCCTGTTACAACAAGTCTGGAGTGCTGAGACTTAAAAGAACTGTGTGAGATTATAAATGTAAACTTTAGGACAACTTGCATGATTAGGGTTTGTTTAGCTCAGTATGCGACACCATAAAGAAATTTAGAGATGATTGATTTGATGCAGAAATATGAATCAGTCAATTCATTGAATTTGTATAGGAGTGAAAGTGAACAGTACTCAAGGGAATAGCCTTCAACAAGACAACAAGTAAGAGTAATAAAAAGAACTAGCCAACCCGCGGCATAGCATACGCTGCATAATTATGTATTGATGGGTGAACACTTCCTGAACGACACAGTTGTCCAAACAGAAGTGAAAATAAAATCGAGCGTGGTGAATTCTTTAACTGCATTCTCTGCCTTGTAGCGCAGTGGTAGTGTTGCTGCTTTACAGTAAGGAGACTGTGGAAGATTTTGGGTTCGCTTCCCGGTTCCTCCCTGTGTGGATAGCGCTTTGAATACTGAAAACACCGGTATATCAATGTAATGAAGTATTAATATTCTTATATTATCCGCGACAAACAAACTGTTGTACACGGTGCATACCAACCCGCGGCATAGTATACGCCACATAATTACGCCGGTGTTTTAATGTTTTTTAGACAAAAGTGAGTTGTTTCGTCCGGGCACATGAGCAGGCAACATGAATGCCTTGAGAGCGTGGGTAGATGCGTGCTTGAGTTGGTGGGCGTGAGTTGGTGGGCTGGGCTTTGTGAGTTGACTGCTTTCAAAGTGGTGCGTGCTTTCATGGGTGTCTTGCTTGCTCTGGCGGCGGCTTAGTGAATTATATATATCGATACACAGCCTCTTCTTAGATGGTCCTGCCGCATCCACCCTCGTTCTCAAAGCATACACACCGCCTGGTCATGGGCAGGGAAATGTCTTCTGTGTTCCTGCAGGACCATCTAAGAAGACGCATGTTTGTCTCAGATGCGAATTACTGTATGTAGCGTGTAAAACAGTTTGCAATGGTGCACGCGGTCGTGCATCGTAACCGAAATGTCAATGTGGCTCAGAGGTCTATGTGTACCGTAGCACAGATGAACATAAATGACGCCGTTGTTTCAGAGGCGTCGCGTCCGAGTTGGTGGGTGTGGCTCTGCGAGTTGTCGTCATATCCAATGGTCTTAGAATTGGTGGGCATGGCTCCTTCTTATTTGTTGGCGGCTTAGTGAATCCACGCCCCTTCCTGCGTGCTTTCATGGGTGTCTTGCTTTGGTCTGCGTGCTTTCATGGGTGTCTTCCCGCTTTGGCGGCAACTTTGTGAATTATATATTATAAAAAGAATGGTTTGAAGGGCTTCTTCAGTGTTCATTGTGAAGCAGCATTCAATCAGAAGCTGTAGAATGTGTCCTTTTGTGGCTCTGATGTACTTAAGCTCAAAGTCTAGCTCAGAAAATCTCGATTACAGTACATTCCAGGTTTATATCCGACCAGGGAGGTCACTATACCAGAAGATTTTTATTCAGTACTTCTTCTTTGTCTTTCAGCTGCTCCCGTTAGGGTTGCCACAGCAGATCATCTTCTTCCATATCTTTCTGTCCTCTGCATCTTGTTCTGTCACACCAATCACCTCCATGTCCTCTCTCACCACATCCATAAACCTTCTCTCTTAGGCCTTCCTCTTTTCCTTTTTCTAACACCAGTAAAATTTTACGACACTTGATATCTATTTGATACCACAGGAAATAATGAAATTCCATTCAATGGCTTTTTATTAAAAGTACCTCCATTATTCAAGTAAGCATAATTGTGATTTTTTTCTGTAACAGAAGGTAAAATTCAGTATATAAATACTAACTATAGGAACAGCTTTATAAAAGAATGGCATACTCACCAACTGTTATTTAAGTAAAAACTAGTACTGGCATTCATGAACATCAAAATACAATGCAGGGCTTGAATTTTAATGTGTGATAGACATGGGGATTTTCACAATGGGGTTATAATCATGAAGAGATTTTAGTATATGGTTTTTAAAGAATGATATCATCATGATCATGTATTACCTATTTTATCTTGCTGTGTGCACATTCTTAATTTATTCTTTGATATTTTCTCTCCAGTAACTTAAAAATACTGCTTAAAATCAATGCTGCTTTAAATCAATTTAAGAATAAAAATTCAAACATTATTATGTTTTTACTATTGAATTAAAAAATTCTATATAACTTTTTAACAAAATGCTTCTAAAATCTAGTTTGTTAGAGAATCACAAAACAAATCAATGACACAAGTCTAACATTTGCATATTCATATTCAGCAATGAAGTATGCCTGTTTGCCATCTCTGCGATTATGCATTTCTTTTAACACAGTACCTGTCATACTAATAAGGAGATGTGCTGTGTACTTTGAAGCATTGACACACTAAATTAATTTTATTTTTTATTAACAAATGAAGCAGCTCATTTCAATGCCAATGTAGACAATCCAAATAACCACTCCGAATGAAACTTGCCTCAATTTGTGTTTGCTTCATCTGTTATTGTCATTGCCAACAAGCACTTTTCTCCCCCATTGCACAGATCTATATGTGCACTGTAATTGTGGATGCGAGGTTTCCCCCACAACCCTAAATTGCATTCGTTGGATGGAAAATGAATGAATGCTTGGATGGCCATCTATAGACATGCTCATTGCAATCAGAGAATGAATGTGAAGACTCTGTATTTAGGCTGTATAGGACACTGCTTTAAAAAGTGATTAATCTCATCATCAATTCATCTTCTTTCACAAACTCATGTCACTACAAGTTAAACAATTATAACTCACATCTGATTGGTGACATTATTGCACTCTAAAGCACGCACAAACCTATTTCTGAGCTAACTCCATAATGAGATAAAAGTCCACAAATTACTTTTTATTTATTACTTACACCACTTGGCTGATTACCTGAAGCACTTTGTTTGTCGATTTCTTTGTATCTAGTCATTCCAGTGTAGGGTTGGCTTGGTGGCTTACTGAGTATTGCTGCTGCCATCACAGACTACACATGGTCATTGTCCATGTGGAGTTTTCATGTTTTCTGGTATCTGTATGGCTCCAGTTTTTCACCCACATTATAAAGCACATGTGCATTAACTGGGGATTTTGTAATTGACACTGTATGACTATTTGTGTAGGGATGTGTGAGAAATGGCTCTTTGCCCATGGCTGGTTCCTCCTTTGTGCCCAGTGTTGCTGGGATGGGTTGCATCTTCCCACTACCCAGAGTTAAATTAGCAGGTTTGAAAAAAATACATGTGCATATATATATTCCAGTCCTGGATTATAGAGTACCAGAGTCAGTCCTGGCAGCATTGGGCACAAGGCAGGAAGCTGAAGCAGTGCCAGTCTTACTTTCAATCACACTCTCACATAACAGGCCCATGTAGAGTTACCAGTTAACCTAAATTATCCAGCATATTCAGAAAAAAAGCATGCAAACATGCTGAGAAGGTGCAAACTTTACACAGGCATCTGCTGACCTGAGATTTGAACCCAGTACTTGAGTTGAGCGAAGACGGTATTACTGTGCAATCTAAGTACTATCTTCTGTCAATTTTTCACTCTCTCTTTTAATTTGTATCAGTTATTGTGTGGATGCTCCCTATCAAAAGCTCTAAAAGGTTCAGAAAATTAATAATTTATTTTTGTATGTCAAATCTGAGGGAACATAATTCACTCAAAGCTGATTTGACCATTGGCTTTGGATTATCCAGCTTCCATTTCTATATTTAACAAGTTCTCAAAATATTATTTAAACTAGGACTATAAAAAAGAAAGCTTTAAGTATTTGGTTTAAGGCCAGATTTTCCCATCCCCGACATCACACATTAGCACCCTTCTATGTCTCTAAAAATAAAATGGCATTGTTCATGCATATAATATTGATGGTAACTCTGTCAAAATGTAAAGCATTTCTGACTTAAGTCATGGCACAAAAGGGTCTGACATGTTCAGTAAAATGTAATTTTAATGTTTACACTATTCTAAGCATTTTAGAAATGTACTTTTTTTGTAAATTAAGCAAATGAGCTTACTTTTTGGATCGAGCAGTCTCAATCCAAATTAAATGCTGTGCAGAGGTGTTGGCTATCTCAGCAGTACTGGTCACAAAGCAGGAACTAACCGTTCAGTCCCTCATAGGGCTCATTTACACACACGCACACATGCACACACAGGGCAAATTTAGTATTACCCACTTACCTATGTATTTTGGAAAAGAAAAGTAGTGTATCTGCAGATATGGGGAAAATGTGCACACTCCACACTGGCAATAACAAGGCTTGGATTTGAACTCTGGTCTCTGAACCGATAAAAGAGCAATTTTACCACCTGAGTCACAGACTAGACAACCTAAAACTGACTTGTAAGCCTGCTACCTGAGCAATTTTTCAGGTCTCCAAGAAGAAATTTCATGTATCTATTTTTAGAAAAAAAGTCAAATCACAACATTTCTGACATTTAAAATTAATAGAATATTCTTAAATCAACTTAATGCAATTTAGGGTAATGGTTCATAGCCTCTCCAGGTTAAACTGACTGGATACAGCTCTAGTATAACACAGAGCCCACTCATGCACATTCTTTCATAGCTACTTTCAAATAACTGATTAGCCTAACCTGCATGTCTTTGTGAATGTGGGAAGAAAACCAACGCAGACATGTGGAAGATTTGGAAACTCCACATGGACAATTACTAGGCTTAAGATGTAAGACACTTGATCCCTGAGGCGACCCTGCTAATCACTGCACCACTATGCCATGTGGCACTATAATATGTTACTGCTAATTAGTTGCAGTTTCATCTTGAGTGTATTCTGTGTAGTTATTTTTTCTTGTTAACTATTGTAACACTGTATTTTTCCCCCTATAATCTCAGTCTGTCTACAGTGCCTTCCATAATGTTTGGGACAAAGATGCGTTTTTACATGATTTACTCCTCTCCTCCACAGCTTGAAATTGCAAATCAAACAATTCAGACACGAGTAAAGTGCCCTTTGCAGACTTTAATTTTAAGGGTATTTAAATGCATTTCATTCACACCATGTAGAAATGACAACACTTTTTATGCATGGGCCCTCAATTCAGGGCACCATACTGTTTGGGACAGTTGCCGTTACAGGTGTTTGTGATTCCTCAGGTGTGTTTCATTGCTTCATTAGTGCAGACATAAGACACCTAAGCTTGCTTCTACCCTTTCGTGTCTTTGGTTGCCATTGTTCAACATGAGGACAAGAGCTGTGCCAATGAAAGTCAAAGAAGCCAATATGAGGCTGAAAAACAAGAATTAAAGCATTGGAGACATTGGTAAAACCTCAAGATCATTTAAATCAACTGTCTGTAATATCACTAAGAAGAAAAAACACACTGGTGGGCTCAATAATTGCAAAGGGACTAGTAGGCCAAGGAAGACCTGATGATGACAAAATAAATCCTCAATATGATAAAGAAAAAGCTCCAAACGCCTGTCCGACAGATTACAAACAGATGTGGTTGTGTCAGAGATGACTATCCATATTAGTCATCATGAACAGAAATATAGAGGCCACATTGCAAGTTGCAAACCACTGGTTAGCCACACAAACAGTATGGCCAGATCATAGTTTGTGAAAAAAATCTTAAAAGAGCCTGCAGAATTCTGAAAATGGTCTTGTGAACAGACAAGACAAAGACTAACCTGTATCTTAGTGTCACAGATGACTTGTTTGTTAATGGAACATAACTGCTTACAGTTAGCTAAGGCAGCTTCATTCATGCTATGTGGTCTTACTGCAATATGAGTGCAGTCAGCTGCTCCAATAGCTAAACTAGACATTACAAATTAACTTATGTTGGCCTCTAGATCAACACCACACACTAACAGAATGTAGCGCCTCATCAGTTGGTTTATCGCTTCCAGGATAGCAGGTATGATGGAACTGAAGATTGGCTGAGATTTTGCTGACCTGTCGGCAAGTTCCCTCTGGTAGGTGCTTGTTGCCAGAAACCCAACTGTTGTTAAAACCGGGAAACGAACAGGTACAGCCCAATTTTAGGCAGTCTGTCTTTCTAATGTATGGCCTAAATCAGCACATAGCTCTAAGAGAATGGCTCTTGGTAGCCTAAAGTATAGGGAGCATAATTTTCTAACACCAGCAAACAAGCCATGTTGTGTCAAACCATTAGGCTATGAATAGGCTATAGCACATGATATTTATAGCAAGCTGTATGCAGTAAGTGAATTACACCTGTATTTTTATTGAATGCAACTGTTGGCATCAAGGGATTCCATTGGTTTCTCATCCTGAGAAGTGACAACAGGGAGCCAATATAAACTAACTTCTTCAATACAAATACTCAGCATTGGCACTTTTAAAAGGGAACTAAAATTGAATCTATACATCATATTAATCTCTTTTTAATATGTTTAATAGTTTTAATGTGTTTGTCCCGTCAATGCACATTATAATAACAGCTTGGTGATATGAATTGTCATCTGCATAAATCATCATTTACCTGGTTTTACTGCATTTCCCTACTTGATCAAGGGTGTCATCATTTCCCACTTTCTCTGAAAGATTACATATGGATAGGCCACAGTTGCTATAAATATATACAACTTCTCCTACCAAGTTTTTATTTTTATTTTAATTTTTTTTTTAAATAAATCCTGACTTTTGTGTGGAAAGTTGGATACACATATTTTGAACCTCTTTTTGTGCATATGCATTTATAAATATGACCCCATTTCTCCAGTTTATCATTCATGCATTCATTCATTATCCAACCCGCAATATCCTAACTATAAGGTCACAGGGGTCTGCTGGAGCCAATCCCAGCCAACACAGGGCACAAGGCAGGAAACAAACCCCGGGCAGGGCGCCAGCCCACCGCAGCAGTTTATCATCCACTTCCCAAACACTTACAGGTTATGTCAACTTGTGACTTACAATTATGAGTTTGGATATGAGAGTTTAGGTAGGTGCCATTGTGAAAGTCTGGCAGTCTTTTCATGTTTGCTCCCTGCTTTATACCTAACACTGCCAAAAATGGCTGGGACTCTCCCTGTAACCCTGAAAGAAAGAAGTGCTTTTGCAAATGAAATGTTAAATGAAAATGCAATAAGATGAACTAACAGTGCCTCAGACACTGGAATTTGTCCTGCCAATCATTGGAAAGCTCACATGTGCACAATGAAAATATGCAACCAATACAATAAAATTGACCATGCTAGGTATTGAACCAATGTCCCTGAAACATAGTGGTATAAATACTAAGTACATCTGCAAAGCAATTGGGAAAAACTGCAGATCCAAATTAATTTTGAGAATATTAAATATCCATAAAGAAGAGTTCTTGTACATTACTTCCAGCATTAAATGTGTCTTGTATTATACAAGTATTGGTTTGCATTTGTATCCCCTGATTGTTTCAGGTGCCTCAAGCTCCTTAAGATATTTATTTCCTTTCCACCATTAAATCAAGATTACATAATCTGCAGTAGGGTGGAATAGACAGGACATTCCAATTGCCATTGTTATAGTCTGTTAAAAGCACCTGTACTCACCACATAGGATGCATTGACTTGACTACTATGCCACCTAAGATGCTTCAACTGTCCAGTTAGGCCCCCATTTTTAACTCATCATTTAACCACAATTCAGGATGAGATCAGCATGTGCTCTGTTTTCTGTTTCAGTTCCATTTGCTGCCTGTCAGTTTTATTGGCAGATGCAAGGAAAAAAAATCTTAAGTTATTCACCGTCATGATCCACATTCCTAGTGCACCTCATTAATCAAGCATCTAGAGGCAGCACTTTCCAGTGAAGTGTTTAAAAATATATTGCTTTCCTGCTGTTGGTTAGTTTAACCTCATCCTCAACTTCACAGTGATTAGACACTTTGCTTTTAGAGTTGAACAGCTAAAAGAGTCAATGAAGGCTAAAAGCCACTTGAGCTCTTAATTTACCATATGCATTTGTAATGCTCTACTTTTACTGAATAATGTCAGATGAAGGCTGAGTACATTACTTCTCTTCTGACTGCAAGTATTGTTTGAGCTCATATTAGATGATCATAAATGGATAAATAATGTTATAAACCTAAAATATCTATAGACTGCAATGTGTATATATTTTTTTTTTACACTTTTTGTATGATGATTTTTTTATATTCTCACTGTAGCCATCATAAATTGAGGAGATGAGCAATTTTCTGCATAAAAAAGCATCATATAACATTGCCTGCCCCATTGGACCATTCTTTGTATTATGGTTACAATAATATAAAAATATTAGTTTTACCTATTCAGCATGCTGGTTCTCATGTTTGTTCATCTACAGTACATCTGCACTTCGACCTGGTTTCATGCAGTCAGCTTCGATCTTCAGAGTGGCATGCTGTGCTGCAGTCCTGCAGGACACTTTGCTGCACACAATCTTGCTTCTGGGGGCACATCTGGTCAGCATGCACAATATATCATTTGTTATATTGGAATTTTGTTCACTTAGATAATGAGTGTATTCAAATTGCCAAGAAATGCTGACAATATTGAAGTTTGTTTTATAGTAACTAGTAATTCATTTTACTGTCTCAAATCTGTTGTATATTGGAGACACGAATAAGGTAAAAGAATGTAAAGCCTAATACCGTGTTTCCCCAAAAATAAGACAGGGTCTTATATTAATCTTTGCTCCAAAAGCATGCACTGGGGCTTATTTTCAGGGGATATCTTATACTTATTCATGTGCAACAATATACATTTATCCAAATACAGTCATGTCATCTTCTTTTGGAATATCATCATAACTCTCCACATTCAAACCCTGAATTTCAGCCTGAATTTCTTGCTACTCCAGCCGATTTTAGGATCCTCCAGGGTCGAGGTGCGCGCTTCGATGTTTGATGAATGGTTTGATGTGGTGAAGCAAAATGCCGACATACAAATGCATTCGTGGTGCTTTGATATTCAAGCGTCGAAAACAAAAGAATGTGTTGCCAACATGGAACATTTCAGCTTGCTCTGTTTGAACCCCTATTATTTTAGGACCATAGTTCCACGAGCTTTATTAGTAAAATATATATATATATATAGTGGGGAACAACCCGGACACAGACAGGCAGACATCATTTTGTCACCCAACACACGTTTATTTACAGTCTATTATGTACAGTCTTAAATGCCACACAACCCCAAACTCCCGCAAAGTCCAGGCCAACCACTATGTCTCCTCCTGAGACCTTGTCCAACTGCTCTCCCGACTCCAGCCTCCTTGTGAAGGGAGGCAGCCCCTTTTATTAGCACCTGGATGTGCTCCAGGTGTGTTCCGGCAATCTCCCACGAACATGCCCCAGTGTGGCGGAAGTGCCGGCTGCGTAACCGGAAGCACTCCGGGTGTCCCCACTCGTCTTCCCCCCAGCACTTCCTGGTCCAGGGCTCTCCAGGCATGGGGGCGCCCCCTGGTGGTGACCACGGGCCCCCACAACCCCACGGGTTGAGCTTCCCAGCCGCTTGCCACATTATATATATATATATATATATATATATATATATATATATATATATATATATATATATATATATATATATGGTTGAAATAGTTTACTGTCAAATAAATGCAAAGAGTACGCGACACGTGTTTCGCCCTCATTCTGGGCTCATCAGGCGTACACACTCCACTGCACTCCCTCTTGGGAATCGAACCTCGGATGTCAGCGCCAGAGGCGATGCCCCACCGTGGCGGATGTTAGCAGATTGCTGGCCAACCACAAGCGTTACCTGGTAGGTAACCACCCATACAATCAGATTGTGACACAGACTACGAATGCCATGAATGTAATTACCCCGATCTACATGCTGTCAAATAAACGAACCACACGCCATGGCGCAACGTTAGGGGCATCGCCTCTGGCGCTGATGTCCAAGGTTCGATTCCCGAGAGGGAGTGCAGTGGAGTGTGTACGCCTGATGAGCCCAGAATGAGGGCGAAACACGTGTCGCATACTCTTTGCATTTATTTGACAGTAAACTATTTCAACCATTCTATGATCTGCTCCTCACAAACTGAGGGCACCGTGGCGGATGTTAGCAGATTGCTGGCCAACCACAAGCGTTACCTGGTAGGTAACCACCCATACAATCAGATTGTGACACAGACTACGAATGCCGTGAATATATATATATATATATATATATATATATATATATATATATATATATATATATATATATATATATTTAAACAGATGAACATTATGAAAAGCATGTGACCATATAGTAAGATATAGCTTTCATTGTACAATGTGCCAGAAATGAAGTAATAATCATATCAACCCTGATTTAAATGTGTCTGAACTCAGTTAAATAAATTCTCTTTTGCTAGCTCTTTTCTGGAGATCAGCCAGTGTGAATCAACGAATTTTCTGGCATGGAATAACGGAGGATATTCTAAATCAAGAAATTATTATGCTGTATTATTTCCACTTTTTCTTGCTGCACATTAATGGTATATACTGTATTTTTACTATTAGGTGAACGCTTCACGGCAAGAGACCAAGCTGATGGAAGAGTGTGACCTACTGATAGACATTATACAGCAAAGGAGGCAAATCATTGGAACAAAAATCAAAGAAGGAAAAGTAAGACCTTTTTTTGGCGATATATTAGGTAAAGTAAATAAACAATTATTAAGGTGACTGTTGTGTGGTAGGAGGAACAGTTATGTCTTCTAATTCCAATATTTCTGTATAATAGGTGTAAAGTCACTTTTAATACTAATATAAACTGCCCGTTTTTAATTTTTTTATTTATAGTGTAAGAAAAATAATCAGGATATGTTAGGCATAAATAATTATTGAATTAAAGATACACAATTATAAAAGCAATACATATGTAACATAGAAGCATAATTGTAGATTGGGCCGGGAGAAAACAGAATGTTATATCAGTTTCAGATTAATTAATCTGCATTTGTTTTTACTTTCATGATTTATGTGTACGAATTATTACTGATAAAGAACTGACAAATACAAGCTAAGATTTGTGGACCCAACCTGAGCCACTTTATTTATTGGTGGATGGGAGGGGGAAAAAAATTAGCAAAATAATTACTTTACTGACTCGCTGTCCATAGCTCCATTTACAAGTCGGTTATTTTTTCCATGGGTTGTATTTTTGCTTGTTTCTGATCTTTCCACAGTGTATCCCTACTGCCTGCCCGACTGTAAGAAGAGATGTTTTTTTACTTATGTTTAACTGGGTGAGATTAATATGGGAATTAGTCACATGGACATGATGAAACAAAATGTTTTATTGTAACTAAAGAGAGAAAAGACAGTTGTGTTAGACTGCCACCTGAAGAATCCACTCCATCTGTGTTAAACTAAAACAGCCATGATTAATAAAGGTGAAGCTGCAGAAGCTAGTGGGAACAATTACACACCAATGCCAGTGCCTGCAACACAAAGGCAATAAACACTATCTCAAAGTGGTCATCAGACAACAGAAGGGTGTGCTGGCAGTCCTTTCATACTGTGAGTAGGGGAAGATGGTCAGAATCAGACTAGATTTAGTAATCTTCATCCAGATTATCAACATCATATCTCTGCAGGTATGTGTATATATAGCTGATGTTACATACTCTTGATGTATCACTTACAAGTTAAATATATATATACAGTGGGGGAAATAATTATTTGATCCCCTGCTGAAGTTGTAAGTTTGCTCACTTACAAAGAAATGAACAGTCTAATTGTTATAGTAGTTTCATTTTAATGGAGAGAGGCTGAATATCAAGCAAAAATCCAGAAAAAGCACATTTCATAAAAGTTAAAAATTGATTTGCATGTCATTGAAAGAAATAAGTATTTGATCCCCTACAACTCAACCAGAATTCTGGCTCTCACAGATGGTCACAACTGGTTTATGTTGTTTTGTAGCTTTCTCTTCAAGGTTTTTACAGTGTCCTTGGTTGCTAGCAAAGTTATGTCTGCTGGGAAGCTGGTGATTAGTCAGCTCCCATCATTAGCAAAATGAACATGTGGCTTTTACATACAGTCTCCATCTTTCTCGTACACTTGCTATTCCTTACCAACTCTGGACTTGTGGTCCTATTGTCCAACTCCAATGCAGACAAGTCTTCCATCCTTTCAGTCCTGCACACGGTTGTCCATTTGAGTAAAAGGGATTGCTTTGGCCTATGTTTCAGACACACCCTTGACAATGGGATACCTACTATAAAGAGCAGAGGTTATTACCAGTAGAGTATGAGAAGAGAGCACACAGATCTGGTATGGTCAGTGGTTTTTAAAGGAATGGTTAGACATTTTGCCATTGGTTTCTTGCAGGCATATCAGCCTATCTTTTTTGATTCACTACTGGTGCAAAGCTTTGTTCATCGAGGTTGCCAGTCATTGAGTTATGGCTCTTTGTTCGAGGCCAAAAGCTTTATTGGTACCATGAGAAGACATCTATGGGGTGATTGATCATTTTATCAGATAAGGTGCACAAGCTGAATTCCAAAGGAGAATAGTTAGGAGGACTGAGACTCTTTAGCTAACATTAAGCATGTCTGTCATTGGCTTTTTAAGCAAAGGATTTGTGCCCCAGGCGTAACAAAATGTGTAAAGACTGTCTGTCCTATACACAGAAGGGAGAGAGAAAAGTTTATGACATAATCAAAGCTAATACTGACCAATAATGTACAGTGGCAAACAATGTGAAAATGGGAAACAAATCTCATGTTACCCATGTTGCATAACCCAGATCGGATACATAACTAAAGTTAGGAAGCAGTGCAATTGAAAACAGTGCCGGAGACCTTCAGATCAGATTGAATATTTCAGGAATAAAAAACTGTGATCTACGTTGGGCTAAATAGCCTGCTCTCATTACAACTGTCCTCTCGTTCTTATTGTGTCACTCACTAGTCATTTCTTATTAGGTAACACTGAGCCTGTCTAAATGAAATACCTTCTGGCAGTCTCTGGCCAATTTTAGATTTGATCAATTGGAGTACATATTAGTCATCCAAGTTCACTATAATGTATCATATCTTTTGAATCACATCATCTAAGTCTCTATGAAGAATATCATCAGTGACCCCAAAACCTCTGCTAATGCAAAGGGATTGTTAACCTTGAGGGTTTAGTGAGGGTTTAATGATAAAGTAATGGAAGCACCAGATTGCTTATCAATGATACAGGATTGAATTCTTTGTATTTTAAAGAAGGTGGCATATTTGGAATCTCAGCGAGCATGCTAGCCTAAACTGAGTGAGTCAATTAATCAGAAGATGATTTCTTGTATTGTTTAGTTTTTTAGAATGAACAAGCTTATTTTTCCTTTATAAACTTTACAATCTATATAACTGTCTATCTATAATTGAACAAAAGGTCATATATATCTTACAGCAATTGAGTTAAGCTCCATGAATAAAGAAATGAAAGGGAAGTATTGGTAAAAATACATTTTTCCAACAACACAGATATATACAAAACCATAGTCTTGTGTCTTATACAGTGAAATATTAACCGCATTTTCTTTTTTTTAGCTGTCTACTTGTGGTTTATTTAGATTCAATGCAGAATGGTTAGAAGGCAAATCACTGTGATGTATGCCTCTCACACCTCTACCCAAGTGCAGTATTCCAACAACTATGTACATGGAGAGCTTCTGATAAACCACTTCCATTTTTCATCCAATTCTGAAGCTGACAGCTAAGAAAGAGCCAAATGTCAGCCCGTGGCTACAAGTTTATTGATTAGTTTTGTAATTTACAGCATGCAGTTGGAGGGAGGCAGTAATTGGGCTCTGTGGTATCTCAATGGTTAGTGCTGTTCCTTCACTGCTTATGGGTTCAAATGTCATGTCTATTCGGAGTTTGCATTTTTTCTAATGCCCACATTGGGTTTTTCCAATCATTCTAGTTTCCTTCCACATCTTAACAGTATGTGTGTGTGTGTTCAATTTATTGACAATTCTAAATTGGTACTGTTTTAAGTGTGAGTGAGTTTGCCTTGTATGTGCAAATTGTATAGGAGGAAGTGTTTTTGCTGCTTTTTTATTATTGCCATTCTCAGAGAGGCAGCTAGAGTTTATTTTAATTTTTGTTACTTTTGAATCATACTTTTGTTCATGCCTTATTGTATTCTTGTTGACTCCTTCAGCTAATCTATCTTTTGTATTGTTTTCTTATTTTCTTTCTTCTTCTGTCCCTTTATTAGTTTGTTGTTTTGTAATAATCAATTTTTTCATCTCTTCTTTCTATTACTTGGTTCTTTCCTTATACTTCCTTTGTTCAATTCTGCTATGTATGGATAATTCTTAATAAACCTTTTATCCGTTCAAGTCGTTCACCCCATATCCATTTTTGATTCTCCTTAGTTTCAGACAACGGGAGAGGTGTTCACCCCAGGCCTTACCCTAATGGGAGGCTGACAGTTGTGGCAAAAAAAAAGTTTTTTTAACAACACTCAGTTACATAGTAATATAAAGCTTTATATATTATATGAGTAAGAACACGTCAGGCACATTGGTTCATACAAAATAGCAAGAAAGGGCTCCCCTTACTTCAACTCTGATTGCACTTATTTAACACTTATTTAATTCAAGTCAATTGACAAATATTCCTGGTTAAAGCTGCAATGCCAAAGTGCATAAAGAAGTGCAAAGTGACAAGATGGAGAAAGATAGATCATCTGAAGAAGAAAGAGACCACACAGTAACACGGAAAACAGTGCAACAAATGCAGATAAAAACTATAGTAACAAGAGAGATAAACATGTGGCAAGTGATGAGAATAACAGTGTAAGTGGCCCGTCACAATTTACCTGTGCCGACAAATGCTCACTTAGCACCCGCATTCACACTTAACACTCAAGAAGGCTGCCTTGCCAATATACCCAGATTGTAAAATCAGACACTCTCCCCTGATGTCACAACACCTCATATTTGTTTGTGTTGTATGCAGAGGTTACATTTAGATGGCTCGTGGGTGGGTTTTTGATGGGGGACCTAAAAACGAGCTTACTGCCCTGGTTCAAAAACCTTCCACTGACCTTCCATACATCATTTTAATTATAATAATAATAATTTAATAATATGCCTTGTGCCCTGTGTTGGCTGGGATTGGCTCCAGCAGACCCCCGTGGCCCTGTGTTTGGATTCAGTGGGTTGGAAAATGGATGGATGGATGGATAATTTAATAATAATAATAACAATGAATGATTACATTTATATAGCACTATTCTAACTTACTCAATGCACTTTACATAGACAGTGGGGAACCTCTTTAACAATTATCAATGTGTAGCATCTGCATGGATGATTCAACAGCAGCCATTCTTGCTCGCACAACACATTAGCTATTAGTTGGTGAAGGAATGAGACAGATAGTTAGCCAATTGGAAATATGGAATGATTAGGGACCAGAATGGACAACGCCGTAATGGGAAATTTAGTCGGGACATCAGGAAACACCCTGCAATTTTCAAAGGATGCCCAGAGATCTTTTATGACCGAGAGTCAGTTTCAGATGTCATCCAAAGGACAGTGTTAAGTTTTACAGCACATAGTCCCCATCACTGCACTGGGCCATTGGGATCTGCACATAGAATACTAGGTAAGTGTTCCCTGATGGCCATCCCAGCAACTCTTCCAGCAGCAGTCCAAGCTTGTACTATTTGGTCTCCCATCTAAGTACTGGACAGTTCTTGATAACAACTTTATTGTTTCCGCCTTTGTACCATTATGTTATTGTCAGATACTGCCTTTATTCATCGCTTTCTTCTGATATTTCCTTTATCCTTCCAACGTATGTCAATTTCTAATTCTCTTTGTTCACACTGGCCATTTGTACAATTTGGTTATTTTTGACTCTACTGTAAATCATGTATCCCATGTATTTGTTACTTCTGATGCTCACTTTGTTTGTCCCATCCTTAGATTTTTTTATGTTGTTGTGTCTTCTTTGTTCATCCCTCAGTAGTATCATTCTGTTTCTTTCTGACATTCATTTTATGTGTTTCTTCATGGAATCATTTTGTTAGTAATTCCACCCATTTCTTATCCTATGATGCTGACTTTGTTCATCCCTTCATTGTAAGTGTTACACAGTGGTGGCAGGACAATAGTCTCACCCTTCATATTAGCAAGACCAAGGTACTGGTTATGGACTTCAACAAGCAGACTGTAGTTCAAGCAGGACAAAAACAGACCTCACCCATCCCTCACAATACTGGCAGGACCATTGGTACTTGCATGTAGATTCAGGGACAGCATCTATCAACAGGTTGAGATCTAGAAGTAACCACTTTTATTCTGAAGTAGAGATAATGTGGGTCTTGAATGTTTTTAATATCACCTGTGTGTGTGTGTTGTACAGTATGTACTCACTTGCCAATTATGTGTATCTTGTGATGGGTTGACTGACAGAACAGAGTTAAAGGCTCCTTATCAAGGTTAACCTCCATGATCCTGAAAGCTCCCAGGGTATAGGAATGGACAACCTTGGGAAAGTAGCTCTGTTATAATGTTTGTAATGTTTAAAGGTTATTCCCCATTAAGATTTAGACATTAGTCATCAATTAACCCTAACACATATGTTTTTTTACAATGTAAATAAAAGTTCAAAGATTATCCAGAGAAAAACCCATGCAGTTCTAGACCATGCAAGCTCAAAGAACACAGTGAGCAGCCTGGAACTCAGGCCCAGAAATCTGGCAGTGTGAAGTAACCACAGTAAATATTGTGCCACCATTCTCTCACTTTATTTGTTCCCATACAACAAAATATTTTTAATGCATTGCTCCTGATGATGGATGTATTATATATTTTGATACTATGGCTAAAATCAAGGAATTCCAGTCCTCTTGAGTATCTAAATTTCTTCCGTATTTGTACATTTCACCCTTGGAAATTTTAATCAGCATAAACAGGAAAAGATAAATCAAAGTTAACATTGTTATGCTCTCCTTACCACATGTCACTTATTATTTGATGAGGTTCAGTCTCCTGCTTGCACCCGATCTTTTTTGATTAAAACATATGTCTCCCTGCCTTCTGGTGCCAACTAATGAACAAGAATCAGGACGCAGCACAACACAAAGAAACTCTCACCGGCTCAAATGTGTTGGCTTCCCTAACATCAATGCCCTGCAGTAAAAGGGAGTTGCTTGTTTACTGTGCATAATGCATGGAGTTCGTGAGGCTATTCTACAGACTTGTCTTTGGCAGAAGACAGCAATTTCCATGTCAATCAACACTGTCATTTTTCCCAATTTCATACTTACCTGAGGGTATTTTTCCCCTGTGTGTGGCTTACTAGGATTTGTTTACCTTGAAGGCTCATGAAAAAAAAAAAGGAAAATATGGCAGGCACTTTTAATGATGAAAATGAAACAACATCACAGGAATCAATAAGTGCGCATTCTGGGAATTGAACACATAATTTTAAACAACACACACACCAAGAGCTGCAGCAACAATCTGCCCCCTGTGACACAGCTTTTGAAAGTAAAGCATCTTTTAATTCAATATTTGTCCAGTGATATTAACCACCATACAGTATATTATGTATATTTGTGGTGTTTTTATAAAATGAGTTGAACTAAAAAGACTAATGCAGTGCATCCGGAAAGTATTGACAGCGCATCACTTTTTCCACATTTTGTAATGTTATAGCCTTATTCCTAAATGGATTAAATTCATTTTTTTCCTCAGAATTCTACACACAACACCCCATAATGACAACATGAAAAAAGTTTACTTGAGGTTTTTGCAAATTTATTAAAAATAAAAAACTGAGAAATCACATGTACATAAGTATTCACAGCCTTTGCTCAATACTTTGTCGATGCACCTTTGGCAGCAATTACAGCCTCAAGTCTTTTTGAATATGATGCCACAAGCTTGGCACACCTATCCTTGGCCAGTTTTGCCCATTCCTCTTTGCAGCACCTCTCAAGCTCCATCAGGTTGGATGGGAAGCGTCGGTGCACAGCCATTTTAAGATCTCTCCAGAGATGTTCAATCGGATTCAAGTCTGGGCTCTGGCTGGGCCACTCAAGGACATTAACAGAGTTGTCCTGAAGCCACTCCTTTGATATCTTGGCTGTGTGCTTAGAGTTGTTGTCCTGCTGAAAGATGAACCGTTGCCCCAGTCTGAGGTCAAGAGCGCTCTGGAGCAGGTTTTCATCCAGGATGTCTCTGTACATTGCTGCAGTCATCTTTCCCTTTATCCTGACTAGTCTCCCAGTCCCTGCCGCTGAAAAACATCCCCACAGCATGATGCTGCCACCACCATGCTTCACTGTAGGGATGGTATTGGCCTGGTGATGAGCGGTGCCTGGTTTCCTCCAAACGTGACGCCTGGCATTCACACCAAAGAGTTCAATCTTTGTTTCATCAGACCAGAGAATTTTCTTTTTCATGGTCTGAGAGTCCTTCAGGTGCCTTTTGGCAAACTCCAGGTGGGCTGCCATGTGCCTTTTATTAAGGAGTGGCTTCTGTCTGGCCACTGTACCATACAGGCCTGATTGGTGGATTGCTGCAGAGATGGTTGTCCTTCTGGAAGGTTCTCCTCTCTCCACAGAGGACCTCTGGAGCTCTGACAGAGTGACCATCGGGTTCTTGGTCACCTCCCTGACTAAGGCCCTTCTCCCCTGATCGCTCAGTTTAGATGGCCGGCCAGCTCTAGGAAGAGTCCTGGTGGTTTTGAACTTCTTCCACTTACGATGATGATGGAGGCCACTGTGCTCATTGGGACCTTCAAAGCAGCAGAAATTTTTCTGTAACCTTCCCCAAATTTGTGCCTCGAGACAATCCTGTCTTGGAGGTCTACAGACAACTCCTTTGACTTCATGCTTGGTTTGTGCTCTGACATGAACTGTCAACTGTGGGACCTTATATAGACAGGTGTGTGCCTTTCCAAATCATGTCCAACCAACTGAGTTTACCACAGGTGGACTCCAGTTAAGCTGCAGAAACATCTCAAGGATGATCAGGGGAAACAGGATGCACCTGAGCTCAATTTTGAGCTTCGTGGCAAAGGCTGTGAATACTTATGTACTGGTACATGTTCTTTCTCAATTTTTTGTTATTTTTAATAAATTTGCAAAAACCTCAAGTAAACTTTTTTCACGTTGTCATTATGGGGTGTTGTGTGTAGAATTCTGAGGAAAAAAATGAATTAAATCCATTGTGGAATAAGGCTGTAACATAACAAAATGTGGAAAAAGTGATGCGCTGTGAATACTTTCCGGATGCACTGTAAGATGCATAAGGAAATAGAACAGCTATTTAAAAGAGCATTGCTTTATCTTCCATCACTCTCTGCCCATTCATTCTTTAAAGATGTCCAGTTTCAAATATAGAACAGACAAGGGAATGTAGGTGCCAATGCAAATGGACTGATATTCCGACGGGGATGGAGAGTGAGTCTTTACCTGGCCAGAAGGCCATAATGGAAGGACAGTGAGGAAGGAGCTGCAATCTGGCCGGGATGGTTACCAATTCTTACCCCAGTTGGGGTAAAGAGATAATGGATGAACTCAGTAAACATGGATGCCAGAGGCAGTTCATTTCCCTATATGATAGGTAGCAGAGTCCCTTCAGGCTGGTCTCAGTTAGGACTCCCAAAGGGTTGCATAGGAGTTGGAGTGTAGAAATGTAGCCCTGTCAGAGTCCTTAGGTGCAGTAAGAGGGAACTGCCAGAGAAAGACCGGCCTGGTTTCCATATGACCCAGAAGTGCCCCAGGCAAAATTGCAGTCAGCAAAAAACATCTGGAGGACAGAAGGAGAGAAAGAAAGAATTTACTTGTGTGTTATCATGGTATTTTGGCTGTGTTTGTCATTGGAGGGTGTTGGAAGAAATAAAAAAGCTTTATTTTAAGACCAGAGTCTTGTGGGGTGGTATTGTGTCTATGGTCTGGGGCTCAGTGGTTCCCCCTTGTGGTTACAGAGATTATACAGAATTCACTACTGGTACACAGTTTTACTGAGAGGGACTGAGTGAGTTTGTGCCTTTGATTTACAGGCGCATATACTAAAGAAAATACCATTTAAAGGGTAACATAACATCCTCAAGCCCCTTTAAATGCAGTACACTGTCACAATTGGTTTGTCTTGGCAACATGAATACTTATTCACACAGGGCCAATTTGGAATTGCCAAATACACAGGTCTTTGGATTTGTGGAAGGGAAAACTTGAGTACCTGGAGAGAAATCCATTCAGACATGAAGGGGACACGCAGACTCCATACAGACAGTGACAATGCTTTGGACTCAAATACATTATTGTTTGATCCATGTGGAAGTAAGAATAATCACTACAATATTGTATTGTACACTTTATAAAGGTGTGAAGCAAAAATCACCTTCTTCAAATTTTCTCTGATTATTACTTTCACACCAAGGTAGCCTAATGGCACATTAGTAAATTCTGGGTTACAATCCCAGCCTAAGCACTCTATGTTTGGACTTTGCATGTTTCATCCAGATGGGACAACTTTTTTCTCAAATGCCAAAGATAACTGTGTTAGACTCATATTTTAAAAAAATGAATAAATGACATAGATGCACAGATTTTATGAGCCCCAGTCTGTGTGTTTTCTTCTGGCTGCTGCAGTTTTCCTGTTATGTCCTGCCTTGTGGCCAACGCTTCTTGGATAGACTTCAGCCACCACTGACTCTGAATTCAATTAAGCAGGTCTGCATTGGTTTGTTATTCTGTGGTAATCTTTTTAAAATGTATACATCCAATCTAACTATTTACTTTCTAATAAAGCTCAGTGATCTCAAATTATATATCTATACAGTATATCCATCCATTTACTGAACCATTTGTGGACTTGAAGAGCCCAAGCCTATTATGTTTCAAGATGCAAAAAATGCCATAGATTTACTTATTTATTTAGCAAACACAAAGGCACAAAGATTAGCAGTTCTTCTTCAAAGTAGTCTAGGTTTGAATACCATGCACAGGCCATGTGAAGTTTACTCATTCCATACGCATCTTTTTAAGTTGTAATTCACACTTCCACAAAGACATGCCAGTTAAACCTGATTGGGCCCTGTGATGTACTGTCAAGAGCCGATTCATACCCCACACAATATGCTGTTTGGATAGGCTCAGGCCTCCCTGTGACCCTGAAGTGGATTTCAGAATGTTATACCATATTATGCTTATATTTAAGCTATTCTGTTAAGATTTGTAAAGACAAACACTGGTACATTGATCATCTTGATGAATGATGTACTGTATCCCTTGAGCTACAGTATATAATTATATTAGTGCCACACACAAATTTGACATCTTTTCTATGATACCCAAAATATACATATATAGACGAATCATACTCACATTATTTCTTTTTATAATTTGAAAAATCTTCAAGCATTTGTTTTTTGTTCAATTATTTGTAAGAATCATTTTCCTGGCCCTCATTCTTCCACCATTAAATTAACTATATATCATAATAATTTTTTATCAGATTGTGTAGATCTTATGAAAGCAGTAAGGCATCAATTGGAACACATGTCGAAAAGAACTGGCCATACCGTACACGCTGAAGCATATGCAGATCATCTTATTAAATATAAAGAAGCATTATCAGATTCCAAGTGTGCTTATTATTCTACCATCATTAATATTGGTCGAAAAAATCCCAAGATTCTTTCTTCAACAGTTAGTAAGCTTCTTCATTATAACTGTACGTCTCCTTTTAATGCTTGTTTAGAAGTTTATTCCTTTTTTTTTAAACTTTTTTTTCTAAAGTTGATGTCATTCATGAGCAACTCAACACAACAGCCTTCACTTCCATCCTGGATGACTACTGCTTCACCTGTCACAACTTATATTTCAGATTTCTTTCTAGTTAATGATATTTTAATATCAGAGATAATCCATATATCTAATTTATCTACATGTCATTTTGTCCCTATTCCTATTATCTTAATAAAATCTTCTTTACTTTCCCTTGTCTCTCTTTTGACTTCTGTTACTAATTCTTTTCTCTGGTGTAGTCCCTGGCTGTCTTAAAATTGCTGCTGTCCCCCTTGTTATCAAGAATGCTGGTTATGATCCCAACAATTTCAACAATTATTGTTAGCAGTAGAGTGTTGTACCGTGTTATCCATAGATCGATACAGGAGAAAGTAGAATGAAATGACACCTTCCTTTTCTTCCTAAACTTTTAGAATGCGTTGTTGTTTCCAACTACAGGACCATTTGAACATTAATAAATATATTGAACCTATTCAATTTAGCTTCCATTCTAAACATAGTACTGAAATAGCCTTGGCTAGAGCAATAAATGGTCTGTTTTAGGCTGTTGATTCTGAATTACTGAGTATCCTGGTCTGTCTTAATCTTAGCTCATCATTTTAGATATTTCACACATATTATTTTTGGGACATCATTAACTGGTACTGCTTATTCGTGGTCTCCATCTTAGTTATCTAATAAAGTTAAATTTACTCAGCCGAGAAACTGCATGTCTCACAATTTACTTGTTATCCTTGGTGTGCTACAGGGTTCAGTGCAGGGCCCTTTACTTTTCATCACTTACTTCAATTATGCATCATCATGTTATTCAGTTTTATTATTATGCTGATGACATACATTTGTATATTTCAACCAAATCATGTAAGGCTTGTTCGCCTATCATCTTTGGTTAGTGGCCTCTATGATTTTAAAATTTGGATGGCATATCATCTGCTCGTGTCTTAATACTGCCAAGTTTAAAATTCTCCTAGTGGGCTCAAAATCTACCATTTCATAATTTGAAAATGTTAACATCTAAATCAGTGATACCCCAATTCCTGTACACCCTCAAGTCAAGAGCCTTGGTGTTGTTTTTGACAGCACTCAGTCTTTTCAATCTCACATTAATAGTATGGCTTTTATCACCTTTTAACATTTTAAGAGTGCCACTCAGCAGCCGAGACACTACTTCATGCATTTGTCACATTAAGGCTAGATTACTGTAGTGGACTTTTGTCTTGTATCCTGGCTTAATTTTCAAACAAGCTGCAATTAGCTCAAAATTCTGCTTTACACTTATTGAGTCAAACTAAGGTGCATAGTCACATCACGCTTCTTCTGTACAAACTTCATTGGCTTCCAGTTAAGTGCAGTATTGACTTTAAGATTCTTGCCCACACTTACAGAGCATTCCATGATCTGGCTGCCACTTATTTAAACCATCTTCTTAAAGACTGTACTCCTGGGTCGCTCCCTCCATCATTATATCTGAACTCATGACTCTTTTTCTTTATTTAAAAAACTTCTTAAAACTCACCTTTTCAGAATTGCCTTCTCAATGCCATAGATTTTATCTTTCTAAATTGTTCTGATTACTTGTTGTTTTATTGCGTTGTTTAATAGATATGTGTTATTTATTTATTTATTTATTTGTTTATATGGTTTAATGGTTTTATTACAGTTTTATGGTTTTATCTTGTAACGTGTCCTTCAGTTTCTATACAGGCATAATTATTGTTGTTATTATTATTATTGTTATTATTATACTAGCATGTTTAAACAATATAATTTATGATTGATATTGGATTATACATACGATTAAATGGATGTAAGTGACAACCACATTAGGCACAATGTTTTACTGACCAACTTCTTTGAACATAATTAACAAATCACTAATTGTATAATAGGACTGGTGAGACAGAATTGTGCTGCTCATGCAGTTAATGTAGTGCGATTAGTTGGCCCTCTTAGTGGTAACAGACAGCTAATGTAACACCCAGAAGGCCAAAACTGCACAAAACCATTGTACTGTATTTATTTATTATTCAGTGAAGCACAATGGAGGGATTAATAAAGTCACAATACACTACAAAACAGCTGCCTCTATGCACCTGTCTTTGCCAGTGTAGGCCCCAATATATCAGAGTGGTTTGCTTAGGTGCCTAACAGAGAACTTTAGAACAATCCAGACAAGAACAGGGCATTCTGCCCAACATAGCTTGCCATTCCTGTCCACTTTATTCTTCGAAAATAACATCAGTTCGAGTTTTGAAAGTCCCTAAAGTCTTACTATCTATTACACTACTTGGTAGCAGAATTTAACCTTAACAAGTTTTCAGGTGTGGCCTTGATGAATTTTTCAATTATTATTATAATTATTTTAAAATATCAGTCTCGATCCACTGTACTAATTCCCTTCACAATTTTAAACACTTCAATCATTTCCCCACCTAATCTTATTTGCCTAAATAGAAAAGACTCAGCTCTTTTTATCTTTCCTCATAATTCATCTCCTGTAGTCCTGGAATCAGCCCAGTCACTCTTCTGTAGAATTTTTCTAGTGCTGTTATGTCCTTTTTTATAGCCTGAAGACTAAAACTGCACACAGTACTCAAGATGAGGCCTCACCAGTGCATTATAAAGCTTGAGCAGAACCTCCTTGGACTTGTACTTTACATATCACCCTATATAACCTAAAATTCAGTTTGCCTTCTTAATGGCTTCCGAACACTGGCAGTTAATAATGTTGAATCTACTCTAAAAACTCTAAACTCCTAAATCCTTCTGCTGAATGCTGTACATTCGATTTTCAAACCTCCAAATGGGTGTTCAAATCTAACATTATTATTTCCTACATGTAATACTTTACATTTATTGGCATTAAATTTCATCTCTCACTTATCTGCCCAAGCCTGAATGCTGTTGAAATCTCTTTGTAATGATTCAACATACTCCAGATTATCTGCCAGTCCACCTATCTCGGTTTCACCTGCAGACTTACCAAGTTGTTACTTATATTCCTATCCAAATCATTTATATATATTAAACATAGCAGTGGCCCTAGCTCTGACCCCTGAGAAACACCGCACTTAACCTCAGTCAATTCTAATTGGGTTCCTCGCACCATCACCCTCTGCTTCCTGTGTCTGAGCCAATTCTGCACCCACCTACAAACATCACCCTGAACTCCCACTTCTTTTAGTTTGATGCCCAACCTCTCATATGGCACCTTATCAAATGCTTTCTGAAAGTTAAGAAAAATAATATCATATGCTCCACTTTGATAATAACTTTTTGTTGCTTCCACATAGAATTCTATCATGTTGGTAAAACACGACCTCCCTTTTCTGTATCCATGCTGACTGTTCAGTAAAACTCCTGTACTTGCCAGGTGTTGCTCTTATCCTTAATAATTCCATTAATTTTTATGTGGTGCACATTAAGCTTACTTACCTATTGTTGCTTGGATCTGCCCAGTCACCCTTTTTAAATAATGGGATAATATTTCCCATTTCCCTGTTCTTTGGAATTTCCTAAAAATATGTGTCAAGGGTTTATATATGTACTTGCTAACCTCCTTAAGAACTCAAGGGTAAATATTACCTGGTTCTGGTTATTTGTTTGATTTCAGCCTATTTAATCTGAGCAATACTTCTCCCTCTACAATTTCCAAATAACTCGGTACCTCCTTAGTAGTCCATTTTATGGCTGGGAGGATATCCACCTTCTCACAGGTGAATACCTCAGAAAAATGTGAGTTTAGAGCATCTGCTATATCACTGTTTGTATTTTTTTAATTCCCCTGTACTATTCCTGATGTGCTTCACCTTCTCCTTGACTATTCTTGTACTACTAAAATACTGAAAGAATCTCTTTGGGTCATATTTTGCCTTACCTGCTAAATTCCTCTCTAACTGCCTTTTAGCTTCACAAATATTCTTCTTAATGGTTGCTCTCATGTTCTTATACACCCTCTGGTTCACACTGTAGTTATTAGTCTTATACGCCTAATATAGCTGTTTTTTCTTTTGCAGTTTCTTTTTCAACTATTTATTAATATGCTGCACCAAGCACTTCCATGCTGCAATTTCTCTTATGTGGGAGAAGTTATAGAATTTCATATTTTCTTTTTTTTACTACTTGTGAACATACAATATGTACCAATACCACCCCCCCCCCACCCCCCCCAAAAAAAATTGGTACAAATGGACTAGAACGGTACTAGTAAGTTATGTGTGGAAAGGAAATTCTGCCCTAATTTCCTTCCAGTATGGTTTCCTCTGTGCATCTGTTAGCACCAAACAAGCAGAACTCCAGTAGTTCAGCACTTACTCAGAATATAGTGGAGAAGGCTGACTTATTATTGTTAATTGTACATTTATCATCTGTAAAGGATGCTATTTTTAACATATGGAATACACTTGGTATCGACACCTGCATGACATTAAGGTATTTGTGTCCTTCAATCAGCTTTCCATCAGATTTTATTTTTCATAAAAATATAGTTTCTGCTACATGCAATTTTAGTCTGTAGTTACAGTATAACACAACAACTAACTCAAACCTATAGTATAACAACACTTGAAAAACAACACACACATAAAACAGTCTGAGACAGTGTCGGAAATGTGACCTTTCAATTACATTAGTATGGAAATCGACTTGAAATAAAATGCAGTCTTTCTCTAAATATGCAAATCATGTGAGAGATGTCGTAATGACATCTCTGCAGTTCGCATACCAGGAGAAGGTGGGAGCGGAGGATGCCATCATTTACATGCTACACCGATCCCTCTCCCACTTGGACAGAGGCAGTGGTGCTATAAGAATTATGTTTCTGGACTTCTTTAGTGCCTTCAACACCCTCCAACCTCTACTCCTCAGGGACAAGCTGGCAGAGATGGGAGTAGATTCATACCAGGTAGCATGGATCGTGGACTATCTTACAGACAGACGTCAGTATGTGCGTCTCGGGAACTGCAGGTCTGACATTGTGGTCAGCAACACAGGAGTGCCGCAGGGTACTGTACTTTCTCTGGTCCTGTTCAGCCTATATACATCAGACTTCCAATACAACTCGGAGTCCTGCCACGTGCAAAAGTTCGCTGATGACACTGCTATCGTGGGCTGCATCAGAAGTGGGCAGAAGGAGGAGTATAGGGACCTAATCAAGGACTTTGTTAAATGTTGCGACTCAAACCACCTACACCTGAACACCAGCAAAACCAAGGAGCTGGTGGTGAATTTTAGGAGGCCAAGACCCCTCATGGACCCCGTGATCATCAGAGGTGACTGTGTGCAGATGGTGCAGACCTATAAATACCTGGGAGTGCAGCTGGATGATAAATTGGACTGGACTGCCAATATTGATGCTCTGTGTAAGAAAGGACAGAGCCGACTATACTTCCTTAGAAGGCTTGCGTCCTTCAACATCTGCAATAAGATGCTGCAGATGTTCTATCAAACGGTTGTGGATAGCACCCTCTTCTATGCAGTGGTGTGCTGGGGAGGCAGCATAAAGAAGATGGACGCCTCACGCCTGGACAAACTGGTGAGGAAGGCAGGCTCTATTGTAGGCATGGAGCTGGACAGTTTGATATCTGTGGCAGAGCGACGGGCGCTCAGCAGGCTCCTGTCAGTAATGGAGAATCCACTTCATCCACTGAACAGTATCATCTCCAGACAGAGGAGCAGCTTCAGCGACAGACTGCTGTCACTGTCCTGCTCCACTGACAGACTGAGGAGATCGTTCCTCCCCTCTAATGGGAATAAAATCGTTGTTTATCAAACAGAAAGTCTAAGAACTCCAATAAACCCTAATCCATTAACAGCATCCTTTTTAGTGACGCCCTTTGGAACATTACTGTTTAATGAGCATTTTCGCTTCTTCCTGCTAGGTAGGGCTAGCTGGACAACACAAAATACAAAGGTTCAAAACCAGAAGATTAAATATTACCAAACTTCTAAGCCAAAGCAAAGTGCTAAAGTCAAAATCAGACATACAAAATTTTTGTACCACTGGCACTGGAACAAATGGCACTCAGAAAAATAAATGCTTGAAATAATCAAAATTATCTGCCAGTGCAGCTAGAAGTTTTAACATGGCAAGACTGCCTCTTGTTAAAGAAAAAACATTTAGATATTACTTGATTTTTGGAAGTTATTCAGCTCCTGGTTAATTATGTATGGAATAGGGGTCTTTGACAAATGGAGAACCTGGATTTAAAATCCGTTTTGTTTTATCTTACCTCACCAAAAAGTTCATAATTTATTTGCATTTTATCTTAAAGGACGCCACCATTTTAAACTATTGTAAGGACCATCTCCTGGGGTTCCTTGGAGTGCACTCATTTGTGACATCATCCAGACGACAAGTTAAAAGTGGTCTTTGGAAGTTCTGGAATATCCAAGCTTGATGGATTTCTCTAAGATCGTGACTAAAAAATGTTATTTTCTTGGCTTTCTGGCTTACTAATCTTTTGCTCTTCTTTTGACCCCAAATTATTGATTGTGTTTGGCTTTGACGAAAGTTCAGAAAACTCCTGGTTTTGACTCAGGCTTGATCCTTGACTATGTATCTCCTAGTTATTTCCTTTTTTCTAGTACTGTTTCAGAGTCAGTATAGGTACAAAAATAAAAAAAAAATGTCGAAATTAGTGACACAAAGATTTGGTTCTTGAAACAAAAATACAGTGGCATTTCCACATAGAGTTATCTTTCAGTGAATAAAGACATTTTTTGTTGTAATTCTCTGTAGCTTACCTTCAGAAAAGCAAATAGACAGGTGTGTTATGGTTTTTTTAGCTTTGGCTTCATTTTAAGACAAATATATTTGGTTTAACTTGCCCTCAGTTTATTTTTGTTTCATTGGTTTTTGATCCTTGCCAGTCTGACTACATTATTGGAGGTCTGCGTGATCATGCAGGGTGTCTTCAGCTCTCAAAATACCCTCTGTGTACTTGAGCATGCACTTAACAATGAAAATGCACCCTGTTGTGTTCCTTATTCCAGTTGATAACAGGATTATTAGTTAAGCAGAAAATAATCATGTGTGCAAAATGCTAGCTGAAATAGTTAATCTCATAGAAAAATATGACATATTATCCATGCTATCTGGTAACAGGTAATGGAATAATTTTAAAATATTTTCTATCTCTTGCCCTACGTGTACCTTCAGTGCCTTTCCTCTGTATTCACATGAGTCTGAACATCATTTCACCGGTGCTTTGTCACTTGTGTGCAGTCCCATAAAGCCTGCTTCTCAGACCATCATTATTTCCAAGGCACCTTTCTCTTCTCCTGTCCACTTTTATACTGTACTTACTGTTTTTGAAGGCAACTCTCTCAGCGTGCCTCATATGCCTTTTCTCCTCCTTGTGTGTCTAACACTCTCACTTCTTCTTTCGATCACATCACCATAGCCAAACTGAATGATCATTCTGAGGGACCAGACAAACACACACAATTTTGTTGTTATTTATTATATATTATTATGATGGATATTTCCTTAAAATAATAATTCTTGTTAAGATATCATTTTTTTCAGGGAATTCAGAACATTAACAACATTAACAGATTGACATTAATATGTTGTGTATTCACAAGCTTGAACATTATAGAAAGCGCATCATCACCTTAAATAGCAATGTAGTCACATGGTAGTAACAGGAAGCCTAAAACTGCACCATAATACTCTGCATGTACTCATTTCGGATATAAGGAAAAGCAATGTAATATCAGTAAAAGGAAGTTTTTGCTTGTGTAAAAAGAAAACTTTTCAGACAACATCAGTGAGAGTCTTTAAATGACCAGCCAACACAATCTGGAACAACATGCCAGTGGCTGGTATGGAGGTATGTCCGTTATAGACAAACCAAACGATTGCTGGCCAATCTCAAATAGGCAAACTACACCTGATTAACTTGATTACAGTGAAATTCTTACTTCAACAACTCACCACTGTATAGTCAGTCAATCAGTCAGTCATTATCCAACCTGCTATATCCTAACACAGGGTCACGGGGGTCTTCTGGAGCCGATCCCAGCCAACACAGGGTGCAAGGTAGGAACCAATCCCGGGCAGGTCGCCAACCCACCGCAGAACACACACACACACACACACACATCCACACACCAAGCACACACTAGGGACAATTTAGAACCACCAATCCACCTAACCTGCATGTCTTTGAACTGTGGGAGGAAACCGGAGCACCCGGAGGAAACCCACGCAGAAACAGGGAGAACATGCAAACTCCACGCAGGGTGGACCCAGGAATCGAATCCAGGTCTCCTTACTGCGAGGCAGCAGCACTACCACGGTGCCACCATGCTGCCCACCTCTGTATAGCACCATTATAAACAAAAATGTATTCAAATACATAAATTAATTTTATTTAATAAAAACATTGGGAGTTAAGCAGACAAAAATAATGAGCAATAGGTGCCTCCTGAAATTCACTGTAAATCCAATTTTGCCCAGAGACATTGCAGAGAAAAGTAAGACTAGGTAGTAGATGAAAGGCTGGGGCACAACTGACACAGCCAAATGTTGCTGAACTCTAGGAGATCCCTAAAGTTTACCTCTGTTGAACCCTTTGTGAAAATGTAAACCAAAAAAGAGACAACCAAATATGTTAAATGTCCTGAAATTTCCTCTTACTGCACCTTATCTGCACTTAACCATATTATTTGTTGCTGTTTGTTTTCTGTAAATTTATTCAAATGAGCCTTTTCAGATATACACTTTGTCACCTTACCGTTTCAACCCCGAACATCGGGTTTGACTTTCTGCTGGTAATTATTTCTTCAAAGACTTTCTGTCATTTGTTTGAGGCTAATAAAACCTGTCCTGCATGATCGCTGGTTCAGTTAAACATACTTGACACTTTGTTAGGTTCTTTGGAACTTTGGCACCAGGCAGTCATTTCCTAGAATATGTGATTAGTTGTGTCATACTGTAAATGACTAACCATGCACACTGTCGTTCTTACATTTTTAACATTATATTACTAATTATATAACATAAAGTAAAGCCTAATTACCCTGAACTGGATAATTGTGTTAGAAAATGAACAGATGGATGTAAAAATGAAAACGTTTGCCATCATTTATGATTTTTTTTTATTTGTTTAAAAATGTCTCCCCAGTGTTGTAAAACCTCCCATAATTTCGGACAACTTTCTGTAAATGAAGTTAGTGTTAGCAGACCACAGTCTGGAGACAGGGATTGACTTTTTCCGCTGTCTGAACCACACTTGATTTTAAATTGGATTTGTCACTGCTTTCAAGGAGTTTGGCTGTTGTTCAGATGAAAAGAATTCATAAGGGGAGTCATATTGTGAGTGGCATGCATGCCAAGAAAGTCAGAATGTGCCAGTCATTGTGAGCCAAGCAGCAGTGCTCTGCTGTATGTGTGAGGCATATCAGGGAGCATCAGAACTTCAGAAACAGAAAGTAGTCAGCTGTCAATGAAATCTTTGTATGATAAGCAAGTAACTTTATGTTTCAGAAAGAAAGAATACATTGTGTTATAATAGTCATAGAATTTTATACTAAGTAAATTCCTGCTTACTCTGTTTAGGGGGGAGTTCTGTATACATTTAAAATACATTTTAGTACAATCCTTTGATTTTAATCAGATCCCATATGCCCACCCAGATAGAAACAAGAAAGTCTGAAAAAGACAGTGAAGGAGCCTGAGAATACTGGACAAATCACAAGTTAGTAAGCTGGCTAAAGAGTTTCAAGTTGTTGAGTGTGATGTGTAGGTTAAAGAACAACGACTCAGGAATGTCTTAATAAAGGACTGCCAAACTCTGAAACAATGTGTGTAGGTCCCTGTTGAGTAAAGCAAATTTTTTAAAATTTTAAAGAGTATCATTAATCCTGTTGTCATTCTAAAAGAGTAGGCATTTTTGGATTTATCAGTTACTCAGAATGAGAAAAGTGTAACAAAAGATGTACGATACAAAACTCGTTTTTTATATAAATAGTAGTTTTCTCCATATTGTAACGAGTTATGCATTAAAGATTCCACAAATGAATCGAGATAAAACAACAAGCTAGTAGTGTAATAAAAGGTATTGTGATTAACCCTTCCATTTTTGAGTCGTTCCCTACTGAATGTTTTTTTTTTTCTCATTTTAAATAGTACTATACTGTACGTCTTCTTCCTATTGTAAAATGGTAGATGGAATAATACTGTACTGCTTAACCAAGGTTAAACAACAAGACAGCAGTGTAATAAAAGTTATTACGATACAATACACATAGTACAGTGTCATTTCATTTGCCAATATGCCAAGGATAGTTGTTACAGAGTTAGATTTAAGTAAGAGTAGTAATTCAATAGGCAATGAACTGGGGCATAAATAAAAACTGTAGGCAAGAAACGTCTGATTCTCAGTTGAGTTGTAATAACAGTGTTAAGATGAGTGAGATGGGCTAGATCAGTGGTCCCCAACCTTTTTGGCAGCAAGGACCACATTATTAGATGCAAATTATTCCACAGACCGGTTTTTAGGGGGGGCAGTTTCATACACAATAACATTTCTATTATTATTAAGTTATTAAACAGTTCGCATACGTTTGCAACCCGAGATTTTTTTCTTTTTTTGCATATAACAAAGACATATGCTTTGCATTTGCCATTCCAACAGATTGCACATCACAAACATTAACACTGCTATCTTTCTGCGTGTCTGCCGTTTCTATAGGAGGGTGACAATGAGTTAAATTCCAATGGATGTTTTTCAAATGTTGGCAAGCAATAAGCAAAAGGTATCACTGAAAACCACATAAAACAAAAACAGCAAAAAAAAAACAGTTCGAGGAAAGTTCGAAGAAAGAGATTTTTTTTACAATGTTTCTGTTTGGGGATCATTGTGCAAACGTGCACATCTGAGCTGCGACCACAGATCTAACTGCTCTGTGGATGATTCATTCAGGCATTTCAAGGTCACCTCGTTGTAATGAAAGTACCTGCTGAATGTACTTCGTAGTAACGCGATTTCTATAGACTCGTGTCATATGGGGAAACTGTCGGGACCATAAAAATACTTTGTTGTAATGCTCTCTCACCTCAGTCTCTCTCGTCTCTCTGCGCCGCTGCAAAGCCCCGCCCACCAAGCGTTCTGAAAAGTCTGAGTGAGTCTCCGTTGCCGGCAGTTCTCTCGCTGTCAGACGGCTGCGGCCCGGTAGTGGGCCGCGGACCGGGGGTTGGGGACCCCTGGGCTAGATGAACAACTGCGATTTGAATCATCCTTTGTTTGGCACAGATAGTGGAAGATTGTTTTCTGTCTCGAGTTTATTTATACCTGCTTTCTGAACATATGATTTGGGGATCATACTCCCTTTAACCTAACGGCTTTTTAATATAAAAGTAATCCTCTAGCAAACAAGTCTTAGATGTTAAAATAACAATAATTGTATGTTAAATCATTGACTAGTGAATCACTGAAGACAGGGTAAGCCTTTTTATCAACATTACCTACAGCACTGCATATCTTATATTTAGTTCTCGATTTTACACATTCTGTATTTTCTTTTTGTTTTTTGATGGCTGTTTCCTTTCCCAAATTTTCTTCCCTACAAGGGATTTTTTGGGATTTTATTCTTGGGCTAGGGGTTGTCAAAAACAAGGCCAGTTCAGTATCACTGATGCATTCCTTGTGTGATTTTGTGTTATGCAAGAAATAAATTGTTGTTTCCAATTTGGTTGGTGCACTCTTTTAAAAGATTCCACTTTTTAAAAACAATTGAAATAAGCAATTTTAAATTATTTAATGGTGGTGTCCAAAACATTTAGGAGCACATATGGTGCAATTATTTCAATATTTATATTAATTTTTATTTACCTATAAGCATACTGTCTTTTTAAATGTTTTACATTACTAACCAAAGTCTTGTGTTGTGAGTTAGAATCTAAGCTACAATTCCTTTTCTCTACAGTGGCCATACTCTGTGTAACATATAGTCAACCATTTCCATTTTAAAAATTGCAGTTAATCATATTAGTATATGTGTGTTTATGCACAGTCTTAAGTGACTAACTTGACAATCAGTGTGTAATTTTCTGTCTTACATGAGATGATGGCAAATGAAGTGCATCTAAACAAACAATAGGATAGGAGAGATCATGGCATAATGTATCTGGACATAACACTCCTCCCATACACTTGCACAGTTTTGGGCTCTAATCTTGGCACTACCTGTGTAAAGTTTACACATTCTCCCCATAGATATATACTGTAGGATTCCTCCAGCATACATCCTCTCATATTCTGCTGACTCATTGTGTGAGTGTGAGGGTGTGTATGTTTGGCTTTCTTTTTTGTGCCTTATGCTACCAGGATGACCACTGGCTTTCCAAGACATACTGTACATCCTTGTCTTGGATTCTTGTCCTGGCTGTTCTTGGAGGTTATATTGTATGTTCTCCATATATCCATTTAGATTTCCTCAGAAAACTTGGCATTCCTCCTCAAATTCCGCTTTGTGCCCTGTGGTAGCTGGGATAGGCTCCAGCATCCCCCATAACCCAGTTCAGGACAAAGCGATTTAGAAAATGACTGACTGAAACACATGTAATGAATGTTAAAGTGGTTAGCTGGTGCTCATCTTTGAAAATGGGAATAAAATAGTATTGAAAATGGATTTATTTAAATATGTCATTGATAGAAGGGCACATCTGATATCTGCTAATGATGACCTGTACCTAAAAGCACATTATAATAAATATGTCCAGAAATTATTTTTTTACAGAAATATGTCCAGAAATTATTATTTTTTTATTTACAGTAGTTTGGATTCTCAATACGATATATAAGAGGAGCCCATTCAGTCCACCAAGCTTGTTTAATTAGCTACCACCTGTGTGGTACTAATACAGCATGTCATGAGATACTTTGTAAAATGTGTTGGTTTTCATGTGACCTTTATGTGAAGAATTATTTCCTGATTTCTCCAGTTATTTTTAATTTCCTCATGTACAGGAAATTGCTGGACCACAATTTGGAGGATTATTTTTCCACATAGCTTTTCTTTTCAAGACCCAAGATGTTTAATTCAATTAGCCTGTCAGAACTGGACATGGTCTTTAATCCAAGGATATATTTGATTGGTCTTCCCTGCACAGCTTCTAGAGCTGTTATGTCTGTTCTGTTGTGTGGTGACCAGATGTGCACCCACAGCTTACTAAAGGGTCTACATGCTTTGATTTATACTATATAGTTTTTGCAATATAGCATTGTACAGTGGAACCTTGGTTTGCGAGCATAATTTGTTCCGGAAACGTGCTCACAGTCCAAAGCACTTGTATATCAAAGTGAATTTCCCCATAAGAAATAATGGAAACTCAGATGATTCGTTCCACAACCCAAAACTATTCATATAAAAATGATTAATACAAAATATAAAGTAAAAATACATTAAACAAATTAACCTGCACTTTACCTTTGAAAAGAATCATGGCTGGTGTGAGTGAGTTTCTAAACTCTTGTGGGATTGCACCCAACAGGACGACACGCGGAAGAGCGTCCCAAAGCAATCGCAGTCTCCCAGCGCTGTAGCAGTTCGCTGTAAAAGCGAATCCGAAAAGATTGCGTACATGCTATAAGCGCCTGCCGTCGATGGGTGATACAAGGAACATTATAAATGCGCAGGGCACAGTACTACTTGGTCACGACCCTGCCTGACTGCTGTGTCTGTGTATAGGAGAGTGGCAGATCCTGTTACAATAAATAACCGCGCTGTTGCTGTTTCAAGCTGAATAAAGCTGGTGTTGCTAAAGTACTGAGACTCAGCTTCGTGTTATAGGGTGCAAGATGGGGACTTGCACGTCACAGCGCACACACACACACACATTCACAATGCTGTAGTAAACAGTATACGCTCGTACGGATGTTGACTATATGAGTGAGGCACGCCGACTCAGACGGAGAATAGGAGACAATTGCCCACAATCCCGCAGCGAGAGAGAGAAGAACCATCAGCTCAGTTGTGATCACATGATGCTCAGCAGACAAAGCGTATACAGTACATACTACTCGTATTGCAAGACTTCGCTCATTTATCAAGTCAAAATTTATTAAAAATTTTAGCTCGTCTTGCAAAACACTCGTAAACCAAGTTACTCGCAAACTGAGGTTCCACTGTATTTTGTTTTTCTTTCTGAATGTTTCTGCACTCTTCTGACATGTTGACTTAATATGAATTTCTAAATCCTTTTAGTTTGTTTACTATAAATTGGGATTGGCTATCTCAAACGTATCATTAATTGTTCATGCTTGTAAATACATTATGCAGCAGTGCTGTTTGCAGGAAAAATTGCAACAGAGAAATTTTTAATTAACCCCAAGAGCAAAATATTATTGTAATTAGCAAATACTTGTCAAAAATGACAAGGAAAAACAAATTAAAATAAGCATATATTTCTTAGATTTTTAATTAACAAAGCTGCCTTCAGCAAGCTCCTAGTTGTGCCTATGATATAACTTCTTCTGCCCAGAATACCATGACTGGTTGAGCTGCTTCTTGTGCACCTGCTGCAATGTCTTCTTAGGCATCTGACCGCTCCCTCATTTTTTCAACAGCACTCTTTTGCTTCTTCTAGTGTTTTATTTTCTTCTTTGCTTGTACATTTCTATCATAATCAGAGCTTTGAACCCCAAGATAATGGACTGGGTCCCATTTTCTGTCATGTTAATTGAGTCAACACCCATTTATAAAAAAAAAAAAAGATTTTAAAAATAACATTTAACTTCAAGGTCCTGTTAAAATCAGGGTGTTAACGATTTGCAGAGTTACATCTTTAAACAGGAATGAAGGAATAACATTGTTTTCCTGCTTTCAGTGGTCCTCAAGTGCAATAAGTTATAGAAACTTATGTGGTCAACATTACGGAAGTCCTTTCATTTTTGTTTTCAACAAAACCTTGTCTCTAGAGACTAATTTTGGTTATTCTTTTTCTGTTAGATAAGAGACAGGGTCTTTGTTTTCAAGCACACATTTGTTGACATTTTTAAAAACAAAAAAATCGTAAGATTTCTAAGAAACTTAATTCACTGCCACCATTTAGACCCATTTATTATTAGTGACCATTTCCATCTTACAGACACATTTAGGCAAAGTGTTGCAGTCAACTTGAGGTGTCTAGTGATGTGTCACATTGCAGTGTTCAGTGGGACATCTTGACAATAGTGGCTACTTCAAGCTGTGTGCATTACTAGGCTATGGACTGAATAGAGGCTATGAATGAGGTCTGTGTCATTGATGATGATGATCCCCAGCTTGTTCTTAATAAAAGTAGATCAATTTGACTCTTGTCTTTTAATTAAGAGTTTAATTCTTCAAAGATTGAGGAAGGTTAGAATACTTCACCAGAAGGTAGGTTGGAGTAGGGACTTGTATCATAGTATTTCCAAAGAAAATCTAATTCAGGATGCATTTAGCACTTGTGATTTATAGAAGGAACATGGTGAGTGTTGTTTGTGGTGGTTTGATTTGAGCCTTCATCTCTGGAAGGACTATGATGTTAATTTTGTGATTTGGGTTCTTTTCTGTTTAATAGTTTCATTTCTGTATTATGTGAATTGTTATAGTCCATTTTTGTGCCATTTTGAATTATTTAATCATTTTCATGATGGTGCTATTGTGGTGCAGTCTTTTATGAGGTTTTGGAAAGTTGAAGTTGAAAAGTTCTTTGGAGTCCTTTGTGGCCCTTGTTGTCAATGAACTTCCAAAGGGATACTTCATAGCTGATAACACCTCCTTTACTTCTTTGGCCCTTGAGAGACTATATTTGTCATAGTAACCACAGGAAATGCTCTTCTTAGTGTGTTCAATTTTGAGCCCGCTGAACTGGCATAGCATTCCAGTATTGCATGGAGGCAGGTCACCACTTTCTCAGTCTCTTTCCTGTGACTGTTCCAGTTGCTTTTTGCCAGGTTCCACTGTGGATAATCACTGGGATTACAATGCCAACACAAGTGATGATGGGCGTATGTTAGCTCTTGTGGAAGTTAGGAAGAACTTTGTGGGATAGGTGCAGTGTACCATCTCTTTGTTTGGGGTCAAAGACAAGTTGAAGGTCTACCACTTATATCTAGTTTGTGAAATCTTTCTACCATTTGATGCCTGCTCAATGCATTAATGGCATTTGTCATAATTTCTCATTCAGCAGAATGGAGGCTGCCATCATCTTCATTTACCACATTTCATTTTATTACAAATTAGTTAATGTACAGTTTGCTATAGGACAAATAAATTTGCTGTTTATATACAAAGTTATAACACACAAAGGAGTTTATTAAGAAAGCAAAGGGTAGGAGCAGGTGGAGAAATATACTAGGATGAGATTCAGTAATAATAATTCAGTGTAGTTTAATTCTGATTTTCCTTTCAACCAAATAAAAGGATTCTTTTTTTTATTTTTTGTACCATGTCCTACTCTCTAAATGCCTACAGTTTACACATTCTTCCATATATGAGTTTTCTAACTAGAAGTATGGCCTGGTGCAGGAAAAACAGAAGATCTCCAGATAATTTGAGGTGCCTACTGAGTCAGCTGGGTCATCCTATTTAATGAGAAGTCAAAAATTAGGATGATGCTTATCATGACGTGGTTCTGAATTCTTTGGGCTAAAGAAAATAAAGACTTTGAGAGTTTCAGTTAATTGTATCGAGGTATGACTAGTGGTACGCTCCTTTCGTGAATGGCACCTCCTTCTGGGAGTCCAGTGGTTTTGCCCTCAACGGAACAGAAGGGGCTTGGCTAGGTGCCCTCACTGGGTGGATTCCCAGAGACAAAAGAGTTAGCAGCAGTGCCCTCTCATGGTATGGCTGATCATTGCATACCTTCATGGAGCCTTTGAGGAGATCAACAGACATGCATGCACACGTGACAGAGGTTAATTGTCAAATTTGTCAGGTATGAATATATGAGTATGTGAGTACTTTGAACCCAATGTTGGCTGGGAGAGGCCTAGGCTTGTTTTGTTTGCACAATAAGTCACTTTTTTATGCTGTTACTAGGTATTTTAAAATTTCAATTATCAACAGAGAAACGGTCTAATAATTTTTTGAAAAAAAAATTGGTTCCCACAAGTTGCTGTATATGAATATATTTATTACATTTCAAAATTAATACTGTTTAATTTGATCTGATGTAAGTATACTAAATATTGATTACTTAAATTCTTCATTGTCTGCTTGTTTACACATTAATGGAAACCTTAAGTTAGGGTGAGAAGCTCAGTCATCCGGGAGGGGCTCAGAGTAGAGCTGCTGCTCCTCCGCATCGAGAGGAATCAGATGAGGTGGCTCGGGCATCTGATCAGGATGCCTCCTGGACGCCTCCCTGGTGAGGTGTTCTGGGCACGTCCAACCGGGAAGAGGCACGCTGGAGGGACTATGTCTCTCGACTGGCCTGGGAACGCCTTGGGATTCTCCCGGAAGAGCTAGAAGAAGTGGCCGGGGAGAGAGAAGTCTGGGCATCTCTGCTCAAGCTGCTGCCCCCGCGACCCGACCTCGGATAAGCGGGAGACAATGGATGGATGGATGGATGGAAACCTTAAGTTCTGCATATATTGATATACAGTATATGAAGTAATTCAATAGTTTTTTTACATATCTATCAATTTTTTTGCACTATTTAATTGTTTTTAGCACATTCATTGATTTTTAATTAATAGTCTTCAAAATGCCAAGCTATCTAAGATCTACAGTATTTAATGATGTGTGTTATTTGCATAGTGTTCTTTAATATATTACCTAGAGACGAGTAAATAAATATATGCACACTCCTATTAATGTAATTGGCTTTGTAACACAGTTAAAATGAACCACAAGCTCTCCATTCTGCCTTTATGACTCAAAAATATAATTTTTTCTAGTTTTAGTTTATTTCCTTTTCTGTTAAAAAAGGTTTCACAGAGGAAAGGTGCACTATTAGCAAGGTTTTACATACTGAGTCCATTTCAATAACTCATATTTAAGAGGTAGAAACTAAATCAGTAATATTAACTTAATGAATTTAGGAGCAACTGACAATTCTTTTTTATCTTTTTAAAACCAGGGGATATAATGTTTTATTTTAAATGAAAATATTTAAAAGATTATGTCCTTATGTCTGCATGAGTTTTTCTCTCCAGAGTACTCTGGTTTCCTTTAAAATCCCAAAAATGTGCATGGTTTTCTAACTGGCATCTCTAAATTCACTCCATATGCGTGAGTGCTGCTGTGTGCCTGAGTTTGTCCTGTGCTTGGTGCCCCATCAGTGGTTTCTTTCTGCCAAGTGGTTTTGAAAAATGTGACTGGATGGTGTTAGGAATTTAGCACAAAGGGGAAGGTCAAAACTATAAAATCCCACCCAAACTTCACAGCTCAAATAAAAATATTTAATTTATATTATTTATTTGCAAATAATAAAATAAAATCCAACTACTAAGAATAACAAACAAATAAACAATGAACAAGGACAGTCAGTCAGTCATCGTCCATCCTGCTATATCCTAACACAGGGACACGGGGGTCTGCTGGAGCCAATCCCAGCCAGCACAGGGTGCAAGGCAGGAACAAATCTCGGTAAGGGCGCCAGCCCACACATCCACAGACAATTTAGGATTGCCAATGCACCTAACCTGCCTGTCTTTGGACTGTGGGAGGAAACCCACGCAGACACTGGGAGAACATGCAAACTCCACGCAGGGAGGACCCGGGAAGCGAACTCAGGTCTCCTAACTGCGAGGCAGCAGCGCTACCACTGTGCCACCATGCCGCCCTGAACAAGGACAGGAAAAACATAATACTTTCAGTTAGAACAAACTGAGTAAAGGTGCTATAAATATCTCCTAAAACTGAACTAACAAAAGGACCTAGATGTTATCACTTTAAACAAGAGAAATGATAAACTTACTGTGGTTTTTCATAAACACTAAGAATACTTGTTAGCAGAACTCACTAAATCAAGCGAAAGTCAAGCTAACCTTTCTTTGGTGTTGAATACAATGCCACAGCAAAGAGCTGAGGCCTCAAGGGGGGTCTACCCAGTTCATCCACCCCATCCTCAGGTGATAATTGCATATTTAGCTAAAACATTAGGCTAAATTGAGCAAACAGGGATGTTACAAAAAAGGTTAAAAAAAAGTTCAGGGACAGGATTCCAAGAAGACCATGACAAAAGGCCTTTAAAATTAACAATGAACATGTTCAATTCACACTCAGATAAATACTCTGCTGAAGCCTTATACTCTGAAAGCAAGTGTTCTCATTGTTCAGTGTTCATTTAAAATACAAACAGGGACATGATAACAAGTTCATAATATTAATCTGCCAGTGATCTGATCTGACACAGGCAATATTAATAAAAAAAAATCAGGAGCTGTTTTCAGCCATCTTTGGTACATATTCAGCTTCATACTTCATTTTGCAAAAGGAAATCAAATAAGCAAAGACACATTGTACACATTTCAGAATACTGAAAAGAGAGATAGATAGGTATCAGGTACCCTAACCCTGTCTATAGGTAGTTAAAACTTTTTTTTTCTTTCAATTAGTGGGTGTTGGCTTTTTAAATCAGTGCTTGTAACTTCTGGTTGTCACACTGAACAGATTTTCAAATCAAATCTTGCATTGTCTACCCTGGAGTGACTCCAAATTGTGAAATAAGCTGACCTCAAACTACCTTCATTATTATCCAGCCTGTGTTGTTGCTCTCACACTATACAGATTTGAAGTACAGCTTGAAAGGGTGGGTTACAACTGAAACTTGTTGTCACAGTGGTAGTGGGAATTAGGACCATGACTGAGGAGCACAGTTGTAGCAGCTATTACAGTATTGAGCTTATTGGCATTGTGAATTTGTTATGATGCATGCACATCAAAGTCAAAAGGAGGCCTCATATTAAAAAAAAACACTCCAGTGCTCCTAGGTAGTCCTGAAAAATTCCAGTAGGCTTAACAAGCTTAAAGTAAGCCTAGCCTCTGAACTCATCATACAGGCTTTACAATTTACATTCACCAAATGGAGCCAAGCATTATAAATCTCAAAAGGAAGAGGGGAACCATGAAACCCCTTGCTCAAAAACTAAATAGCCCTTGTTATAATGATAGCTATAATGTTTAGCAGAAAATATTCAGAAAGGATAAACTGCGAAGGAAATAAAAGTCAAAATACAAATAGGTTGCCTGAAAGAGACAACTAGAAAATAAAAAAGAAAAAGCAAAATCCATTCATAGAAGCCAATGTACAAAAACCTTAAAAAAAAAACCTTTAAAAGGGTCACAATTCAGACAGCAGAAAATCAGAAACAAGCAAATCCAAATCCAAAATTAATATGCAAAATCCAAGAGGGCAAGAGCCAATCAAAATGAGCTATTAAGCTAATGCCTCAGCATAGTGTACTTTAATTTACACCTGTAGACTCAGGAGCAAAATTGCAGGCATTACAATAATATAAACAGACAAGGGAGCAGGGGAAAATTTGAAAGAAAAATTAAAACACTAAAAAACAAAGATGCAATTGCAGTTAAACTGATCTTATTGGGATTTCACTAATGATTAAAACCAAAGCCTTGGGGGTTGAGAGTTGATTTTGGAATAGTAGTGGTTGTTTAATTTTCCCAAAAGAATGCACACACTTGAATTAAACACTTAAAAATACTTGTTATTTAAACTTTCATATTAAAGTTATTGAAATGTTTATTTAGTTCCATTAACAAAAATAGTGTGATTTATCTGCAGAAGCTCGAAAGGTGACTTTTACCGAAATGAACAGGAAACTGGCAAGATATGCTTAAAACCAAATGCTGATTTGTTCCTGTGTGGTGTGGGATGGAAATAAAAACAGTTTTAGTCACTTTTTCAGCCTTTTTGTTTTATTGTTGTAATAATAAGTGTCACAACTATATTGGTTGTTAATGTAAATCTACCTGTTTGTGCATGTAATTTGCAATTAAATAACCGAATAAACTGATGAACAGACTGTAGTGATTTGAGGGTTAAATAAGTGGCTTTATAACAAACTAAATGCCCCTTTTGATATTAGAGACACAACACAAATTTTGTCATTCATTTTTTCTATGTATAGTATTTTTTTCCTTAAGGGATAGTATTTTTTCAGTAACACTGGGAAAGTGATGACATATTCATTTTGCAGTTTTTAAGTTTGTTTAAATCTGAGTTTTATGTTTTTTGCTTTGCATTGTTTTGCTTCGCAGCAAAGTTTCAAGATGAAAACTGCTGGAGCAGCATTCAGTTTTTTTATAGAAGTGTATTTTTTTGTCTACCTGTATACTCTGAATGTAGCCACAGAGTGCTTCTATAAGTTTAAGTACAACTATAATACAGTACAATGACAGAAATAATAAAACCATGTATAATTTACATTCATGAACACAAATTACGAGGAACTCAGAGTAAAATGGAGCAATTTCAAATTGATTAACATAAAAATTGGCAATATTAGATTATAATTGAGATATGGCCAATTGACAATGGAGGAAAGGAAAACAAAATCTCCAATCAACAGCATTCCTAAATGCAGCAAGTATCAATGGGATTCAGAGTCAATTTTAACAGACAATATCCCAGTCAAAGTCAGAGTAAGTCGAAGTTATGGGTAGCTAGGCCAACTGGCACCACACTTCATCCTAGAAATTCTACAATATTATAAGTTTGAAACCATTACAGTGTTGTTATATGAGCTTGGCATAGTACATGCACCAGTATATTTTAACTTGGTCTCTTTCTCTCATTTTATTGTTTTTAAGGTGGTAAGGCTGCGGAAATTGGCACAGCAGGTTGCAAACTGCAAGCAGTGTATCGAGAGATCCTCTTCCCTGATCACTCAAGCCGAGCAGACCCTGAAAGAGAGTGATCATGCACGTTTCCTGCAGACAGCCAAAAATATTTCAGAACGGTAATTTACTTTCATGACTCTAAAATAATGACATCTTGTACTCCTTATGTAGAAAAATTTGTCAAAATATGGACAGTAGTTTTTTGTGAAGAACAGATATTTAATAGATGCTTGACCTGTAAAATCTATGGTAATCAAACTCTGATAGAGTTTGTCAAAAAGTTGAATGCTGTGTGTTAAAAGTTGGATGTTCGTGTAATACTAACGTAATGTCTATGACCTGCAATTTATATTCCAGTCAAGTGGATATTATCACAGAAAAGCTTAAATATAGTAAGAATTGTGGAGTATTTTCTCCAGACACAAGAAAGTGGGCAGTTATAAGACTTGCAGTACTTCTTTATTTCCCTTGCTCTGTGCTCCAGTAAATACAAACTATGGTCAATACACTAATAATCCAATTGCCCTTCATTCACTTACCATGTTATTAAATATGGTTTTTTGAAGTTACCAGCCTAGCTTAGATAATCATGTGCTCAACCATATTCATAAGCTATGCACACTGCAGAGATTAGCATCACTATGGTTGTAAGGTGTGATGCTGAGTTGTGTATTTCCTTATTAATGATATACCATCACGGTAATTATTTTTGAGTAACAAAATGATATATTTGTAAACATGGAGTTGAACGTTTAAAGGAAACCTCCTTATTTGTTAAAGGAGCTGTTTTATCTACTAATGAATGAAGGACTGAGTTATAGTAGTCAACAAGACTATCTAGTGCTGATGGAATAGGGGAAGACAGATATCTTTAAGGTTTCTAAAAGAAATGTGATGTTTACAGGTAAGAGGAGGGAGAGGTAATAAGACAGATGTCCCCTATCACTGTTGCTCTTTGCAATCTCCATTGAGCCATTGGCTGTTTACTTTCAAAATGCATCAAAGATAAATAGGATTTTCAGAGAAGGACTTGAACAGAAACTATCACTATATGCAGATGATATGGTACTGTACATATCTGACCCAAAATTTCTATGCTAGCAGCCCTAAAAGCACTAGCAGATTTTCAAAAGTTATCTGAACTCAAAATCAACTTGAATAAAAATGTGCTTTTCCAGTGAACTCTCTAGCACACAATATTTCAATGGACACCTTCCCATGTATCTTAGAAGATCAGTTTAAATATTTATGGGTAAATATCACAAGTAAATGTAAAGCTCTTTTTCAACTAAATTTTTCGGTCTGCATGGAAAAAATTAAACTAACTGTGAATAGATGGTCCGCCCTCCATCTCACATTAGCAGGGAGAAGGAAAACTTTTTTTTCTATTTCAAAGCATCCCCATATACGTTAATAAATCATTTTTTAAGAACTTAGATTCAATCATAACCTAATTTGTTTGGAACATCTGCGCATCCAAAGAGCGACTCTACAATAACCTAATGCAGAAGGGAGCATGGCACTACCCAACTTTCAATTTTATTATTGGGTGGCAAATATACAGGCCAAAAACACCTGGACATCAACACAAATTGATGAACATACACAAGCTTAGTCTGCAATAGAAATAAAATCTTGCCGTACTTCTTTATATTCCCTGCTCTGTGCTCCAGTAAATACAAACTATTGTCAATACACTAATAATCCAATTGCCCTTCATTCATTCAGAATGTGGAACCAATGTAGGAAACATTTTAAGACAGAGAAGCTTTTTTCTGTCTCGCTGCTACATGACAACCACTTTTTTCCACTCCCTGAAACATACACAGTATTTAATGTTTGGAAAATGTCCGGTATTAAAACATTTAGAGACTTGATAATGTCATCATATCTCACGAGCAATTAAACTTCAAATTTAAATTCTTATCAACACAATTTTTCCACTACTTTCAAACTAGAAACTTTGCTAAACAGAACATGCTCAATTTGCCTCGCCTTCCACCTGTTTCTTATACAGAAGAAATACTGATCAGTCTTGAAGACTCAGATAGCATCAATACAGTTTGTAAAAACATGTTTAAGTCCCTTCCTTTCAAAGATCCCAGGGTACAATGGGGTAAGGATCTTTCACTTAATTTTTCAGAAAAGGTGTGGAAGGCAGCCGTGTACAGAATACACTCTAGCTCCATATGCACAAGTACCCATTCATTTGATTTAAAATCTTCTGTTGAACGCATTTAACTCATTTAAAATTATCCAAAATGTATCCAGGGCACTATTCAACCTGTGAACATTGCAATCTAGCTCTAGCCTCACTGGGCCACATGTTTTGGGTGTGCACAGAATTAAGATAATTTTGGACAACAATCTTTGAATGCCTAACAGACAGACTTGGTGTCACAGTCTCTTCTAACCCATTAACAAACCAATCATAATTGCTTTTACCTCACTACTAGCATGTAGACTTATTTTGCTCAACTGGAAGAATTCCACCACACTATTTTTAAGTCAGTGGGTATCTGATGTCCCATACTATTAGAAATTAGAAAAAATTTAATTCTCACTTAGAGGATCTATTCAAGACATTTTTTAAATATGGCATGATCTAATCAATAACACTTTAGAATAACTTCTATATCAGAGAAAAGGATACTATTCCTCTCTTGCAGTTTTAAAAAAATTTCTTTCGTGATTGGCTCACATCTCTAATTTTTGGTGGAGGTTGAATTTTGGTTTGTTAAGTTTGACATGATTGTATGCATTATTATTTGCTTTTAATTAAAATCAATAAATAAAAAAAAAGTTCAGTCAGATCAGATAAGAAAAACACATTTTATTTTTGGGGACCACAGATAACAATAAGCAAGATAGGACCAGTTTTCATTATTAACTTAAGAGTCAGACACTCGAAAAAGACAACGGCCAGTCAATTGGGATTCTTTTGATGTTTAATTCTGATCTAACAACTACTGTGCGCCCTCCTCCATGTCTTGAGCTGCGAGCCTGTGAGAAGTAAACGAATCTGGATGGTGATGCCTCTGTGAGAGACAAAGTCATTTGAATTTTGCCAAATTTCTGTTAAGCATATCACATTCAGAGCCTGGAATCTGTAATGAATTCTGATAACAGCAATGCTTTACCATTAAGAGATCTTGAGTTAAGCAATGCAGTATTAGCTAATTAGGGTTTGCTGTGCACAGATCTATTGCCAGAAGTTATTTTAGCATATTGCAAATTTGGCACATTGACAATCTTATTTTCAAAGCCTTGAATAGGACGCGTATTCCTGAGCAAATGTTGCCGGTGAACTTTTCATTCGCAGCCCGATGGTGGTGACAACCTGACCCACAATGTAAACATTTTGGGCACAGCACAATGCTAGTGTCTTTTAAGACATTCCAGTCTGACACACTTGCTCTGAACAAACTGTTTAATACTGAATGAATGAGTTTATCATGAGAGTATTTCAGTATAGTACTGTATAGATCAGTACTTATCTGATAGTAGCCGAGCACTTTTCAGCAGCACAACACAGCGGAGATGGTGAGACAGGCAGGGTGGGGTGGCGCAAATGAATGGCGATAGCAAAGCAGCAAAAACTCCAGAAGAAAATGCACATGAAAGATAACTACCAGAATTTCCACCCTAAAGCCAGAAGCCATGTGGCTGCAAACATCAGATCACGACTCTGTAATTCCCAGTCAAGCACATACAGAAGAAATCGACAGCAATCCAGCGTATTCATTATAATCAAGGAGACAGAACATCCCCAGCTCCTCGATCTCCAGAGTGCAAAGAAAAAATGTTTGTAGATCAGGCAGGAGTGGGCAATCAAAAGAAAGTCTCATCCAGTGAACCACAGAAGATTCAGTTTTCCCCCGAGGCTGCAAATCTAGTCAAGACAAAGTCCATAAATAAATCAAAATCGATACAATTCGAGTCGATTGCATCCATGAACTGTACATACAAATAAAGCAAGGTTTATGTGAATTTTAAAAAATTCATTAAATTGTTAAAAAGGAAAAATTTTTTGTTAATAGGGAGGAGCGGCAGAAACATGTGTGCGCCAACGTCACCTCACCTGCCACCTGCAGCACCTGGGTCCAAAAAAAAGGATGATCAGTCTTTCCAAGGGCTTAGTGTCCCAATCTCCACCACTCTAAGTTTGTGACCTTTTCTCCATTTTGTTTGGTTCTTGGTCCTTTGACACGGGCTCTGTTTTCTCTGTTTGTTGCTAGGATAATATTATTTTGTGGTTTCTATCTTTTGAATTTAGTTGGTAATGAAGTAATTTTGAAGTTTGTATTTGAAATCATATTTTTTTAATTTTTCATTTCATTTAATATTCTTTAATAAGAATTTTATATGAGTAGGCATTTTTCCTCCCACTAGGTCAATAATCATAACAATTGAGGCCAATAACACTATCCACTGCTATTCACAGAATTCCACACCTGTAGCATTTCCACTCAGAAAGTTCCTGCATACTACAGTTATTTCATTCAGAAGTAATTGAACTATGCTTTCAGTGTTAGGCTGAAGCCTAGTACTAGCCTAGCAGGTCTGGGATGAGCATCTTCTAGACTGGCCAGTGAAGTCCCTGGCCTTATTTGTGGTTCTTTTGGAGGTCTCAACCACCTTTTGCCATGTGTGTGTCTCCAGATCACTGCCCTCAATTATTGACTTCTGATTGTTTTTTATTTCCACTAAGATTAAGAAAGTTATTTTAATTTCCACAGTAGTGGTTAATTGTTCTGTATGGTTGTGAAGCCTTAAGTTCTGACTGGTATACCAGGAAACCTGTGAGGTCAACAGTAGTGCTGTTTTTTCCTAAGTTCTCATATATATGGGCTTCACTTATGCGTCATGCTGTGAATTTTCTTGGCCTTTTCATATATTGGAGTCAAATCACTTCAAGGATGACTTGTTGCATTAGTTTGTCTGTTTTCCTCCCCAACAAGAGTTACTAGTACTATGACTACATGCTTTTACCTTTTTAATGAAGTGGTCCATCCTGTCATGCAAAATACTTGTTGGACATGCCCCTGAAATTTTTGAGCAGCCATGTGCACATGTGAAATTGAGAGTCACTGTTCATCAGAACACTTTTGCTTCAGGTACAATCTTTCTGAGCAAAGAAGTCTCAGTGAATGAGCCGCACGTAAAAAGAACCACATAGTGGTTCATAAAAAGTCTAAAGAATTCTGTGCAGATTGTTATCATTTATATTCTGTTTTAAAGCAGTACATTACAAAGCTTTTCAGGGAAATGTTCATGCACATTATGCATTCACCACCCACAAGATGTATATAATCCAGTATAATTTGGAATGTAAATAGTCCACAATAGCCACAAATCCATTATGTTAGTACTGAAACTTTAAAATAATTAATGTACATAAGTATACACCCATCCACTTAATCCAGTTCAGGGTCATATAATTAATTAACACAAAATGTAATAAAGAAGTGTTAAATGCCAAGTTAAATAATACAGTATGAGATTCCTGAAACATTGTAAACAGGATCCAAATCAAACAGAATGTCCTAAACCAGCTTGAACTGGTGTGCACATGTTCATCATTGAAGCAGTCAGGAAGACTGTGTGTGTGTCTCAGGACCTGAGGTACAATATGTATTACGTACAGTATGTAAATGGATGTGTTCCATATTAATACTCCTTTAATCTGTCCGCCTGTTACATCTGATGTGAAGCTGTCAGAAATGTAACTAACAAGAGGAAAATGATCCTTAAAATAATTTTAAGCAGCGTCAGTTTGTCAGATTGAGGCTTCTGGAAACCGTCAGAACATGGAAAAGGCTACCTCGAAATTCAGATCTTTATCTTTATCCCAAATTAGAAGTCTTTGATTTGACTTCATCTTACTGAAACTCTCATAAGTTACTTTGATTTATTGAGCTCTAAACATCTGAAAGAAAACGTCAGCTGTGCAAAAATAAGTCTGTGGATTCAACTTTCCACAGAAAAACAAAGAAATAAGTAACAGAATCTGAGAAAATATACAGAGTTCTTGCCAAAAACATGATAGGTTGTTTTGGGAAACCAAAGGCGGCCACACAAAATTATAAAATTAAAGATGTTTTTCCTGCATAGATGTGAGTTTTTTTTTGTTCCCATCTCTCAAGTGGTTTATGGACTTTGAAACCAGAAGGAAGCAAGTTCAAATCTCTCTGCTGGCACCATGTGTATAAGAGAACAATTTACATCAGCTGTTTGTAATTGAACTAAATTTTATAAAATTGCAGACATACAACAACTTTTTGTACTAACAACTTTTTTCAAAATTCACTTGTTTTCTTCACTATACCTTTTCCTCAAAGTTTGGACTCAAGGTCCATTTATACCATATTATACTGTACACTCACCAGCCATGTTATTAGGTACACCTGTTCAACTGCTTATTAATGCACATATCTAAAATCACATGGCTACAACTCAATGCATTTCGGCATATAGACATTGACCACCTGTTGACGTTCAAAACGAGCATCAGAATGGGGAAGAAAGGTGATTTAAATGGCTTTGAATGTGACAATGTTGTTGATGCCAGATGGGCTGGTCTGAGTATTTCAGAAACTGCTGTTCTACTGTGATTTTCACACACAGTCTCTAGGGTTTACAGAGAAATGGTCCGAAAGGTAGAAAATATCTAGTGAGCAGCAGTTGTCTGGGCAAAAATGCCTTGTTGATGCCAGAGGTCAGAAGAGAATGGCAGACTGCTTCAAGCTGATAGAAAGGCAACAGTAACTCAAATAAACACTTGTTACACCAAGGTATGCAGAAGAGTATCTACGAATACACAACCTGTCAAACCTTGAAGCAAATGGGTGGCAGCAGCAGGAGACCATGCCGGGTGCCACTCCTATCAGCTAAGAACAAGCAACTGAGGCTAAATTTGCACTGGCTTGCCAAAATTGGACAATAAAAGATTGGAAAAACATTTCCTGGTCTGATGTGTCTCGATTTCTGCTGTGACATTTGGATGGTAGGGTCATAATTTGGCTTCAACAGTTAGTGGTTGTATAATGGGGTGAGAGATATTTTCTTGGCACAGTTTGGGCCCCTTACTACCAATTGAGCATGGTGTAAATGCCACAGCCTACCTGAGTATGATGACCATGTCCATCCCTTTATGACAGCAACGTACCCATCTTCTGACGGTCACTTCCAGGAGGATAACACACCATGTCACAAAGCTCAGATCATCTCACACTGGTTTCTTAAACATAATAATGAGTTCACTATACTCAAATGGCCCCCACAGTTACCAGATCTCAATCCAATAGAGCACTTTTGGGATGTGGAGATTCACATCATGGGAGTGTAGCTGACAAATCTGCAGCAACTGCACTGATGTCATCGTGTCAATATGGACCAAAATCCCTGAGGAATGTTTCCAGCATCTTGCTGAATCAATGCCGCAAAGAATTACAGCAGTTCTAAAGCAAAGGTGGGGGTCCAACCCAGTACTAGCAAGGTGTACATAATAAAGTGGCTGGTGAGTGTAGAGTGCACATTAATTTTTATATGAAGAGACTTTCTGAAATTGGATAATGTAGTCAAAGTTATAAACACATTTAAACAAGGTAGAAATTAAAGTATCTGAACACATGCTATGGGTGACTTTATTAATGTATTTATTTTTGTTACATCACTGTTTACAGAAGTATGAATGGTAGTAAAATTCTTATGTTTTGAACTCCAAACAATAAAGCAATATAAAAAAAAATTCAAAATATATAGCAAAGTCAGTGTAGTATGGTACAAAAAAAAGCTTTGAGTATAGTTTGAACAATAATACTTAGTGTATATTAATAAAAATTAGGTAGTGAAAATAAGAATGATCCAGTAGTACAAGTATGATGTGTGTGTGTATATTATACCAGAGCAGATACTGTGCTAATCCAATGCATAGCAGTCTTAACAACTTGATTGAAGAATCTTTCTCAGAGCCTGCTTGAATGGGACTTGTTAGTTCAATATAACCTCAAAAATGGTGTTAGTTCAAACACTTTGTGGCATGATTGTCAAGGATACATGATCATTTTCTCAGCTCTTTTCAAATTAATAGAGACTACCTGGAGGGAGGAAAGTTTGTCAACATTAATACCCTGCGCTGTTTGTCCTACTTTCTATAATTAAGGGCAGTGCGGTTTCCGTACCAAATGGTAATACCACTGGATTATATGCTTTCAATGGTGCAGCTTTAAAATGACCTGAGGAGTTGGGGGTTTAATACCGAAATTCTTCATTGGCAGTATATGCACATCTGAAGTGGAAAGGGTTGAGTTTTTAGTATTGATAATAATTTACTGCCTCTACAACTCTTTTTTGGAAATACATTAATTGATTTTAATTGGATTGTGTTTTGTATATTTTAAGGTGACCTTTAAGCTCAATAAAAATGAATTTAAAAGAATGAATAGTTGACTCAATCTCATTCCTCAGTTGCTCAGATGAACTGAGATTTAGTAAATGTGGAGGGTGTCGCTTTCATCTGAATTTCTCATTGTGTTCCTGGAACCATTCTGGGGCTTTCCTAATCATGCTGTGTGAAGATGTTTTCTGACAAAAAAAGCCTATTTTGTAGATGGTTACATATCTACCATGAAGGAAGGCAATAATCAATAATCATACTGAGATATGCTTTGTCATTCCAATACCGCTTTTCATGTATCAAGGGACTAATACTTCCACACTGCATTCATTAGCCTGTCATTAAACAGGATGGACTTTTCGACTCTTGAGGTTTTTACTATATCCTTGTCCTCCTATCAAACCAGGTGATGCTTTTCCAAATCTGCTGGTTTCCAATGTTTTTGTTTGATCAACCCACTACAGCCACAACTTCTTTTTTCACTGACAGAAGTAAAACTCATCTATGTCACCGACTGCTGTACAAATCCATGGTAAAATACAGCATACTGCGTTCTGATATGCATGTTTGGGACCATTGTTGTATTCAGCTGAAACTTAACAGACTATAGCCCATGTTTTACACTTCTCAAGTTGTGTCAGCCAGCCAACCACAGGATTCCCCGTGGCCTGATCAATTTGGGGGTGTTTTTTGTGAAACTGTTGTGCATTAAAGTCCAGCAGCATTGCTGTACTAAAATGTTTTTCAGCAATCTGTCTAGACCTGAATACACATGTTCCTCTGTGCCCTCTTGCCTACATCAAATAGGGTTACGTGCAAAAATTTTGTGAGAAAGGCAGTTGTAATTTGTAACAGTGTACTTTTTCATTGTGCAGTCTGTCCTCAGAGTAAATTATTTAATTTACATGATGCACCCATACATTAAAATGCTTTAAGCTGGCCCACTTGCAGTCACTTGCCACAACCAGATCAGTGAATAAATCTGAGCCCACCATTCCCTGCACTCTAATGCTAAATGTTGAACAAAGCAGCAGATCTTTTTTTATAATTCATAAAGTAAATCAATGTAAAAAACTTTGTAAGAAATATCTAAACTGTTTTTAATGCATAATATATATAAGTTTAACTAATAGCTTAATTCTGTAAATTGATTTTTTGCAGGGTTTCTATGGCGACAGCATCTTCACAGGTTTTGATACCAGAAATCAACCTGAATGACACCTTTGACACTTTTGCATTAGACTTTTCACGAGAAAAGAAAATGCTAGAAAGTCTGGATTATCTAACAGGTAACTCATAACATTTTAAGGATACTGAAAAGGATTGAATTTCAAATAAAGATAAACTAGTGAGCAGTGACAAAGTAACTTTCTTTATATTTTTATATGAACAAGTAGGGTATAATCTTTTATACAGTACATTCTTTATTAAGAGATTTCAATTAATATTCTTTTTTAAACATTGTGTTTTTACCTATATATATATATATATATATATATATATATATATATATACATACATACATGGAGTCCTGAATGAGGAACATTACCTGCATTGTGAGGGAGCGTCAGTTACGGCACTATGGCCATGTGGCACGTTTCCCCCAGGGTGATCCAGCTCATAAGATCCTCATTGTTGGGGACCCTAGTGGCTGGACCAGACCAAGGGGTTGCCCACGTAACACCTGGCTGCGGCAGATAGAGGGTCATTTCCGGAGGGTGGGACTGGACCGCGTGTCTGCCTGGGGGGTTGCAAACCGGGATCCCGAGTTGTTTCATCATGTAATGGGTGCGGCAACACACTGTACCAGTGCATGCTCCCCAACTTGACTTGATATATATATATATATATATATATATATAGTCACATTACCAGGACCAGATTTTGGTAACACAGCTAAGCTGGCCACAACCAATTAAAAAAGCAGCATGGTCCTGAATTCAGCTTACCTTTGTATGTGTATGGACACTTGTGGCATGACCAGGAGCCAGTCCGATAGAGATATACTGCACAAGTCCTAAGCAAAGTATCGCCATGTCACTTTGGTTTTTTGCCATGGCAACAAGAGATGCATGAAGTTCGATTTGATGAAGCTTATATGAACACAGAATCAACATACAAGCAGTCAGAATCAGAGGCTAATCGGTAGCTTTAATTTTACTTTTTGTTTACTTGAACTTCTTGGTCTTACAGTATGTTATATATCTTGCATTGTCCATTACAAAACAACAGGTCGTTTGTATCTTCATTTGGCAGTAGACTGGGTAGATATTAATATTCTGAGCATGTTAAGTACATACAAACTTTCTTATGAAGAGTTCTGCTTCAGTGTCTACATTATGACCCCTGAAATGTGAACTCTACCTTCAAATAGGCATTACTACTTCTGGGACTATTTTGCATTTTATTGTGTTAAATTTGTAATCTTAATTTATTTCCTTGGGCTTTTTCCAGAGTTCAATGCAAAAAAAGTCACAATTTCAAAAATTGGAAATTTTTCAGCACCTCCTATATGATTTTTTAAAAATCTTAAAATTGACTTGTTTGATGTGCTCTTTATTTTCTTTAATACAGTAGATCTAAACAACTGGTGTAATCAGTTGCCTTTACACGCCACACCATAATTTAAACATTACTATAGATTTGCTTCACTTTGTTTATCTGTGAAATCTCATTATTGGCTGAAGTAGTTTTTAAGAAGACTACATCTAAAAGACAGTAGACCATTCAAGGTGGCATCCACTTAAAGTGCAAGGCTGGAATCCAAGAGGTGCGTTTCAAGCATGGAGATGGAAACAGCCTCAAGAGGAAAGGACTTCCGCTCCAGTCCTGATCAGAAAGCACTTGGTGAGAGAGGTAGCACAGCAATTGTATTGAAGGCCCATTGAAACAATGAGTATGCTGATTTACTTTAAGTATTACACTTAAACAGACTACAAAGGGCTTATCATCTGTATACAAATATATCCAAAGTCTTATCTGTCCACATACAATCATTGGCATAATACCCAGAAATCTTGTACCATTTTAGATTAACAAAACATTTTATGCGGTCAGTCAACAGGTCACTGCACAGCTTCATACAGCAATTAAAGTCTTTCTTTCGCATCATACAGGATGAGATATAGTACTTTGTACAATGGTGATTACAGGCAGTCCCCGGGTTATGTACGAGACAGGGACTGTAGGTTTGTTCTTAAGTTGAAATTGTTTGTAAGTCAGAACAGGTACATTATTTTAATAAATGCTATTGTTGACCGACTCTAACCAAGTGCTCTGCCAATGAATGATGGAGTCTCACCTCTCTCTGACTTTTTTATTATTTATACTTTATTATCCATGGTGATGTATTTTCTCTTCTTTAGTGTATCACCAGCACTTGCATCAGATTTGTGTTTCAGAGACATTGTTGAAGGGTGAAGACAAAAGGTTAAGATGAGCTCTTCTGTACAGAACTGTACACGCTATCACAGCAGGCAGGCTGCCCTCGTCAGCACGTCTGGTGTACTGAACGAGAGACAACTTCCTGCTATGTATGAAACAGTACAAGCAGGCTTGCTATTGAGAATGAATGGGGGCAGGGAGGGGCAGTTCACCACTCGCACACCACACAATCACCTCCACCTGCATATAGTATACTGCCTGCAGCGTCAGCCCACCGAGACCAAACAGGGTGTGGCCAAAGGCGGGTAGTGAATTGCCCACCACCGCCCCCATTCAACAGGCAGCCACCCGAGGCACACTACAGTGCTGCCCCCCGCCGCCCCATTCACCCTCAATGGCCTCCGTTCAGCCACAACTGGGTCACCACTTGCAGCATCACCAGCCACCCACCGAGAGCGAATGGGGCAGTCATTCGAGGGACACTGCAAGGCTGTGTGGTGGGCGGGCAGAGAACTGTCTCCCTCCGCCCCATCAAGCCTCCGTCCAGCACATGAGTGCTTGCCGCGCACCCAGCCACCCACTGAGAATGAATGGGGTGCGGCCCCCACCGCCCCATTCATCAACCGGAGCCTCCCGAGGGACACTACACTGTGCAAGCAACGAAACCGCCACCCTCCAGCCACCGCTTGCAGTGTTCCCAGACCAGAGATGATGGAGCGGCAGTTACTGAGGAGCCTACATCGCGTCTCCCAGACAGATGAAGGAACAGCTTCAGCTGTGGCCCCATTCGTAAATCGTATGTCAGATGTCCGTAACTCGGGACTACCTGTATTAGTGAATCAATCAATATGTTTCAATCAAATTCCTCAAGTCCCACCATAACTTTAGATAGACATAACGTGTCCCCATTGAACAAAAATGCTATAGACGAGCTCAAGTTTGCACACAAATGGTAGATTTACTGGTAAAATGGACAGATAGGGATTGACAAAGAAAAAAGGCAAATTTAACAAATCAAAACAAAGTAATCATTCTTCTACTGGGTCCACATTCCAGGTTTTACTCTGTCTCCCAGGTGGAGTGGCTTCTCTACTTTCCCAAAAGCCACACTGAACTATAATTAAACTAGCTGTAATGCTAGAAATAGTACTTACAAACTATAAAATTACTGTTTTGACCTGCTCTTTATTGATACTCAGCTTACAGTGAAATATTACATACAGTTCTAAGGCCATATAAACACAGATGTGACAGAAATTGAAAAGCTTAGCAATACCTGACAGGAAACATGCTGAAGCAGTGGTTAGTTAGGATTGCTGCCCTGCGGCAATATCACACTGGGTCCAGATCCCTGTCTGGATGATATTGTGTGTGTCAGTAGAGTCTACACATTTTCACTCTCTTCCACATGTGCTCTCTCCATGCGCTTCTGATTTTCCCCCAATTTAAAAACTTTCAGATTAAGTGGATTGGGGGCTCTAAATTGGCATAGTTTATGTGAGTAAGGTTCTCTGTATTTAGTGCAGGATGTTATGAATCTAAGGTTTTATCTTTCTGAACTCTGGTTTGCTTCACTTTTTCAGCTGTTATTTTTGCTGTTTATCAGTTTTAGCATTGTTCAGGTTCTTCTGCCATAAGAAAAGGGCAGAAAAAAAAACTAAAAGCCAAAAGAAAATGCTAGGAGCTTAAACAAGCCCACCTGCTTTTTTAACCACAAGCACCCCTGCTACAAAAAACTAGCTGAAACGAATGGAGAGATGGACAAACTCAAAAGATAACAACACTAAGGACAAAATGAGTAGAGCTACACGCAGGCATCAAAACCAGACAGAAAAATGTAAATTGTAAAAAAAAAATTAAAAAATGACATACTACAATAAGCCCAAACTAAAATATGTGCCATTCAAATGCATGATTTTCGTGCACTGTAATCAGATACATTTCTTGTTAAACTTTATAGCCTTTATTTATGGCTGATGCCAAGGTTTTTATCTTTAGAAATACAGAAAATATTTGTACATATGTCAGTATGGTAACATATTTTAAATAATATCAAATATACTGTTAGAAAAGCATTTTTAGAAGCAAGTGAACTATCCGTACATACCCACCATTCAGCTCAGCTAAAGCTGGGAACAGATTAATTTTCTTTTTAGCACAGTACTATCAAATTTATTTCACTTTGTGATTATAGGGTGCGGTGTCTTCTAAATTCCCTTTAATGTAAAATAATTGGAGATCTAATTAGTCAAATTAATTAATTATTTTGACACTTGAAACCTGACTGTAATAAAAGGAGACATCTTATTATACTTCCTGTACTTCATCAGTTACTTTGCACACTAAGGTTAACAACTACTGGAAAACTAAAATATTGGTCAAGATTTGTAAAACCTGGGTTGTACTGGCCTTCTAAAAGTAGGTTGATACTATAATTAGATACTCTAGACCAGTCTTGGAGCTGTTCCTGTATTTTGGACAGTGTTCAGTCATGACACTCACATCAGTGTGGTGATCCTTTTGTGTTTATTTTTTTTTGAATAGAAACTAAGTTTGACTTTGTAATAAATGTGAACAGAATTTACATTGAGCAGTTTTCATGATAAATTGTGCACACTTCTGTTGGCATGGTGGTAGGGTGGGAAAGTTTAGGTTGGCAACACTTTGATAGTAAATGCATGCTCTGTTGTAGTTATAGATATCTCACTGATTAGTTGTTCCATTATTGGTCACCCATAGCTCATTTTGGATATGCAGGTTTGATCCTGTATAACATTCCTCTGATTATGCCACTGCTTTTGCTTAGAGAATTTTCCTTACTACATAAGAAGTGTTGAACTTAAAGAAACAACTTGGGTGACTTTTCATTGTGTCAGTAAACACTGTTTCTTAGTCTTACATGTTTCTTTTTCTTTTTGTCTTTCAGCACCCAATCCCCCAGGGATTCGAGAAGAACTGTGCACAGCATCTCATGACACAATCACTGTCCACTGGACATCAGATGATGAATTTAGTGTTGTTTCTTATGAACTACAATATGCAATCTTCACAGGACAGGCCAATGTAGTTAGTAAGTATACACATGTTACACTTCAGATATCAGCGAATTATGTATTTTAAAGTTTCTTCCACTTTTAGTTTGCAGTAGCAGTAGTCATCAGCTATTACCATCTCTTACCAAGAAGAAACATCAGACTGTTCTGTCACAGCTCCAGGGACTATAGTTTGACTTCTAGCCTGGGTGGTGTGTATGTGTGGAGTTTGTTCATTCTTCCCATATGTATAGATATATCCCACATTTACCTTTTGCTTCCCATGTGTGTTAAGGTGAATTGAGCATTCTTAACTAGTCTAGTGTTGTAATGATGTGTATCAATTCAGTGATGGGTATTCCCTTTTACTCTTTTGTGTTGGGTAGACACAGATTTAGAAAATGGAGAAGTAAAGGTGCCTAAAGCAGTATAGTACATGTCTGTTCTAAAACCAGATTCTTAGTGGAAAAAAGCCCCAGGAGAACACATAGGAGAATTTCCCTTGTGGAACAAGAACCTCTGCTTTATCTGTCATTTAATGATACAGTAACTGAACATCTATCAGTAAGTATGAGTCTATGCATTAGTGTGACCTATAATTAAGCAGAAACTTATCTAAGGTAGATCTTTGCCAGAGTTAGCCTCTGGTCCTCCAAGACCCTATAACAGAGAATGTAGGTTCAGAACAAGGAACGCTGAATGAATTGCCTCCAAAGTTTATCCCACCCATAATTATTTTCTGTCTATTGCATGATGCTGCTGGGGGTAAACCCCAAATCCCACACAGCCTGTAATGTTAATGTGGGTTCTGGAAATGGATGTAGACATAGCCTTGTTCAGGGTTTTAGGCATGTTTCTCTGTCATAAACCATATGCCCTTACTATTGACCATTTCATGGCAGGTAAACACCATTAAAGATTTTGTAATAGGAAACGCTATCATGGCAGGCTTTCACTCCCATAACACTCCACAGGAGGCAAAAGAAAAAAAAATATGGCATTTCTATTATCAAATATAAACCAAAGGGACAAGTGATTTACTCAAAGTAAAAATAAAGGAAACTAAAACCATGCAGCTGCTCTGGACCTGCCTGAACAGGTATGTAACCCCTGTCTACTTGATGGCATGGCAGCTTTCTGCCTTGGACACTTCAAAGTACCTCACGAGAAAGCTGACTATCTATTGTCTTCTTTCTTTCTTTCTTTCTTTCTTTCTTTCTTTCTTTCTTTCTTTCTTTCTTTCTTTCTTTCTTTCTTTCTTTCTTTCTTTCTTTCAGATATTAGTCTCTCTATAGTTGAGTGTTTGCTATCTCACTTCCAAACTTTAAATTCTATACACACAGAATTCAAACAGCATTTCTTGGATTACATTTGGTATTCCATTTACCTGAGGGACAACAGGATAAGGCTGTTTGTGGAGGCTGCTGGTGTGCCTGCACCCTTGAGCATTCCACTGCCCAAATACAGGGATACCACAGCTTCTCTTCTGGGACTCTGAATCCTCTAGCAGCCAGAAGACATTATCATCTGTGGCATGTCCTACATGACTTTACATCTTCTTAGTTTAGTTGTTTTCTGCTGGGTCTCCTGCCCCTAGTCTTTTGGGAAAGTGCTGCTTGCTCTTCTGCCAGCTTAAGTAACACAGAACATGACAAAATAAGAAGACTAGATGCTGAAACACATTGACAAGCAAGAAGTAATTGTGAATATAGAGCAACTGAGTAGCAGACAAACACAATGGCTCATAGGCATGCAAGGCAAAGTCCAGGATGCAGACTGCATGAACACCAAAGAAACAAAAATCCATGGCAACAATTGAGAAGATCGTCAAATAGTCAATACTTCCCACTATATGAAAGCATTGCCTTTGTATCCATACATCAATATTTCTTTGAAGACCACTACTTAGCAAAGTTCCATCCGCAATCTTATCAATATCAAGCTGTATTTTTTCACGTTGAAAACAAGAGTGTGTTACTAAAATAGTAAAGTTCTGCTTGTTTTATATGTGCCACTAGAAGTTATAGCATACATTATGTCTTCTAGAAGAACTAAAAAGAAGTATCTTTTTGGAAAGCATTGCAAGTATCAATAGTTTTTTATCATTAATTCAGCTTTTATTTGGAATTTAGTTTAGGACCCAGGGTCCACATATTTGACTAGTTTAACAATATTTAACCAAAGAAAAAAGCACACATTTTGCCTGTTTTGAGCAAACTAGATAACTTGACATGTGCGTTATATGAGTAACATAGTATGTTTTCATGAATATTTTTAAATTGTCTGTTGCTGACCAGCATAGGCCTCCATGGACCATAAAAAATATATCCTTTTTGGGAGGAGTACATATAACTTTTTTCTGGAGCTTTGGTGCTTGACACATTCTTGCAATCTCTTTTAACAAAATGCCATCAAGGAGAGAGCTTTTGAAGATCTTTATTTATCGTTATTGGTTGTACATAAGGTATTCTAATGTGCAACCAAAATATTCTTTTTTCTTTTATATTCTAAAGAAGAATAAAAGGAACTGCAATGTCCTAGAATGACAGATGAGCATATAAGCCTGGGGAAATTTGAGTTTAAATGGATAATAATGCTTTATTCTTTCCCTTGCCCAGTTTTGGTATTTTTAACATTTCTTTGCCACAAATTGCTGCTTTTGCTTTGCTTCATCCATTTCTGATATGTTTTTGCCAAAACTCTGAAAATACATTATTTTGAGAGTGTGTTGTAACTGTACTGTGGTAACAGCAGAGTAGAGTGTTCAAAAGGACCAAGAACTATAATGATGAGTACCGCATACTGTTGTATTGTCATATAAACACCCAGTTAATTGGAAAATTGTTGTTTACAGTGCCTCAAAATAGTATTTAGCCATCAAAATATTTTTCACATTTTGTTATCTCACAGATTGTGTTGCCTTGGCTCTCCATAAAGGTAAGTGGAAAGGCAAATTAAATGAAAAATACCAAAAAATGTCAAAAAATTAAACAAAATGAAAGATGTAAATTATCAGATTTTAAAGAAGCATTCATCCCTTTTGTTATTTTAAGCATCATTTTTGCCTCAATACAATGCTATACATGAAAAACCTCCCCAGTTTGTTAATGTTTTTAACCTGTGTCAGAAATTCGTGTTTCATCTCATTTAAATGAATCTGTGAATTTTCTGACTCTCTTTAAGGTCTCAAATTATAGTAGAGACTTTTAATTGAAGATATTTCAAAATAAAGACAAAACATCATTCTAAGCAAGTCAGTGATCTGATTTTAAAGAACCACAAGGATGGTGAAACGTACATAAACACTGTAAGGGCATTGAATGCATCTCAGAACTCAGTGAATTCCATGTACACAAGTGGAAACACGATAACTGCATCTGAACCTAGTGACATTAAGGGTGTGTGTTTTGGAAGCTACTGCAAGACCAGTTGTGACTATGAAGTTGTAGTTCAGTTAACACTGATTTTTGTAGGTCGACCAGTGTTATTCCCATTCGCGAAAACTAAAACAAAACATGCCGTTAATGAAAAAAATATAAATTTTGTTAACTTAAATTAAAATAAAAACAAATGTTTGAAAACTAAACCTCAGCAAAAGTGAGAAAATAAAAATGAAAAAGAAACTACATATTGTAATTTTAATTTTCATCATAGTTGTCTTTTAGCATGATATAAATGAGAATGTGCAGTTGGCGGCATATGCATTATTTAAAACTGCACAGTCATAATATTAGTTTAGAGAAAAGCATTGATTTGTGCGCATGTGCAAGAACCCCTCACAGGTGGCGTTGGAATCTGTGGATTTCATTGGTCATTTCAGCTATCAGTCATCTTTCCCTTCTTAAAACTGAGAGTGAATACCAAAGGCGCATCACTGACCAATGATATTGTGTAGACTTCATTGGCTGTAACAGACTGCCAGTCACAAATGCCCCGTTTTCAGCTAGTGGTAGGCAGCATTCAAAAAACTTCAAGGAAAAGATTCCTAAAACATGCCACGTTACTTTGGAACATACAGCTAAGCATTTTGAAAACTAGAGCAATGAAATATTTGTCAAGCATGCAATCAGTGTTATCGACCGAGCTGACGTTACACATATACTGTTAATTTTAACCAGGTCATTAAAACAGATTTTTCAAAGTGAGCGGTGTGGTGTCACAGATTCCTTTCCCACTATCATCAGAAACTTCTCTATGTAAAACGCTCCATCAGTAGGAAATGGTCGGTTTGCTCTAATCTTAATACTATTTAGAATGCCACAGTATTGCAGAGTTTTTAACAGGAGATTGTGACATTACCAAGCTGTGCCTGGGAGTTCATCAGCATTCTTAATTCTGAAGTATGCCATCCCACTTACAGTTTATTTTAGCAAGAAACTCACTCATACCGTATTCATTGTAACTTATTGTTGCAGGTTATTGTAACATCAATATTTATATTCATACATACTGTATACAGTAATCATACTCAAACTGTGTTTTTTTGTTCATGGCTTTCTTCTCTTTTCCTTCTTGTTTCTTAATCTAATTTAGGACTTTCAAATATTTATCTATGCTGTAGTGTTTAATGCTTGACATTATTTTGTATCCTGTGTTATTAATGCTGTCTTTACCTTTATGCCTAATTTATTCCTTTGAATATCTGTGAAGCAATATGAGCAGGTTCTCCTCATGTGTATGTGGAATGAGTGTGCGTAACTTTAGAGATTGTTTTATAGCTGGATATTCAAAGTAAGTCATTAAGCTCTTTCAATTGCCAAAATCCTACATTACATGTTTACATACATCTTCCAGGTGAGGCTCAGAGGAAGCTACCCAATGTTTTCATGTTGTTATAACAGATGTTCAGTATTTAATGTAAGTGGTATGCTTGTAGAAATGCATTTACATACATTGGAAAATGTTAATCTCTGTTTCTGCTATTACTGTTAATAACACAGTTCAAGTTGTGACTTCAACAGTATTTCAAAAAATAACCCAAGTAAGAACACCTTAAAAATATACAGTACTCTTTCTCAGTTTCAAAATAGTTAGATGACATGTAGTCAGCTTCAGGAATCATCAAAAATTACCAAAGTAGGAGCATATGTGTGTGGTGATCTTACTGTATGCAGTGGGAATCTCATAAATAAAAAAGAAAACATTTTTGAAATTAAGTAACCATTTGCTTAAACTTTTTGCAGGTTAAAGTAACAGATTAAATCAAAGCACACTACCTATGTGCTTCTTGCATTTTTTTATTATAATGGAAGTTTTAAACTGTCACATTATCATGAGAAAATGCAGTGCTGTCTCTGGCAGTAAAATTGTATGAATCAGATTGACAGATACAACATGAATGATATACAATTTGACAACTGTAAAGAAAACTGTGTTTTTACACTTGCAAATATCTGTGTGGACATTTTTGGTGAGTAATACAAAACTAATAAAACAAAAGTAAAAGTTAATTGCTGAAAACTAAAACTAAATAAATCTAAAAAATTAATGAAACACTAAATAAGGACTAAAATTAGAAAATGGCAAAATACTAAAACTCAAAAAATATTGTAAAACTATAAAACACAGACATCAACACACCAAATTATTCCACAAGATCAATTCAGCTCTCCGCAGCTACTGGGCCTCCAGAATATTTCTCCCTTTGGTGAAACCTAAGTTTGTTTGAACTGTGAATCTTGTTCATTAAATGCTAAAGGGCCAATGAATGACTCAAAACATTTGTCTGTTCACACAGGTTTATGTAACTCTGCCGACAGCTGGATGATTGTTCCTAATATTAAACAGAACCACTACACAGTTCATGGACTACAAAGTGGTACCAAGTATATCTTCATTGTCAAGGCGATCAATCAGGCAGGTAGCCGGAGCAGCGAGCCAGGAAAGCTGAAAACTAATAGTAAGTGTACAGTAGTGATCAATTTAATGGTTGTTTTCTGGGTTTACTTAGATGGGCTGACAATTAATTACAAATTGTGGAGCAGGGGGATTTCAAATCTTGACTCAGAGATATGTTAGAAACAGTAGGTGAAATGGAAGATAACATTTTATATTTTCCTGAATGGCCTGTCTTTGTATATGTTCTTTTCAGGTCATAAGTTCCCTGCTGCTAGCTAATTTGATGATCTTACCTAGCTAGTAATCCAACAAATGCTAAACGCCTTTCCAAAAGTTTCCTAAAAACTGACAAAGCTGTATGGAATAATCATGGATAATCAATTTTCTTTGGAAAAAATGTCTATACTTAATCAGTTCTTAATGGCATACCTGATTTTGCCTCATTCTTACATTTCCTTTACTCCACAAGCTGTGGCTTTGTTTGAATTTAGTGGTTTAGTTTCATGGAAACAGAGAGTGTTACACATCATTGGTCACTCAAAATACGAATGATGCCCATCAAGGTGTTTACAGTATGTGACCTCTGATGGTTGAGGAGTCCTAGCCGCTCCCCATAGATTATGGAACACTGAAGTGCAGAGGTTCTAGGAGTGGCTTGTGCATATTTCAGAAAGACATGCTTTGGTAGGGTTGGTGGTGGGAGAGTCGGTAACTTTGTGCAGTAATGTATCCTTAACTATGTGATCTTTTAAGTGTCAGATACCTTTACAAAGCTAGTTTTCAAGTTTAAACTTGTCTAAAGCACTCCAACTTATTTCAAGAGGTTGTGCCACTCCTTCTGCATCTCGGAAGATGAAAGTAAATAATGATTTCTGAAATGACATTTATAGAATATTATTTTTAATATTTACTGAGCTCTTACTTGTACCTGATGCTGTCAAGCAGACTCCAACCCCTCGCTACACAGTATTGGAAATGAATGAGTAAACATATTATTATTATGAAAATGTACTACAGTTGTGTGAACATTTTACTGGTATTACTCATCTTTATTTGTATTTCTGAATTTGTTTGATTTGGTTTATGTAGAAAGGTTTAAAGGTGAATGCAAAAGCCACGAGACAACAGGAGTCTCAGAATAAATGTTGTTGCCTTTTGTCTAGAAATATGGTAATCTAGTGAAGAGCCTTCCTGTATATAATGTAAACAGTTGAATATATACAGTATACTGTAAAATCAATTGCTTGTTATTGCACTGTAATATTGTAATGGGAAAAGCTAATTAAAAATTGATGCATGTTGTTGGAAATAGAAGGCTTTAAGAGTTTGATTTAAATTAACAAGCTTGTCATGAGTTTCTGAGAGTCTGAGTGATTTTTTTTAGAGAGCACTGTATGTTTTTTTTCCAATTGGCAGAGGTTAAATTTCCCTTTATTAATTGTAGTTATAGTGTGATAGTCCTGACTTCACATCCAAATATTTATAAACCAAAACCAGAACTAGTCATGCCCAGTAAGTAAACAGCAAACTTTTTAACTTAAAACATCAAATCTAAAATAGAATTTTCTTTCATGTTTGTCCAGATGAGACAAAACCAAAGATCAAGTACAAAAGTTCTGAGCACATCACCCTTTTAAAGGACAACCAACATCAATAAATGACGTTCATTCTGGTAAATGAGTGTGCATGCTCTAATGCCAACAGTTATTTTGGAAGGTGGGGTGTATGGTTTATGTCATCAGGAGAAAAGAATAAGTAAACTTCCAACCACAAAATAAAATTGGGTATATTAATGTGATCTTCGGGGTAGACAGTCAAACTCTGAAAAAAAATCTAACTTCAAATCATTATTAAAGTTGATCTCAATAAAACCGTCTATAATTTTACAAATTGAAAGTAATATGTTTAAAATGGACAGAGTAAGAAATGAGACAATCAAAGATAAAACAAAAGTGGTAGTGATATCTAAGAAAGTATAGAAAAGTACTTAGGTTGAAGTGGTATGGACATATGATGAGGAGAGACAATGAATATGTGGCCAAAGGAGTGATGGGAATGGAAGCACAGGAGAAGAGAAAGCGAGGGAAGCCGAAGTGGCGGTAAATGGATAAAGAAAATGAAGATCTGAAGGGTAGGGCTTGAATGGCGAGGATGTGCAGGACTGAGCTCTATGGAGAAGGTTGATCAGCCACTTTGACCCCACATAGAAGTTGGAAAAGATGAAGAGGAAGAAGATTAACTCACATTAAGAAGAAGATTAACTCACATTATTTTTTCATGTCAAAAATGTGTATTCCTTTGGTAAATAAAGATTGCTATTTATTTGACAATTATGAGTGCCCCCACGCTACTGAATAGTACTGATCAAACAATGAGTTCCAGTACCACTGATTTAGAAATGCTGTTTTAGTTTTCTTCTGTTCTTTGGACTATGGAACAAACTCAGAAATTCAACAGGATAGACTAAAGCTCTTATTAGAGCTAATCTACCAGAAATGTAATAATTATGCTACTCTGATGGTGAAACTACAAGACACCATTCAGTCATAAAAGAATTCTCTTTTTAATTGTTTTTCTTTAAGCAAAAGTTATGAACTTGAGTTAAGTGTGGCAAAGATTTGTCTGTAAGAGTTATGTTACACAAATATGGAAACGCAGAAGGCACCTGAGGCCAAAGCGAGTGTGTCGATAATGGTAATAAAATCCATCCATTATCCAACCTGCTATATCCTAACTACAGGGTCACGGGGGTCCACAGGCCAAATCCCAGCCAACATAGGGTGCAAGGCAGGAAACAAACCCCAGGCAGGGCGCCAGCCCACCGCAGGACACGCACGCACACACACACACACCAAGCACGCACTAGGGACAGTGTAGAATCACCAGTGCACCTGACCTGCATGTCTTTGGACTGTGGGAGGAAACCCACACAGACATGGGGAGAACATGCAAACTCCACGCAGGGAGGACCCGGGAAGTGAACCCGGGTCTCCTAACTGCGAGGAAGCAGCACTACCCACTGCACCACCGTGCCACCCGGTAATAAAATAATTATGATTTTAACTAGAACATGTCAGTCAACTCAGAGAGACAGTTATTTCAGATAGATAGATAGATAGATAGATAGATAGATAGATAGATAGATAGATAGATAGATAGATAGATAGATAGATAGATAGATAGATAGATAGATAGATAGATAGATAGATAGATAGATAGATAGATAGATACTTTATTAATCCCAAGGGGAAATTCACATACTCCAGCAGCAGCAGCATACTGATAAAGAACAATATTAAATTAAAGAGTGATAACAATGCAGGTATACAGACAGACAATATCTTTGTATAATGTTAACGTTTACCCCCCCGGGTGGAATTGAAGAGTCACATAGTGTGGGGGAGGAACAATCTCCTCAGTCTGTCAGTGGAGCAGGACAGTGACAGCAGTCTGTCGCTGAAGCTGCTCCTGTGTCTGGAGATGATCCTGTTTAGTGGATGCAGTGGATTCTCCATTATTCTTTATGCTGCTTCCCCAGCACACCACTGCGTAGAAGAGGGCGCTCGCCACAACCGTCTGATAGAACATCTGCAGCATCTTATTGCAGATGTTGAAGGACGCCAGCCTTCACCTACTAGTGCATAAGACAGACCCAGTTAACTTACACTTAAGCAGTACTTGGTTAACGCTTGTAGGTTTCCTATATTCTTTCTGCTCAGGCACATGTAATTGAATGCCATTTTTGAATAAAAGCTTCTGCCAAAGCCAAATAACATGAATTTGTATTCATTGCCAGTTCGGAATTGGTTTCATGTGAGTGTGGGTGTTTATAAGGGTGTTATGTTATGTGAAGGCTCAGAGGAATGTGTAGCTTTCTTGAATACTGGGTTTTTTAAATGAATTGACACATTTCATTTGCCCAGTAACACAAACATTTCCAGTACTATACAACTTTAATTTTCCTCATAGAAATAACAATACAAAAATTCTTCATTGGGTTACCCTTGTGCCGTACTTCCAGATCTGACAGACTAAGAATAAAACAGTGACCAGGAGATGAAATATAAATCAAAGTCAATATCAATTTCTAAAACCAGAGAATTTGTCCTGTCTTTTATCTGAACCAAGGCTGAGCAACGTCAGTCCTTGATGGCCACATTGGCTGCAGGTTTTTGTTCCAACCCAATTTCTTAATGTGAAGTCAATTATTCTTGATGCACCACTTATTGCTCAAGCAACATTTTTATGCTTCTTTTTAGTTGTCTCACTTCTTAAGATTTTGAACCCATAATTGTTTGTTTTAAACAGTTGCAAACACTGTTTTCAATTGTTCCTTACTAGCAATAAGTATGGAATTACAGTTCTCTGTTTAATTTGTTACCATTTATACCCCTTTGTTTTCACCGTGAACTGTCTGGTTTAATAAAATATACTTGTAAGGGAACTGAAGAGAAAAAAGTGAAGGACTGAGAATAACTCATCTGTTTTAGGCTTTGAATCATTTGCATGGTATACTTGGAATGGAAAAAAAAATCTATAATGTAAGAATGACCGATAATTCAGATTCAAAACAATAACAAGCCATGAAATTGAATAAGATCTGTTACTGGCAAGTATTGGTTCCTATTTAAACAACTGGTTTGGAATAAAAACTTGCAGCCACTGCAGCCCTCCAGGACCAATGTTGCTCATCCCTTTTCTAAACCGAAAATTGAAGTTTCACAATACAAAGCAAAAATCTTTAATTTGAGGATCCTAACCAACAAAAACCAAAGCTGACTCAAAGAGATTTGTTATGACTTTCTCACAAACTCAGATAAAGATGGTTCGTAGGTGCTAGTATTTAAAGCGCCGTGCTAATGATGTTATAATCCACATCTTTCGAGATAAGCTCCCTAGCGACCCACCATTACATCAAGGCAAAAGTGTCTCAAAAGAGAAAGAGGTGAATCAAAATCAACATGCATAGCTATTATTAAAACAAAAATAAGAAAGACAGAAAATAATTCTGCTTATAACAAACCCCCCAAAACCAGGAAAAAAAGAACACAAAAGAAGCAAAGTAAAGACAGGAAAAATCTGTAACACAGATGTTGCATAATACCTTGACCACAGCTAATTATAATTAATTATGAGTATTGCCCACTAAGATGTCAGTCCAAAAAAACAACTTGTTTAGAAGAACTGACTTATTCAGATTCATCTTAATTATTGATCAATAAGATTTGGAGGCACATTAATATGTAAAAAAATTAGGACTAACCAGGCTTGTCATAGTAGTGCGAAGAGAAGGCCAAATATTACTCCTCTTTCCCTGATGATGATGAAAGACAACCATCTTCTGAGACAAACACGCAGCAACCGCATGTGGTTTCCTCTTGATAAAACTAATTAGTGGGTCACTGACCTATTTTGGAATCATTGTGATGGCTGCGACAGGACCCAAGACTTTTCTGTTCCTGGTTCACACCAGCCAGTGCTCCCTGATTTTCTGTTGTCTAATGCTGAAGCACCGCAGTTGGTGGCCTGGACAATGATGAGAATGACACTGCAGCTTGTAATTGTGGCACACTCTGGCTTTTACTCAACAACACATTAAAGAATGAGGATGCACTGTACTTCTTGGTGCCTGCTGAGCTTATGGACATCCTTCTGTCTCAGTTGACACTGGGAAAGCTGTTCATGCAGTCGTGAGCTATCATATATTACTAGACGACAGTCTTTGTTCCCATTGTCACCCAAAATTGAGTTTCCCCAGAGGAGACAAATTGTCTTTTTCTGTAGTTCACCGGGCAATTTCAAATTCAAAACGTTATGCCTCCCTGATAGCACAACTTTCACTTTATTTCAGGTTGTATCTACCTTGTTTTGAGAACAGGTAGATGAAGGCCAGAATGATCCTACAGAAATAAAAACATTTATCTCACAAACTAATTCAAACAAGAAGTTATCCTCATTGTAGCAAATCAACTAGATGCACATGGCGTGATTTAGATATGAACACCATGGTTTCTGTTTAGTGTGTAGGAGATATTTCAACACTATGAGTGAAATGGCCAGTCCATAAGGTCTTTGTGACAAGATTCTGCATAATGATTTACATTTTCACCCCAAAGGGGCTTGACCCCCTCACTGAAGATGAACACTGAAAATAAGCAATGCTGTAGTGAGTATTGCACTATTGATCTCCACTTGCTTTTCGTTTACAACTTCAAACACAAACATCTTTATGAAGCACTATGTCAGTATGCACGTTGCCCCTTAGTGCCTCCCAAATACAGCATAATTGCTCACATATTAACCTTCAGATACCATACATACACTCAGGGAAATGTTTAATGCTTATGCAAAAGCCAATACTTTTCATTTTTTATTTAAGCATTGAAAGGTAGGTTGTATTTTCAGTCAAAACTCCAGACATTGAGGTCTGCCCTGAAAATACACAGACATTTCTTTCAAACTTGCTACAATATAAAACATGCTCTTTGGTTTCTTTTTTAAGTGCACAGAAGCATCAGACAAAGAAACAATGTAAAATATTTATAGCTTGCACTACAACCTACAACTCTCACTGTTTAAAAATTGAACATCTGTAGGTGTTTGGAAATGTGTGTGTAAGGGAAATTTTTTTCAGCCAGTTTGGCTACATTTGTACCATTTCCAATGTGCAGACAACAAAGTATAAATTTCTTGCTTGACCTGATTCCATCAATATTCCGTTGATCTCGACAAAATGTTTATTTAATCAGCATCTGCACTCTTTTGACCATATGTGTTCACATTCTATATTAGAAGATTGCCTGGCAATCATAGACATCACAGACATGTGCAATTGCATGGATTATATAATGAAAAATTGCCAAGAATATGATTAAAGAAAAATGAGAGTAGTCAAATTATTAAAATCATTGCTAAAGCTGCATGTCATTTCTCTTTAGCACCTCCTCTTACCTCACCGTTCTCCATGTAGCATATTGTGCAGTTGTATAGTGATAATTGCTGCCTGCACAAAGAAACCTTCACGTACAGATTTTATGTTGCATACACTTAAAAATAATGTTTTTAAAAATGGCACTATACCGGAATAGATGATTCTTTGTAGAACTATTGCACAACAAAGAACCATTTCATTTAGGGAAAAATTCTATGCACGTGAAATTGGTTCTATGGGCTTTAAAAATGTTACCAATACAGTATGTTAATAAAACAGAAATCTTTAATGTATAGGAGGCCACCTAGCAGGATACTGACAGCTCGACAAAACCTGCCTGTGTTACTGAATGCAGCAATACTCCTATGAAAACCATTACTTCGTTACCAGTTCACAAATCTTTTACAATGTCTTCATGGCTTTTTGTGGAACCTGCTACAGATAAATAAATAAAGGTTCCTTCTGGAACATTCCTATGGATGGTTCTTTTGGGAACCAAGAATGATTCCTGTATGGCATTGAAAAACCAGTCTAGCACCTTTTTTTAAGAGTGTAAAGAGGGTGACATGGTGGTATAATTGTTGCCACTACTGTCTTAAACTTCCAGGTAGTGTGTGTGTGTGTGTGTGTGTGTGTGTGTGGAGGTCTAATAGCAACACTAAATTGGCAAGAAAACAGTAGAAACATGTTTCACTAAATATGCAGTAGTACTGACTAATAATCTAATATCGTTAAACAAAATCCTTGACTGAAGCCATGCGGTACAAAAACCAAACATAATCCAAACCAAAATGAACAGAACACTGCTAACAAAACAAATGCCCAAAAATCAATTTTGAGGAGAAATATACGGAGGAAAAGTAGGACAATGGCTGAAAATAAAGCCTAAAATAGTCCCCAGGAGCTATTTGTGAGACTGATTAAAGCACTTGAGTCTGGTACCAGGACCCAACCTGTAACCTAATTAGGCAAAGCACCCCTCAAGCGGCAATAAAATCATTAAGAATATAATTAACTGAAAAAAGAGAGGACATGACTAAACAAACAAAGCAAACTACAAAGAAGATAATTAACAATCACAAAATAAAAAAAAAATTAAAAACAAATCTCAAGAAAAGCAATAAAAGAAAATTACAAAAAACAAAAGGTGATGCAGCGCATGGACTGGTCAGGGGCGTTTCTGCCATGCACTTAATGCTGTTGGGATGGACTGGGCCCCAATAAGTGTATTGGAACACAGTAAGCATGTTCAAAAACTGACTGCATTAATCGATAACAAAGCATTATATTCTCAATCAAATTCATGGTCATTGAGGTCTGGATCCTATGTTGGCAGCATTTGGTGCAAGGCAGGAAACAACCATAGACATGATGCCATTTAAATCACAAAGACTATTTAAAGGATTAAGTAAAATTGTAATTAGTTAGTGAGGTAATAATCTGTGAATGTAAAAATGCCCTGCAGTGGACAGGCCAGTTCCTGCTCTGTGCTCGATTCTTTGTGCTCCATCCCAGTAACCGTGTACTGGAATTACATCATGTAGAGATTTTGAGAGTGTGCAGAGCAGTGGGTTACTAATCTATCTCAGGTTGGTTCTTGAATGATTGAGGGAGTTTTCCCTGTAGTACTTGCCATTCATGGTCGGTTTCCTGTCTTGTGACAGTTGTGGGACTGGCTACTGTTATGCACTGCTGTGGGTTACAATAAATGGATGGAAATATTCAATTAGAAGAAAGATAAAAATGATAGTCATTATGAACAATACTTCATATCATCCATATGATACACTAGCACTGAGTATGTTTAGCCAATAAACTGTTCAACAGAAGTATTTCAAGAAACGTTACTGGGGCTCCTTCATACTTTCATCAATGCACCTTATAATGCTTCACTGTGACTGTAACTGTGACTGCACTTTTATTATTAGAAGTCAGGCGTTTTCGTCTTCTTCTTTTTTTTTTTTTTAATTCTTGTGTGTGTGGTTGGAGGGGTGGAGCTTCTGCAAAAAGTTACATTTCCCCATAGGACAAATAAAGTTTTATCTATCTAGTAAAAAAAATATGCATTTGGTGCAGACAATAGAATGAACAATCAAAAGAACATCAAAACTGAACAAAAGTAGGAGTTAAAAACCCTGCATCCCATCCTGAGAGGAGGCATATTTTGAGCTTTTAGCAAATACTGTCTTTCCCCATCCCAAAGCAGAAGTGTTTTTACATTCATACTTACTTCATATTTCATGATGCAGTAACATCACCTGGGATAAACATCAATGGGGATGAATGCCTTGTGTGACAGCACCAGTGATGAGTAGCAATAAGCCTGATGAGCTGTCAGGATGCATTGACTGATCAGTCTCAGCTCAAGGGCCCAATAGCATGTGAATTTGGATTCAGATCACCACGTGGCAGGTGCAGATTCCCCTGCCAGCTCAGTGATCATTCCCAGCAACTCCACTACACCTGCCTGTGGGGCAGGTCTAAGAATCACAGAAACATTTCACTGGTATGGTTAAATAAATATGTTTTCAGATTCGCCATAGACTGATCTGAAATTGACATTTTTTGTCAGACAAGTCCTTATCTTCCTAAGGGTTCGAACTAACCAGAATTTGAAAAGTGACACCCTACCATTCAGTCAGGTAACACCACGTCAAACAAGTCATCTGTAAACTTTTTCTTCCTGTCAGGGTGAACCTTCATACTAGGGCTTTCTGTCCATCCTCAGGTGCCTGCATTATGTGAACCATTCTTATCTGTTTCAGTCAATATTCTTTTAATTCATAATAATTGTCATTTAAGTTAAAAGAAAACCGTAACAACATATTCCAGCAGTTAGAAGTTTCTCAGCTAATAAAGGTTACAAAAGTATGGCTTCAACAGGATCCACACAGATTGACATGACTAGGACATGACTTCTGTGGCTAGGACATACCACTCCCTTGTAGCAGTTGGTGTCATGCTATACAGTCATACAGAAGTGCTCAGTCAATGCTAGTGCACTGGGGTATTTTCAGTTTGAGCATCCTCTATTATATCATTTTGGCCATGCCCTGGACATATTGCTGAGGCTGACGTACACTGCAGGTGGGTTGCACACTAGCTATCTCCATTGCCTGATAAGCTTGTAAGTTTCAAAGCGGGCAGCAGTTTATTCTGCTAGGGTTCTCTTGGTTAGAGGGAGTGGCTTCCTTTTCTTAAGGTAGTAATTGAATATGGAGTGTTTTTTCTTTCCATTTATTTACAACATGTGAAAATCACCCTACTAATGACCCTGCCCACACGTACCTGGGTATTTTTTACAATGTAGCTTTTTGTGTGCATTCTGGCCTTTTGTCCACATGCAAACTGCATTTTAGGTCCCTGAAAACAGAGCTTTTGCAAAACTTCTTCCAGTGTGAAGACAGTACGAAACGCCATCTTCCCTGCTTACGTGTAGACAGTGAAAGCAGAGTTTTTGGCTTGTAATGTCAGAATGTGCGCTGGTATCTTTTTTGATTGACGTCAGTGTGTGCGCCATTATCTGTTTTGTTTACATTAAGCCATTTTGTGCAATTGTGGTCATAGCTAAAGTAGTGTTAACCTTGTTAAGAGGACTTTTTACATGTTTACATTTAAAAGTACAATTACTTTATCACTATATTGAGCAACAGAAGTGTCAGAATACACTACAGAAGTCACTGCTACAATCTCCAAGATGGCAAACGACTTTAGGTTGTCAAGACAGGTAGTTTCTAAAATAGTAAGGCAAGTGTGTAAAACCAATTACAGTCCACTTGGGCCCTGTGTGTATACAATTAGCTTTCACTGAGTGCAAAGTAGAGGAATTTGTAGTAGGGTTTCACCAGGACTCATGTAGAAATAAAACAGCCATCTACAAATTCCATGGATTATTGGAACAAAAAGAGGAGGTTTTCTTTTAACATACAAACCATCTGTGATTACATGTTCATTTATTGACGTCAGAGTGAATTGGTTGGGTAGTGTTCGTGACGCCCATATCTGAACACACATTTGGAAAAAAAAGGGCGATGGACATTAATCTAAATGACATTCCCTTTGTTATCTATGCCTGTTTCATGCTCTTGACAACAGATTTTTGTGTTTTTATGTGGATTGAGATTTTTTTTTAAAAATGGGGCGCACATGGACAGGATATTTTTTTTAAAAACAAAGGAGGAAAACTTCCATTTTAAAAAATACCCAGGTACGTGTGGACGGGGCCTAAGATTCATTAAAATAAACTACCCATAACAAATCCAGGAAGGACTCAACAGTTAAACAATGAAAGTGTCTTGTAATGCAGCCTGGTGATCAGTAGTTAGCATTGGACTTCTAGACTCAAATCGTGTCTAAAACTTGCCATCAAAAATTTGAACATTTCTCACTCAGCCTGTGGTAGACATTTTTCCTAGTACTCCATTTATTACTCTCCAAGATGTGAACGGTAAGTGGACTGACAATTCTAAATTAGCTTAGTATGCATGAACATGTACTGATACCCTGTTTATGGTTGACTGTCTTCCTTGTGCCAATGTATTACGGAGGTTGGGAAGCTGATGCATGGATGGAAAAGTATCGTAAAGGCCTGAGCCAAGCACCCAAATAAGGCTTGTGACTTATTATATGATATTTTAGCAGTTGTTCCGCATGATGCTTCTCAATCTGTTTCTCTAGTGGCAGGGATTGACCTAGATTAAAATTAAGTGAGCTCCTTATTTGGTTTGTGTCCTCTTAGTTATAGAACACATCTAAATGTCTGGAGATATTTTAAGAAAATACACAGTTTATGGCTTCTATTACCATAAAGACAAGGCTCCAGGGAGTTAATATATATTTTTCACTGGCTCATGACATGGTTTTATATGAAATTGTAGGTTTGCTCACTTATAGCGCTAACCTAAAACACATGAACTATAGGGCTTTCCTTTCTATTCCTTTACTTTCTTTCAAAATGTAACTACATGAGCTATTGGAGATTCTTTTCAATGCTTTCCTAAGCACTGCACTACATGAATTTCCATTTCATTCAGCGTTTCATTCTATAGTTGATGAACCATAGCAGCTTTCCTTAAATACTCATGAGATAAGGGGACTTTCTTTTGAATATATTAGTTCATGAGCTAGAGAGGCTTCCTTCTCTGTAACACCTTATATACACCATTACATAAGTTAGTTTATTATTTTGCATGCATAGTTTAATGAAATTCTTACTATTGCTAGTAACAGTAGCACCTTTCCAACAACAGAAAATCAATACAAACACAGACAAGTAATAACAACTTCAGATATTTAAATACAAGAAACAGTCATGCCCATGTCAATAGCTATTGGCCTGTGGATAAAAACTGCCCCTGAATTTCATGGTGTGAATGTGGATGATCCTGGACTTGTTTGTCAGAATTAAGTAGGAAGAAAGGTGCCAGTGCATGATGGCTAAGGTCTTTAATAATCCTGTTTGCTTTACAAACCCACTATTTGTTCTATTCTAAATAAAAACCTGTAATATGCTGTGCCACTTTCACTGCCCAGTGCAGTGCTTTACTGTCCTGAGCCATGCAGCTCATTTACCAGGATGGAGTGCAAAGAGCGAGGATGGACTCCTTAATTCGCCTGTAGATGTTGGTGAGCATAAATAGAGATGTCCATCTTAAGATGTCTTTGGAAGTAAAGGTATTTGTAAGACCAACATGTGTTGTGCCCAATTCAGGGTGTCAGTGATGGTCATGCCAAGAAATTTAAAGCTGCTAACCCTCTGCACAGTATCCTGTTTTGTGCAGGTGGGAGTGTTGTACTGCCTCCTGCTCCTTAAGTTTTGCTGGAATTAAAAGACTGTTATCTTAGCACCAGTTTGTAAGAAGGCAAATGTCATTTCTGTTTAGCATTTTATCATTGTTTGAGATCAGGCCCATAATAATAGATAGAAGTTTATTTGTCCTCAGGGGGAAATTTGGCTTTTTTACAGAAGCTCTTTAAGTAAATGCGTACATAGGTAGAAAAGTAAATAAATATACACACACACTTTGGTCCGAACACACATCAGAATAGCTATACAGTAATCCCTCCTCCATCGCGGGGGTTGCGTTCCAGAGCCACCCGCGAAATAAGAAAATCCGCGAAGTAGAAACCATATGTTTATATGGTTATTTTTATATTGTCATGCTTGGGTCACAGATTTGCGCAGAAACACAGGAGGTTGTAGAGAGACAGGAACGTTATTCAAACACTGCAAACAAACATTTGTCTCTTTTTCAAAAGTTTAAACTGTGCTCCATGACAAGACAGAGATGACAGTTCCGTCTCACAATTAAAAGAATGCAAACATATCTTCCTCTTCAAAGGAGTGCGCATCAGGAGCAGTGACTGTCAGAGAGAGATAAAAGCAAACAAATCAATAGGGCTGTTTGGCTTTTAAGTATGCGAAGCACCGCAGCACAAAGCTGTTGAAGGCGGCAGCTCACACCCCCTCCGTCAGAAGCAGAGAGAGAGAGCGAGAGAGAGAGAGAAAGACAGAGAAAAACAAACAGTCAAAAATCAATACGTGCCCTTCGAGCTTTTAAGTATGCGAAGCACCGTGCAGCATGTCGTTTCAGGAAGTAGCTTGCATAGAAGGTAGCAACGTGAAGATAATCTTTCAGCATTTTTAGACGAGCGTCCGTATCATCTAGGTGTGCGAACAGCCCCCCTGCTCAATCCCCCTACGTCAGGATCAGAGAAAGTCAGCGCAAGAGAGAGAGAGAGAAAAGTAAGTTGGGTAGCTTCTCAGCCATCTGCCAATAGCGTCCCTTGTATGAAATCAACTGGGCAAACCAACTGAGGAAGCCTGTACCAGAAATTAAAAGACCCATTGTCCACAGAAATCTGCGAACCAGCAAAAAATCCGCGATATATATTTAAATATGCTTACATATAAAATCCGCGATGGAGTGAAGCTGCGAAAGGCGAAGCACGATATAGCGAGGGATTACTGTAAAGCAAGAAAATTAAAAAGACAAAAATGTTCAGATTTGCCTGTCAGAGTCGCAGTGAGGCATTATGCAAACGTACTGCTGTTGGTATAAAGGAGCCCCAATTGAGTTTCTTGACACACTTCTGCTGAATAATTCATTGGCTGAAAGTCCTCAGTGTTAGTGTGCCAGAGAGAGGATGTGCAGCATTCAGTTTTATTTTAATTCTCTCCTTCACTATCACCTCTAGGGGGGTCCAGAGTGTGTCCTATAACTAAGCTTACCCTTTTAATTAGCTTGTCAATTTGGCAGGATTCTCCTGAAGCAATGTTACCTGCCCAATACACCACAGCGGAGAAAATCACACTGGCCATCACTGAGTTATAGAAGATGTAAAGGATGTCACACCCCGCATTAAACAAACACAGTCTCCTAATAATGGTGCTAGCAACAAATAATGTTGCTGGAGTAGTGTCTAGATACACGGTTTTGGGTGAACAAGGAATCCCAGCACAGTGCCCTTTGGAGCACCTTTGTTGACAATCAGCTTAGATGAAGAGATGCTGCTAATCTGCACATGCTGTCCAAAGTCGAGTTGCAGAGGGAGCATGGTGATTAGCTGTGATAGCACTAAGTGTTAAATACACAGCTAAATAGTTTAAAATAGTAATTTTTTGGCATGGGAGTTTGTATTACCCAGGATTGCCAGGATATTCTGAAGTTGCATTGTCTTTGGTTCTTTTGCAACAGTACATTAGCTGGAGGTTGTCCAGACTATTTGGAATATACTGTTTGATGTGTTTCAACAGTAGTCCTCCAAAGTATTTAACTGGAGTGAGTGGGCTGCAATCATTTTGACTATCCATACCACCTTAAATATCCATTAAGCTACAAGGACTCTCTTTTCAGTATTGCCTATCACCTTTTATCAGCACATCATATATTCAATACCTCAATTAGGAATGGAAAATTTCACATATATTATTTCAGTCATTCTGCTCTGACCTTGCACAATATCAAACCCAAGAGCTAAAAGGAATGATTGCAAACAGTCTTCTCAGTTTTTACACAAAGGGGAATAAGCAGATCATAAGCAATCAGTGAGTTCAAATGACACATGACATTCCATATCCAAATATAATTATGAGATGAAAAAGGAACTTGGAACAGCAATGAATATCTCAAATACCACTGCAAAATTACTATAAGTACTGTGTATATTGTTTTTAATCTAAGACTATATAGGCCTCCCTAGCAGTTATATGTGAAAGGATAATGCCTTGAAAGCAGAATCCCAAATTTATAAAAATTAAAGCTTTTGGTTACCGATTATTCAGTGCTACCTGCAAGCAGTTGAAAATAGCTGCAAAGTATGGCACTAATGTTGATATCTTTTTTTCCATTTCTTTTAGGTCAGCCTTTTAAATTGGACCCAAAATCTGCCCACAGGAAACTTAAAGTGTCACATGACAATCTAACTGTAGAACGAGATGAGACCTCATCAAAAAAGAGCCACACCCAAGAGCGTTTCACAAGCCAAGGAAGCTATGGAGTAATGGGCAATGTTTACATTGACAGTGGTCGCCATTATTGGGAGGCACTTATTGGAGGAAGCACCTGGTATGTAATTCATTAAGATTTAATTTTGAAGAGCTTGTATTGTGCAGGTTTTAAACCAAACAGTAAAACATTCCAGTTATAAAATTAGATACTGACTAGTGAACAGTACTTAATTAACAGGTAACATATGAGAAATTTTGCTACATCCATATTTATCTACCATTAGTCTTTTATTTTTATCATGAGATTGAATGAAGGGTATTTAAACCCTACCCAAGAGGAATTTTTGGTTTGTTATGTTAATATTAGTCGTGTTACATTGTGTTATGGGTGTCGGACCCATGGGTAAAGAGAGCAGCTCAGGGGTCAAGTTGGGAAGTAACAAAATGACTGTTGATTTAATTGCTCACCTGTTAATAGAATATGTTAAATTATTATTTATTTCATTGCTCTTTTTGGAAATGTAATGTGTTAAATAATGGACATTTTACTATATTTTTTCATTGTAAAAAGGTGTTACTGTAAAATAAAATTATTTAATTTACTACTGACAGGTTCTGTAATGGTTGTTTCAGTGTCCAATGTAGAAAGGCACTATATAACATAGTAATTGTTTATTTAATTATTCAGACATGCGCTTTATAAAATAATGATTGTTTATTTCATTTTTCACCAGTAGACAATGTAGTATGACAGTAGTTAGCACTGCTGCTTCACACATCTAACATCCTGAGCTCATATCCTGCACCCAGATGTTGTCCATGTGGTGTTTGCATGTTTTCCAGGTGTTATCCTCTGGGTACTCCAATTTTCCTCTCATATCTACGTAGATGTGCAGGTTATGTTACTTAGCAAATATATATTGTGTGGGTGAGCATGACTGGGCCTTGTGATGAACTGGCTCTATATCCAAGGCCGTTACCTGCCTTGCTTCCAGTGCTACTAGGAAAGGCTGTGGCCCATAAAACCCTCATTGGATTAAGTGGTTTTGAGAATGACTGACTGATTGATACTATACTTGCAGGTTGGTGACACAGTAGTTATCACTGGTGTCTTATGGATTCAGTGACCAGGATTCAGATTCTTAACCCAGTCATTGTCTTTTCTCCTCATGTCTGAGTAGATGTAAGTATCTACTACAAATAAATAACTTACTGATCAAGTGGTCAAATGCAATAAAAACCATGACCACTTAGACATTACATTATCAAGGCCGTCTTCCCTGTTGGATGCACTGCCATTGGATCCCTTCTCTTTATATTCATAATCCATTTGTCTTCATCCTTAGTGGGTTACAAATTCTACAAACAGCTTTGGCTACAGTGCAGACTGGGGCTGCCATGAGACAACACTACCTGTAAACCTCTGGCACTTCCACAGTTGACGCCAGTCTGAAATGTACACATAAAATACATATTTAAAATAAAAAACTAAGCTGTGAGGATATTGATTTCACATTTTCAACATCAGATAAATACATCTCCTTTTTCCAATTCCATACAAGCTTTAAAACATTTATATTTGGCCTGATGACCTTACTGTTGTATGTACTTGATTTTTAAGTCAGGCTCAGACTTAAAGAGTGTACTCTATGCACAGAAGTATATATTTAACAGCCTTATAACTGTATTTTAGTTTTAACAATATTTTATTATTTAATCCACTAAAATTATCAAATCAGAGTGAGACGTAAGAGAAGGAGCAACTCCTTTTTTAAGATAAATTCAAACTGCATCTCTGTTTGAAATGAAGTGTCTAAGCCAGTTAATTGTCATTAAAATCTAGAAATCAAAACTAAATTAATTATATTTATGTAAAGGCATATTCTCTTTATTTTAATTCATTGTAGTGCCTGGAGTAATAATGCCTTTATATTTAACTATGCAAATTGAGCCATAAGCCATGATTAAGATGCATGGTCATGGGATAAGGAGTGTTTGCACTAATCACTCCTTTAGAGACATGTGACATTTTGGAATTAGTCCTGAATTTCCTTGATTTTTGTTAGTGTACAAGGCATCTGGTTTTATGCAATGGATTATTAGCTAATGTACTGTGTATGTGAAAATTATTTCAAAAGGTTTATATTTTTTATTTGTAAATTGTTTACTTAAAAATCAGTAGATGAAATATTGTAAATGATTTAACATTGCAGAGCAATGTGAATTCCCATTTATGAGGTTTCTGAACACTGTGCTTCCTGGTAGCACCTCAGCCAGTTTCTGCAACTAGAGCTCGCTCTGAATGGTAGAACATGAGCAAATATTGTCTGCAACACAATATCAAAATTAGTGTTTTTTCCAATCTGATAAAGAAATTCTGCATGGATTGTATTCTTGCCTTCTTTGTGGAAGGTACTGTATACAATTAATATTACACAACTGTAAAAATTCTTGCTTATATCTCAGAAGAGGTAAACAATGTAGTTTCATTTTTATAGTAATTTAATACATACACTATGGCAAAAGTGTACATATAAACTAACTTTATATGCTTATGTCTATTTGTAATATTTTATACATATATCTATCTAGTTATTTATCCAGCTGTTTTTGAAATCCCTACTTGTTAATTTTGGGCATAGTGTATACTTGTGATTTGATTTTATAGCGTTTAAATATTTTTTTTTAATTCTAACAGTGCCATTTTGTATTCGGTCTCTTGGATGGTCACTGCCATTTTGTGGCTACTTCGGCGTGGCTGCAGCCTATTGTTTGCAATTGTTATGTCCATTAGTATCTTAATGATGCAGAAGTTATGTGGCAGCTTGTTGTCATCGTGTCCTTCCTATAAAACATGGTATCTATGTGTTGGATCTGTGTCTAACAAAAAAAATGCATCTTCAGTTCTCTTTCTGTTAGTGGAAACTAAAATGCACTTCCTTGAAGACTTTAGAGTTAGGGGTTCTAGTTGTGCACCTTGACTGTGATTCTGTTTTTTTTTTGACTCAGTTCTTAGTTGTGTCTTGGGTTCAGGCCTAGCCTGTTACTTATTTTTGATACTGCCAAATCTCTTTTGTTTGTACTTTTCCTGGTCACAAACTATTGTTGCATTTTTGGGGTGGAAAGTCATTAAACCCTAATGACAATAGTAATCACCACAAAAATAAACTAAAATGCAGGTCAAACAGATAACAATAAAATTAATGACAGCAAAATTGCAACAACAACATTTATTTCTATATATCTGACACCCATTTCATGCCCAACCTACCTGGAAGGGAGTCCCTCCTCTGAATTGCCTTATCAAACATTTCTTCATTTTTTTATCTCTATAAAGTTTTTTTGGGGGAGTTTTATCTTGTCTTCTTAGGGAGTCAAGGGTGGCGGGGCTGTCAAAAAAGAGGACATGTTAAAGCCTACTGAGGAATTCCTTGTGTGATTTTGGACTATATAAGAAATTTGTTGTTGTTGTTGTTATAGCACATTTACATATACAATATGTTGCTAAAAGTGCTTTACAAGATGACAAAGAAATAGTTGCAAGAAATGAACAAGTTAAATTAGACAAGAACAAAAATAAGTAACAAAAAAACAAGTTTTTATATACAGTATAATATCATGTTTAAGCCTCTAAAGATAAATCCCATTATAAGGTCAGATGGTCGGGAAGTTAGAAAAAAAGAAAAACTGGAGAAAACATCAAAATCTGTAAGGGCTCCAATGCCCAAAGACCACCCAGCCCCTACTACGCAATAGAAACAAAAACAAAATGATCAGAACACTTAAAGGATCCTGCAGTTTATTTTCTTATTAATAATTTATTATCTTAACTATGCACACACACAAAACAGGGTTTGAATTTATTAGTCTATGATGTTATATATACTATACATGTAATATATATGTTTTGTTCCAAAATTTCGCAAGACAATGAGTCTCAGTTATAGTATTGCCAGTTAATTGGATGTAGCAGAAGGATATATATGTATGTATATAATACTTACAGAACGTAAAATTCTGGCAAAACACTGGCATGGTCACAAAATTTGAGTACAATGCCCCAGCTCCCAAGTTACAACTTCTGAGAAGATGGAACGAAGTGTGACATGGCATTATTAAAAATACTCTACATTGATAGTATATTTTGGTATAATTCTCCCTGATTTACTATGATTGGCACCACCAATTTAGCACTGCAATGATGCATCATTTTGCATTTTACCTTGAAGGCTCAGTTTCAGCACTGCACATATAATTTGAGACAGTCGTACAGACACACTTGAGTAGCTTGGGAGTTCAGCTGATGTTACATCTTTCAGAATGTTTTCACCTCTTTATTTTGTTGTTGTTGTGTCACTCAAAATTCTGACATTTGCACTCATTTTTGATCTTTCTGTTATTGTTTATACAGAACTAGATCTCTCAAAGCAGAACACAACAGATTTAATGTAGGACCTCAGTCTCCATCTACTGGTTAAAAAAAAAATTTTTTCCTTATAGGTGAATGACATACATTTAGGGTCCTGGCTCACCACATTCAGTATTTATATCTATAATGCCACAAGATGTTTAGGCAAGTCCAGCTGTATTTTGCTAGAAGGTTTATTTCTAATATTTCTACATTTATGCCAAATTTTATAACTTCCCATTAAATTTGCAGAAAAAATGGCAAATATAACTAAGTAAAACTGCAGGGGGCCAGACAGCTATGATGCTTTGCAACCTAATCAAAAACACCCTTAAGCAAGTCGTTCAGAAAACTGAAAATGAAAGTAAATGACCTTTAACAAAGGGACCTTTCATATAGACAAACGCTGGCTGCCATGGCAACACAGAATCTGTGATGAGACCGCAAGTAAGCTTATGCAACATAAAAATGAATTTGTAATTGTTCTTGTTTTAAATAAAACTGGTAACCAACTGCACAATACAATTAGTATCTTTCTAAATCTTTTATTTTACTGATTCTTCATTTTAAGATTAATTTCTTGATTAATTAATTGCGCAAAGCTATCTAAGTAGCTTTTACATATTTTTATATAAATTAAAACAAAAATGTAAAAAGTCCTATTTTTTTAAAAATGGTCAGTTTTCATTTTTCATATTTGTCATTATACACAGATCATATCTTAAAAATAGTCCTTAATATTCAATGATCAGATTCCCTTGAAGTATTATTTACCGTTTATGCTGTTAAAAAGTAAAAGTACAGTTTGGATTTTCTCAAGCACCTTATGTAAGGCTTGATAATTATAGGCACAGCAAAAGTTCACAGGGTACCTTTATGTTGTAGTTAAATATCTAGCATGTTCAAAATGAAAGCATACATTTAGTAAAACTATAAATCACTTTACAATAAACCGTATTTAATAAAAGAGTTAGTCCAGAATGAATTATTTCTTTATAAACTTCAACTTCACCCCCTAGTAAGTCCATCCATCCATCCATTTTCCAACCCGCTGAATCCGAACACAGGGTCACGGGGGTCTGCTGGAGCCAATCCCAGTCAACACAGGGCACAAGGCAGGAAACAATCCCAGGCAGGGTGCCAACCCACCACAGCCCCCTAGTAAGTCTCAGAGCAAAATGTTAAACTGCTGAAGCAGAGGTAATTATTTTAAAAAATTCTTTAAATTCCTCACATCAGAATATCTGCACAATTTGAGTTTTTTTTTTTTTTTGATGCAGGCTTGTTCAACGTAGGCACAGAGCTTGGAACCTTTTACTGTTCTGAATGTTTCCATAATGTGAGTGGTGTACCAGAATAATCTGCATTAAACAAGACTCTCACTCCACAAGAGGTCTTGTAAAATTTATTTTAATAATTGCTCTGAAAACTTTTAAACTATTAGGTTTGAAACTTGTGTTAGCAGATGTCAATATGTAACACCACTGTTTACATCATTAGGAGATTATGACATGCACAGAATTGTGAGCCTTTTCAAAGGAAGAGAAGACTTTCTTTAGAAGAAGTGTTGAGCCATCTTGCTATTGTTACACAAATAGCACAGCAGATTTTCTAATAACAGCAAAAGATATGCCAGTTTGCACAGTGGACCAGAGTAGCATAGTTAGAACATAAGAAAACTGACAAGCGTTCCAATATATCATCCAAATAATTTTTAGAAGAAGTCAATGTTTTTGCCTCAGCTACATATCTTTGGAGTTTTTTTCCCCCAGATTCCTACAATTTTTTGAGTAATAGTTACCATTGTGATACTATTGTCAGAAATAGGTTTATTATTATTTTGTAACATTTTGTCCAATCTGACATTGACTGTTTGTGCTAGTACCTTCCAGCTGTAGATGGAGTGAATTGCTGAGCAATCAGTGTGCCATCACCTTCTGGCTGCTGTGTGATGTGTAACACCAGCATGATTCTGCTATAAAAGAAAGCAACATGCTTTAATGAGCATCCAAACTTAGACTACTGAGAGTAGACTTCACACAAACAGACTTGGTCATCCAGCAAGCAAACAAAACTAAAGGTCTTAGTGAATTAGATTACTAGCTTTGAAAATGGTTTTGTTGCAACTTCAAATTTGGTTTGTCCTTGTAATATGGTGATACTTTATAGAAAGTTTATTGTCTATGGATAACATTTTCTTTTTACTTCATGTTCAGTTTTGTGATCATATATTAACAACCTACTGTAAATGCCTCTTCTGTTTTTCCCTAAGAAAGGAAGATGGTTTAAAATCATTAAGTTACAAAATATTCCTCACATGCTATTAAAAAACATCAACTATGCATTAGATGACACATAAATGCGGGAACACACAGTTTATCGATTACAAAAGTTCTGTCACTGAATATTTAATAAACAGTACTAGTTTCATGTACAAGTCTCTAGAGAGCCAGAGTGTTTTATGAAATATCAGGCACTCATTTATCTTAGACAACATCTTCAGTAGAGTACAATCATGGGCAAACATCAACAAACTGATTCATTCATGTTGTTTATCTTGTGCTGATAAAGCCTGGTATGTGATTTGAAGAATTTGTTTTAATTCAATTAGCACTTGATATTACCTTCTAGAGTCAATGTAAAGGCTATGCACCAGGCCTAGTCAATTGGTTCTTTGCAGAATTAAGAATATCATACAGAATTAAGTTAAAACTCTTAATACAAAAAATAAATAAAATGTTATATATGTTAAAATTAGAATCCAGACACAAGGAACAAGTTGTACAGGACATGATTCTCAAGAGAATATTACATAGTGGAAATAATCAGTTGACTAAAGCGGATCTGTGACTCAACCGAGCAAGACATAGTCCTATTTTAGGAGTTAATACTGAAAGAACTGTTCCAACAAAGCAGGAGATGAATCTTCAGTGTGATTTAAATCTTGGAATTGAGAGAACCTTGTAATTAGACATTGATAGAGTAGCAGCCACAGACCTAAAGTAACATTTTCCAAAGGTTTTGTAGGGAAACTTATGTAGACTTAGACATGTGACATGATGTGACATCATAGAATGTTTTTTTGCTCAGCATTTGATTAGGAGTGAGCAGCATAGACTGAATCTGGGTGTTGTGTTGACAGCATTGTAAGTAAAATATTTGTTATCTAATTGAAGGCCAGTATTGTTGAGTCACAGTAACCAATGCGTTTTATCTAAGACAGGATTCTAGCGCAGGATTTTGAATGTGTGATATTCTGTTCAAACTTTGGGAATACCATTAAAGTTTTAATAATAAATTAAGTGCATAACTCTAGCAATGTTATCACAGGTAATAGAATGAAGTCTTGGCTGCTGCAACAATGTGTGAATCAATATTTGGTTAATTTTCAAGTAAAACACCAAAGCTCAGACGATGGCAAGATGATTTGAAAGGATCAAATATTCATTGAGAAGGAAGACAGCTTCTTAAAATATCACACATGGCAATCTGTCTTTCTTGGCATTTAGCTGAAGCCTGTTTGAATTCCTCCAAGTACTGATTGCTTTGAGGCATGCTGCAAGAGTTATGTGATTTTGTGTGAATATCAAGTTGATGAGTTAAGTTTGAAAAGCATGTGAATACTCTGTACTAATACTTCATCTGGTCCAGAATTCAGCTGCCCGAATTATTACTAGAACCCTCTCTATTCACCATATCACTCCCGTACTGCAGCAGATTCATTGGCTTCCAGTTCAGTTCCGAATTCAATTCAAAATTCTCCTACTAACTTTTAAGGCTATCCACAACCTTGCCATTCCCTCCCGTACCCTTAGATTCTCTTCCTCCATCCACTTGACTGTCCCCTTCGTCCGTCTTACCACTATTGGGACAGAGCATTCAGTTGCTCTGCTCCCTAGCTTTGGAACTCACTATCATGTGAGCTTAGAAATATTGAATCATTTTCACTTTTCAAATCTAAACTTAAAACTCATTTGTTTAAGACTGCTTTTTCTCTTTGATTACAATTTCTCTGTCTGATTTTAACTTTTGTTTATAATCTGTGTTTTGTCTATTGTTCGGTGTCCTTGAGTGTTTAGAAAGGCGCCTACAAATAAATAAAATGTATTCTTCTTATTATTATTACTATTATTATTATTATTATTATTGTTATTATTATTATTATTATTATCATTACCATTAAGGTAGGAATATGTCTATGTGAAGAAGGTTTTGCTTTGTTCAGCATAGCCCACTATGAGGTTCAGGAGAGTTTTATGCTGAGCAATGTGTCAAGGAGAAGTATTGTAGAAGTAAGCCATAGCCATATGAAAAAGGCATTTTAAAAAATGCATGTTGGTAGAAGTGCCAGTAGGTTAATAACATATGCTGAATGAGATGAGAAAAAAAATATGTTTAGAATATTCCACATGGAATGGGACATTAAAGGTAATTATAAAGATTGGACAAATGTTAGGTGGAACTGATGGATAAAAGTTTGGCTTCTTCAATACAGGGACAACACTTACAAGCATGAGAGTAACTTGAATGTAGGGACAGGTTGTGAGTGGTTGTAAAGACAAGACCAACAAAAAAGCCAAGCGAGGCTGAATGAAATAAAGAACAATCAAGACATGAGACAGAACCACTGCAGAAATAAACTAGTAATGGGTTCAGTCACAATGAGAGCAGAAGACACAGATTTGGACTAAAAATAAAAATACAAGAAAAATCTATATTGCCTGATAGTACCAGAGAATTTGATTCCCAAGGAGATCATTATTTGTGCGGGCTTTCTTAGTTTTCTTGAATCCCAGCACCTTGCATGTTAGACTAATTAATGAGTTTAAACAGGTTTATATGAATGTGGGTATGTTCTGTCAGTGTGCCTAACAATGAGCAGAATTCCCACCTAGGGATGGACCCAACACCCTGCCTGTCTATAACCTTATAGTAAAGAAGCATATTATAAAAAAACAGACTGCAGAATGAATGCTTACTTCAAAAAGGTGTTGGTTACTTTAATGAAGTGGATGCAAAAAAATAAGTTTTAAAAGCAACAACATGTTATACTGCAATGTCAAAGATAACAACAGGAAAAAGAAGACTAAAATGAAAATGGCACATGACATAAAAAAGGCACCTAAAAACTTACCTAGAGAAATAATGTAAAGCAATTTTCCCAAAGTCTTGCTTTACCTTCCCAATTTTATGTTAGCAGAATGAACTCCTGCCTACATTAACTAGCTCCTCACAAGCACTTAAATAGCACAGTGCTGAAACAAGATAATCAAAAGTGATAAACTGTAATAAAGAGCCAAATTACAATATAGAAAAGTACAAGGAAACACATTTTAGCTACAAAGAAGCATTTTAGCAAATACCGGTATCAGGATTATAAAACAAAAACCTCTGAGAATTTAATGCTATGAATTCTGTCTCCATTTTCTGTTTGTGGGGAAAATAGGTGGTTTGTCATATACCAAAACACATGATGCATCCTGGAAGACAATAGAAATTTCAAGCAAAATAAAACAACACAAAGTGAAAACAACTAATGAAAATAAATTAATACATGAAAAATATAAATAGCAGCATTTCCTAAAAACAATGATTAATGCTCTTAATTTGCCTTAGAATTTAACAAAAATGGGTCAAATAATCAGGAGACCTTTCCTAAATAAGACAGAAACAAAACTCGATTAAAAGTCAGTTCCAAGTCTGAAACTTGTTAATCTTTACCTACTGTAAAGATTTGAGACAAGTCTTTTCTTTAGAGTAAGTTAAAGTTCAAGTGAGAAATTAACAAAGCTCATCACCCTTAAATAAGGTGACGTCCAACATATCAGCACTTGAAGCATAAGCGCCGACCTCCACAAAACAAAACAAACAGTGTCCTTTACAGCATATGCAATGCTCAAAAAGAATCACGTCATACAACGTGTGACAAAACAATTTTAGACATAAAAAGAAACAATTAAATTAATATGAAGAAGACAAAAAAAAAACATTTTAAAAGACACTAAAATAATCTTAAACCACTGAAGAACTTGACAGATCCTGTTGAAGTGCATACTATATTCAACTTTTTAAATTTCCTTTGCATTTCATTCATTTCTGTTTTATTTGTTGTATAGGGAACTAATTTCTATAATTATTTCTTACCTTTGGTGTCATCTTGAATTAGTAAATATTTTTTCCCATTGTAATTTGCTTATTATGAGATGTAATTTTTATTTTGGTGGGCGCCACCATTTTGTGGAAGTTTCTTTACTATTAGCCTGTGTACTGCGAGGGGATAACCAGACGTGTACAAAACGTGATGTCACTGTCATGATGGTATAAATGCCAATGTTGTGCACTTCCAGGTTTTCTGAGATTGTGGATATTTTGAATTGTATTTAGTAGGCTTTCTGGTTACCTTTTGAACTTTTTGGCAACATGTTTCTTGACTTCAAATTTTTGTCTAGTCCACAGGGTTTGACACATGATACTTTCTGGATCAATTAACAATTAGGAATGATTTCAAACCATGAGTTTGTTTAGCAATTGGGATTTGGGTGCACCATTTAGTTTACCTGATTTTGACTCTCAGTTTCTTACTTTGGCTATAATTCCTTCTCCTGATTCTTGCTTTTCATTAAAGATGGTAACTGTCGCTTTGTATAAATATGACTATGCTATTTATTCTGAAGACTTAATTAGAACTGACAAAAACAAGAGCATACAATGCAAATAAAAAAATCAAAAAGCATGAATATTTATTTTCAAAGTTTTAACTACAAACCTGACAATACACATAGAAGAAGTCACACCACAGCTGGCTAAAAATGCTGTCTACCCTTCTCAATCAAATTTGATGGGTTTATTGAGAGCAATAACTCAAACCCAGACTTCTTCAGAAAGAAGAGGAAAAGTGAAAGTGATAAGGAGCCAATTCTCCTCATCAGTGCCCTATGCGAGACACCAACACAACCATTTCTCTGCCAAGGAAGTCATTCACTACATTAGAGCTTTTGTGATCAAATGTATTATCCTGCAGTAAAACTTAATCCACCTATGTTTGAGAATCATTAACTTGCTCCTCAGGCTCTAAATGCTAAGAATTATACTTAATTTAGTATCCGTTATAATGAGACTAAAATGTAGTCTCAGTTACAAATGTACGTCTTATTTTTATGTGTGTATACTTTATTGAAGTTTCCAGACAAAGCCCTTTGGATGACAAGTTAATCAGACAGCAAAACACCAGTAATAGCTTTTTAAACAAATTATGTTAAAATCATCATCATCATATAAACAGGATTTTCTGAGGCACAAAAATTTCAGGCTCATTAAATGTTTAAAAAAAGACTTGAGAAAGCAATAAAGTCTACTGCAGAAGACGTTTTAACTAATAGAAAAGTAGCTGAAGACCTTTTGCAGTTAGAAATTGTCTGATAATTTGGAATGGGGGCATTTCATGCCATTTTCACCTCAACACAAACAAGCTTTCAGTTTAGCAAGATCAGCATGGAGTTGCCTTGTGATACTTGGAGAGAAATGCACATCTATCAGGGTAAGCTTGACAAAATTACTTTTTGGCCCAGTGCCTACCGCAGGACTCACGCAGAAAATGAAACTCATAAACACATCTGTTGGCTGGGAGTGAAAAATAATGAACGCCACAAATCACAATTTAAAAGTCTTCAGATGGAACCATTTGCTTCTCCAATATTATCATTTGTTAATCTAGTACTTGACATTTATGAGCACACTTATAGTGAAACTGAAGAGAAGTAAAATACATCACAAGCTCACTGAAAGGTTTAGAATATTTAATGGGTGCACTTGACCATGCTCACTTTTGATTCAACTGTATTACCTTCTGATGAACTGCTTTAGCACAAGCTATATTTTATTTTTATAAATTAAATACTTAGACCTAAAACAGAGTTGTATTATACTATATATATCAGTAGTAGAGGGGATACAGCAAATGCTTGCATTGTGTTAAATAGTGTCTTCTTTAATTCAGCAATGCACACTGTATCATTTTCTGAACACTTTATTGTGTTGTAGATTTAATTTTAAATAGATGTATTTGATATTTTGCCTATCTGTCGGTACTGAATAACCCATAATGAAAACAGGTTCTCAGGAAGCACTGCAAATTTATTAAAAATCAAAAAAACAAAATCTCTTATTTATATAAGTACTTAGACCATTTGCTGTGGTACTGCAAATTGTGTTGAGGTAAAACCTGTTTGCTTTAATTCTCCTTGAGATGTGTCTAGAACTTGAATGGAGTCCACTTGTAGCAAATTGAATTGATTGGACCTCATTTAGAAAGGCACACGGCTGTGTATGTAAAGGTCCCAAAATTCACACTGCTTGTCAGAACAAAAAGCAAGCCATGAAGTCCAAGGAACTCTCTGTAGACCTTCACCATCAAATTGTGATGAGGCACAGATCAGGGCAAGGGGATAAAGGTTTGAGTGTTCCTATGAGCACAGTGGCTTCAATAAGTGTGAAATTAAAAGAAGTTTCAAACCATCAGGACTTTTGCCTAGAGTTGGCCATTTGGCCAAAATTACTAACCGGGTAAAGAAGGGCCATGGTCAAGGAGGTAACCAAATGGTCACTCTAACTTCAAACGTCCTCTGGTGACAGGACAAACGTGTTGTACCATATATGGTATTGATCTTATATGATGTTCCTGCATCATTCTGGACTGGCAACACATTGTTTTCATTGAACTGAAAGATACAAAAAAATGAGTCAAATTGAATTTCCAAATGCAGTATAAATTTTCACATATCAAAATAGTTTAATGGACTGAAGGGTCTGCTCATGTTTGTGAAATTCTTGACAGTGCCAGACAGCAAGTTCCTTAGCTGTCAGGTGCTTTTCTCTTTCATAAAAGTGTATTATTTATTTGAATTTATTCTTATTCATCATGGCACAGAAGAGAGGCAAGGCACTGTATGCTAGTTGGAAATGCAAGTAAGAATTTCAATGTAAAAGCGGCAATAGTACTACTACTACTACACCACACAGTCTGAATATAATGTCTCCACTTTTTACTTTATTCACTTATTACAATATACTGTAACATTTTATTTAACTTATTGATTTTTTTTACACATTGTATATACAATAAGAATTTTGTGTAAATGTGCACTGCTAAAAACGTATTCACAGATGATGAAAATGATGGAATTAATTGAAAGTTAAAAACAAAACCATCAAATAAATTCCACCATCTAGTGGAAGGCATGATGAAACAATCTAAACCCTTGGTTCAGGCATTTAAAGTCTCGTTCCATGCAAATCATTGTCATTCTTTAATAAATTAGCTAGCTATGCAATAGAAGTGATTATTTAAAAGACAGTTTGAGGTTCTAAGTGAGTAGTGCATGATATGATGTGCTTAACTACTTTCAGTGCTTTGGGCATGGGAAAAGCACTATATAAATACAATTATTATTATTATTACTGCATCCCTCAGATCATTTGCTCTACACTTGTGTTTGTGTATAATCTGAATAAGGGAATAAGCAGGTTATACTTTCTAGAATAATTTGAGCATATGAGCAGTACTTTACACTGAAAATATTATTCTTTATAAAAGTATTCTTTATAGACTGGGATATTTACTGTATGTGGATGTCAACACATTCCGTATGTATCAGTTAACGAAACTCACCTAAACCAAATTCATGGCTGTGAGGAAGCCAAAGCTGCAGTGGGCTGGCACCCTGCCCGGGGTTTGTTTCCTGCCTTGCGCCCTGTGTTGGTTGGGATTGGCTCCAGCAGACCCCCGCGACCCTGTAGTTAGGATATAGCGGGTTGGATAATGGATGGATGGATGGATGGATGGATGGATGGATGGATGGATGGATGGATGGAGGCGCCAAAGTCTGTCCTTTCAGCATCAGGTAGATGCCACGAGTCGTCCTTCATGGGCCACAGTCATGCACATCCCCCCAGTAAATGACTTGCCCCTCTTTGAGATATGAAGGGGAGCTATATCAGGAGAAATGGGGAAGAACATGTAAGTATCAAATGTGGGAGGACTTAAATTCAACAATAGCTGGCACTCATAGTTAAAAATAAACAACCAGCAAGAAAACCAATAAGTAGCTTGTTATGAATTGTTTCATTATTTATTATTAAAATGAATTTTACACATAATTCTGTTATTTAGAGTATTTAGTTGAATTAAATAAAATGTATATGGCAGTGATAATACCTTACTAAATTAGATTAAGTGCAATTGAGAATGTTATGTAATGTAATAGACATGAATGAGTTTAAATTTGGCAAATGGCTAAAGAGATAAGAAGCCATGCTAAACTGGGGTTTGTGCTTCAAGCAGAATGTTGGGGTAAGCTACGTGTCTGGGGTCCTTAAGCCAACAAACAAAACCTGAATAATTTGGCTTTGATTTTTTTTAAAATATTAAGTTGAGTGTTGATACACAATCAGACTGGCCTAACATTTCACACCCACACACTTGTTTTATCTTCAGAGCAAACCGCTCTTGGCTGTGTGTTGTGTTTCCTGGCAAATTTTTAAAGCAGATTGTAGAGGGACCATCTAAGCAAAGGTTATCTGCATTTCCTAAATCGTTAAAAATAAAGTTCACCACACAGCAAATTCCTGGTGCATCCTGACAGTGCTTTAGTTTGGAGAATGCAGTTGATTTCTGTTAGACTTTTGGAAAAGTGTTGTCTTTTTGAAATATGAATGGTTTTTGACACAGAGTTTAAGTGGCACTGTGTCTTTAAAAGGATCATCTGCTTTTCTAATGTTTGTGGTTTTCAGGTGAATAAATGTGCAAGTAACATAATATTTCATCTTAATATTGTATAATTACAAACATGACATTAAATGTATTCCTTTGCTCAGCTTAAGTAAAGGCATTTATACTTTATATTCATTTTGTATATTTAAAAATGGCATTAAAGTTACCTCCTTCCTTGCCAAATTGCATTTTGACTTATACTGTATAGGCCCGGGGTACTTCATTTATATACAGGACAGTTACATCAGTGGTTAGCACTGCAGCTGTTTGAGTTGAATGTTCATGTTGTTAGTTTTCACATTTTATTGTTATACAACATTCATTATTTGGATTTTTTTGTTACTGTTCAACTGAAAGGCAAAGTGAAAACAGACCTCTGGAAGTGGTCTAAATTAATTAAAAATATTAAACACAAAATAATTTGTCACATAAGTATTCATCCCGTTAATTTGACATAGCTAAATCATCACTGGTGCAGCCCATTAGTTTTAGAAGACACAGAATTAGTTCAATGGAGATCACCCTTCTGGGATGCCTGTTGAATGTAGTCTAAATGCACCTTAACGGGAAGGTGCAACTTGTGGTGAATTAGCGTCATGGTGTACCCTACCCAATGACCATAAAACAACACTCCAAGAAACTCAGTGAAAAGCTGATTGAAAAGGACAAGTAAGGGGATGGAGACAATTAAATATCCACGTCACTGAATACCCCTTGGAGTCCTGTTAAATCAATCATTAGGAATTGGAAAGAGTATGAAAAAGATGTAAATCCACCTAGAGTGGGCCATGTACAAAAATAGAGAAGTGAGGGAGGCCACAACGAGACCTCAGATAACATGTGTTGCTTCAAAAGTTACAGCTTTATGGGAGAATGGCAAAGAGAAAGCCACTGTCAAAAAAGCAAAAAAATGCATGGAGAGTTTGTCAAAAAGGCACATGGGAGACTCCGAATTGATCTGGAAAAAAGGTTCTGTGTTCTGATGACACTCAAATAGAGCTTTTTGGCCATCAGACTTAAAGCCAGGGAAGAGTGCAGATATCAATCCAATTTAGAATTTGTGGTTGGACTTGCAAAAGGGCTGTTCACTCAAAATCTCCATGCAGCCTGACAGAGCTTCAGCAGTTTTGCAAAGAAGAAATTGGAAAATTTCAGTGACCAGTTGTACAAAGCTGAAGGAGAGAAACCTGGGCACACAGACTCAAGGCTGCCATGGCTGCTAAAGGTACATCTACCAACTACTGTCTTGAAGGGGATGAATAAGATCAATAATTTTGTGTTTTATATTTGTAATTAATTTAAACTACTTTGCAGAGGTCAGTTTTCACTTTGACATTAAGGAATCATTTTTACGTCTTTCTGATGCTCAGATGAAAACAGATATCCCAACATTCCACGAGAGCCACTGCATCACATCCTCTAGGATGAAACTTAAAAATCGATAAGGAACGACTTAAGTACATTTATGTTAGGTAGAATGCCCATTTGGCGCCTGGGCGTCCTTGGCCTTGGAACCCCTGCAGCTTTTATTTTCATCTCCAGCTCCTCACCTCTTTTATTTGTTCTGTCCTCCCCAGCCATCAGACTCCTATTTAAATATTTAAATATGTATATTATATACAAGGACTCTACTTTTCAACTAATTGGATATATACAAGGGTGAGCAAAAGTAGGTTTACAGTTGTGAGTATGAGATTTTACTTAAGTGCACTGTGCCATTGTGACATTCTTTTGAGTTAGTAAATTTAATAAAACTATTATAATAATCATAACCTGCATGTCTTTTTCCATACGAACAACTGTGTTTGTCCACCCCTGTATATTTTTTTATTTTATTTTCTTGACATTTTGTAAAAGACCATGAGCTTCATAATGTGTATGAGAATGCACTGTAGAAATAAAAATGTTGTTGTTGTTGTTGTTTATGCTGATCATTGTCAGGAAAACCCAATTAAATCCACTGTGTTTCAATGTTGTATAACAATAACGTGAAAAAAACCCAGGAGGTGAATACTTCGTATACAATGTGTGCATGTCACGTTCAATGAGTGATCATAAATAAGCCCTGTAGGAGACAGAATGGGTATTAAAGACGTGTGGCCTCTGATGGACTGACGACTTGTCCACCATGAGTGTCCTGCCTTGTGCCCAATGCTGCACAGTCAGCCTTCAACTCACTGTATCACCATAATAGAATACGCCGGACATGAATGAATGAATCTCTGTCTCCAGGACCAGTAATTCCCAGGTAAAAACTTAACTCACATATCTAACTAATGCCACAAAATGCTATGAAAAAAAGTGTGGATAAAACTGTTATGAGTTTTAGAATACCCGCATTTGATTATCTTCGATTGTTTTTTTCTAATCAAGAATGGAAACTTCTGAAGAGCATCAGCTACCATACAGTATGAAATACAGCAAAGACATTACATCTGATTTGTTAAAGCCAGAGTGGTTTACTGGAATTAAGTTTTTTTACAGTAGTTTTAGAACTTAAACTCTGGCTCTCCCTAACAAGGATTCCCTGGATACTCTCGGCCTCTCAATACCGGAAACAGGCTTTACTGAGGAAAATTGTAAAAGCTGCATGAGATAATGGAGCTCTTTATATCATTGGCTCTTTTAGATATGTGAGGATTAGTGCATGATATTCATCAGCCTTAATGGATACAGAAAACAGGATTTGGGCAGAAAAATGAGAAAATGCTGTGAATCTCACCATGTAGTAGTAGAGTTCAGCTGAGTGTATGTTACAAACATGTCCCTGCTAAACTCTGAAGGGATACAGCAGTGCTGCTTCCTGCCAAAGAAAGACAGTATTCTACCTCTCATTCATGTGTTTTCAGCAAATTGTTGTGGTTCTGTAAATAATAACAAGTTGTGTTACGTAAGACACACTATATCACGTTTCACAAACGTAGATCAGCTTTCCAGTTACACTCAAATGAGAAATATTTAAGGGGGCAACAAAGGAATCAGAGACCTCCAGACAAAGAGAGGATGAAGATTTTGGGATTTTTTTTGCAACCAGATAACTTATCTACTACCCTTAAAGAAAAACACACATTCACTTGGGTTACACTTGAAATTTCAAAAGAGCAGTCAACTTGAGTTCACCATGTCTATCATTCCAGTGGAAGCACATAATGTTTACCTCTTTATCCCAGCATCATTACACAACTCTCAGTCAAAAAGAATGTCACACTTAACTGGAGCTGCTGGAGCTCATTGTCTTGTGTGAGTCAGATTGACGTGACTAGGAATTGCAGGGGATGATGGATTATGTGACTCTCTCATGTCTATTTAGCGTAGCGTCATGTTTCTTATTGTGCTATGAAAATATCAAAAGATTAACACATTTTGGTAGGCGATCAATGTGGTGAATCTGTTTTATTTCTCTACTCCGTTGTTGTAATGTAAAGATGGGACTTCACTTAGGCATTGCTCCAAAGTTCCACTGTCTCATCTGTTTGTCTGGTGCAGAGCACCTATTCCCTTAGTTTCTTGAGGCTGCCCCTGCTCTTCTCTATCTTTCTTTTTCTTGTAGGATCTTTTCTGTTTATGACCATTGTATACATTGCACTTCCAGCTTATTAGTTATCAACTATTAACAAACACAGGTGTCCAACTCCCCACCGACCTGTTTAATTGTGTTGTGGACAGCCACAGAGAGCGATGACTGAGCTACTGAGGATATCACGCTGCATGAGTCTTAGTCTTGGGCACATGCTGCAACTGAGCCAAACACACCAAAGACATGCATGTTGTGATATTTGTCAACTCCAAGTTGATACAATACAAGTGAGCATACAGTGCCTCCTCCCTTTGGACATCGGGCTCATGGTTAGAGCCAAACCTGGATGATCACACTCATGAACAAACCTACAGTCCAATAAAAGGTACCCGTCTCCTTGGAAGGTTTCACATTTTATTATTATACAACATGGAATCACAGTGGATTTATTTTCTTTTCTTTGACACTGATCAACAGAAACAGATTCTTTAATGTCAAAGTGAAAACAATTAAAAATATAAAATACAAAATAATTGACACACCTAATTCATCACTGGTGCAGCCAATTCATTTTAGAAGTCCTAAAATTACTTCAATGGAGATCACCTTTCTGGAGCTTCAGTATAATGCACCTGATCTGGAAGGTCCAACTAGGAGTAAGTCAGTAATGTGGTCTAACCTACACAATGAAGAAAAGAGCACACACTAAGCTTGAAATCACTAGTCAGGGGATGAAGACAAAATATCCAAGTCACTGAACATCATTTGCGTTTAGTTAAATCAAGAGTATGGCACGGCTGTAAGTCTACCTAGAGCAGGCCGCCCACAAAAACTGTGATCATGCAAGAATTCAAGTTGAGGGCGGCCCCCCAAGCCTAAAGCCAAAGCTAGACAGCAGTTTGTTAAGAATAATAACGTTAATGTCCTGGAGTGGCCGTGTCCGAGTCCATATATCAATCCAACTGAGAATTTGTGGCCTGACTTGAAGAAGGGCAGCACGGTGGCACAGTGGGTAGCGCTGCTGCCTCGCAGTTGGGAGATCTGGGGACCTGGGTTCGCTTCCCGGGTCCTCCCTGCGTGGAGTTTGCATGTTCTCCCCGTGTCTGCGTGGGTTTCCTCCATGTGTTCCGGTTTCCTCCCACAGTCCAAAGACATGCAGGTTAGGTGGATTGGCGATTCTAAATTGGCCCTAGTGTGTGCTTGGTGTGTGGGTGTGTTTGTGTGTGTCCTGCGGTGGGTTGGCACCCTGCCCAGGATTGGTTCCCTGCCTTGTGCCCTGTGTTGGCTGGGATTGGCTCCAGCAGACCCCTGTGACCCTGTGTTCGGATTCAGCGGGTTGGAAAATGGATGGATGGATGGACTTGAAGAAGGTTGTTCATTCACGATCCACATGCACATGAACTTGAGCAGATTTGCAAAGAAGACTGAGGAGAAATGGCAATGTCCAGATGTGCAACACAGATAGAAAGAGAGACCTGAGCACAGAGATTCAAGGCTGTCACGGCTGCCAAAGGTGCATCTACTAAATGCTGACCTGAAGAGAATGAATACTTGCGAGATAAATTATTTTGTGTTTCGTATTTGTAATTAATTTAGACCACTTCGGCGATATCTGTTTTCACTTTGACATTAGAAGAGTCTTGTTCTGTTGAAGTAAAAAAAAAATTAAACCCACCGTAATTCATCCATCCATTTTGCTGTCCCAACATTGATGGATTAAAGGCCAGAAGTCCATATGACCTTCATCATCTAGTTCTTCCATGTGAAGCCTGAATACCATGAGGACTGACTGAGATCATTTATGTTAGGTAGAGTGCCTAGAGGGGGCTGAGTGGTCTCGTGGCCTCGGAACCCCTGCAGGTTTTGTTTTGTTTCTCCAGCTGTCTTGCGTTTTTGTTTGTTTTTTCTGTCCTCCCTGGCCATTGGACCTTACTTTTATTCTAAGTTAATTAGTATTGCCTAATTTTATTTTTTATATAGTCTTTTTTCTCTTGCTTCATCCTGTAAAGCACTTTGAGCTCCATCATTTGTATAGAAATAAATATTGTTGTTGTCCATTGCTCTACCGGATTTGGCTCTTCCTTTGAACGCAGTTTTGCTGGAATGGTGTCTAGTTCAGCACAAGTGAAGATTTGGATTTTAAAGGGATCAGTAAGTGGATGGATGGCTGCATTATCTTTTTTATATGAGCTTTTGTGACTTAGAAAGGGATGTTTGACGAGGAAACACAGTGAGTCTTTGGCTTCCATGTCCAGCAGTTTCTTCTTCCGGTTTTGATGTACACTAAGTGTACCCTCTAATAGAAATAAAGCATTCCAATGCCTACAAAGATACACCCTGCAGAGTTTAGAAAAACCAAAAATGTGCTTCTATGAGAAACTCATAAAGAAGTAAATAAATACAGTTAATTAAATGATAAATTATGGTAAAAACCTGCATAAATGCGGGACAGTAAATTTTATAGCCCTATTAATGAAAGCTTACTATAATATTAGAAAACTGCATCCAGATGGCTGCCACTACCAAGGCAAAACGCCTTAACGCCTAATGAATTTCAGGCTCAGTTATAGTCATGGAGGCTTTTCCCTTTTTTTTGTGTGTGTTTTATTAATGCAAAACTACGGTAACAAATGTTTCAACCCCACTGAAGTACATGTTTTCCTTTTCCTTGATTCCATGACATTTAAATATTAATTCTTGCATTTCTTAATACTTGCAGGTATGCACTGGGAATCGCCTACAAGTCCGCACCCAAGCACGAGTGGATTGGGAAGAACTCGGCCTCCTGGGTGCTGTGCCGCTGCAATAACTCGTGGGTAGTGAGGCACAACAGCAAGGAGCTGCCCATTGAGCCGTCGCCCCACCTGCGGCGAGTCGGGGTTTTGCTTGACTATGACAATGGCTCTCTGGCCTTCTACGATGCCGTGAGCTCCCAGCACCTTTACACTTTTGACATTTCTTTTGCACAACCAGTGTGCCCCGTGTTTAACGTGTGGAACAAGTGTTTAACCGTTTTAACGGGGCTTCCCATCCCTGACCACTTGGAGTGCACAGAGCAGCAGCTGTGACCACCATGATATCAGCCGTTCACCCAGACACATCGTGAGGACCATAAACATGGCCTGGACTGGAACTGCCTTATTTTTGACATTTTTTATTCCTTTAAACAGACCAGTCAAATTGGCCATACAGAAGACATTTGGTGTAATTGTATAAGCCATGGCTTTAAATCTTTTTCTTTGTACGTCTCTAATAGTGAAAAAAAAAAAAAGATAAATTATTTATGGGGAAACAAAAACAAAACCAATCTTGACTAAACTTTGTTGTAGACCTGCTTTGCACATTAATGTTTACTACACTATGATATTTATGCTTAGGTGATTAATTGTGGAAATTAGGGAAGGCGGTTTCACTCACAATTTGGTCCTTTTACATTCCCGGCTTCGTTTCATGTACATGGTGCGCTGTTTTCAAATTATTTTGCCATAAAGGAAACAGGATTCTGGGAAGGTGACTGGTTTTTACTAAAGTATAAGGCGCTCTCAGACAAAGTGACTAAGCTAACATTAACGTGGGCTTCTGCTTGTCGGGAGTCAAGCAACCAAATGCTTCCTTTTGTCCTTATGTCACGTATGGGTAAACAGATTTTCAGTTTTTTTTTTTTTTATACTTTTAATTTTTTATTATTATTGTAGTTCTTCATTTTGTATTCAGCATGCTGATGTATAGTAAACTTTGAGGAATGTAGCACAGCAGTTGCTTCAAACAATATATACAGTACAGTATATGGATCATTTAGCCAAAATGTGTGTGTTCACTATCGTACCACCTTTAGTGCTGTTTCTGCTCCTTCCAAAGGCCATACGTGGGATTTTTTACTATGTGTAACACAAAAAATAAATGCTGGCAAAACAGGTAAAGACAAAGAGCGTAATAAAACACAAACTCAAGCCGCTCTAATAGACTGAAGGAAATGTGTGGAATTATTGAGCTTCACATCAAATAGCCGTCACTTTGCGTCATTACACTTAAGCAGATGTGTAAGAATCAATAAGGCAAAATCAAAATTTAAGTGGATTTTAATGAATTTGAGGAGAAAAGACAGATGGGATTTTTGACTTTCACATGGTGTGAGCATGACTAAGAGTGAGTTCATTGTAGAAGAACGCATGGTAGCCATTTTAAGGAAAAGGCAGAGATCTTTTGTACAGCATCACCTGCTCACTCCACCCCAGGCCGCTATGTTTTCCATATCACCAGTGTCAAAAGCCCAACATTGTCTCCTGAAGGATTGCAAATTGACCCTTAGGCCAGTGAGCATTCATCTCAGGTCTGCACTCGATAACGCCAGCCTTTCAACAGCTTGCTCTTGGAGACTTGGGCCCAGCAGCGTGTGGACTGTCTGAGGAGCCAATTCTGACAAAAAATAACTTCAGCTTGTTTTCTGTTTTCTGTCAGGGGTTGTCATTCTTTTGGAGAAAGATAAATTGTTTATTTTTCATTACCTTCATTGTATGTTTGCAGAATTAAAAAGTTTGACAAACTTGAAGATGATTTGTATGCCTGTTTCTTATTTCCCCTAATGCTACACTGCTGAAGACTGACCACAAAACTCCAAAAAACATTTGGAAAGCTGTTAATGCTGCCAATAGTAATGAGCTAAACGGGTAAGATTCAATTCAAAGGTTTGCGAAACCGAAACAAAATTTATTTTACAGGGGATTTTGCAATATCGGAATGTGAAACTGATAAGAGTTTCTGGGTGTTTGGGTGTGGAACTTGGAAAACGCTGCTCCATAAACCCTCATTCACACTTTCGTGTTTTCCTGTATTCTTTAAAGCAGATGCGTAAAGCCCGTAAATCTGTATCGTACCGCTAATATTAATTCTATTTATGCCTCCAGTTCACTCCGGAAGTCTCTCCTGTTTTTTAAAAATATGTCATGCTGGATACTTTCCACGCAAAGCACCATCATGCACACAACTGGGTTTTTTCCCTCATTAGGCAAACTCACTTCTTTGTGCGCCCACAACAAATCCCCATTACGCGTCAACTGCCTTATTGTAGCTGAGGTTTTGCAAACCTGTAGTGATATTTATATTCACTAAGGATCTTTATTTGAATAATAAATTACAGGCGGACATACAGGTATGCAGAATTAATGCATAAAAAAATGCTTTTAGACAGGAACTAAATGTCCTTCTTCTGTGAATAGTATGAATTTCACTGGAAACAAAAAGTGCTTTATTTTGTACATTTTTCTCAAAGCAAAACATTTAGTTTTACTACAGATTTATTTTTGTGTGAATCTGATCACCACTGGTAAATCACTGATCGTCTTTCCTGGGTTCAACTCCCTGGCCTGGTTGGAGTTCGCTTGGAGGCTCCACATTCTCCTCTTTTTGTCTGTGATTGAAGAGCATACAGCACAGCTTTGACAATTTCAAAAAGAACCATTTCAGAGGCACCATTTATTACAAAATAATAGATACTTTATTGATCCCAAGGGGAAATTCAAATACTCCTGCAGCATCATACTGATAAAGAAAATATTAAATTAAAGAGTGATAACAATGCAGGTATACAGACAGACAATAACTTTATATAATTTTAACGTTTACCCCCCCGGGTGGAATTGAAGAGTCGCATAGTTTGGGGGAGGAACGATCTCCTCAGTCTGTCAGTGGAGCAGGAAAGTGACAGCAGTCTGTCGCTGAAACTGCTCTTCTGTCTGGAGATGATACTGTTTAGTGGATGCAGTGGATTCTCCATGATTGATAGGAGCCTGATGAGCGCCCTTCGCTCTGCCACAGATGTCAAACTGTCCAGCTCTGTGCCAACAATAGAGCCAGCCTTCCTCACCAGTTTTTCCAGGTGTGAGACGTCCTTCTTCTTAATGCTGCCTCCCCAGCACACCACCGCGTTGAAGAGGGCGCTCGCCACAACCGTCTGATAGAACATCTGCAGCATCTTATTGCAGATGTTGAAGGACACCAGTCTTCTAAGGAAGTATAGTTGGCTCTGTCCTTTCTTACACAGAGCATCAGTATTGGCAGTCCAGTCCAATTTATCATCCAGCTGCACTCCCAGATATTTATAGGTCTGCACCATCTGCACACAGTCACCTCTGATGATCACGGGGTCTATGAGGGGTCTGGGCCTCCTAAAATCCACCACCAGCTCCTTGGTTTTGCTGGTGTTCAGGTGTAGGTGGTTTGAGTCGCACCATTTAACAAAGTCCTTGATGAGGTTCCTATACTCCTCCTCCTGCCCACTCCTGATGCAGCCCACGATAGCAGTGTCATCAGCGAACTTTTGCATGTGGCAGGACTCCGAGTTGTATTGGAAGTCCGATGTATATAGGCTGAACAGGACCGGAGAAAGTACAGTTCCCTGTGGCGCTTCTGTGTTGCTGACCACAATGTCAGACCTGCAATTCCCGAGACGCACATACTGAGGTCTGTCTTTAAGATCCATGCCACCAGGTATGAATCTACTCCCATCCCTGTCAGCTTGTCCCTAAGGAGCAGAGGTTGGATGGTGTTGAAGGTGCTAGAGAAGTCTAGAAACATAATTCTTACAGCGCCACTGCCTCTGTCCAAGTGGGAGAGGGATCGGTGCAGCATGTAGATGAGGGCATCTTCCGCTCCCACCTTCTCCTGGTATGCGAACTGCAGAGGGTCGAGGGTGTGTTGAACCTGTGGCTTCAGGTGGTGAAGCAGCAGCCTCTCGATGGTCTTCATCACATGTGACGTCAGAGCGACAGGCCGGAAGTCATTCAGCTCACTAGGACGTGATACCTTTGGAACTGGGGTGATACAAGATGTTTTCCAAAGCCTCGGGACTCTCCCCTGTTCCAGGCTCATTTTGAAGATGCGCTGTAGAGGACTCCCCAGCTCCAGTACACAGGCCTTCAGCAGTCGTGGCGATACTCCATCTGGACCCACTGCCTTGCTGGCACAAATTCACAGGTCTGTAAAATTAAACTCATAATAAATCGTTTTAATTATGAATAGTTAGTTTTATTTTCACTCATTAACACAATCAAAAATTTATTAGAATTCTTGTCATGCCACATTTAAGTAAAAAATTGAAAACATTTGTAATTACACTTTAACAAATTAAACATTTGCACTTTACATTTATTTGCTTAGCAGATACTTTTATCCAAAGTGACTTACAAAGGAGGTCACCATAATTGAGTGGCACCAGATTAGGGTCTCTTTCGAACAAGTGCAGCAGGACAGGGTACAAAAGTTGATCAGCATAAGTGACGAGTTACAACTTACTTGTACCAGCTTACAATATGGCAGATATCCATCCATCCATTTTCCAACCCACTGAATCCGAACACAGGGTCACTGGGGTCTGCTGGAGCCAATCCCAGCCAACACAGGGCACAAGGCAGGAACCAATCCCGGGCAGAGTGCCAACCCACCGCAAGACACACACAAACACACCCACACACCAAGCACACACTAGGGCCAATTTAGAATTGCCAATCCACCTAACCAGCATGTCTTTGGACTGTGGGAGGAAACCAGAGCGCCTGGAGGAAACCCACGCAGACACGGAGAGAACATGCAAACTCCATGCAAGGAGGACCCGGGAAGTGAACCCAGGTCTCCCAACTGCGAGGCAATTTGACAGATATTCACAGAACTGTTGGGTTTTCAGCTGCCTCTTAAACACATTGAGGGAGTCAGCAGTTTGGAAGGAGGTGGGCAGCTCATTCCACCAACTGGATCTCTGGTTTTAGATTTGATACCATGTAGAGGTGGAATCACCAGACACTGCTCACTAGCAGTGGGCGAGAAGGAGCATCGGACCTCACAAGTGTCTCCACACACACAGATGCTGACCCACTGACTACTCTGATTTGAACTTAATGTGCACCGCTACAGGGCATCAGTGTGGAAACCTGAAGAGAGGAGTAACATGTGCCCGTCTCGGCTGGATGAATACAAGATGGGCAGTTGCATTTTTGAACCATCTGCAGTGGCTTGATGGCACACGCGGGTCGTCCTGCTAATAGTGAGTTGCAGTAGTCCAGCTTGGACCAGAAGTTGTTCTGCATACTCAGTCAGATAAGGTCCGATTTACAATTTATTCAATAATACAATATTGTTCTAAATGAATTTTACATCAAAATATTTAGTCAAAATACTTTAAACATATATGCAAAGAAAACAAAATGGTTTCATTGCCTTATATACAGTAACTTCTCTAGCTTTTGTCACTTCTTAGTTTTTGTTTGATGGCCTGACATTTGCACACTTTTTCTGGTGACTCATCCAGCAGCAGTCCACCATCAAACTGACTGAATATTCCTGGTACCTTCTTTCCATGTCCTTGATATCCTGACAGAATCATTCACTCTGCTCTTCACTCACAGCTCCAAGATTTTCAGCGGAAATTTCCAAAATGTGAATTCAAAAAGTGAACTTTGAGATTCACGTTGCAGCCCAATTCCTTAAACTTAACTAATAAATTTTTCAGTTTCATTGGATCTTTATTGGTACCTATCATTACAAGCCTCTTGTTCCAGGTTGTTCATTGCACCGCCGTTAAAATGCTGCTTTAGAAATTCAATTTCTAATCACAAATACATGAAACAGGCTCCATCTTTTAATAGGAGTTTGACAAATGGCTTGTTATGAAGCAGTGGCAGCTGCACTTTATTTCGATCCACCAAGCTCAGTCTGATGATGGTTTTGGCACCAAGCTGGAGGTTTGTGGATGGAGCTGGCCATTCCATCCAAACTCCATGTCAGTTCTTAGCCCTGCTTTCCTACTTACTGAGAAAACCCTTGGATACCCTGACTGCCGACCCAGTCACATGCACAGAACTTTCAGGTCGACACATGAATCAGCGATGCTTATTAGAGATCATTTTCTTGAGTTATGGTAGTGACGTGTATGGATTACCATTATGAAGAAGGTCTGCATTTAGGCTTCTTTTACACAAGTCTACAAAGAGTCTCCATTTTTCTGCATTGCAATCTCTGCCAAGTTTTTGCAGTAGGCAACCTACATCAATGCAAGAAAAACATCTGCTACCTACTGTCAAATTTGGTGGAGGTTCCACCATGCTGTGGGGCTGTGTGGCTAGTTCAGGGACTGGGGTCCTTGTTAAAGTAGAGGGTCGGATGAATTCAACCCAATATCAACAAATTCTTCAGGATAATCTTCAAGCATCAGTCACAAAGTTGAAGTTACGCAGGGGTTGGATATTCCAACAAGACAATGACCCAAAACACAGTTGGAAATCTACAAAATCATTAATGCAGAGGGAGAAGTACAATGTTCTGGAATGGCCGTCACAGTCCCCTGACTTGAATATCATCGAAAATCTATGGGACGATTTGAAGCAGGCTGTCCATGCTCGGCAGCCATCAAATGTAACTGAACTGGAGAGATTTTGTATGGAAGAATGGTCACAAATACCTCCATCCAGAATCCAGACACTCACCAAAGGCTATAGGAGGCGTCTAGAGGCTGTTGTATTTCCAAAAGGAGGCTCAACTAAGTATTGATGTAATATCTCTGTTGGGGTGCTCAAATTTATGCACCTGTCTAATTTTGTTATGATGTACAGTATATTGCATATTTTCTGTCAATCCAATAAACTTAATGTCACTGCTGAAATCCTACTGTTTCCATAAGGCATGTCATATATTAAAAGGAAGTTGCTACTTTGAAAGCTCAGCCAATGATAACTAAAAATCCAAAGAATTAAGAGGGGTTCCGAAACTTTTTCATATGATGATAGATAGACATTTATTTGTCCCCAGGGACAAATTGAACAGAAGCTCTTTCAATAAATAATTGCAGAAATTCATATATAAATATATACAAACACTATAGTTCAAATACACAGCAGCATGACTAAGAATAAAGAAAACAAAGTTTTCCTGTTACAGTCCCAGTGAGGCATGATGCAGACGTATTCCTGGTATAAAAGGAGCCCAAGTAGCATTTCTTGACACACTTCTTCTGAATAGTGATGTTACCAGCCCAGCATGCAACATTATAGAAAATCGCACTGACCATCACAGAGTTGTAGAAGATGCAAAGGATGTCACTTTCCACATTAATGGAACATAATCTCCTAAGGAAGAAGAGCCTGCTCTGCCCTTTCTTATATAGTCCCTCTGTGTTCTGAAACCAGTCCAACCTATTATTGATGTGGACCCCTAAATACTTACAGTTTTGGACCACCTCTACATCCTCTCCTTGAATAGTGACCGGACATTGAGGCTCTTTGGTGCAAGGAAAGTCAATAACCAGTTCCTTGGTTTTGCAGATGTTCAGATGCAGACAATTCTCTTTCCACCAAGAAACAAACTTGACCACCTGAGTCCTACACTTTCTCTCATCCCCTTTATCAATACACATCATCAGTGCAGAACCATCAGAGAATTTCTTCAAGTGACATGACCTGGTGTTATATTGTACAGAGTGAAGAGAAAAGGAGATAGGATTGTTTGTTGTGTTAATCCAGTGTTGCTCACATCTGTATCAGAAAGACAACAACAACATTATTATTATTTTTATCATCATCATCAACAACACACTCAGAACTTGGAACTGCTCGACTAGGTGTCCAATAATATTGAATGTACTGCCAGGTCAAAGAAATGACACCTGGTTGCAGAAAATCAACTGACCATTAGACCATGTGTTTTGTAAAGTCCTGACTATGAGACAATAAGAATTAAGGAACCTGATCAACTGGCAATAAAAAGCAACTAGCAAAAACTGAGAAAAAAAGGAAACATATGGCGGTCCAAGAAGGAGAAGCATTGCCTGTTCATCAATGTAGAAGTCCCAGATGGCACCAACATAATATGTAAAGAAGCTGAAACTCAGAGCAAATACAAATTCAAGAGTAGGAGGATGTGGGCCACCAGGACTAGGGCTGCACCTGGGGTGGTCGGGGCTCTTGGTACCATCAAGAAAAGACTTGACAAGACTCTGCAGTAGCTGCCAGGACACCACACAGCCCAAGAAGTCCAGAAGATTGCATTGATGAGAACCGCTCACATTCTCCACAAAGTGCTGGGTTAAACCTTGGGATTCTGGTTGGGACACAGATACTCAGCAGCAGTCACCAAATCGCTGTGATAAATAATATTTATACTTAGATTAATGATAATAATGTCAATAGTACTAACCAATCACATGAGCTTTTAGGTTTCATCCAATGAAGGATTTGCACACTTTTTGCTCATAATATCCGTGTGTGTACACATTTACACCATACAACTGAAGACTCTTCCAAGGAAACACACAAGCCTTCCAGCGAGTGTGCTCTGCTACTCTTAATTCTTTTTTATACACCACCATAAAACCTCATAAAATGTGGCTACACTTTAATTGCAAATATATTTTCCCTGACATTACAAATAAAACTGAAAGTTTTTGCTTTCCTTCCCTGTGAGAGGACATCCTGCCCCTATGGAATTCTGCATGTACAATGAAAATGATCCATCTTGGAGATTGGTGATGTTTGTTTAAAAGTAGCAGATGTGTCTAACTGATATAATGGCGAAAATAACATTTGATTGTATAGAATTAAAGATGCTCGATTCATGTGCATCCATGTCAATAAGTTACAAAGGCTTCATTTTCCTCTGCTGCGCACTTCTTCTACTTCAGACTTGTTTTCCTTATTATACCTATTGAGATGTAATTTATTTTCTCTTAAGTACTGTTTTTCCTTCCTTTAGCTGTCGGAAAATGAGGGTGATGTATTACAAAGCCTCGGATCGGCCTATTTAAAACAGATCTACTCCTCATTTATGTGTGACATATGCTGGGCTCATATAAAAGAGTTTACATAAAATTTGCTTTATCCGGCACAGTGGGATTTTAGCAATGCCCCCCAAAGATTTCTTTTTCAAATTGCTGTTCTGCAGTCAATGCCAGCAATAAAAGTGAAAAATTTACATCGGCTGGAAAACCGCAGCATGTGGTAATAAAAACCTGGTGAGTTAACGACCACTGTATACTGTACACTGTAACTTTTAGAAGTGTCAGAATAATAAAAACAGGCCATAAAATTACTTGTGCAGTTCAAGCACTTTATGAAGAAATCCATCCTTCCCACCTCCCCCCCACAAAGCCCCCCATCCCACACACCCACAAACTGAGAATTTCAACATTAAGGAACCAAAATCCAGACATTCTTCTCTTCTGTTAGCTTTTATGAAAACACATGGAGGACATATCTGGTATGCGTCCAGATTTCAGAACTCATTTTTATTTATCCAAGTTCATGCCGGTCAGCCTTAAGTGCAAACAGGAGCCAAACATGAATGGGAAGTCAGTCCACCAAACGGTGCATTCAAACACATGCCGGACCCCCGTTAGGGTCACCAAACAGTCTAACAGCAGAGGGAACTCGAGAGGCGTAAGAAAACCCATGTGAGCACAGGGAGAGCCTGCAAACACATGGAAAAATGACCAAGGGTCCAAGAGCTAACCACTGTGCCGCTCTGCTGTGCCACCTTCAGACAATCCAAAAATTAAGTTTGGAATAATTTATTTATTTATTTAACTTTATGAATGTCATACTTTTACCCCTTAACTTGAGAATGCCATAAGAGAATTAATATTAACAGAAAATACAACATTGAATCAAACATAAGCATACCTGGAGTTCGTGTAAAGCTGCATTTATGCTGAGCAGCACCTCCTAGTGGTTACATTGTATATCTGTTTAATAATCTGTTTTATATTCAGCACATCTTGTTATTACTTGAGTGCATTTCCAGTAACTAAAGAATATGAGCTCTCAAAAACAACCCATAAACCAGGCCATGGCCTTCCCTAGCCTGCCAAGAAATAGGCCTCACCCGGGGTAGCCTGACCCCAACCTCTGCTAGCCTACTCCAGTGCTCAGCAAGGAATTAATGTTTAACAGAAAATGCAGCATTGGATCAAACATACCATATATACTCGCGGATACGTTCTTCCGTGGATAACGTGGGGCTTGATTTTACCGTATAATTTCCAGTATTTTATAATGTCGGTCGTATAAGTTGAATGCAGAAAGCTCACGCTATTGGTACAAGAGATTATGACATGCTAACGCCCACCTGAGAGAGTAACTACGGAGCACACTGCCTTTTTTTTCTATGTATTGTGCCCAAACGGTAATATCCAAACTATTCTGAAGCGACGTTTGCACTGATTTGTGGTTTTTGTATCTCACATCCTCATACACCTTTATCGTAAGAGCATCCCTAATCTACAATGGAGCATTTGATCAAAAGAAAATATGAAGCTGGTTTTAAATTAAAAGTCATTAAAGTAGCAAATGAATTTGGTAACTGCACTGCTGCAACAAAATTCGATGTGTCTGAGAAACTGATGCGAGATTGGAAGAAGCAAGAAGATGTAAAAAAAAAATGTGTCGCATTTTTGAACGGGTATATAAGTCGGGGTCTGATTTTATTATCGATATTTCAGGTTTCAAGACCCGACTTATACGCGAGTATATACGGTAAGCATACCTGGTGTTGGTTTAGGTCTGTCAGTGTGCATCAGCAAAGGGGAGAAGGGTTCAAGGGTGTTTCCACTCTGAAAGGGAAGAAGGTGAAAGGCCCAATGTGTTTGCTGTATAGCCATCATCAGGTGAGTAACTGGAAACAAAAAGCAGGTAACAGATATTGGAGGAGAAGGATGGAACAATGGCAGAGCAAATGATAGGAGAAAAAGTGAGAGTAGCTGAAAACACACTGCCATTAGACAAGATGAAGGGACAGAACAAAAAGTCACTTGGTCACCGAGACCTGAAGAACAATATGATTCCAGAGTGAGAATGAGCTTAGCTTCTCCTGTGTTTCTTTGTAAAGTGTCTTAGAAGCCTTGTGAGAGAACACAAATAGAAAGATCATCGTGGTCATGATCAGGGGATGTGAAGTGTTCTACAATAGGCTTTGTAAGGTCTTTAATGTTAATGGCTCAAATGTGCTGCCAGCCATCTCCCTGTTGCACTCATGTAGATGGCTGGACACGTCCGACAAGAAATGCAGTAAATAAGATTTTTACACAGGCAAGAGGCCTGTTGCTTAATTCTCAATTTACCAGAGGGAATCAGATACAAGGGTATTGTAGGTGACATATTCACAGGTGGCTCCTGCTACGGCTCCAAGTGCTTGGTGGGGAATGTGCCTCCACTCTGCCAAGTGAGCTGTGGACGAGAACTTTGTGTAGGTTAAGTGCTCGGTGGAAAGAGATCGAAGGAGAAGTAGGACAAAAAGTCTCCCTGCAAAATGGTGACCTGTGGGAGAGACAGAGTGTTGGAGTGGGACGGCAGAACCAGCGGGATGAAGCCTTCATTTTTAGGGTTCCTCTTAGAGCGGTTGTTATGTGGTCTATTCATGGTTTGATTGATGACCCTGTTCACAAAATAAGAAGAGTCTCGACTATTAATGAAGAAGTCCCTCACTCCAATTGCCTCATTACATTCTCATATTCATAAGGATGATTAGCATACTTCTTAATATAGGAACCCTTTAAACAGTGACTGCAATGTCAGCTAATTGATTCTGCTCTTAGCTGTGGCCAGTTATTACATAAGACATCATATGATGCTAATGTGTCACATTTTAGATGTTAACAATAATGGTACATTATGAAAGTCTAAGTAAGCAGTTGTTTTTCTAAAGACTTGTCTATTTCAGCATTTCATTCCCATGTATGATACCATGTAATACACCTTTTGATGTCTGAGGTGGCAGTAATGCACAGATAAGTCAGTAATAAACAACCTCATCAAGCATTGTTGGTTCCAGTTTTCTAAATGATGTCCGCTGCCTTCGACAACCTTGTAAAAATCTGGCAGCCCGTCACTCTATTCCAAAATGGTTTGCAAAGTAAAGACATTTTTTTTGTCGGTCTGATAGAAGCATAATGTTCTGGAGAATGTGTGACTGCCCAGATATTACTAACTTCCAGGATTATGCACAAGTAGCACTACAATTGTGTTGGAATCCGTTTTAATATTTAAAATGAATGCCTCAAAAGGATGTGAAGTCGCCTAAATTTTTAGAAGTGATTTGCATTTTGTTACAGTGAATTATTCCAAGTCCTCCTTCTCGACCAGAATCTCTAGACTTATGAAGGAACAAGTAGCCATCTGGTGATGCCTCAGCTAGGGGGACAGTGTCACATTTACTACGTCAGGTTTCAGTGAGAAGACACAGATAAGATTTTGTACACACAGTAATATAATATCATTTACCAAAACAGCTTTACAGCCAAGAGACTGAATGTTCAGTAAGCAGCATTTAAAACTGCATACTTCTTTCTGAACTGCCGATATACTTTTTGTTTTAATTTGAAGTAATTTCTATTACAGATGCCCCTGGTGGAGGGTCTGGTTTTATCCCTTGGTCTGATTATACACCTTATGTTTTGGTTATCAATTAATTTAAGGTTTGCATCAAGACTAAATTTACTGGATGCCCCACAACAGGGATTATGGGTAACCACTTCAGGATAGTAAGAGTTGGGATAAACAACAGCCTGTGATTTAAGATCACATGACTGCGGCCTGGATGGTGCTCTAATCAGTCAGCCAGGCAGTTTTGCTGCCATATTTTGGGATAATACATAAGATCCCCTCCAGTTGGGATTAAGACCATCTCTTTTGAAAAATCCAGGCCTTTCCCAAAAATCTTCCCAATTGTTCACAAACGCTATGCTTTTATTTGCACACTAGGTTTCTAGCCAGCAGTGAAGGGAACGCAATCTGCTATAAATCACATCCCCTCTATGTAATCTTGGTATTGCCCAGATACAACTACATTCCGACATTTTCTTTTAGCTTTGGTGCATAAAGAGATGAAGTTCCTCTTTAATACCTCAACTTGCCATTAATAAATATCATTAGTGCCGACATGCAGCAGTAAGGTAGATATTTCATCATCAGCGACACGGTCCAATGCAACCTCTATGACAGAAATCTTGGCCACTGCGAGGCATTTAACATTAACTGCTGGTTTAACACAGTTTGGAATTCTAACATTCCGCACTATGGAATCGGCAATTATGAGCACTTTCTTATTCTCAGTTTCCACAGGCGTGCGGCGGAGTGCTGAGAATCTGTTCTGGGTCCGAATTGGTGACCTGGGTGCCGAGGGGCAAAATTTTGACTTCTTAGACCCCCGTCTTACTGTTACCCACTCGCCCTGTGGCTGAATTGGTGCTGCTGACTTTGGCCGCACACTGACTACAGTGGGACCTGGAGAGAACTGAAGCCGAATCAGAAGTAGCCAAATTGTCTAAACAAACCGAGTCGATCCAATTTTCGGTTTGCCTAATCGCTATCAGATTCCTACCGCGGTCCTCCAATTCATGTATTTTCCCAACCAACTCTAAATTAACTAAACACTTTTGTCAGGTGAAGCTGTCTACACTGTCAGCCGGAAAACCTGAACTGTACATGCTGCAGGACACACAACATATAAACGTGCCCTCAACGGGCAGAGAGCAGATAGAACTTATGTTTAGTATTGATGTCATCTTCTCTGTTTCTGCAGTACTTCCATTTCATGTTGCCACTCCATTACTCCACTATTTCACAACAGTTCTCTAAACATTGGTGGGCAACCCATCTCATATCTAACTTTGGCTTCATGAGGTACTGGCACACTCAGTGATTTGTTTAACGGAACTGGGCTTGCCTTTTTCCAGTTTCTTAAAGACAAGAATACAAGGTCTTCTTCCTCTTTCTTTTTCTATTTACAGATTAGATCTGTACTCAGAACGTGTTTAATAAGCTTTTCTGCTCCCGTTCCCAACCATCCATCACTTCACTATTAATTTTCTTCTTTGTTCTCCTGTTTTGATATCTGCCTTCATGATTCTGTTATTATGTCTATCCAAGCCAGTCAGAGATGGATCACTGACCCCTCCCTGTCAGCTCCATTGTGTAGAAAACAAAAATTAATCCAGAAATTCAATTCATCAACACATCCAATATAAAGAAATTCATCGCTGTCCTAGAAGGATAGAAGTTTATCAGTGTCCTAGAAGGCATTGCCTAATGCATTTAGCTCCTGACCCAATCCGTCACCAGCGTTCCGTTAATGCACCTGGCACTCTTTGTGCATGTGTTATGGGAATGTCCTCTGGGCCTCAATTGCTCTCGTGCTCTCCTCCATTTTCTTTGTCTCCATTCCTTGTTCTCCCATCATTATACTTCTTTTAGATTTCTCTGCTCTCTCTCTTTTTACCAACAGCACTTTATTTTAATAGCTATAATATCAGCCAAAGTTCTTGTAACTTCGCAATGGCAGAACCCTGACCTTCTTACTTTCGCTGTCTGGAGGTCGTCATTTTACAGCCTTACTCTGTCAGAAGTGTCAGCTGCATGGATCAGTGGTGTATCGGCTCAAGCAAGTGGGTAGACAGCATTTCTGTGATTAAGTCATGGATGTTAGCGAGGCCATGAATGGAATTAATTTATAAATTTTAGTCTTCTCTCACTCAGTTTAGGACTCCAGGCTTTTTCAGTGACCTTTGTTTTATTCATTTATTTTTTACTGTTTTCTTTGTATAGTTCCAGAGCAGGGTGGGTTGTCGTGGGCACCATTACAGGGTGATTCAAATTTATGTATGAAACTGTTTTACTCTGCTATCTCATCCTCTCCTTTTTCTCTTTTTGAAATCAAATAAATAAACAATAAAAATAAAAAAATTTTTTTACTTCAATCTAAGTTCATGTTTATTTGTAGAGAAACCAGGCATATCATACAGAAGAAAACATTCCACCTGAGCAATTCAAATCAAAATCCATACAGCAATCTTCACATAAGAAAGTTTGTTTGGCTTTGTAGCTGTTGCAGTCTTTGTCTTCTTAAACCAGTCAAAGTGTACTTTTAAAGTGTAAGCCATTGCACCATCCTTCTCCTCTTAGGCTAGATGGGATACTTTTGCAGAATGTTAGTCTATCAAAGATATCAAAGGGGTGTCATTGTTGATGTCACCCTCTCCATCTCCTGTGATGTCTCTCTATCTCTAGGCCAGTTGCAGTGACTTTCTCAATGCCTTTCACATCTTTTATTTATAGTGCCTTGGTGGCTGATCATGTAAGATTTAGCAATAGATGCCTCGGCTTAAATTGGACAACTGACAATTTCCAATGGTCTTGTTACTTGTCAGTAAACCTACTTTTAGCTAAAAACTGCTATATAAATACAATTTATTATTATTATTATTATTATTATTAATAAAAGGTATATCAAAAAATAATTGAAATTTTGAAAACCTCAATAGACAGATGCTGACTCAATACAACACATTCGTGATAGTTCATGGGTAGTTCAACCACACACAGCAGAGCGCTGTCAACAGTCTAGTTGGAGCCAAGGTGAAATGAACATGAATGTTCTGGTGTGGTATTGTACCATTGTTGAACAGCGCACCATAGTGAGATTTCTTTGGGCTGAGCAAGTGAAACCTCCTGAAATTCATCAAAGGATGTTAGCTTAGCACCAGAAGTGAAAACAGCATGATGCAGTGATATGAAAGGGTAGAAAGATTTAAAGTGGGATGAACAAGTATAACTGATGACGCATGATCTGGTCGATCATCAACATCACACACACATACAAGTCCACATGGAAAATGCCATCAGAGAAGACCAACAGTCACTTATGGATCTGCATGTACCATAGTGCATGATGATCTGTGGTACTGTAAAGGCTGCACAAGATGGACACCCAAACAGCTTACTGATCTGCACCAGCAAACATCCAACGATAAACTTCAGCAGGTTACACTCCCTCTGCCCAAAGGTATCTGGAAGGTTGCCACTTCAAATCCAGTTACTCCCAGAAGGGATCCTACTCCCTGGGTCTTTAAATGAGACCCTTATCCTGAAAATTGCTCCAGGGGTGCTGTACAATGGTTGATCCTATGCTCCGACCCCTAAAGTTCATGCAAAAAAGACAGTTTCCCCTCGGGGATTAATAAAGTATATCAAAATTTAAAAAAGAACAATGACAATAACAACATTTATTCCTATAGCACATTTTCATACAAATGATGTAGCTCAAAGTGTTTTACAAGATGAAGAAAAAAAAGAATAAAATAAGGTCCAAAGGCCAGCGAGGACAGAAAAAAAAACAAACAAAAAAACATAGGATCTGCAGGGCTTCCGAGGCCACAAGACCGCCCAGCGCCCACTGGGCATTGTACCTAACATAAATGATATAAATCTTACAAAAGAAAAAGAAATCTCACTATACCACATTGTTCAACAATAGTGAAATCCCGTCCATATTCATTTGACCTCAGATTCAACTAGACTAGCAGCAGAGAGAGGTGCTGTACACGTTTGAACTACCCATAAGCCATCATGAATGTGTTGTATTGCGTCAGCTTTCATCTGTTGCATTCAAATTGCCTTTACTTTTAGATTTACCTTCATTCAATGACATTGACTACAAGGTCCCAAACATCTATTTCATAAGTTCTTACAAGCATATACACACTGGTTAATTTATTTGAGTCTAAAATGATACAATCTAATAATAATGGCATTTTTTAGTATTTGCATATCTTCTCATTTTCTTTTTTGCATGCATCCCAATATTTTGTTTTTGATCATCCTATGAATCATTAATCATATGCTTCCTTCTCCAAGCATTGTCTACAAAAGGCACTTGCTTGTCTTATTCTAGTACACACATAAATACACAAAATCAAAAATAAGGCTTCCCATTAGCTCTGCAATAGCCTTGTTTAGACTTTTTAATTCATTTTAAATCTTCATCTAAAGTAACTAATTCTATAACAATCCTAAAATGCATAACAATTAAATATTATTGAACTCATTAAAAAAAAAAAAAAAACACTATTTTTTATTGTACCCCAATACAATTTTCCAGTTGTACAAATCCTAAAGTGCATTCTGATTGGTCATCTTGCTGAACGCACTCCATGACAGTAGGAGAGCTGCACCTCTGGGACTTACCAATCCTGTTTTTGCATTGCGGTATTTTACTGTGGTCATTAACAAATTCTCAGCCATTCAGACCAACAGATAACTGCACTAAACATTATCTTTGTTTTATTTCTTCATAAAATGCTGCATGATACTCGTGGTCTAAATAGGTTCACATTGTTCATTATTTTCCGACAAGAAAAGTTGTCTTATTTTCACAAACTGATTTTTGAGAGTTTTCTTTAATTTAACTTGCCGGTAATTATGCTGCGAACTAATCTAATTAGAATCTAAGTACTCCCAGAGTCAAAAAGAATCACAATTAAATAAACATTAGCATTTCCAATCTTCTACGCACAATAATAAATACAAAAAAAAATCAGTTTGATGCTGTACATCTGTGCAATTTCTTTTGGTAAACAAGTCCAGGGTTTATGGTGAAGTAATAATAATATTCATTCTTCTCTATGCTTCAGAGCCCCCTTTACCCCCATACACACAGCCAGGGCCTAATCGGAAAGCGAGACAGGAGCTATTTCAGGATAAGATAGTAATCCATGGATGGGCACAGTTAAAATTCTGTTATAATCTCCTTCATTTTGCTAAGCACTTTGTGATAAACTTCAAATAAAATACATTATTGAAATTCAACCACACGCATTCACACCGAGCTCTCTGATTAGAGTTACCAGTCTGCCTAACATGGCATGTTTTATGAGTAAAGAAAAACACCTGGATACTGGGGCAACACTTGTATATTCTGATGGGCTGCCAGTGTGGAAATCTTCCATGGTACCTGGTTTATTAATTACAAATGATGGAACATGTGGAGCTGCTAGAGGTAGCTCTACCGAGATAGTCCTGGCACTTTTGGTGGGAATTCCTCCTCCTAAAGCAACCCTTGAGAGGGATGTAAGGGCTGGAGTGAAAGAAAAATGGTGAGGACGATGGAGGAATATTTGGAGGTGGGCAAGTGGGAAAGCTATCCCATTATGATTTGACTTCTGTTGTTTTTTTTTTTTTTTTTTTTTTTTACTATGGTCCAGGGGGGTATTTTTCGTATGTCGCTTAAATCATCTGAGATCAGATGCCTCATCTTGGATGAGTTAATGCCAATGAAACTCATCCAAGATAAGTCGGTTTTTCCAAACGCAGCCGTGTAGTAGATTAGTCTAGCTGGATCTAATCATCCGAGATGAATGCGCGCGCCCGCGCTGATTGAAAAGCCCATATATATTGAGTCTAGAAAACATGATCAGCAAGTCTTTGATAGGCTGCAACAAAATAATGAAAGAACAGGCGCATTTTTTTTTTCACACAAGCGGATCAACACCTTTCATTCGAAGGACATGAAGAATTTCAAGATTTAATATGCACAAGGGGTAACACTGCAAAAGCAGCCCAAACCAGAAAAGACAGCTGGCAAAAAGTGGCCGACAAATTAAATGCATGTGCATTGTACTTACTGAAAGCAGCGTTTCATTTCTTATGTGTCAGATTAATTATTATTTAATATGTCATAATTCCAGATCAAACATGAGCACAAGGAGAACACGGGAACAGGTTAAAGTGAAGTACAAGAATATACTTCAAACTGGTAAATATTGGTATATAACTATTTAAAGAATTGATGACATAAATAATCATATATAATGTAAAGAACATTAATTTTAAAGCTAATAAGAAGGCAGACAAGCAAAAAACAGCTGGAGGTCCACGCGGTCCAGACCTAACCCCTGCAAAAGAGTTGGCTCTCCAGAAAAATGCCCATCACCCTGTTTATGAGGGCATTCCAGGGGGAAGCTCCTCCTCAGAACCAGTGGCAGGATGCAGTGGTCACTTCATTTCAGGTAAAGGATGGTCATTGCATATATTTGTCCTCAATGTGTGCCATAGGTATATTCCATATAGCCCTCTTTTTTTGTTGGGTCAGTTGCAGGGAATGTCATATCCCTTGAACCTGTGTCAGACCAACGAGATATAGACGAAGGTCAAATATTTGATGAAGACACTGTGTCTGATTATTCATCAGGAGGAGAGGTACATTTTCAAAATAATGTTTGATCAAACTCCACTCTGATCAGTCCCATGTGCCCCAATCACGTTTGGAAATCCTGGGTAATAAGAATGTTAGGCTGATTGAGATTCTTCATGGAACTGTGGGTGTTTTAGCCTGTGTATTACCTACCTGCAATGGCATGAAACGCCTCTTTTATTGTCTGCACACGCAGGTGTCCAGGAAACACTATGAAAACCCGAAGGAAATGTTTCAGAGCCAAACAGACTTTAAAAATTGCCTGGCAAACTGCACTTTTAGTTAGATTTTCCGCATCGCCTACAGTATATAAAAAAAGTGCCGCTTGCAAAAAACCTCAAAGCAATGTATACTGTCTGTGTGGTTGTGAGAGCCCAACTTCACCGAGTTTGACTTTGAATATAAGGTCCTAATAAATTTTTGAGGTACAATATTCCCTCCTGGCTAAAGCGGTACCGTTCAAAAAGAGTTTCCTCCGGGAGCAATAAAGGATCTTGCCGATTGCGCAAACCCCTCTCTATATGAAATTCTCTTCTTATAATTTGCGTACAGATATCAATTGGTAGCTCATTCATGAACAGTGTGAGCTAATCCTTGTTTATGTAGAACAAACCTGCTCCGAGCAGGTTTGAGGATTAGGATGTGTTGCTATGACAACACATCCAGCAAGAGTTTTGAAAAACCGACAGATCCGGGATCAGGCCAAATCGTCAACAATTACATCCGGCTAAATGAGTAATCCACATACGAAAAATACCCCTCTGTACCTTTTAAATATTTGCAAATAATATTTTGGAGGTTTAGAGATCAGATACTTAAATAAGCCTATTTAAAGCCACGTGCCTCTTCCCACAATGTCAAGTTAATTTTGTTATGGGTACCGCTTTTTGGTGCCTTTTCTGGTCCTCACAGCTTCTTTCAATAGAGTATTTTTTTCATAATAAAAGATTTTATTATTTTTTCTCGGACCTTCCACTTCTGGAACTTTTTGCAATAATTTAAAGGACTTTAGTTGGAGGAACTCTGTGTTTTTTTTTTTCCTTTTGGCTTTGTTACATTCACGTAATATGTTTTTATTGATATTGTGTTCTTTATTAAATATTGTAATCATTATTATGTTAATATTATATGTATTGTTATTTGGCCTGTTTCCTGTATGTGGAGCCCAAGGAGGAACAGCCACCTAAAGGATTACCTTTGATTCACAAAATCCTAACACTAAAACCAAAGCACTCAAGTCCAAAAACTACTTCCAAAAATGCTCAGTGGGAGGGATTCCCTGTCTGACCCTGGCTAGATAGAAGGGCAACCACAAGCTCTTTATACAATACAAAGTTTATTCTCACAAAATGCTCTGCTCCACTGTGAAGCATAAAGGCATCAAGAATTTGCCGGCAAGGCAATGCCATCAACAACAACATTTATTTATATAGCACATTTTCATGCAAATAATGTAGCTCAAAGTGCTTTATATGATGAAGAAAAGAGAAAAAAAAGACAAAGTAAGAATTAAAATAAGACAACATTAATTAACATAGAATAAGAGTAAGGTCTGATGGCCTGGGAGGACAGAAAAAACAATAAAACTCCAGACGGTTGGAGAAAAAATAAAATCTGCAGGGGTTCCAGACCGTGAGACCACCCAGCCCCCTCTGGGCATTCTACCTAAGAGAACAAAGTCCCACCACAGAATCCTAAAAAGGTCTTAAAAACAGAGCAGGATGTCAAAAATCTAGAAAACCAATAAATAGATCTATCTATTAATCCCAAGGGGAAATTCACATACTCCAGCAGCAGCATACTGATAAAGAACAATATTAAATTAAAGAGTGATAACAATGCAGGTTTACAGACAGACAATAACTTTGAATAATGTTAACGTTTACCCCCCCGGGTGGAATTGAAGAGTCGCATAGTGTGGGGGAGGAACGATCTCCTCAGTCTGTCAGTGGAGCAGGACAGTGACAGCAGTCTGTCGCTGAAGCTGCTCCTCTGTCTGGAGATGATACTGTTTAGTGGATGCAGTGGATTCTCCATGATTGACAGGAGCCTGCTCAGTGTCCATCACTCTGCCACAGATGTTAAACTGTCCAGCTCCGTGCCAACAACAGAGCCTGCCTTCCTCACCAGTTTGTCCAGGCGTGAGGCGTCCCTCTTCTTTATGCTGCCTCCCCAGCACACCACCGCGTAGAAGAGGGCGCTCACCACAACCGTCTGATAGAACATCTGCAGCATCTTATTGCAGATGTTGAAGGACACCAGCCTTCTAAGGAAGTATAGTTGGCTCTGTCCTCTCTTGCACAAAGCATCAGTATTGGCAGTCCAGTCCAATTTATCATCCAGTTGCACTCCCAGGTATTTATAGGTCTATACCCTGTGCACACAGTCACCTCTGATGATCACGGGGTCCATGAGGGGCCTGGGCCTCCTAAAATCCACCACCAGAAAAAAAAGTTTAACAATGAATACTAATAAACTCATTAAGTCCCTTGAGCAGGGTTCTCCAACACGTCACTCACAAGCTACTGGTAGCTTGCAACCCCTTTCCAAGTAGCTCGCTAAAGGGTTAATGAATCCTACATAAATTTGAAAACTTGATTAGCCAAATTGTAGCGGGGCTACATAATAGTAATAGTGTTGTCAGTGTTAGTACCATGTGCGTCTTGTTTCCATCATCCCGTTTGCTGTTTGTGTGTCAGTGAATGTCGTCCCCGTAAAGTGGGACGGATAATGGGAGGAGACTGCAACCCCAATCCTGGAAAACCACCTGTTTGCTATTACTCAATTACATCCATCTCAGGACTATTTAAATAATCAGGGAGAGAAGAGAAGGAGGAAGAGAGAAGAGGAAGGAGAGGAGAGGAGATTTTTCACATTCACGACCACGAGCCATCTGTACCTGTTATATTCCACATCACGCATTTCCATCCAGTTTGTTTTTCTATCCGCCGGACTTGCTTCAAGAACCTCATCACGAGAGACCCCGGGGTCGGAATTAATCATCCACCACGCATCGAGGATTCACGGTGAGGCTGCTCCATTTTGTCCGGGGAAAATCAAACGACTCATTTTTCGCTAGTTCAGTCAACCGCATTCAGGACAATTTTTTTATAACCGGACTCAAGTTCACATTCATTTCCATATCTCATTCAGTTTTTGGTATTTGTGTTGTTTGTTATATGTTACAGGGGCAAGGGAGGGTTTATTGTGTGTGTGTATATATATATATATATATATATATATATATATATATATATATATATATATGGTGTTGTTGCTTTTGGTGGAGGGATATATATATATATATATATATATATATATATAATGCATTTTGTTTTTTGTTGTTGTTCGTTTAATATAATTACGCACCTATATTACATATCACCTGTTTTTGTGAGCTTAATTAAACCGTCGATTGTGGGGAAAATTTTTATTTGTTAGAGGTACGGCTTGATATTTAGATTCAGCTCAGTAAATTATCCAGGCCACTGGTCTTGGAAGTGTAGCTGCCGGCCGGGTAAGAGGTCGGCCGTTACAAAATTAGGGGTGGGCGATCTTTCCAAAAAAATCATATCACAATCCTTTTAACACAAAATCACGATCCACAATCTGAATTGCAATCTATCTTTTCAATGTGGCATGCACTTTAGAGAATATCCGGACTCAGAATCATCAAGACCTAAGTAACACTTTATTTTAAATATCAAACAAAGTTGAATTCAATTGTTCTCTCATTCACTAGCTAAGTGGGGTAAGGAACAAGGCCTGAAGCTGACGAGTGAGTGACTGAGGAAGGCCCGGCCCCCCTCCCCTCAGCCTGCTGCGTGTTTCTCAGATTCACACAAATAAATTGGTACCGCAAGTGAACTCTGATACATAGCAAAATGAGAGAAGTCACAAAATTAACCCTGATCTAAATCTGTTAAGTAGTTCTCTCGTGACACGCGGACAGACCTACAGGCAGAGAGACATTGGATTTTACATATTATATATTAGTAAACCTTCAAAATAATGTGCAGTTAAAGTCTCAACTGCATTCTCAGCAGTTCTGGAGTTTAGTAGAGCCAGATAACTATAAGAATCTTCACCAAGCAGCTCTGAAAATGTCTGCTTTGTTTGGGTCTGCATACCTCTGTGAGTCTGCCTTTTCTGACACGAATGTCATGAAATCAAAGTTCAGAACAAGACTGGGATTTAAATGACTCCATAAGAGTGAACCTAAGTGGCTCCACTCCACCATACACCTCTCTTGTTGACTCCATGCAGTGCCAGTCATCTGATTAACTAAAAAACACATCACACATGCAACTGGACATGTGAATAAAGTAAAACAGTGACATGGAACAAAATGATAAATGAATAAGGAATATCTGTGTATTTGTATATTGCATTGTTTGTTTTGACAGCATTCATGTTTTAATTGAATAGTGTGAGATACACTAGAAAATGCATACAGACATACAAAATGCACTTGCAGGTGAACTAAATGTTTTTTGTGATGTTTTAATGCAAAATGTGAGTTGTGGACACCAACATTTTATAAATATTCAGGCAAAACAAGTTTTTTCAGTTTGTTTGGGTTGAAATAAGCTATGAGAATAAATGTTAGAAAACACGAGTAGCTCTCGGCTATTTTCATTTTGTAAAAGTAGCTCTCAGGGGAAAAAAAAGGTCGGAGACCCCTGCCCTAGTGCATTGAAAATGAACCACCAGGATCAGTGGGAACCCCTCCAGATTTATAGGGAGAAGGGCAGGAAACCTGGCTGAGATATGACAGCACCCAGGTCTCTAGTCCTTGTTGCACCCTCACCCTCCAGTCGTTGCTGAACGCGGGTCCAAGTCTCAATTGTTTGTATGTTATGTTTCAGCCAGAGTTACAAGTTGGTTTCTTCCTTACTTATTCTTTTTGATGTTTTGTTAGTGAGGTCTACTCTTTTCTGGATCAGCTCTGAGAAAAGTGCAGGTCTGGCCTTTGTTTGGGAGTTTGTGAACTGGTATGGGCATCCGAGTGTAGATTGTCCCTCATTTTGGAGAAGATACACTTCACTTTATTCCTGACAGCTTTTTTCAGTACACAAGAAATGCTCCAGTGAATTCTGCTTCTAAAATCCACATGAATCAGCCAGAATGGGGGCTTTTACTGTACATACAGTATAACCTAATAACTTATTTATGAGAAAGATTCTTTTACCCAAGGTGGTTTTCAAGATCAGGATACATGAAAATTGCGTAAGTGGCATTCTCAGGACCACACAATGAGCCACAGGCAAAAAGTGAACCAGCAAAAGTGGTTCAGATTTCAAAGTCACTGGAGTAAGGCTGGTATATACAGTACATCCGTTTTATAATGAAATATTTTTCATGGATAATATGTCCTGTAATTTAAGTACAGTGTATACACATCAACCGAGTAACAGTTGGATTAGTGACGGCCCAGAGGAGTGCTGCCTCATCCAGACACACTACACTAGTGAGTGGCCTCAGAAGACATAGTAGAGTAGATTAATAACTAAATAATTTGTCTTCTTTTAGTTAATTAGTTAGTTATATATATATATATATATATATATTGTGACAGACGACCGGCTATGGACTCTGGTCGTCACCCCCAGGCCGCTAGGAGGAGCCCTCCGGACAGCATATTTGTGCCCCGAGTTCCAGCAGGGCCTCATGGACTTTGTAGTGTTTTGACACAGCCTTGCTGGATACCTTGGGGGCCGCCAGGAGTCGCTGTAAGGGGGCTAGTGGGCTCTGGCATGCCCTATAACCCGGGAGTGCATCTCAGTCACGTGACTGGAAGAAGCGATGTGCTCCCGGGATGAAGAAAAGGACTTTGCCCTGACCCGGAAGGAAAACGGACTTGTGGGTTTGGCTTGGAGCCACTTCCGGGTCAGGGGCTATAAAAGGACTCTGGGTAAGCCCAGACACTGAGCTGAGCTGGGAGGTAGGGTGGCGACGTGTCTGGGAGTGGAGGATTGTTGATTAGAGAATTGTTTATTGTTTAATGAGTGTGGAGTGGAGGGTGCTTTGTGCACAGTATAATATTATAATAAAATATTATTATACATTCACCTGGTCATCAGAGTGGTACCTGAGGGTTCGAGAGGTGGACACAAGCCTCATCTGCTACAATATATATATATTCACGGCATTCGTAGTCTGTGTCACAATCTGATTGTATGGGTGGTTACCTACCAGGTAACGCTTGTGGTTGGCCAGCAATCTGCTAACATCCGCCACAGTGCTATATATATATATATATATATATATGCGCAGAGAGCAGCTGCTTTTTTTCAAAAAACATTAATAAATACATTGAAAACTGATTTTCAAAAAATACGGGACAGAAAAAAATCTAAACTTTTGTTTCCTGCCTTGCACCCTGTGTTGGCTGGGATTGGCTCCAGCAGACCCCTGTGACCCTGTAGTTCGGATATAGCGGGTTGGATAATGGATGAATGGCTGGAAAAAAAATCTAAACTGTTTTATTCTTTGCATCAATTACTGGACAAGATGAATCAATTAATTTATTATTAAATCTACTTAATAAAATTCAGAGTTGGGGGACCAGATGATCAAATGTGGCAGCAGGAAACTCACCAAAGTGTAATTCATATCAGTCCACCATGCCTACTTAATCATAAGAGGTCTCTCACAGCTTAAAATTTTTACCAAGACCAGGCTGCAAAAGCAAATGCATTTTGAAAGCGACTTTGGAAAAGCTCTGATCCCCAGGATGAAGAGATGGTCCATGACAGACAGAGTAGAACACTTTGAGGACCTTTCGGTCTTGGAGAGACAAATGAAAACAATCCAATTTCTCCAATGTTTTAAAAAGCTGCAGTCCCTGGCTAGATGAGATGATCTTCTGAAAATGGTTTGCTGTGAGGTGGAATTTGGCAGGATTGTTCATGATATACTGCTTGCTTCATTAAATTTTATTTCAGCCGATTTTCATGTGCATGCTGCTAAAGTGATTATGGCATTACTGATCCTTTTATGCTAAAATATTCTGCAAATGCACAAGAATCAAAGGCACAACGGAAAAACATTCAGACTGCGTGCAGAGCAGAGAACAGATGACCAGACGGGTGCTCAGAAATTCATTCTGTGATTTTTTTTATTTTTTTTTGCTTTAGGCTAAAGACCTGACTTTAAAAATATTTCTGCTCATAAATCATTTTGATCCAAATTTTTACTTTGTACCTCCATATGACTTTGATTATAGGCCTTGACCGCTGTCTTAAAAAGTCAACTCAAATGAGGCTTTTGTTCAGCAGGACTAATGAGTGTTGATCTACAGAAAACTGAGCCCTCACACTTAACAGGTGGGCCGTTTCAATTGTAGAACAAGCGTTAATAATTGGTCTTTGAATAAGAGTCCAAAGATAACATGCTCCATTAAAAAGAAGTAACATGCCATTTCTTCACATTTTATTAATGCAATGATTAATAAAAAACAATAACAACCTTGTATCAGGAGCCACTTTTGTCCACATCAGAAGATAAACTATCATACATGGAAAAGTTGAGAGTCAAGGCAACGAGAAGCTGGTGAGCTATTTAGCATAGCTCCTGGAACACTTTGCGTGGATTTGACCGTGAAAATATTCACATGCCAAAAAAACAGGAAAATGTGTACGGCAAAATGAAAATCAGAATTATAAAACCTAGTGCACACACATTTCTATTCAACTTAACTTTTATAAATCGCAATCACCTTGTTAAATGTGCCCTGAAACTGCCCTGAAATGCTAATCAACCTCACACAGATCAGAATCAGAATTAGAGCTATTGGCTAAGTATGCATGCATACAAGGAATTGGACTCTGGTTTTGGTGACTCACCAATTATAAGTTACATAATCGACATACACAACACAGTTAATCACACACCTGACATAAACAAAAACACACAAGACAGAGAATGTGTAGATAAATTGTTAGCGGAAACCGCAAATATCCTCCGCAATTTTTTTATGTCTTTTTTCGTGGCAATACTGTACTGTAGAGAGAACACAAAGCAACTGTAGAGGAAAAAGAGGCTTGGGATGGTGAAAGTAGACAATCCGAGAGCGTTATTCATTTCTCTGATTGGCTGCTACCCTGTGACGCATCTCCGGCAGAAGCAGCCCAGCATTCCCACATCATAACAGTTTACCGCGTGTAGCTATCTCGAGTATTCTTGTGTTTTTTGTTTTGTTCTTCTTAAAGCCCTCAGATGCCGCCCAAATGCCATGCACCTTCTAAGGCTTTCGGCAATGAACCTAAGCGCCAGAAGAAGAACAGGCGCCACCCGAGGAGCTGTAAATCCTCTGCTATGCTGTGCAGTCATTATCTTCATTACATACCTTCATCGTATTGCACAGTTAATTCATCCTCATCTTCAATCAATATCATTCATTATTGATGAGTACCCGTACATTTTACTGTATTTTTTTAAATTAAACTAGGGGGCTCTGCTCCCTGCTCGCTTTGCTCGCCCACTCCCGGGTTTGGTTTACCGGATATACAATTTAAAGAGATTGTTAGTTTCATGGGAATTGTTACATATGCATTATTTTCACTATTTTAAAACTTTTGTAAAAACAATACTTTATTTCTGGCCCCGGGCGTGGTTAAATCTCTTTCGCAGGACATATAATGCTGCTCGTGTTGTCAAGGGGGGTTGGGGCAGCTGAACACATGCTAAGGAGGTGCAGTCGGATCATCTGCTGTCTTTCTGCTGCTGTCGCACTGCTCTCAGTCTTCCGTGCTGTACTCCACCCTCCCTCAATCGGGCCTAACAGTCACTTAAAACAAAAAAGGCTTCAACCTGGCTGGGACGCTACTTTCGAATTTTACTGCTTTCATATTCTTTACGTTTCTCTGCATGTGTATCACGCCATCGTTTGTTTGAAAGTTTTGAATTCCACTGCCTTCATAATCTCTTACCTGTCTTTTTTCTCTCCAACGCTTTTGGGTCTCTTTTCTCCACGCTGCTCTTTCTTCTTTGCTTAACGTATTGTCCTTATATGCTTTATATGTGCTGAGAATCTCATGTTCTAGAATGGCTCCGTGGCCATTCTTTCATCTCGCGGGTCTTTTATTTGTCTTCCGTGATCTTAACGTGAAGATCACGTATCGTCTCTTAGTCATTCCCTCCCACAGGATTTTTTTTATAATAGAGAGATTATTACGTATTTACCCTACTTCTACCAAAGAAAACCAGTGCATACAAAAGAAAACACGCTTGCATGAATTACAGAACATATAGCGGTAACATCGGTGTTTTACATTCTAGCACTGCGGGAGACATAGCAGTACAGTACTGTACACTAGACAGGTTTACCTTTACATTCTTTTTTTTTTATGGTAATGTATTAAGCTGAGTTTGAAATGAAATTAAAGAGTTTTGGAGGCATATTTAGGGTTTAAACTATAAAAATAGGCATTTTTTGACCACATCCAAAATTCACGGTTTTTCACAATTCACGGGTGCTCTAGGAACGTAACCCCCGCAAATTTTGGGGGTCATCTGTATACATACATACACACACACACACACACATACATAGTGCAGAGGGAAATGTTAATATGTGAACAGTATTGTAAGACCCTGGGAGGTCTGGGGGGGGGGGGGGGGTGAAACAAACCATTTGTGAGCTTGATGGCCTGTGCGGAAAAAAACCTGTTTTTGTATCTGTTTGTTTTGGTGTATATGAATCTACAACGCCTGGCCAATGGAAGAAGTTCAAAAAGGTTATGGTCTGGATGTGAGGGGTCAATGATGATTTTCCTATCCTATTTCATGACTCTGGAATAACAGAGGTCCAGTAAGGTGGGTAGACTGGCACCAATAATATTTTCGGAAGACTGCACTATTCCATGTAGCCGGTTTATGTCATGTTTAGTCACTGATCTGAGCCACACTCATGGATTGGCTGAGAAAAGACTCTGACTGCTGTGTAAAGCTGAGTGAGCAGCTCCTGTGGAAGGTTGACCTTCCTCAGCTGTTACCGGAAGTACATTCGCTGTTGTGCCCTTTTTATGATGGATCCTACATTGGTCTCCCATTTCTAGTCCCTGGAGATTATGGATCCCAAAAATGTGAAGGTTAATATTATGGGATCTCTACTAACATCCACTGTCATCTCCACAGTTTTGAGTGTGTTTAGCTCTGGATTGTTTTGATTACACCAAAAGGCCAGCTGCTCAACCTCCCGTCTGTATGCAGACTCGTCACCAATCCTGATAAGCCCAATGATGTTCATGTTTTCCGCATATTTGATAAGTTTGACAGAGGGGTCCTTAGAGGTGCAATCATTATTGTGGAGGGAGAAGAGCAGTGGGGAGAGCACACATCCCTCGATTGAGACACTGAAATGAGAAGCATCAAATACAAATGAAAAATCAGCAGCCGAACAGTTTTTAGCTCAAATGAACTTATGCAGTGTGGCATATGGCGGGGGCCCTTGCCTGGCCAGGATGTCTCTACATCGGAGGGACAGAGGGAAGAAGCGTTTCCAGAGCATTGCCTGTAGGGGGCGCCTGGAGAGCACATGAGCCCGTAATTACAGAACTTATTCCACACCCGGGAGTGTTAACGGAGTTGGTTCAACAAGCACCTAGAGTACTTCTGGGTGCCTTATAAAAGGAGCCAGCAGCCACTACTCAGAGCCAGAGTCGGGTGGGAGGCGGAAGTGAAAAGAGAGGGAAGGAAAGGAAAGGACTGTGCTGTGCTTTATGCTAACCTCTCCATCTCTTTTCTTTCCCAGGGTACGAAGCAGTAGCAGAAGCAGACAATGGCCGACAGTGAGATGAATCGCATTGCCGTTGTCGTAGAACTACTCCAGGCTCTCGACAAATAGATCCAGAAACTCCTGTCCAGATGAAGGTACCTTAGGGATTTGAAGGCTCGGCTGCTGGAAAAACCATCCTCGCCATCTGAAACTGATGTAACACGCAGGGTTTCAGTAACATCAACCCCGTGTTGTGCCGCTCACCTCTAAGGACGAGTAAGCTTCACCCCCATGCCTCGTCAGAGACCTCGGCGTGTTTCAGCTATGCAGGTGGGAGTTCAAGGCTGAAACACCTCCATCGGCACAGGCGAGCATCTCGACCCAGAACCGGTTCGACCCTCTCCGCATCCCCAGTTTGCCTTCAACCCCGGGTAATATAATTGTGATAGGTGATTCGATTGTAGGAAACTTCAATATCGCATGCCCTAATCGGAAATCTTTTGTTTCTTGTTTGCCCGGTGCTCATGTCCGAGATGTGATGAGACGTGCGGCAACAATCTACGAGAAGCACAAGAACAGGGCAGTGGGATCCATTGTATTACACGCCGGCGTAAACGACGTGAGGCACCGGCAGTCGGAGATTCTCAAGGCTGACTTCGCAGCACTAATTAAAGACACGAAGGAGAGGACCCCATCGGTAAAGATCTTCATTTCGGGTCCACTACCCCTCGTTAGACGATCAAATGAATACTACAGTCGTCTACTGGGATTACACAAATGGCTGAAAGGCTTCTGCGAGAATCAAGACATCAGGTTCATCGACAGCTGGGTCCTCTTCTGGGAAAGGCCGTGTTTCTTCAAGTGGGATGGCCTGCACCCAAATAGATTCGGCGCCCGGGTCCTCTCCGAAAACATCGCTAAGGTAATTTGTCTCTTTTGACTGTCTATTTCTATTCTTAACCCCTTCCGTAATGCTAATGCTTTGCTAGGACATGATAATTGCTTAACAAGGGCACAACATTAATACTCTAATAACAAATCTCAATGCACGTAAAGAAATCTAGGCAGTGCGGCATAAACACCAATAATTTAATTACAATTACTACTTTAGATGAACAATGTATTAAAACTGTAAAAACAGATTATAGATTCAATAAAAAATACACACAGAGCGGCGCTAACAAAAAAAAAAAGCTCTGCCCCTCCGAAACATTAAATATGCCACTATTAAATGTTAGAGCTTTAACTAACAAGACGTTTTTTATCAACGATCTTATTAGTGACAGAAAAATTGATTTTATTGCACTAAGTGAAACGTGGCTTAGCTCAGATGGCGCGGCTGTTCTGTGCCTCCAGATTACAGTTTTACTTGTGCAGATCACCAGGGAAAGAAAGGCGGCAGCTTAGCAAACATTTACTCAAGCCGGTTAAAGTGTAAAGATGTCAGTTTTGGTAAATTCAAGTCCTTTGAGTATCTCGCCATTGTTATTCATGGACATTCTCATGTTCTAGTATTATCCGTGTATAGACCTCCTAAATTTAACATGTCTTTCTTTGAAGAATTCAGACTTAATGTCAATTTTAATTACGAACTATGACACACTCTTAATAGTCGGCGACTTAAACTTTCATATCGATAATCAGTGTGACCAAAAAATAAAAATCCATGAACCTCCTGGACTCTTGATTTGAGACAGCTTGTTAATCAGCCTACACATAAAGCAGGTCATACGTTAGACTTAGTAATTACCAAAGGAATAAAAGTTGATATAAAGCAGATCACTGATATTGGTCTATCAGACCATTTTCTTTTACTATTTAATATAGAAAGAATGACAGAAAACATTCATGAGAAGCATATTGTTAAAAAAAGCTTCTTTGATTCATCAGCAGCTTTAAAACTTTCAAACATTCTAACCAATCAGTCCGTTTATAGTGCCAACTATAATAGCGAGGAGAATGTAAATAGTAAGGTGGAAAGACTTAATACTAAAGTGAGAGCTGCTGTTGACATAGTTGCACCTGAAAAGACAGTTAAAAAATCTTCTAGCATACCATGGAAGACCCAAAGAGTGTCTGATTTAAAGAGAACATGCCGTAGAGCTGAGCGTAAATGGAGGAAAACAAAACTAACTATCCACCATGAAATATTGAAGGTTAAAATAACAGAATACAATAACACAGTCCGTCTTGAGAGGCGTTGCTTTTTCTCTAAGATTATAAATAACAATGCTAGTAATCCCAGAGTCTTATTCTCAACGATTGATCGTCTGTTAAACCCAGGTAACGCAAAGGAATGCCTCCAAAATACTTCCAGTAAAACCTGTGAGGCTATTGCTGTATTTTTCAATTAAAAAATTAATGATATTAGAAATAATATAGTATATCTCCCCAACACTGCGGATCCTCCTAAGCCCCAGTATTCTGTTACAAACAAATAATTCTTTCACCAGGATAGATTTACCTGATTTACATAAAATAACTTCTCAACTGAAACCCTCCACCTGTGCCCTTGACCCAATACCAACAAGTTTTTTCAAAGTAGTATCGGGCGTGCTTAGTGATAATGTTCTTGACATAGTAAATTCGTCATTAGATACGGGGGTTTTCCCAGACTGTCTTAAGACTGCTGTAGTTAAACCCCTACTCAAGAAAAATAATCTTGACCCCTCTGCTCTTGAAAATTTTAGACCCATCTCTAACCTGCCTTTCTTAAGTAAAATTCTAGAGAAGGCCGTCATTATGCAGTTAAATGAGCACCTCAATTAACATGCTATTCTTGATAAATTTCAGTCAGGTTTTAGAACAAATCACAGCACAGAAACTGCATTCGTTAAAGTAGTAAATGACTTGCGGGTAAATGCAGACAGAGGCCATTTATCTGTTCTCATCCTCTTAGATCTGAGTGCCGCATTTGACACCATTGATCATAATATTCTTAGGCCCACCCATTGACTAAGGCGATTTCTCTCTGGCAGTGTCTTAAATTGGTTTTAATCCTACCAGGCAGGGAGAAATTTCTTTGTTAGTTGTGGTAATTATAACTCAAAGACACATGATATCCAATATGGTGTTCCACAAGGCTCTATCCTGGGTCCACTGCTCTTCTCAATCTACATGCTTCCGTTAGGTCAGATTATCTCAGGGCACAACGCGAGCTACCACAGCTATGCTGATGACACACAGCTGTATTTATCAATAGCACCTAATGACCCCGATTCTCTTGATTCACTAACACAATGTCTTACTTGTATTTCTGAATGGATGAATAGTATTTCCTCAAGCTAAATAAAGAGAAAACTAAACTTTTAGTGATTGGCAATAATGGATACAATGAGGTTATTAGAAATAAACTCAATGCATTAGGATTAAAAGTCAAGACGGATGTAAAAAACTTAGGGGTGACTGTTGACTGTAACCTGAATTTTAAACTGCATATTAATCTGCATTTTTTCACTTAAGAAACATAGTAAAAGTTAGACCTCTTATATCATTGAATGATGCTGAGAAATTAGTTCAGGCTTTTGTTTTCAATTGACTAGATTACTGTAACGCACTCCTCTCAGGACTACCCATAAAAGACATCAATCGTTTGCAACGAGTGCAGAATGCAGCTGCTAGAATCCTAACTAGGAAAAGAAAATCCGAGCACATTTCTCCAGTTTTGATGTCACTACACTGGTTACCTGTGTCATTCAGAATTGACTTTAAAATACTGCTTATGGTTTATAAAACCTTAAATAATCTCGCCCCATCTTATATATCGAAATGTCTGACACCCTATATTCCAAATTGTAACCTTAGATCCTCAAATGAGTGTCTCCTTAAAATTCCAAGAGCTAAACTTAAAAGTGGTGAGGTGGCCTTCTGCTGTTATGCACCTAAAATCTGGAATAGCCTGCCAATAGGAATTCGCCAGGCTAATACAGTGGAGCACTTCAAAAAACTGCTGAAAACACATTACTTTAACATGACCTTCTCATAACTTCACTGTAATTTAATCCTGATACTCTGTATATTCAATTCATTATCATAACTATTCATGGTGGCTCTAAACTCCGTACTAACCCCTACTCTCTCTTCTGTTTCTTTTCTGCTTTGAGCTGCAGCCAGTGATGATCTTCATCCCATCCCACACTTCCTTCATGCTGTTATTCTGCAACTTCTGCTCCAGCTTTCTCCTGTACTGCTCCTTCGCCGCCCTGAGCTGGACTCAGAGTTCCTTCTGCACACGCTTGAGCTCATGCTGATCACCATCTTTAAAAGCCCTTTTCTTCTGGTTCAAAAGGCCCTTGATGTCACTTGTAATCCATGACTTGTTGTTAGCATAGCAGCGTACAGTTCTTACTGGAACTACAATGTCCATACAGAAGTTGATGTATTCAGTAGTGCAGTCAACAACTTCCTCAATGTTCTCACTATGAGATCCCTGCAGGATATCCCAGTCTGTAGTTCCAAAACATTCTCTCAGAGTATTCTCAGCCTCCGGGGTCCACTTCCTGAATGATCATGTGGTTACAGGTAGGACTCTCACTTTTGGTTTGTAGTGAGGCTGAAGCAGAACCAGGTTATGATCTGCTTTCCCAAGCGCAGGCAGCGGGGTGGCGCTGTATGCGTCTTTAAAGTTTGCATACAGTAAATCAATAGTCTTATGTGTTTTTTGGCACACACTTGATTTTTTTTTTTTGTGGTATCACCATTTTGTTCACAGTTGCCATGAAGTTGTCATAAAAAACGACCTGGAAGTGTGCATTGTGTGATATCATGATAAAAAGTCAAAAATGTCATTCCTAGCCATCTGAGATTCAGTTAATACAATGTATTTTGTTTATTGTTTATTTGTTTTTCATTTTGCTTTGAATAAAAACTAAGATGTTCAGGCTGTGCTTTGGGTTTGGTAATGGTTCACCCTTTGAACACAGCAGACTGGTTTTTGAGGCCAGCTGGATAGCAATATATACCCAAAAGGCCAATATAACAGCCCGCCTATCTATTGTTGTAACCCTTCTGGCCTCATAACACCCTGCTCATACCTGTTACGTAACTGCTCTCTAAATCTTGCAGTACGCTGCCATAAAGAGATAGTCTCGAAAGGCTGCTACTCCTCTCTGCTGTCATAACCCATCTGGCTGGAATACCAGCCCTCATTATAATAGACTACGCATGTAATCTACCGCTGTCTAGTTACTCTGTTACGCTGCTTATGCAAGTTGCATTGCTGCTTTCTTAGTTAAAGGTCAGTTTTATTTTTTCTTGTAGGTTTCAAGAAAACCTAAAGGATTTCAGCTGAACTTTAGCATAGGATCAACTCAAAACAACAGCAGCTCAGTGTGCGCAGAGAAGTGCAAACAGGCAACGAGAGCTTTTGCCTTTCTACTCCATGGCAGGTTTCTTTCCTCCCCCTAAGCTCACCATAGCACATCTGTGTTACAGTGTGACATGCATTCCACCCCAGTCACTCCCCACATGTCACTGTCCCGGTAGCGGGTAATGCCGCATTCTAGGGAGACTAGACGCTTAATGCCAAAAGCAAGAGCACCATGGGGAAAGTGAGATGTGAGGCAATCGATCAGAAGACTGAAAATCATGTGAAATGTTCTTGTCCATCACTTCTGGCACTAAAGACTCTTGTGAAGCATATCACTCAAAAATTCAGTTTTGGTGTTAGTTCTTTACAGTGGACAGAAGAAAATGAAAACTGCAAGACTGAACATAATACAGCATGTTCTGTAGTGTCATTCTATTGTTATATCATTGTGGCTTATCAGCATAGTAACCTTATATAATGCAATTTTATTTTTATAAATCAAAATATTTGGTTTTCAGGATAGTTGAAAATTGCTATAGAGGCTAGGTTTTACAGTGCCAAAATACAGTACAGTCTCATTTATCCTACCTTCGCTTTTCCAACATTCCGTATTATCCGACGTCCCAACGAAAAAAAAAAAAAAAAAACATCAATCAGCAATTAGAACTGCAAGTTGCGAGCGTGAGCGTAATCTGTTTTTTGTTGCTCCCAACTCTACTGCAGCTAATTAGTTACCCCGACTGTACTGTGGCGCACCCGTCTACACTATGACTCATGTGTCTGTCATTCGCCCCACACTCTCTCACTCACTGTTACAACTCACTACTCAGTGCAGCGCAGTTTATCATTGTATGTGGATCGGTTTATCATCTGTTACATGCGTATGTGTCTGTGTGTGTTAATTTGACAAACGTTGTTGTGTTGTTTAAAAGTTGAAATTTACGCAAGTACAGTAGTATGGCGATGAATAGAAAAAAAGTTGTTGTATCGATGGAACAAAAACTTGAGGCAATCAAGAGACTGGACAAGGGAGAGACAATGCAGAAGGTAGCTGACGACTTTAGTGTTGGATGGGTAACAGTAGGAGACTGGAAGAGGAAACGAATAGAAATAGAAAAATGGTGTGCATCAAGAGTTACGGAGGGTGCGTTAAGAGAAAAACTTTAGTGAATCTTTGTATGTTTGGTTTACACAGTTCAGGGACAAAGGTGTGCCTATTTCAGGGCCTATTTTACAGCAAAAAGTGTTGCATTTTCATAATGAATTCAATGAAGTGAACCCAGATTTCACAGTAAGTGTCAGTTGGCTCGACCGATGGAAGAAACGCTACGGTATCCGTCAGTTATGTGTTTGTGGTGAAAAACTATCATCGAATTTTGAAGAAATGGAAGCATTCAAGAAAAGATTTCAGGAATTTATTGAAACTGAAAGCCTAACAGGTGATCTGATATTTAACCGATGAGTCAGGCCTTAATTACAAAATGTTACCTAGTAAGAGTCTTGTAGCCAGAACTGAAGCGACAGCCCCTGACTACAAGCGTAACAAGGAAAGGCTGACAATTTTAGCATGCAGCAATGCTACAGCAAACCTTAAAATGAACCTTGCAATGATCGGAAAGTCCAAAAATCCTAGAGCCTTTAAAACAGTTTCAAAACACGTTCTTCCTGTAAAATACTACAGTCAGAAAAGCGCATGGATGAGTAGTGAAATTTGCCTCTCAGAATTTCACATAACGACGGAGTTAAGGCTCTAGAAACTGCAATTAAATACATTGAGCAACAAGAAGAAGCTACGGAAATCGACATAATGATGCTGCAAAGATGGCGAGACTTGGCAGCGAAGAAACGGCACTCGTCAGGAAAGCAGACTACAATAAAAAAATTCTTTAAATCATCACAGGACTGAACTTTTTAAGTACAGTACATACTGTATTTAACTTCAGACAATTCTGTAACTAAATTCATTTTTCTGTTTTGTTGTAAAACATTATTAGGTTCGTAATGTGTAAAATTATAACAGTTTGACGTTTAATAGGCTTTTTCTTAACACCTCCCATTATCCATCATTTTTGCATATCCGATGTTCTGCTGGCCCATTTATGTCGGATAAGCGAGACTCTACTGTACTGGGGAGGGTAGAGTTCAAAGAGGTAAGACTGACTTCTCCATTTTTGAAATTGGCATGAACCTTTGACAACATCTCATCCTCTGCTCCTTGTTTATTAAAATACAGCTTCACCTTCTGAGACAGCACAATGTTTTCTGTGTGCTGGTGAAGAGGAGAGTCTCCTTCTGCACCTATAAAAGATGGAGGCACACAACATCTGTTAGTGTTGGGTCCTTCTTGAATTAAAACATTTGCAGTTGTGTATTTAGCTAGAATTAGGACTTTTGGCTTAAGAGCTCCTTTGTTTGGACTTGGTGTTCCTTTTTGGTTTTTTTTTTTGGTTTTTTTTTTTGGTTTTTTTTTAAATTTTAAACAATTTCTTGTATCTGAACCTTTGGCCACTAGCCTGGTTAGCATTCCCGTCTCTTTTTTTGTCATCTCCAATCTCCTGGTATTTTCAAAGTCAAACTGCAACTCAGCCTTCTAGTCGTCCATGTCCTTGATGTCCCTGAGCAATTCTGACATTAGGATGCAATCTCTGCTAGAGTTTTATTTTATGAAATATATGTATGAGCATAATCTTACCTAAACTGCAGATGAGTATGTCATGAATAATTGATTTCCATTAATTAAGAGGTCCCTTTTAGTCATTGCCTAAGCTAATCTAGAGGTAAGCACTGTAAAATTAATTAATACAATCTGGAAATGTGTCAATATCTTCATTTTTAATAGATAAAATACATTCAAGCAAGAAAGTTGGGCATGTTCCTTTTGACAAATAATGTGTATAAATGTAGAATATTATCTATGTACTTGGATTTTTTTTTCTCCCTAAATAATAAAAACCATCATTTAAAAACTGCATTTTGTGTTTACTTGTGTTATATTTGACTAATGGTTAAATGTGTTTGATGATCAGAAACATTTTGTATGACAAACATGCAAAAGAATAAGAAATCAGGAAGGGGGCAAATAGTTTTTCACACCACTGTATATTTACCGTGTTGTTTCAATCACATTTTTAATGCAGAGATCTCTAAAGGTCAGGGTTAGGGTCAAAGTCAGCAGTAGAGCTTAAAGTTTTTAAGACTGTGATATACAACCTAGCATATGAGGGATTGTTATTGGTAGCTGGAACAAAAGACAAAACAAAAATAGTTTGAAAAAGATGCACACTTTTGAATTTCACTCCCTGAGATGAAGACACAAGAAGACTTCTAAATAATACCTTATTGCAGCTGCATTGTGTCCATTACTTGTGCTAATTGAAATAGTTGTTTTTAGGGAGTGACTTCCCATCTGAACTTTGAAAATTAACAGATGAATAATTATGTTAATCATCTTAAAATAAAAGCTAAAACTTTAGACAACATGATAATAAGTGTTGTGATGTGAAATTTTTCATATAAACTTGATAAATATTTTGTATGTCTTTATTTGTAACTTAGGCAAAGCAATGTAATATTAGTGTTGTGTTACATTATTGATACCAAAAGCAATGGTTTGATGGTTTAAGAACCCCTTCCCCTCACCAGGACTGAGTCTCTTTGTAATTTTATGATAGGGTTGGGGGAAGTGCCTCAAACAACTTTGGCCAAGGTTTCTCTGCTAAAGTCTCTCAGCCAACCCCCTGCAGGAAAGCCAGGCTGCCTAACTGCCAAGCTTTACCTTAACAAATGATTTTGGAGGGCAGGTGTTCTATTCCCCCATTGGTCTGAAGTATGGCTGTTTGGAACTGGTTTGTATCAGAAACCGTTTAGTACCATGATGCCCTATTGGCTCTAGGGGTTGGACAGAGCAGCTCACACACACACCATGAACCGAAAAAAACAACACAATGAAGAGCACAGCTCGGCAGCCATATTGAGACAGGCATGCAGCCTGTTCTGAAGAAAGTTGACCACCAATGATGCCTTAACTAGAGACATTTTAAGTAACTAACAAGTCTGTGTGCCCCCTGAAACTACACATCACCATTTATCAGGTTGTATGGTTGCCAATATTCAAACGTACTTTGCATATTGTTATTATTAATGAATATTATCAACAATACATTATTTTATGTGAAACTTAACTCCTGCTTGTCTTTTACTACACCTAATTGCCTGATGTTATAGATGTAGGAGGGAAGGTGGGGAGAAGTTATATACTATAATACCTTATAAACAGTGGTAAGTCCAAGATTTGAGGCATTCTGACAAAGGCTACATATTAATAATACAAAAGGGGAAAGTAGAGCAACATATTACTCTACCAAGACAAAACAACATATAATCTTTAATCTAGGCTTTATCAAATGAGGAGTTTTGAACGCTGCTAGAAGACAAATTTGCCCAAATGCTCAAGAAGCACTTAAGGCCTTCTCATGCCAAATTTAATACAACATTCAAGTTACGCAGTTCCACATAAAACGAGACGGCATTCATAGAAACTCTCCAGAAAATGGATGAGAAGCAAACCTCATGATCTTTTGCTTGACTTTTTTTGCAACATTTTAAACAGAACTAAAACTACTGGTGTTATTCCAAACACCAGTCTGGCTCACAGTGTTAGCAATAAATCAAATGTATTGTTTAAACCAAGTTTATTATTGTGAGATTGAGAGCTAATTTACAACAAAAACCAGAATGCAGCCTAACTGTCCCCAGATGCCTAGAAAAACAACAAGAGATCTGCAATAGCAGAAACCTCAGAAGTCTTCAATTTTTCAGTTCATGCATACAAAAGATTTTTTCACATTGCCAGGTTAGCTGCCCAAATAATAAACTCCAGACCATTCAATCACTTTCAGTTCGACATGACTGCCTTGGACTGAATACCTGAAATTAAGCCTAAAAATCTACAATGTAGTGCCCACATCCAAGCATGGCAACCACTTAGAATGCATTAGAAATTAGCACCTTAGAGACCTAGTAAAGTGTTTTCAGACTTGTGAGATGGCTAGGAATTGACAAGCTGCGTTAGATTAAATGACCTACTTTCAAGAAAATCCACATGTTATGTTTCCTAGAAAGAAACTGAATAATTCAGAAACTGCTGCAAACCAGAAAGTTATTGGTTCTTTTCATATTCTTAATTATAACGTGCATCTCGCTTAGACAGGCCCCTACTACCTGGTGCGAAAACTTCATTCAAATTTTCACAAATACTTCCTGTCGTAGAAGGCGACTCTCACTGTTCTTCCTATGCCTTTTGTTGGTATTCTCATGTATCTCAGCCTCTCTTGCACCTCCTCTCAATCGTATCCTGTAAAGTCTACTTCTCAGGTTCTGTCATTCAGAGGCGCCTTGCTCACCTCTGTCCATTTTTTGACGGGCTCCTGCTGTGAACACATCATTCATATTCTTGCAAATAGCTCCCCATCTTTAAAGGAGACTCAGGTTGTACTCTCCTGGTATTTAGCAACCCACCTTTGATTGGTACATTTGCTTTGTTGTCATTAAAATGCTCTATTTTAACTCTTATTATAAAAAATAAAATTGTTACAATCATTAATTGAACTTCAAACCCCTAACATATCATCTCATCATCCCTACCTCTGTGCCACCAAAGCCAAACTGACCAGTCAGTCAGTTATTTTCACAGAAGTACTGCCTTCTTTCGCAAGGACATTGCCTGCTTCTAGCCATCTGGTGACAGCCAAAGAGGTTCAGCATACATGTAGCATGCATTCAAGTTGTTACGTGTATACCAGTTCATGTTCTGCATTTTTTAGGTCTTTTCTGTTTAACATTTTTAAAAATTATAATCATGTTTATAATAGCGATTTTTCATAATATTTCAGTTTTGTGTTTCTATGTATGTATTCTCTTTACGTGCAGTTCCCCGAGAGACAAAGCTACCTGCCTATCTTGGTGTTTAACCGGCCCACCCCTATAAAGGCCACGGAAACCCACTGATCAAATGCAGCTCATTCTTTTAGGCATGGCGTAGTGAATTCCCGTATTTTGTGCGATTTATTACTTACTGTTTTTTGGATATCTGACTTCTGCTCTAATTTTGACCATGATTCTCATGTTCCTGCACTCAATTGGCTTTTATAAGCCTATCCATTTGTGCTTTTTTGTGGTCTTTTCAGCATTTTTGTGTACCTGAGCATTCTTGAAATGAAATCTTTCATTTTTATAAAGATTCTTTGTTAGCCAAACGTTTACAGTGACCCTTTCCCAGTACCCCCCCCCCCCCCCCCCCCCTTCATCTTTAGATTCTCACAAAACCCTCTGCCTGGATTATTGGAGAGGACAGTCTTATGAGACAGCAACAGATCATTGAAAGTTATTTGATATTTGAGTGGAATCCAAATTTGTATTTTGGCCTGCTAGGTATGATGCCATGACAGAGTTTGGAATCTGCCCAGGCCATGGCAGCAGCATTCTGAGGCTGCTTTGGTAGCACTCATAGGAAGACCACTGAAAACAAAGCCTCGATTGTTGAATTAAAATTGAACTAACAGGCGATAAGAGAATGACAAAGCACTTCAGCATCCAAATCAGAGAAATTAAATAAGGGCCGCTTTCAAAGATGGTTGCCAATTCATAAAGTTCAGGCACCCATCAAATATGACTGCAAGGTTCATTGTAGAGAGAAAGGCCTTTAATTGTCAGAATTCAGATTTTACAGAGAAGGACTGCTACTGTAGTTGGGCTGGTGATCCTACAAGAAATATTTTATGCGTAGGAATCTGTAAAAAAAGCACTTTGGATTAATTGTAAAATTGTGAGATTACATTATACACACAATTCTTGCTCCAAGGAGTCTCTTTTACCAATGTCTTTTCTTTGTAAAAGAAAATAAAGCTTATTCCTTCTTAGCGGTGCTCTAGGCACATCTGTGCACTGTGTAGCTACCACTATGTGCGCATTTGGGGATCATTCATTAGTTACAACATAATGCCAGCTAATTTGGCAGATGTTATTTGCTTTAAGAAAATAATTGCAATTACACACTTGTTTCTTCAAACAAGGTTCTATGGTTTTAGTGTGGAATGAGCTGGAATTATATTATTAGGCAAATCATCTCTGGCAACTGGAAACAGAAACCTAACATTGGGCTTACAGAGCACATGCAAAAATCGTCTCCCTGTGTCATCCATTATCATTTGCTGTAGAAACACATCTAGTCAGAGAGAATATATATTGCAAAGCCACCGGGAATCATCATTTTTTCTGGATTTGTTTGTGATAAGTTGCTTAGTGTTATATTTACACCCTGTGGCTGTCATTTTTCACTTCTGCACTAGCATTAGCCATTCAGTATTCAAATATTTATGTCTGTTAAATGAGTATTTGTGGAAGGCACTTTCATTTGTAAAGGTGTCATCCATACATCTCTTCACCCATAGTGCCATTTATTCTTCAATCTGCATAATCCACATACTTGGGGGAAAGGCTGTTATGTGACAGCTAATACTGAAAAATACAAAAATGGCTAAATCAATGTAAATGACATTCAAATTTTAATAGAAAGGAAATGGAAAAATGTGATTTAAAAATGGCTTGTTACAATTGTTTTTGTCTGGTGAACAGCCCTTTCTAACTTGGGCTCCCACAGCAATTCAAGTATCAGAAGGTACAGTACAGTAGGACCAGCTGCTCAGATTCCGCAGCGTTGGCTATTCAGTTTACCGTGGCCTAAAAACATTAAACAGAAAATTCCATAAATAAGATTGCTCCATTCTGGGTGCACAACACAGTGAAGACCCAGGAGGGGTGTGCATCTGTGTCTGATATCATTTTTACCACACTGAGCGCTGTATAAACCGGCTTTTAGCCTCTCGCTGTCCACACTCATTACCACATTAACGCTGTGTTGGCATGAAAATAACCTTTAATTTTGCCTAATAGTGGACTCAAAGCTCCAAAGTACATGTAGTGATGCTGCAAGGTTTTCAAAACCTAAGACAAGCTGTGAAGGGCCTCTCATTAGTGAAAACAATGAAGACTGGAGAAGCTGGTAAGTACCCACAACAGGTGAAAATATTGTTTATGAAATAAACATAGCAATATAATTTAAATGTTCAAACTGCATGTGTGTGTATGCACGTATAATGGGCTAGAATTCAGTGTTTTAAAGAAAATGACATTTCTGTCTATTGCTTAGTGTATTGGGCTATAAACCACTGTTTTAAAGAAAAAGGCAAAATTCCTGAAAAATCTGCTACAGGTTATTGTTGGCTATCTACAGGACATAAATATTTACCTGTCTTGCTAAAGAGTCACCTGCTTTGAATATTAAGACTGCTTTGATTAGTATCTCATCCACAAACAATGTGGTGATACAGAACTGCCTGCTTCCTTTGAAAATTGACGAGTTCTCAGGACATTGGTTTCTAATCAGGTACTTCTTGATAGCTGACAACAATACTATTGTTGAAGTAAAGTAAATGTGTTTACACTGTTGTTCTGCAGAGGAAGTTGGCATGCGCCATTGCGTAACTGAGCGTCATGTTGATTTTTGCAGAGACTGAAGCAAGTATATATTTTTGGGTAGATGAGAATAAAGTAGAACAGAAACGTATGGTCTGAGACTCATGACTGCTGCCTAGTTCTTTTATGCTTTTCACCATAGCGCTGTGGCTACACCCTGTAGCAACAGTGGCTTGTACCTGGCCCATGTTCCCCTAGGCCTGAAGCCAGTAACATAACAGGATATTTTTCTTCGCTCCATTGTCCTTTGAGGTTTAAGTGAAAATGTTAGAATCCGTTCAACCCAAAGTGAGCACAAGTATAATAATCTATAATGTATTTTATTATTATTATTTAATGATGGTGGCACTGACCAGAAAGCAAGAGACAGAGCTGGAGGTAGCATAGTTAAAGATGCTAAGATTTGCATTGGGTGTGACGAGGATGGATAGGATTAGAAATGAGTACATTAGAGGGTCAGTTCAAGTTGGACGGTTTGGAGACAAAGTCAGAGAGGCGAGATTGCATTGGTTTGGACATGTGCAGAGGAGAGATGCTGGAAGCAAGGAACATGGAGTTCTTCATGGAACCCAACAGTGCTTGGCTGGACCGCCAGGTGGGTGTTGCCTGGGGATGCTGCAGGGAATAGGAGCCCTACTTCATAGGGTTTCTGTCTCACACGAAAGTGCTTTTGGACCACGTGTACGCAAGATTGGAAGTACTCCTGGGTGGGAGATAAAAGATGCTGCCTGCCTAATAAGGACAAACCACAGTCGGGTGGAAGGTGGATGAAACTTGCGAGGAGGAGTGGAGGAAACAGTGGAAGAGTAACCGAGGGAAAGAAGAGTGTATTATAACAATGCTTTATCGTACTTGTGGCTGTGGGAAAAACTTAAAAAGAAGGGTTTCCCACAATAAAAGACTATTTGTGCATTGAACATGTGTCTGTGCCAGCTTGTGTTGGGTGTTTGGAGAGCTGGACTGCCCCTATTATGGTGTATAAAATCTACAAATTATTCTCTATATTTTTATTATTATATTTTGCTCAATCCCAACAAGATGAATTCAGATGTAGGAGGCATTATAATAAAAAGGCATATCCTCTTCCCTTTCACCTCACTTTTATAACAGTTGTTCACAGCATAGTGCTAAATTGGTATTACAGCCTGGGAAAGGAAGACGGAGTCATGCCTCAGGCTATTGATTACTTTATGGATGGACATCTGGGACAACAATTTGGTTTACAGCCTGGGAAAGACGGACATTGTGATGTTTTAGGCAACATTAAAGAACTTTACTACCCAGGATAGATTAGAGTTTGAGCAAAATTCATCCATCATATTTACAGCCAGCCAATCGCGTGCATGCAACAATTGTGTTGTGAAACCACAGCATAAAACTTTATAATAAACATGCCTCATTTTGAAAGCAACGTCAGAAGAAGAAACAGCGACGACGGAAGAGTGACGTCAGAAAATAAAACAGACACGTGTGACCAGTTTTCATCAAATCGTCAGTTAACAGCATTTTCATGAACATCAATTGCTAAATCAAACGCTGCCCTGGGACTTTCATCCTTGACATCACTGATTCCTTTCAGTAAGCTTTTTTTTTTTTTTTTTTTTTTTTTTTAAAGACTATTTTATCCAGACTTTACTATCGATCTTTATTTTCTATTGCTTATTATTGTTCTTTAATAAATAGTAACTTGTTTTCATCTTTCTATGCTTTGTCTTAATGTCTAGAGTAATTGAATAATAAGGTACATTTCTTTGAGCACCTGGTATAGCCGGAGATTTGCCATTACCTCCGTGCTGCGAGGTTTATTAAGGCTGAGAGTGAGAGCTCCACTCAATAGTAGGGAACAGTATGTGAAGAAGGTCTTCTTGGCTGATAATGGCCTATAGTCAAGGATGCGGAGTCTTTGTAGGTTTTAATATTTTCTTGGAGACCAAAAGTAATATTTAGGTCTGAGATCTATTTAAAACATTGTATGTTTTTCGTGCCGATAATAAATAAGTCTTTTGATGTGCTGAGAGAGTGACAAGTTGTGTTATTCTTGTGTGGTTTAAAGTGCTAAAAGTTAGCCAACTGTGTGTGTGTCATTCGTAGGGCACTGTTATGTTTAGGGTCTGAGTGTGTGTGTATCTATGTATGTGTGTGTTATTATTTAGGGTGCGGGAGTAGACCAATCCAATAACGAACTTGACAAGTGTAAGGGGTAAATAGACGATAACACATTTTTGGCACTGCTGAGCAAGATAGTTTGAGTAATCATGTCACACACCCTGTTTGTATGGAAATTTTCTAATCTAAATGTCAAGGAAGGATCGACTACGGACGGCGACAATGCTGTAATTGCAGGCTGGCATTCAGACGGCAGCCTGTAGCGACGGCATTTCAGAAGTTTTCCAGTCCAGTAATGTGGCCCGCTGTAGCAGCGGAACCATCTCCGGAAAATATTGCGAAGGCTAGCTAGCTTAAAATTAGCAGATAAAAAGGAAAGCGTACAAAAACCTACATGTTTGTTAGGTTGGATGCTTTTAACTGCCTTAGAAACTCGAGAGGCAGAGATTGAGGAGGATTTTAAAAAGGATTGAGTTAGAGCATGCATGGACACATGAATGTCTTAAAACAACATCAGAAACAAGTGATGCGTGGCAAAAGAAATGGGAGAGTTTGGCATGTAGAGTAATAAAAGCTAAAAGAAAGACAACACAGAAAAAGAAACCAAACAATATTCCTACAGCTAAAGTACATGCTCTTGTTGCAGGAACTTGGGATCCTGCAACATGGGAAGGGAATATTGAGGATACTGATGACAATTGAATAGAGGAATGGGAGCAAGAGGTAAAAGAATTAAGCACGGATGAGGAACAATAGTTTTTTCCCCAGTACATAATTCCATAATCAAGAACACCCTGTATTGGCCGGGACTGGCTCCAGCAGACCCCCGTGACCCTGTGGTTAGGATATAGCGGGTTGGATGATGGATGGATGGATCAAGAACAAAAGAAAGTACGCCCGGTTATAGAAGAAAGAATACAACAGACTAGAGGGGGACATTCAAAAGCCTCATGTACTGTGTGAGATTTTACACAGGGTGAACTCCTAGATATAGGCAGACAGTATAGACAGAAACCGGGAGAGCGCATACTAACATGGCTCCTCAGAGTATGGGATGAAGGAGGAGAATCTGTGCAGTTAAGACAAAGAGAAGTGGGGCAGCGTGGGGCTCTTACTACAAATCCTAAATTGTGTAATGTGCTTAGAGGGATGGCTTCTGAAGACCTCTCACAGACTGGCTTGCTAGTGGAATACGTGTGGCATGGCAAGATCGTAGTGATCTACCTTTAGGGGACAGGTCTTGGAAAGATATTAGGGAAACTACACAGCTTGTTAGGGAAATGGGAATTCAGGCAGCTTTATATGAGTTAGTTGCAGACATTTCAGAGCCTCTTGAAGGACCAGATATGCAGCAGATGACTCCTGGGATGAAGAATAGGTTAATCAAACAAGCACCCCCTTTTCTGAAGGGTGTACTGATTACTTGTTTGGGGGGATAACAAATAGTGTCAGTCTGGGAAGTGGTATATTTACCAGGTCAGATAGAGGAGTATGAGTATGGAAGTAGTAGTGGTACTAAAATCAGAGAGATGAAAAAGAAAGTGGGTCCCTGGAGACCTGATAGAAAACAAATGTGGTATGATTTAATAAATACAGGGATCTCTAGACAGGAGATAAATGGTTTGCCTACTTTAAAACCTTATGAGATGCGGGGTAAAATTTTGAAGAAAGGTGAACAACAGGAAGAAGAGCCCAGTGCTCCACCTTTAGAAGTAGAACAAAAGCAGTGGCCAGTACAGGAAGGTTCAGATAATAAAATAAAGTAGAAACGGTTTCCAGTTCTGGGCAAGGGATGGAAAACCCCTGAGCCTAGAGATTGAAGGGAAGGCGGGTTCCCCTGCAGCAGAGGTAAGGGCAGTAATGGTGGGGGATTGACACCCATATACACCTCTGACAATTTTGTGGAGAAAGGGACAAGTACAGCGTGTTTTAGCTTTAATTGATACAGAAGCAGATGTAACTGATTCATGGTAACCCAGATAATTTTCAGGGTGAATGTATAACTGTTACAGGCTATGGAGGTAGTGAAATTCTGGCCAAAATAGTACAGCTGAGTCTTGTTATTGGAAATAGTACTCTTTTTAAAGCTCCTGTGTTGATCAGTGCTGGAAGTACTATATTTTAGGGATAGACATTTTACGAGGGCAAACTATAAAGACTGAGTGGAGAACTTTTCGTTTTGGAATCAGGTCTTTAAAAATTAATCCTGTAAAACAGATTGTGAGGGGGAAAACTAAATGGTTACCTTTGGTTATACCTACCCCTGATTTTCCAGTTAACTGTAGACAGTACAGACTGCCAGGAGGCCATAAAGAAATTTGAGAAACGATTCAGGAATTACTTAAAGTGGGTATTATATGGCTAGCCGTAAGCCCATTTAATTCTCCAGTGTGGCCTGTAGAAAAAAAAAAAAAAAAAAAAAAAAGGATGGGAGTTGGCGCATGACAGTGGACTATCTTGCACTAAATGCAAAAGCCCCACCACTTACTTCTGCTGTTCCTGACATTGTCACCATCACGTAACAAATAATGGAAACAGCAGGGGATTGGCATGTGGTTATAGATTTGGCAAATGCTTTTTTCTCCACTCCAATAGCAGCTGAGTTACAAGACCAGTTTGCTTTTACCTGGCAAGATAGACCGTTTACTTTTCAGGTCCTACCTCAGGGTTATCTCCATAGTTGGACTATGCCATGGTTTAGTAGCTAGGGATTTAGCTAACTGTAAAACACTGGAGAGAATTACGTATTTCCATTATGTGGAGACTCCACTGACAGACTGAGAAGATCATTCCTCCCCCAAACTATGCGACTCTTCAGTTCCACCAGAGGGGGTAAACGTTGAACATTATTCAAGTTATTGTCTGTTTTTTACCTGCATTTTTTATTACTCTTTAATTTAATATTTTTTGCTGCTGGAGTATGTGAATTTCCCCCTGGGATTAATAAAGTATCTATCTATCTATCTATCTGTGGATGACATCCTACTAATAGGAGACAATGAAGAGAAGCTAGCTAAGGTATTAGATGTGCTGTGCTGCTTCTACACTAATATTCAGATAAGTATTGCTCAGTATCATGCTAAAATACTCTCATGACAAACTTCTTCTTATTAAACAGTTTGTCCAGAGAAAATGGTCCGACTGGAACATCCTAAAGGACGCCGGTATTTTGCAGCACCCGAAATATGTACATCGCGGGTCAGGTCGCCGCCACTGTCGGGCTGCGAATGAAAAGACCACCGGCAGCATTTGCTCAGGAATAAGCTGTCCTTCTCATGGCCCTGGAAATAGAAGTGTCAGTGTGCCAAATTTACATTATGTGGAAATAAACCCTGATCGCAGCTCTATGCAAAAAGAAGCCTCATTATCTAATATTGTACTGTTTAACTCGAGGTCTCTTAATGTCAAAGCATTGGTGCTGTCAGAATTCATCACTGACACCAAACTTGACATTCTGTGTTTAACGGAGACTTGGCAAAAACCAAACGAATTTATGTCTCCCACAGAGGCGACTCCAATTGGTTTCACTTTCCACACAGAGCCTCGCAGCTCAAGACAAGGTGGTGGGCTTGCAGTAATTGTCAGAGCTGACTTAAACATCAATTGAATCCCAATTGACTGTCCATTGTCTTCTGAGTGTCTGGCTCTTAAACTAATAACGGAATCAGGTCCTGTCTCACTCATTGTTCTTTATCGTCCCCCAAAATACAATGCATCCTTCTTATCCGATCTGATTGAACTTTTGACCCACCTAAGCTCTTACTCTCAGAGAATTATCCTTCTCTGTGATTTCAACATCCATATTGACATTACTACATCTAAACTGAGAAATGAATTCCTATCCTTACTGGACTGTTTTGACTTGACACAACATATTGATTTTCCCACCCACTCTGGTGGTCATATATTGGATCTGATCTGCACTTCTGGACTATCTGTTACCAACACTTACAGCACTGATTTGGGACTCTGACCATAAAGCAGTGCTTTTCACTGTTTCACTGCCTTTCCCTCCTCTTACCTGTAAATGACAAATTTCTTACAGAAACCTTAAAAATATCTGTCCTTCTATCCTTTCTGGATCCATTTCTGATCTTTTACTGTCTTCACCTATTCCACCAACACTTGATAGTCTTGTTGACCACTATAACTCAGCCCTTCATTCAGCACTAGATAAAACAGCTCCTTTAAAACATAAGGAGGTTTCCTTTAAACGTTCAGCTCCTTGGTATAACTCAGAATTGCGATCTATGAAAGCAGCTGGTCGACGCCTTGAGAGAATGTCACGTAAGACTGGCCTCACCGTGCACATCCAGGCTTTCTCTGGCCACCAAAGAGCTTATAAAGAAGCACTAACTTCTGCCAAGAACACCCATTACGGCAGAATAATAGAAAGTGACCATGATAACCCAAGGGTTTTGTTCTCTAGTTAATAAACTACTCCAACCCTTATCTGGCCCAACTACCTCTTCTACTGAAGAGTGTGAGGAATTCCTCCACTTTTTCTGTAACAAAATTAAAGATCTAAATAATTCAACTAGGGCGGCACGGTGGCGCAGTGAGTAGCGCTGCTGCCTCGCAGTTGGGATACCTGGGGACCCGGGTTCGCTTCCCGGGTCCTCCCTGCGTAGAGTTTGCATGTTCTCCCCGTGTCTGCGTGGGTTTCCTCCGGGCGCTCCGGTTTCCTCCCACAGTCCAAAGACATGCAGGTTAGGTGGATTGGCGATTCTAAATTGGCCCTAGTGTGTGCTTGGTGTGTGGGTGTGTTTGTGTGTGTCCTGCGGTGGGTTGGCACCCTGCCCAGGATTGGTTCCCTGCCTTGTGCCCTGTGTTGGCTGGGATTGGCTCCAGCAGACCCCCGTGACCCTGTGTTCGGATTCAGCGGGTTGGAAAATGGATGGATGGATGGATAATTCAACTAACATAAATACATCCGTTTATATCTCTCCCTGTTTTCCCACTCCATCCAGCTCCTTCTCTAAGTTCTCACCAGTCACATCTGCGTTTGTTAATAACCTGCTCTGTAAGATGAGGCCGACTACTTGTGTACTGGACCCCATCCCCACCACACTACTTAAATCCTGCCTTCATGCCATAATCTCGACTCTTAGAACAATAATAAACTCATCCCTTGACACTGGCTCTGTGCCGCTCATTTTTAAAATTGCTTCTGTAACCCCAATGTTAAAATCAATGACAATCTTAACAATTTTCGGCCTATTTCCCACTTACCTTTCCTGTCAAAAGTTCGAGCGTGTTGTAGCTTCCCAACTTACCAACTACTTAACTTCAGACTGAAAGGGTTCCATCAAATTAGCAGGTTTCAGAGCACAGTACAGCAGACTCTGGACAAACCAGCATATTAATTCTGTTAGACCGCAGTGCAGCATTTGACACTGTCAGATATGACATCCTACTGTCCGGAATGGAGAACATGCTGGGTATCTCTGGCACTGCCCTCCAGTGGTTCAAGTCCTATCTGACTGATAGGCAAGAGTTTGTTAGTCTTGGCAACAGCAGATCCAGCACAGCGCCGGTCACACAAGGAGTTCCTCAGGGCTCTGTCCTTGGTCCTCTGCTTTTCTGTATTTACATGCTTCCCCTTGGCCATATCATCCGTAGCTATGGACTGGGTTATCATTTTTATGCAGATGATACTCAACTCATTTTCAATGTTAAAAGTGAAACTTCATCAGAGCTTTCTCAGCTCACAACCTGCCTCAGTAAAATTAAAACCTGGATGGAGCAGAACTCTTTAAAATTAAATTGCAACAAAACTGAACTCCTGCAAACTGGGACTAAAGTGCAACTTAATAAAATGATCTCCTTCCCAGTCCATCTTGGCAGTGATCTCATCAGACCTGCCTCTACTGTAAAAAATCTTGGTGTCATTTTTGATTGCTCCCTTTCTTATTCCGCCCACATAAATCACATTAAGAAACTTTCTTACTTTCACCTCTGTAACATATCCCGTGTTTGCTCCTTCCTCTCCTTCTCTAATGCTGAGAAACTTGTCCATGCTTTTATCACATCCCGCATCGATTATTGTAATTCCCTACTGGCAGGTGCCCCTTCTAATCTTATATCACAGCTCCAGCTTATTCAAAACTCAGCTGCAAGAGTCCTTACTCGAACCAGCAGCAGCGAGCACATCACACCCATCCTGCTTCGTCTTCACTGGCTCCCTGTGTCTTACAAAATCGAATATAAAATCCTACTAATAACCTACAAAGCCTTAAATAACCTCGCGCCAAACTACATCAGTGACCTACTCCATCACTATGTGCCTGCCCACCCACTAACGTCCTCTGATTCTGGCAATCTTGTTGTACCCCACACTAATCTACACTCCATGGGTGACAGGGCCTTCAGCTGTATAGCGCTCAGACTCTGGAATGACCTACAGAAATTAATCAGGTCAGCTGACTCCATGAATTCATTTAAAAAACAACTCAAAACTCATCTGTTCAGGAAGGCTTTTAGCTCTACTTGACTTTATTACCCTTTTCTCAGTTTACTTCTCTGTCAAGATGCTCATGTAACCTGTGTGTGTGTGCGAGACCATCAATTATGTTGTCTGTTAAGCTTTTTTTCTCTGAATTCACTGTTGCAATCTTCTTTATTTATCTGGTTTGTACAATGCTATGTACTGTATACACTGCCATTCTTTATTATATTCTGTAAGTGCCTTGAGCATGGGAAAGGTTCTATATAAAAATGTATTATTATTTATTAAATCACTTTCCTGTTTGGTGCAAGTGTATGGTATACCTGAAGAAATTCAGTCAGACAACGGCACACATTTTACAGGTCAGGAAGTGCAGAAGTGGGCTAAGGAAAGAGGTATTATGTGGTTGTTCCATATTCCATATCATCCACGTGGAGCAGGGCTAATTGAGCATATGAATGGTTTGTTAAAACAACTTAGAACTCTAACAGGTGTGTCCAACATGAAAGGTTGGTCAAAATACTTACAAAGGCTCTTTTCTGTTTGAATAACCGCCCTGTAGCTAACAGCACTCCTATTGGGAGATCAACAGGAAGCAATCAGAAAGAGAACTCTAATTGTGAAGCTTCAACAAACCAATGCCAATGTTATAGTAGAACAACAGGAAAATACATTGAAAGTCTTTTCAGCTGTAGAATGGAGTCTGGGAGCTAATCTAAGCAAGAAAATTTATCTTGGATTAAGTGGTAATCTTCCAAAAGAAGTAGTTATGAATATACAGTTGTATAATAATAATCTAACTCTAATAGAGCCGATAGAAACGGGAGAAAGATGGAGCATAAGTCAGAGCAACTGAAAATGTTAAAATAAATAAGGGAGATTTTATTGCTTCAATCACTTTAGAAAAGACTTATAAAGTAACAGTTATTTTGATACCATATGCATCTACACCAGATAGAAAGGTCTGGATTAATAGTCCAGGAAAATCACTCAGAAAAGGAGAAATAATAGCAGTGGGTCAAGGAGATACAAGATTGGTTATAATTGATGGACAAAAGCTGCCTTGTTATCATCCTCTTTATAGACTTGCCAACAGAGCAGACTAACAGTGACTGGAATCAAAAGAAAAAAAAGAAGATCTGAAGCAAAAGGAATACGAAGGTCTATCTGAGGTTACCATAAGGGTTACTCCACAGTTTGTAGATTAAAATGGAGTACACCATTTATTATATTATTTTGACAGGTATAGTGGGCATTCATAGTGTAGAAATTCAAGGTAACTGGACACTAATTTCCAACATGCAAGTCTCTCATTGTGAACTAATTGCTCAATAAATAATATACAGACTATGAAGAAAGAAATTGCTGAAGGAATATCAATTATGCAGGTAAAAGACAAGTAGCAAAGATCCCTAAAAAGAGCAGGATTTTATAATAATAAAAGACCAAGAATGAACACTATCGCGTAATGGTGGGGTATTAAAAGGCTGGGAAGTTGCTAGGTATAGAGACATTAATAAGCCAGAAGACTCCACATGTAATATAGAATCCATTGAAAATGCATGTTGGTGGGGGTGAAAACAGAGCTGTGAAAGAAGGGGAATCAAACAGACACTTATGTCCACTGTCAGAACCACACAGGAAACATTTAATGCTACACTGCTCAGACGATGGATATTATGTAAGCCAGTTAGAATACCTGAGATGCAGGTTATAATGCTAGTCCTTAGAAATGTTAGTGGTTACAGTATACCTTTCCAAAATAAAGCTGAATGTAAAGCTAATTGATCGGAATTTTGGCCCATCCCAGAAAATAATATAAAGAAAAAACGACAAAAGAGGAGTCCTTGGGACGGTATAAATTCTCTGTTAGGATTAGAAGGAATAGGCTTAGGAGTAGTTAACACTATTGACACAGAACAGATATATAGCAAACTATCAGATCTTCCGAGTAAGCAGATGCAGTTAGTAGAAACACAATCTATGTGGGCTCCTGTAATTGGCAAAGTAACAAATTCTAGTATAAATCTTATAAGGAAAAACACAGAAGCCCTGCTGTAACAAAAGAACAGGACCAATGGACAGACTGAATTAAGTTGCCTAGCACAGCGTGTTGCCTCAGCACTCCAGTATCTAAACTGGAAGATACTTATGATGGGCAAACAACCCGGCCACTGGGCTAACCACTTCAATGTGTCAAAGGAGTACTGGGTGAAACCCATTGCCTTTACATGTTACACACGGGATAAGGACGAAGGTTGTATAGCAACAATGCAATTGGGCCCCTCAGAGGGACACAAGGACACTTGGTGCCCCATGGAAGTGCTGCCAATATATACTGGTAAGGGATGGTGGCAGTCAGAGTTACACCATGGGTGGATAAACAGCCAAGGCAACCTAGTCGATCCAAATATGTGCGAGAACTGGCCACAAGGGTTATTTTGTGAACACAGTTTTATACAGGGACATGCTTGCACACATATTGGAAAAGGAGATTGCCTTTGGAACTTGTTAAATGTTACATTTCAAATCTTTGAAATAAATAGTACAGCTGCATATGTTAACGAATGGTCTGATAGTATGGTCAGACTTACAAATAGACAACGGACCAGGGTGTTTTGCAGGAAAAATATAAACTGGGTTATAGATATTAATGAGGACAGAACATATCCACTTATGCAGAATGTAGAATGGGATTGGACGGGTTTAGTGGAAAGGGTGGAATTACCTCACCTGGAACCTCCAGATTTAATGACCAATTATAAGAAGACCATACAAAGATTACAAGAAGAAGAAGCAAAGACCAACAAAATGGTTTCAAAAATCATCATTCGCATGGAACAAGATCAGATTGATGTGCTTCAGATAGCTTCTGAAATTCAAACATCCTTAAATCATCATTGGTGGGATTTCTTCAGTAATTGGTCACCCACAGCGAGCAATGTACTGAACAAAGTTTCTCAGCAAATTGTGATATTAATAGTATGTATGCTAATTCTGCTTCTATTTCAAATTTATTTATGCATCAAACTAAGGAGACTTTGGTTTAAAGTACACAATGCTTATGTGTCCATAAGACCAATAATATGGAGGAGGTAACAATATCCAGTAAAACTGCCTGGTCCCTGGTAGTGTATGACATGGGAGTTGTACGCTTAAGTGGCATTAGTGGGGGAAGAGCGACTGTACCTATTAAGCCTGTGACGATGCGGGTTCAGCTCCGTGCTCCCATCGGCTGTTAGGGAGCCTTTGAACCCAACACCGTCGGTAATGTCACCGATGAGCTAGACAGTGAGGCAATAACATTTGAGCAAGGAGATGATGTATAAAATGTGTAAAGTGCTTTTATTCAAACAGTCAACGAAAACAAAGTGCAACAATGTTCAAATCAAGTGCAGTGCTTCAAAGTCTTCATTAAATAAATAAATAATCCATAAAATGAAATGTAGAGGTTAAAAATCAATAAATAGAAACATCTTCTAAGAATAACGAGATTAAAAATCCAACAAGAAGCAATCCTTTAAAATTACAACGCCCGGTGTCTTCCTTTACCATGGCGGCTCCCCTGCTACTCCCATCTGGGCTGCTCTACAGGAGAGTCGCCTACCTGCAGGAACAGCTGCCCTTCAACCTAGTCCAGTAGCCCTCCGACCCTTGGCTACGTCAGGTTCCCAACCGCACCAAGGCTTGGGTTATTTTCCCAGCGGCCAAGGCGCTCACACTGGGGCTACACCAGCCCAAAGCCTTCTCGACTCCTGCGCCTATTGAAGGTGAAGTCGATGACTTTACTGGTCACTCCAGCTACTTAGTCACTTTGGCCCCACTGAGTGTCGGCCAAACACTTCCCTTGTGGGCTCTCTTCCCAGCTGCCTGCTTTCTCTAATGCGAGCTTGCTCTCGCTTGCTCTCCTCCCTCACTGGCTTTCTCCACCTGCTTCCTGTCTTCGCTACCTCCCGTTCTCCTTCCTTTCTTTTCATTTCTTTTCCTCTTTATCCCCCTCTAACCGTCTCGGGCTTCTCTATATATGCAGAGAGGACATGGCAGCTGCAGCCCATTAGCCACAGGAACAATCACGGATGTGGGCAGTCTTTCACCTGTGCACTTAGGTGAGAAACACCCACACCAGATCGCCCTGCGGCTCACTACTGTCACCACGCCCCCTCCTAAGCCGCGAGCGCGGTGGACCCATATCACCAGAAAGCCAGCCAGTTGGGGGTTAGATTTACTGATCAATGAATTATTTCAACTACTTATGTTCAGCATAAAGACTTGAAACCAGGACCCTCTGCTAAACCGACAAGACCGTATCATTACAATCACAAAGCATTACAAATAAGACCAGACATTACAAAAGCCAAGTATTCATCTTTGTTAGTATGGAATAATACATCAAAATTTGAATATCATTCACTACTTGATTTAAAAGAAGAGGGGAGATTCCGCCTGATGGGTGTAATATTTAGTGGTAACCTGCTGAACGGGATGACACTTGGTACCCCATACAGGTTGTCCCAATATATTCTAGACTGTATTGGTGGCAGTCGGATCTCTCTACTCATTGAATAAAGTGAACAAAAAAAAAAAAACTTTTTGATGAGGCTTAATTTGTGAAGAAGTTCCTTCCTATGATATTAATTTAATCATTTAGATCTGAAGTTGAATAAAAAATTCTTAAACTTATTTTTAAATGAAGTTATATTCTTAAACATTGTGTTTTTAATTTTTTTTTTTTTTTTTTTTTTTTTTAAATAGATGGGCTGTATTTATGGGTCCAGGGGTGGAGTGAACAGTTAGCATAGTACAAAAATAACTATTACCGCATTTAACTCCCTTCTCCATCTCTTATTTACATATATATTTACTTCTCCCTTTCCTTTGTTTAATGTTGCCTTATTAAAAAGCCCTAAGCAATTTTCCTTTAGCTAAGCTCGCCTTCTCAGGGGTGGGATTTGATTTGTCTTCAATTTTGTTCGGTTATAAATTGATCTATTTGTATGGAATGATTACAATGAAAATTAATAAAATAAAAATAAAAAAAAAAAGAATATTACAAAAAAAAAAAAAAAATTCTCCTTCTAGTCCTTGGTGAGCCAAATCTGTTTGGGGGCTAAAAGTACCTGACAGTAGGAGGTGAATGAAAGGGCATGGGAACATACTACCAGCTCGGACGGCCAAGGGTTTGAAGGGTCCACAATTCATCTTTAGTTTGTCTGACCAAAATAGGGGTGGAGTGTTATGGTGTATAAAATCTACAAATGATTCTCTATATTTATTTTGCCCATATGTAGGAGGTATTATAATAAGGCATATCCTCTTCCCTTACACCTCACTTTTATAATAGTTGTTCATAGCAAAGTGCTAAATTGGTATTACAGCCTGAGAAAGGAAGACTGAGCCGATACCTCAGGATATTGATTACTTTATGGATGGACATCTGGGACAACAATTTGGTTTACAGCCTGGGAAAGGAGGACATGCCGATGTTTTAGGCAACAAAGAACTTTATTATCCAGGAAAAGGTAGATTAAAGAGTTTGAGCAAAATTCAGCTATCATATTGACAGCCAGCCAATCAGGTGCATGCAAAAATTGTGTTGTGAAACCACAGCATGAAACTTTATAATAAATATGCCTCATTTTGAGAGTAGCATCCACTTGCAGAGCCACAGCACCATACGTCACCGCAGTTTCAGACCCACAGTTGTAGACCCGCAGTTTTAGACCCGGAAGTGACGTTACCATTTCTAGGCAAGCCGAAAACAACACCCCCTTTTATCGAGCACAAGTCTTGGTTTTTAGCACGAGCGCAAACAAAATATGACAGAAAACAGCACGGTATTGTTGTTATTATTATTATTCCTGTTATTCTTAACTATAATTATAAAACTGTACATTTTGCAAAACGTTTTTCAAAACAGTTAAAAAAGTTAACGTTACGTTTACATGTATGTAATCTTTGGCAGGCGAGTTAATTGTTAATGACTGCAACACTGGTTACGGTGGTTTGCCTCATAAAAACTGGGGAAATCGACACTTAATGTTGCATTGTCAGCAAAATACGATAAAAATGCATTTTGCCCAAAGTTTAGTCTATGTTCTTGATGAACGGAAAATTCCCAGTATTTTAAGACGATATTTAACTTAAATTAAGATCTTTTAAGTTCCGGTTTATTGTGTGTTATATATTTTATAAATTGTATTCATCCAGCCATCCATCCATTCATTTCCTAACGAATGTTAACGTAGTGTTTATTTAACTTTTAATTCTTTTCTTTTTTTGGGGGGTGGGCGCGACTTTTTTAAATGAAAATGAAACAATAAACATATTCCTGTTCGGTTAAGAAGTGAACATTAAGTCTTTAAATGAGAAAGTAATCTAGGGATAAGCTTCAAAATTCTACACCACTTTATAATAAATTATGTTTTCTTATTTAGCCAGTGAAGTAGTGTCAAATGATGTTGTTTTTAAGAAAGTTGTGAAATTAAAACCCTTTGCCCAAATTGAATGTTTAGAATTTGGTGCATTAGTTAACAAGTCTAAATCTTCCTTCATTTTTTTACTACATTTGTGAAAGATCTTTTACTTTCTCTCTGGTAAGCCACATTTAAGTATTATAAATTAGTTTTTAAATCTTGGATATGTATCTACATTATTTATACTGGCTAATAACCTCTTCTTAAGGTAAAAAAAATCTTTTTAACTGTGATCTATCAAATTATAGACCAATTTTCTAATCTTTCTTGTATTTCTAAAATTTACAGAAAGGTGTAGGTAAGCGGTTCTCTATATTTTTGCAAATAAAAGTAATCTCTTGTAACATTTTTACCCAGGTAATGCATTAGTCAAAGTATTCAATGATTTGCAATCCACTGACCATGGTTGCATTTTTAGGCCCATAGTATAGCATCTACAGTAAGTGCCACATTTGATACTATAGACCATGATGTTCATCTGATCAACTACATGAACCATCTCAGTGTTCTAAAATAGAGGTTTACCTAGTAGAAAGTAGATTCCTTGAAATTTTCATTTGTTGAAATCTAACAAAACAGAAGTGCTAGTCATTGGTTCGAAAGCTGCCTCTATCACTCAAGATACACTAATTCTAAACTTGGGTATATCTACAGTGAAAATTATGATGTTTCATTTGATACACATACTAAATATGTATCTAGAGTAGCCTTCATTTTACTTAAGAAATATTGCAAAACTTAGATTATGTTAGCATTCCATGATGCTAAATAACTTATCTGTGCTTTTATTACTTCTACGTGGATCACCGTAAGGCTTTGTGGCTGATAACAGACTTAATTTAATTCAAAACACAGTGGCTGAAGAGCTTACAAGAGCCAGGAAATATGCACAGTATATATCACCCCTGTTTTGCTTTCTTTACATTTTCTTTCTGCAAATTTTGTATTTTGTATTGAATTATTAGGTACTGGTGATCACCTGTATCACTTTGCATAGTTAAGGATCTCAATATTTGAGTTACCTTTTAATTCCTTACAATCACTCTTACAGGAAGTGGGATATCTTGTTGTCTCTAGAATAAAAAAAGCTGTAGCTGGAAATAAAAGAGTAGTTTGTAAAGCACACTGTTTTAGGAACAACCCTCCCAAAGTGCTATGAGATTCCGACAGTCTGTCAGTCTTCAAATCTAGGAGAAAAATATATTTGTTTAGTCAGTCCAATAAGTAAAATTTACAATGAATCTACATTCCTATTTGTCCTTTGTCTTTTCTTTTGAAACTTACTATATTATTTTTAACTTGTGTAAAACAAAACAGACCATTTTTTATTTTGTTCAATAATAATCTGGTACAGACACCAAGATTTTTGTCTCTGGGTTTATGGCCTGGAAATATTTAAAGCTGCTTTGTGACAATACTAATTGTAAAATGCACAAAATAATTCAAATTTGAATGCTTGATTAAAACAGTTATTTAGTATTGTGATTACTGTAGATACAGAATTTAAACTTGCTAAAGCCATCCTGCTTTTTTGTCATTTTTATAGAAACACATAACTATTCAACTGGGAGAGTCAGTACCACTGCTGACTCAATGCAACAGATGTTGCACCTTGTTCCATTGTCCTTTTTGTAGTGGTAATGTTTTTAAGCCCTCCAAACTGGAAAAATTAAAAAAACATTTGAAGAGTCATTTCAAGAAGGCAGTTCTCCATGAAGGTAAGTTCATTTGAGAGTTTATTTTTAATTTATGTGCAGTACTGGTACATCTACTTTTAACTCGGTATTCTACATTATAACAATTTATACTGTTACACATTTTAGGTTTTGCCATCCACAGATGTGGTTTAGACTGCAGGCCATCACAGCATTATCACTGCCCCTACTGCCAGACTACAATATTTAGGAGAAGTGACTTTGAAAATCACTTGGTTGTTTGTAAATGCAAACAGAATGTGTTTTCAACTACCAAAGCACCATCTTCAACCCTGGAAACCAGACCAATTACCAATGTAGCAATGACTGTTCCACCAACCCTGAAAACTCCACCAAGTGCCAGTGGCACAATGACTGTTCCCCCAGCCCTGGAAACTCCATCAATTGCCACTGCCTCAGTTACTGTTCCACCAGCCTTGGAGAACTCCACCAACTGCCTGTGCCACAATGGCCGTTCCACCCACAACCATAGTTTACACAGGAAAGGTTCGTTTGCGTGCAGTGGTCAGAATGAGGTGCCCAATTTGCAATGTTCAAATTAATAAGTGGAACTTGAAAAAACATATTGACCGCAAACACACAGAGCAAAAAACACTAGACATCAATGCTAGATGCCATCTTACCAGTCAATGCATTGATGGGAAAAATGGCATTTTTGCTGTTATGAAGACATTTAAAGGGCATAGCATACCACTTCATGTACAGTGTAAAACATGGGGGGAAATTCACACTGTGCTATGTCAATCCAATGAATGCCAGATCAATATGGAAGTAGCACAAATGAGTGGTCTTGTATCTTATCACTGCAAACACATCAGGTCAGTTAGCTACTGTACTTCCTCGGCCAAGACCATTTTGCTGTCTGAGAAAGTATTGTCGGAGATGGTGAGCACAAAGTGGTTTAGTGAAGAAAAGAAGAAGACCTGCCTTGCTCGACAGCAGCTTGCGAACACCAACAGGGTTCCACTGTCAGTTATCACGACAATTGGAATACCACAAACAAAAAAATGCATTTCTGTCTATGAACCATCTATGTCCTATTACAGCCGCTTGGGACGTGTCATTGTTGTTTATGATGCAAAGTTAAACACCTGGCACTGTCCATGTGCCAGATTAAGGCGATCTTGCATTCACAAATATATTGCCAAATGGCACTTGTTTGAGACCCACCGTGAACTTTTCAGGACCGTCATTAGTACAGAGGAAGCACTGCAAGCAAATGAGCAACTCTGTTCTTTTGAAGAAAGGAATGTGAGAGATGATCATTCTGTTTATCCTCCAAAAGGTGTGGGACTAGAGAGTATAGTGACTTATATTTTGAGGAACAAGAAGATACCTGCTGCCCTGCCAAAGAATTTGCATGTACCAACAGCTTACATGTACTATCCAAAGAACCTTTTTCCGGAAGAAACAATGTGCCAGAGATGCCCCAGCATTGTCCCACTTAGTGACCCTATGCTGATTACACGAAAGGCAAAAATACTGACCAACTGGTGCATCATTGAAGGCAAGTATCAAGTCCTAATCCTTGTATAATATTTTGACAAATTTTGTCTATCCTAATTTTTTTTTATCTTTTAGATATTTCCACTTACTGCAAGCAGTGCCCACAGTGTGGAATGTTCTATCGCTACCAAGAGTGGAAAGACCACCTCCACAATTTTAACGATTACATTATTCTTGACTTGGCATTATGCCTGACCTTGAGAAACCTTCTCCAGGTAACCTTGTCTTTTTGTAGTTCTGAATCTTACAAAGTAACCAAAACCTGGGTACCAGTTTTATAGTTGCTTTGATGTTTAGCTGATTTTCACTTTAAAAGATAAGTGACATGTTTTGCCATGTGTAACCCTTAATTCATGATATTGTTGCAACATGTAATAAAAGATACATATGAAGTGTGTAAATCAATTATAGAGCGAGGGGTCATTTTCAATTTCCTGTTTTAGGTCCATACTGCAGTGAGCAGAGCTGTTGAATATTTACAGCTCACAGCAGGTGTGCAGTTTCCACCATCGGACACAGTGCTGCATGCCTATTTACATTTTGAGGCCCTGACGGATCATGAGTATAAGTACTCGTGTGTCACTTGTGGTGATCATTCCCCAGTGGTGGTAATGGATTTGCACAAAAAAGGTGTTTTCAAGATATCAGGTATTTATGTTTCAATGTTAATTCACAGCACAATCACTTTACCACACCTAAGCCATTATTGACTTGTCAAAATAAAACATAAATCCTTTATTTTTAGTAAATGATATAAAAAAACCACCAGAGAATTTCAGAGGAGAGGTTGATTTGGAAACTTTTTGGGAGGCATTGTCCAAGGAGATGATTTGTCGTGGATTTGTTGTCAGTAAGTATGTTGTCTTGGCCATTTCATTACAAATACTAGACTACACATGGCACCTGTTTGCTCTCCTACCTGTTGATTATCTGTAATACTTTTGATTTAGGTGGAAGATGTAATCCTTTTGCAGTACCACCAAGTTTTCACTTTTGGGCTCCTTGGATAGGCAGGAGGACTCGGCGCTCAAATGTTGTGGTGAACACTGAATTTGAAAAGATTCATTTTCCAAAGTCTTTGTCAGAGGCTGCTGAAATTTTGGTTTCAGAAGACAGGCTTATAGATGAACTTTTCAAGCAGAAGGTTTTTTTTTGTTTTTTTGTTTTTTTTTTGTTTTTTTTTTTTGAGTACTGAAAAAAAATTCCATTTTTTAATCTCCCAGGTTACACACTAATAAACTGTTTTCGTTAGGTTGAAGTGATAAGAAAATTGTGTAAAGAGTGTGGACTGGATTCCAGTGGATCACGTAGTGACCTGCTACTTAGACTATCAAATGAAATGAAGTCTAGGCAAATGTATGACAAAATATTTCAAAAAATTTGGGCAGTCTCTGGTAAGTATTACATCTAGTGTAGTCTTTTATTTATTTCTTGCATTGAACAGAATAAATTAACTTTGAAATAACTTTAGCTAAGTTAATGTGTACTGTAGTATATTTTATTATTGAGTATTATTTTGAAAAACATGTAGTATATTATTGAGTATTATTTTGAAAATGTAACAATCTAAATGACTTCTTTCTGTTAGGTGGATGGGCAGTAATCATGTGTCCATGTGGGATTGTTTACAGCCTTAAATGTAATCTGCGAGCTGAGAGCCCTCGTGACTTTGCTGATTTGCTGCTGTCATGGAAACACATGCCGAATGTGGTAATTTATGACTTTGCCAGGGGTCTTGCCACACATACTAATCTCAGGGTACCAGAAAAGCTGCCCTTCTCTCCATTTGAAGGACGTTTAGCTGAACCTACTGAAAGCAGCCTAGCACTAGCCACATGCGGAAAGCTGAAAGTGTCCCTACCTTGGCTGAACACTAAAAAGGTAATGGCAGATCCAGATGGTCATCCCACAACGGGTTCTTCTGATCATTATGCACTGTATGATAGATTTCATGAGAGCAATACCAAAGACCGTAGGGATATCCTGAGGAAACTCACCTTGGTACCACAGCTGGCTGGGAGGGTGAATAGTCAGGTTGCTGAACAACTGTTTGCTAAGATGAGGAAAAACAACTACTTCTTGAATATGACAATGCCATCAACCCATCTCTTTCAAATGAGGAACATAATTCATCACTACAATCAAAACAGGAACAACAACATTTTAAACAGGCTAAAGAAGACTTTTGGGTCTGAAATGGTGATGAATGTTCATGGACTGGCCACGTTCGGTAATATTGTTTTTGACATCTTTTTTTCAACATGTAAAACTATTGTGAAATTTAAATTTATTTTTATTTGTTTAAAAGACAGAATTTGAATGCTTCTACTGTCTAGTTTACTTACATGTTCATTTTCACGTTGATATATGTATTGAAACAGGAAATCCAGATGTGCATCCAGAGGAAACAAATCCTGATATGGACAGGACCTCTTCCCTTGCTAACATTGCAACAGTTGCAAGAGGTGTGTTTTTGCTACTTATTGCAAGATGTAAGTTTATGTCTTCTGATTCACACTCTAATATCTTTTTTTTGTTTGTTTGCTTTTTGATTATTGAAACCAAATCAGAGGAGAACCCTGCTCTGATAAATGTTAAGACTGCCTCAACTAAAGGTAAGTGTTTCTACAAAATGTAATGTAACTTTAAAAAAGGTATTTTGCATTAAAATGAATTTTCCAATTGTCCGTCACAACAGAATACCCGATTATGTATCAGATTCAAGACCTGTCTGCCAGTAGAACTTGCTGGGATTGTCAGCCAAGCAATGAACAAATACAAATGGTATGTTGTACTACACAGATTATTAATTCAGTACTTTGTTTAATGCAGTTATACTTAATCTTTTTTGTGTCATTATATACTTCTGTTGGTCTTTAAGCTTGATTGGATTTTGGGCAAGAATGACCCAGAAGAGAAAGTGGCTGAAGTTGGGAACATTACTCTCCAGAGAAAGGACTTCTGGACTTTGGGTCACAATGAAGAGCTAGAGGCAACAGTAAGTGTACACTATAAACAAAGGTTATGGAAATGTTTTTGTATGTACAGTATGTGTAACACCAATATGTTACTTTTACAACTATTCTAGATTGCAAATAGCTGCCTGCAAGCAATCACATTGGTGGCTGATGTACAGGTGGGTTGTAGTTAACAAACAGTTACACAGAAACACACCATATTGCTTTTGTTAACTCTGAGTTGTGTGGAATTTTGTAGGGGAAGAATGTACTGGCAGTTGATGCATATGTTGTGGTTACGTGGCTACCACCACTTAATCAAGATCCTTTTTTATCATTTCCAGTAAGTTAACAAAAACATTCTGCATCAATTAACAATAAAGCATGAGCAAATAACTTGTCAAGATCATTAATTTCATGTTTTAAATGACTTCCAGAATAATATTGCGCTCAAGGATTATCTGCTTTTTCCTGCTTGGAAGCCTGGTCATTGGATGCTATGTGTATGTATTAGCTTCTTCATGTATTGTGTAATTAAGTTTGTGGAGATTAATGTTTATTCCCCTCTGAAGTGATTATTTCTACATTCAAAAATATTCAAAATGTGTTTCACAGGTCATGAAGCCTAAAGACAGGCAAATGTTCTTTCTTGATTCAACCAATCCTTATGGATTGGGAGATGGTCGATACTTGACGCTTTTCAGGTTGCTTAAGTTTAATGGTTTGGAACCTGTTCAAGGTTCGCTGTTCAAGGTTCAGAGTTTGCATGGAGTTCAAATTTTCGTTCTTTTTTTGTTTTGCATGATGTTAATAGTAGTTCTTAAAGTTTTTGTGTGTGTCTATTAACATTCATATTGTGTATATATACATGTATGTGTGGATTTTGAATGGTATTTATGCATACACAGTATATATAATATGTGAATTCGCAACATACTTGCACAAACTTCATATTTTGTTTAAAAAATTCCTTGACTTTAGCACAGTACTATGCACATATACAGTATATAGTGTACATACTTGTGTGCGTGCGTGCGCAAATTCACCCTGCAATAGATTGATGCTCTGTTCAGTTTGTTCCTGCCTTTTAGCCCATACTTTATAGGATTGTCTCTAGATCACCCAGAACCCTTTTCTGGATAAAGTGGGTTTAGAAGATGGAAACACACACACACAAAATACATTATCTGTCTATCTCTCTGTCTATCATATATATAATCTCAATCAAAATTAGAGAACAGCTTACAATTTCCTAAATTTCAGAGGCACTGCTTGTACCTAATAGAAGCTATCCTAACTGAAATAGAAGGGCAGATTTTAGGTATATTTCATCATTTAAACATATTCAAAGCATAATATAAAAAAAACTTGGAATGAGAAATTTGAAGAACTATGATCACAATTAGAGAATACTTTCAGATACATCATAGATACTGTTGTTACTCTGACACCTGGTGCTAATTTCCCTAATTATCTGACAAGCCCTATATATTTGGCAGCACTGCTAATTACTTTGCAAGATGGCGAGCCAATCAAAGGTGACTGAAACCCTGTGACAGCAGGTTGTCCAAATGAAGGCAAAATGTCTAACCATTCCAGCCATTGCAAGAGAAGCTGTTGTTCCAAGTCTGTGATTTCTAGAATATTTCAGCTTTACAATGACACCAATTATTGAAAATTGTAACCCTCCAAAAATTTTAGTTGTAATCTTATTTTCTACTACAATGGATACTGTTGTCTATTTTGTCGGGAACGCACTGATCAAAATCAAAGATTTTTGTTGAAGTGCCTTGATTATTTTGTAAGTAATACAACAGTGATAATATCCACAGTTACTAATCCTTCAAATTTTGAATAATGAAGATTAACAATTTTTAAAAAGAAAAAAGTGTTCATAAATGTTCTCTAATTTTGATCCCCAATTTGTGTGTACATGTAATATTTAAAACAATGAGGTTGATATTAATTACGTTTTAAGTTTCTAAGCATTGCAATTTTTTTTAAATTAATTCAAGTGTATATTCTAAATATTTAAGTTATTCACATGCAAAATGCAGTCACACTAATACTGATAAACAACACATGCCTACTTTAAGAAGTTGTGCTTGTACTCTGGTTACATCAAGATTTTCTTACTCTACCTAATTATCGGCACATATTGGATATTTACATTTGTATGTGTAAGACATTTGTTTATTTTTGTTACAGTAACATGACAAAACAAATATCTTCAGGCACATGGACACTAATTAAAAACAAGGTTAGTTTATAGGGATGTCATTGAGGGGACTACAAGTAATGGACATTCTTTTGTAACTTGCAGTAGGTGATATGATTCCATTTCATTTTCAGAATCTTCCACAGCAGTTGGTTGGGTCAGTGGATTGTGGAGTATTCATGTTGATGGTGAGAAAATCAAAGAAACTTATTTTTTAGGTTGGGAATACTTTAGAACCACTATAAATAAATTACAATAAGGAGAGTGTGCACAGTACTGCATGCAAATAGATTAAATATTAATTTGAAATAATTCTTTTGTGTGCTCCACAGTATGCTCTGCACCTTGTCTTGGATGCGCCATTTGACTTCACAGCTGTAAGCTTTCACTTATGTCTCTGATTATTTGTTAATATCGGTTACTGGTTTTAATGTTCTTTGTTTTTTCCCTCTGCATGGCAGTGTGATTTACCCTTGATCAGGAGGTGGTGGTGTTTTATTCTGTTGGAGAATTTTGCTGTTGGAATCTCTCTCTCTCTCTCGTGAATATTTCTTACAGGACAAAGGCGTTCACTAAAGGGGCACTGGAGAGCAGAGCAGTGAGGAGGTATATATGTAATATCTAATATTATTTAAATAGGCATGTAGAAATACATGTTTTGTTTAATTCTCTTTGTGGTCTTTTATCTAAAGGAACCACTAATAAAAAAGGACCTCCACACTGCAGTAAAATGGTTGCGCCAACATAGGCAGTTGTTCAGAGGTGCCGTGTCTGAACCTCAATTCCTGGAGATGGAGGAGGAGGACCAAAGCCGAGCTCTCCAGGACATCATTGATGCAGTCGAAACAGAAGATTTAATTTTGGCAAAAGAACCCTTTGTATTTATTTTTCAGTTTAGGGAAGATATGGAACTTTTCACACAGGAATGTCGGGATAAAATGAAACTTAAAGTAAACTGCATATTTAATGAATCATTATAATTATTGTCTGTTGCTACATTGATTGGTACTTGTATTTTATTGTGCATTAATACTCTGTTGATTTCAGTTTATAATACTTTGATTTTTCTGTTTTCCTTTGATAGTGGGTAGTTTTTGAAAATAAACAATTTAACTGCAAGTCTTTTTTTGGGTCTGCTGCTCATTTTTAAATATCGATATTATTATTTCTTCTTACTTATGTCAGTATTTTTAAAGCCCACTTAGTGCTATCTAAAGGCTCTTTTAAAATAATTTTTAAAAATATTTCATCACAGAACAAACACAAAAATTAGTAACAATGTCTCCTTTTGGAAATAATGTAGTGTTTTTTATTTGAGGGTTTCCTTGGAGGACAGAACATAATTTTGGTACAGCAGTGAAAGATTTGAGGTCTTGGACATTATGAAGATGCTGCTGTGCAATAATGTAATATTGTGGTTTTATAAGTCACTACACACACTACTGAAGTACACTCAATGATAGTTTAGATAGCCTCACACTTCAGTCCTTCACAAATACAGTAGTTTGCAAACATCGTATTTTAATTTCTCTTTGAGAAGCATGAAAGATAATTGTGTTGAATCTCAATTTATGATTACATTTTTTCTACGTATGTACTATTGAGGGACTTTTTTTTTTTTTTTTTTTTTTTTTAAATCAGGTGGCCACTTTATTTTAACAAGCAATGTAAATAACCTGTTTAATCTTCACCCTCAGATCACATTCTGTGTGTTTATCAAGCAGAACTTATTTTCATTTTCTACACAATACTGTAATAACTGTACAATTCACACAGTGAGACACACAAACACACTCACTATGCACACACACTACAGGTACCGTCATTGGTTCCTCTGTGGATTGGACTGTTGAATCTTCACAATGGCTGTACATGCTGGGGTCTTTGGCACATGTCATCCCAGTAGCATGTGAGGTGTCACCAATCGTTTACTCTGCTCCTTAAGATGGCTCTGTCTCCTTCTCCCTGTTCCAGTCTCGGTTCAAGGTTGTCCAAAAGTATTTTTTATGAGATGTTCAATATGTTGAAAAAATTGCCTGTGGCCAGCATCCAGCATAATGTTTTGTCTAAATTCTCCACTCCTCTTTTTGTAGCACTATACTCCATTATCATTTCTGGCCATGGCATCTCCTATCCCTGTGCAGGTCACATTGTGCACCAAGGATGTGTCATTTGTTTAGACAAACGTGAAGGTCTTCACTGGCCTATTCTGTGTGGCCAGCAGTTGAGATGGGAGCTCTTCCTTTTTTGTTCATATTGTACTAAGCATTGTTACCTTCATCTTGAGGAGCTGCTGTCCCAGTTTGTGTAAAAGTTTTTGCATATGGCATTGTGGCCATGCAGCTTAAGTCATGTCCAAGATAACCCTCATGCCTTAATTTCTCACAGGATTTCCTCCATCTGACTTCCCTTTGTTAATGAAATGACATCCTCTGCTCTTCTGTATCTCTGTGCTTCACCTTGAGCAAGTTATTCATAACTTTGGACTGGGTTATCATTTTTATGCAGATGATGTTTAGATCTGTTTCAATGTTAAAAGTGACATTTCATCACAGCTTTCTCAGCTCACAACTTGCCTCAGTGAAATTAAAGTAAAATTAAAAACTCAACAGAGCAAAACTCTTTAAAATGAAATTGCAACATAACTGAACTCCTGCAAAGTGGCACTAAAGTGCAACTTAAGAGAACAAGCAACGCTTCAGCCATTCTAGGTGATGATCTCCTCAGACATTCTTTTACTGCAAAGAATCTCGGTGTCACTTTAATTCCTCCTTTTCTTATTTCACCCATGTAAGCCATATTAAGAAACTTCCACCTGTGTCACCTTTCTTATGTTTGCTCATTCCTGTCCTTTTGTAATGGTGAGAATCTTGTCCCTGCTGTTATCACATCCAGCAATGATTATTGTAAGTCACTGCTGGCAGGTGCCACTTCTAATCGTATATCACAGCTCCAGCTGATTCAAAACTCAACTGCAAGAGTCCTGACACGTACCACCGACAGCGAGCACATCCCAGCCATACTGGGAAAAGCGCTATATAAATGTAATGAATTATTATTATTATTATTATCCTGCTGCACTTTTACTGCTCCCTGTGTCTTACAGGATTGAATATCAAATTCTGTTCTTGACCTGCCCACTAAGGTCCTCTCATTCTGTGCCCCCTACTAACCTGCACTCTGTGGGTGACAGCAGGGCCTTCAGCTGTATATAGCGCCCTGACTGTGGAATGACCTCCCAAAATTAATGACATCAGCTGACTCCATTCATTTGTTTTAATTCATTTGTTTAGGAGGACATTAAACAGACTTGACATTCTGCCCCTTCTTTCAGTTTACCCCCTCTATCTGTCCAGGTACTCAGGGTTTGCATTATCACAAATTATGTTATTTGTTCAATCATTTGTTGTGGTATTATATGTTGTATTTGTCTGGATTATTGTCTTTTATTCTATTTGAATGTTTTGTATATCCTGTATTTATCTTTATTTAGTGGAGATATTTGTAGCCAATGTTATATAGGTCTTGTTCTTTCTGAATGTTGGGCATAGGAAGGGTGCTATATAAATAAATTAGGGTTATTATTGTATTTTTTGGTGGCTTATAATAATAAGTGACAAAAACTAGAGCAGTTCTATGTAAGGCAATTAAAATATAGCATAATTCAGTGTATAACATGTATTGCCGTTTTCTTCACATACATGTTTAAAAATATTAGATTGGCTTAAATGTTTATTCTAAATTGGTTTAGAACAATATTGCACGCATGTATAGTACATTTTAAAAAATGTAATCACTTTTTTTATTAACGTTTTACTAAAATCTAACGTGGTGCAAACATTGTAATTATATTGTATATTTCGTTTTATGAATGTAAACGAAAAACTATTTTCAAATAACACAAATCTTAACGATTTTAATTTTGTCGACATGTTAAATGGTTTCCACAGACCCGAACACAACGTAAATGTTAATAGTGTATTTCACAGAAACGATCCGTATTGTTTAGTTTGATGTATGACACGACGTGATGGCAGAAATCCTCTGAACTTCACAAGGATGTGTATTATTTAGTTTGTTGTACTGTTTTTCCTTCTCAGTTTTATCTTTTAATTTCTGAACGGGTCCTTGACCCGACGTTATTTTCCGGGCTTTGCCGAGACCTGCCGAAACCTTCCGAAAGTAATGTTACGAAGTCAGTCCTGAAACGTCACTTCCGGGTCTACAACTGCGGGTCTGAAACTGCGGTGACGTATGGTGCTGTGGCTCTGCAGGTGGATAGTATTGCATTTTGAAAGCAACGTCAGAAGAAGAGAAACAGCAACGACAGAAGAGTGACGTCAGAAAATAAAACAAAGACACGTGTGACCAGTTTTCATCAAATTGTCAGTTAACAGCATTTTCATGAACATAAATCAAAACGCCACCCTGGGACTTTCATCCTTGACATCACTGATTCCTTTTAGTAAGCTTTTTTTATTAAAGACTATTTTATCCAGACTTTACTATCGATCTTATTTTCTATTGCTTATTATTGTTCTTCAATAAATAGTAACTTGTTTTCATCTTTCTATGCTTTATCTTAATGTCTAGAGTGATTGAAATAATAAGGTAGATTTCTTTGAGCACCTGGTGTAGCCAGCGATTTGCCATTACCTCTGTGCTGCGAGGTTTATTAAGGCTGAGAGTGAGAGCTCCACTCAATAGTAGGGAACAGTACGTGAAGAAGGTATTCTTAGCTGATAAATGGCCTATAGTCAAGGATGCTGAATCTTTGTAGGTTTTAATATTTTATTGGAGACCAAAAGTAATATTTAGGTCTGAGATCTATTTAAAACATTGTAAGTTGTTCGTGCCGATAATAAATAAGTCTCTTGATGTGCTGAGAGAGTGACAAGTTGTGTTATTCATATAGCACTTGTGTGGTTTAAAGTGCTAAAAGTTAGCCAACTGTGTGTGTGTTTGTCATTCGTAGGGCACTGTTGTGGTTAGAGTCTGAGTGTGTGTGTATCTACGTATGTGTGTTATTACTTAGGGTGCAGGAGTAGACCAATCCAATAACGAACTTGACAAGTGTAAGGGGTAAATTGACGATAACACAGCCCCCTTGGTGTCAACAGTTTTTAAATGAATAACAACTCATATAGGGTTTGCTACTATCCAGAGTTTCAGAAAACCACGGTAGGTCTTGGAGTGTATCGCCTGTAGATATGATGCTTCTACTGTGCACAAAATTCCTATGTTAGGGTGCAAATGAGAGCAAAATCACCAATCCAAATTTGAGAAAAATTCACTAAAGAGTTTCATGGTGTTTCATAGCTCAAATAACATCTCCCTTACTACCAGGTCCATTTGTCACATAGTACAGAGTAGACACTAAAGGGTGCATCATCCACCCTACAGTCCTGACCTAGCCCCCTCAGATTATTTCCTGTTCCGGGTTTTGATGAAATCTCTCTGCGGATGGCAGTTTTCAAGTGATAAAGATGTCAAGGCTGCTGAGATGTCCTGGTCTGAAGGTCAAACAGAAGATTTTTTTTCAAAGGGGTTAAAGTCATTGCAAGACTGTATAGAAAAATAAACATTTTTTGAAAACTTCTTTCCTACTGAGGTGGATAAATTATTGAATGCCCCTTGACTGTGGTCTTATATACATATTTGTACAAAGTATGTGTGTTTCATTTTTCATTTTTGTTAATTTTGACTTATTTTTCATGCCTTGTTATTTCTGTTGGCATTGTTTGTGATTCTATAATTAGGTTCTGCTGCTCCTTTTCTTTGTGGGTGGAGCCCACCCTGACATCACTGCCCTGGACCCCTCACTCTGGCTATGCACAGTATGTGAGTTGTGAAGGTTTGAGAGCAGGAGATCATCTGCTTTCTGTGGTGTTTCATAACTGGACTTTATGGATTTACTGGTTGTTATTTTCTTCATTTTTTTTTTGGTTATTGGATTAGGAATTGTTTGCTTAAGATTGCCTTTTTTTATTAACTCCTTTTGCTCAGTTGAGCTTTTCTTTGAATTTTGTTCTTTGTAAATATAACCTTGATTTACAAAGATTCCTGTTTACACAGTTTTTTTGCACAAACCAGGGGTTTATGGTTATCCTCTTTGTGTGGCTTTTTGATATATTTTTGATACATTTTGTGTTCTCTTGTTTTATTGTTTGTCTTTTGGATCTGCTCTTGTTGAAGCTAGCAGATAGAATTTGGTGCCTGGCTAAGTCAAGGTGAGGCTCCGATGGACAGACCAGTGAAGATACTGGCCTGCTTTAGTAGTGTCATTTGGAGACATCATAACCATTTGCCATTGTGAAAACTCCATATTGAAATGTGAAAAGGGTAATAAATTGCACCATTTGGGCATACCTATTCCATGGCATCTCAGGAAAAGCTACACAGCAAAGTTAAAAAAGTAAAGAAAACATAATTTGTACAGGTGAACTACCATCTCACAGTTGTACAAAGCTGCGCTGTGTGCTCCGCTCACTCATTCTAATCCTGTGATCTGAGAGTGTATTGAGTTTATCATTAATTAAACTGACATCTGCATCAGGGAGCAGCAGCCAAGTCTTTAACTTATTTCTACTATCCACTTTGGCTGGAATTATTGTAGATATCCTAGAAACAAGTAAGCAAATCCAGCTGCTCAGCATTTCATTTTGTTATTGGAAGGAACTCACATGTACTGTACATGAGGTTGTTTTTTTTTTTTTTTTAGTTTATTATTGTTTTGCTTTGTTTTTCATATTTCTATTACCATGAGACAACAATGGAACTCTTTGCCAGGAATGCACATGTGCTTAATAAAAAGGGATAAAAAAATGAAATTTAGATATTACCAGTGAGCCCTGTACAGCCGAAAGCCCAAGTTAAAAGATCATACGATTTTGATGAAAATATGGCATTCAGCCTAACAAAGCTTTTAAATCCACCTAAATTTAATAAAACAACATAAACCAGTGATATGAAGATCACCAAAGTACTGCTATCAACCACACAACTCAATCCATTTATCTAGAGTTTGAAAATCTACCATTTGTTAAAAGTTTACCCTTGCTTGGCTGTGTCTGTGCCTCAGAGAGCACCCACTATACAACTTGCCTTAAGAGTTTTAAAAATGTCTGTCATGGCTTCTCTTAAAATCTGTTTTCTTATACTGAAGCAATCCAAGTCAAGTCAAAATTCAAATATAGAACTGGAACACATACAAAATCTTATCATGCATGCACAGTGAAGGACCTCCTTATGGGCTCTGCTAAGGTATGCAAGAGCATCCCATCTAATTCCAGCGGGTTATCGCTAACAGTCTTCTTCTCTCCCCGTAGCACAGAGAAACGGCCCAGTCAGGGCACCTAACTCCACCCCTTCTGGTTCCCTGACCATAACAACCCCGGATTCCTGGAAAGAGGCACCATTTTGGCAAGAGCAACCCACAGGTAGAAGTCCCCTGAGCAAACTGGACACTAATTCACTGCTGGAAGTTGAGCCTTACTTTTGTTATTCAATGCCCTAAGACAAAGGCAATAAAGTCTAAAGGAGAATTTTTTGTTTTAACTTCCTGTTAATGAAACAGGACGAACCAGTTGATGCCCCAACTTTTTTTTGTCACGCCTGTCAATCCTGTATATTATATTATATTATATTATATTAATTATATATATATATATATATATATATATATATATATATATATATATATATATATATATATATATATATATATATATATATATATATATATATATATATATTATATATATATATATATATTATACTAGCCATCCTCAGCGGCTTCACCCGCGTATTAGTGAAACAGGACAGTGAGGAAGGCCCCGCCCAGCTCTCTACTGCTAACGTCATGCTTCCCCTCCCCTTGACCCGCTGCCTCTGTCTCGGATTAGCCCAAATATATCACTCCTGCAAGTGAACTAGGATTCTCAGTGCAATGAGAGAAGTCGCAAAATCAACCGAAATGTTCAAGCAAATTATAGAAGTAAAAAAAAAAAAAAAAAAAAAAAGAAAAGATCTAAATCCATTAAGTAGTTCTCTCATTCACTAACTAAGCAGAGTTAAGGTTATGCCCCGAGGCAGACACATGAGTGAGGAGGGCCCCACCTCCCTCCCCACAGCCCGATAAGTCTCTCTCATATTCACACTAATAAAATCAGTACTGCAAGCGAACTGTGATACTTAGGGCAATGAGAAAGTCACAAAATCAACCGGACTGTTCAAGCAAATTGTAGAAAAAAACCCGATCTAAATCCATTGAGTAGTTCTCTCACGAAAAGCTGACAGACATACAAACTCTAAAAAAACTAAGAAATTTTGTGCTTGGACCATGAAATTTTTAAAACCATTTCTTAAGAAGCACCTATGGGCCAAGGGTAACCTATATCCCAAATTTCAAGTCCCAGGTCCTCATGGTTCCGGAGATTTCATGATTAGAGTGAGTCAGTGGTATTTGGCTTTCTTATATACATACATACATACAGTACATACATACAGATTATATACTCCAATTATACTTGTCCACACATTGTATACAGTGATCCCTCGCTATATCGCGCTTCGCCTTTCGCGGCTTCACTCCATCGCGGATTTTATATGTAAGCATATTTAAATATATATCGCGGATTTTTCACTGCTTCGCGGGTTTCTGCAGACAATGGGTCTTTTAATTTCTGGTACATGCTTCCTCAGTTGGTTTGCCCAGTTGATTTCATACAAGGGACGCTATTGGCAGATGGCTGAGAAGCTACCCAACTTACTTTCTCTCTCTCTCTCTCTCTCTTGCGCGGACTTTCTCTGATCCTGACGTAGGGGGTGTGAGCAGGGGGGCTGTTCGCACACCTAGACGATACGGACGCTCGTCTAAAAATGCTGAAAGATTATCTTCACGTTGCTACCTTCTGTGTGCAGCTGATTCGTGAAGCGACATGCTGCACGGTGCTTCGCATACTTAAAAGCTCGAAGGGCACGTATTGATTTTTGATTGTTTGTTTTTCTCTGTCTCTCTCTCCCTTTCTCTGCTCCTGACGGAGGGGGTGTGAGCTGCCGCCTCTGAGTCCATGTCCACACTACTATCTTTTCATTTAAAAAAAAAATGATGTTATTAAAAAAATGATCTCTGGCAATATTATGTTTTCATGTCATTTATGAAAGTATCTTTGTCCACAATAAAAACTACCAAAACTGCATATCACGTAGATGTTCACCTACACTGGGCATTCACACATTGGCAGAAAAATCCTTGAATGAACGGTGACACCACTGGCCATGGGATTTATTACAAAAGTGCACCAATTGGTAAAACATGTCTTTTGCATGTATGCAGCATTCAAATTATATAAAAACACAATTTAGATGCAAACAGATAAGCAAAACAAGCATCACGAAAGGGAACTCTTCTGTACCCACTACGTGAGAATATGATTTTCTTCAGAGAAGGATGAGCATTCAGGGAATGATAAATTCTAATGAACAGTATCCAATCATGGAAGGGCCATGTCATAAGCACAAACCAATCAGCATGCAGTTAGTTTGTTTTCAGAAACCTGTGTTTTTGCCAGTCAGCATTACGATGCTGAGGCTGTGTTTTCAGAAGTATACGGTTCTGAACAGCATTTTCAAAAGTGTCAGTTTTCATGGGATGAAAAATACTAGGGTAGTGTGGATGAAAGGTGAAAATGGAAACTAATGTTTGTGATTTTAACTGAAAAAGTTGTAGTGTGTGTGGGGACAGAGAAGTCTCTCCTTTTCTTCCTTTCCTAGACATCACAATATTAATTAAAAAGTTACCTGGTAATATGAATTTAAAAGTGGTGCAGTGGTAGCCCACCTGTCCTACAGTTCCAGAGGCAGAGAATGAAATGAGCCCTATGCGCTGGCTGTGAGAAGTATGTCTGTCTGTGTGTATTTTGCTTTCTTGTTTTTTGATCATTCTGGTTTTCCTCCTGCATCTCACAGATATGTTAAGTTAGTTAGTAACTCTAAATGGGCCTAATACTGTATGGGGGTGCATAAGTATACAATTCATTTAACTGGCAGTTCATCTCATTTTACACCAAGTGTTTCCAGCATGAGCCCTGCAACCATGGGACCCTGAGCTTTATAAGCAGGCTAGACATGCACTGTCCAGGTAGCCCACAGCTGGCATACTCCCTCTTGAACCTTGGATATCGATAGTTGTAAACCAATGAGGACACAAGAGCAAGAGATGGTACATCAAAAGTGCTCAGTGCTTTTATTATTTAAACAATATTCAACAAATCAAAAATGCAGTATAGGTTTTTTCTCAGATAAATAAATAAATAATCCTTGATAAAAACTGTCCATGTGGGGTAAAAGCAATAAAGTAATCCAATAAACAGGTTAAAATCCGAGTCAGGACCTACCTACAAGCAGGACTGTCGAGTCACAGTCAGAAGCAATTGAGTCACTGGAGTCAGAGTCAGTAAAAATGTACTAAATGTAGATTGTAAAATGTGTTCAAATTTTCAATTTCATAAATACCGATTTAAACTATTTTTTCTTGTAGATAAAAATAATATAGCTTTTTTAATGTTATAAGACTAGGCTTACAAAATTATTCATTGTTTGTAAGCCACAACAATGCTACAGCCTTTAAACCTGAGCTCTAAAAGGTTAGAGTGCTAAACAGTAGCCTGATAAGTCGCACTGGCAGTGATGAAGTTCCTTGTATTTGTATGTTGTACGTTTTCAATTAACATGGTAAATACATGAGTAATTACAGAGAGGAGTCAGAGTGCAGAAATTGAGGAGTTGGAGTTGAAGGTTTTGTGCACAGACTCCACAGCCCTGTCCAGGAAGCCTTTCACATGCTGCAGTGATTCCTTCTCAAACCAACATGTCCTGTTCACACCCTTAAGGTCTCATCAGCAACAGGAGACGTCCACAGGCAATAACAGTCATCCTTTATACTGTCTTATGTCTCCCCTGCCATCTCTTGACATTGAGGAACCCATAAGCCCTGCTCCTTTAACCTGCTGCCATCTCTACAACTCCATCAACGGGAGTCCACACGGAGTGGTTGGTCATTCCTGCACCTTGGGAACTCACCAGGAGTGAACATGCCCCATGAATGATGTCCATTTGCTCAACCTGGAACTATGCCCCACCAATTGCCTCCATGCGGTTACCGCAGCTCTGCCATGAAACTCATCTTCTCTTCTCTTTGTGAGGAAATTAGCTGAACCAAGTCTGCACATTAACGTGGTCTCCACCAATTCCCCCATCAATAACTGCAGGCCAGCCTGAGCACACAGTTTTCCTAAAACCTTACACATGGCCACAGACCCCTAATTGGCAACAGTTAGGTAGGGGCAACATCAAGTTATAGTAAGGTTGCACAGTGCTTCATAGATTAAGCATCCCGAGTTTGAACCAAGCAACCAGTCATCTGTGTGGCGTTTCTACTTTTGTCTAAATGGTTTCTCTGAAGCACTCCCGTTTCCACCCACATCTCCAGACTGGCTGGCTCAAGGTTCGCGGACTGCGAGGATATAATCATTAGTGGGTCCTGTGACGGACTGTGCTACTTGGGGTCCTGCTGTGCACTCTGCTGTCAGGATAAGCTCTACCGCCTCCAGCCCTGAAATGAATTAAGTGTGTTTGGGAACGTTATGCTATAAATAAACAGCAACATAAATTACATTAAGCTATAAGGCTGATAATCAAAATAATAAATACATACAAATAAACACTTTTAAATAAATGGATGTGCTATCATTGGGCTGAATTCTATCAGAGTATTGAAGCCATTCATTTCATTTCCATGTCTTGAAATTGTGTGGTTAAACAATGCCTTGCATATTGAATTTGACAAAACACATTGCCTTTCCCTAAAAGTGCACTTAACTCTGTTATGAGCTTCAGATATTGTAAGCAGATTAAAAGAAAATAAACTTGTAGTTTATAGAGACTGAAAAGACATTATTAAATGTGAAAACTCATTTAATTAAAATCATTTGTCATTTTCAGGCTTAATGATCATCTAATCAAGCATATAGTTGTAATGGCAAATAATGGACTGTTGGGCCATCAGCTTTTCATTAAAAGAACTTGATATACTGCTGCGTGTCTCTAATGCACTGCAAAGTCGGAGTGTCTTAATGAACAGTGACGTGTCTGCCTACTATTATTTTATACATTAAAGATTAATGTTAGGCTAAGAATTTCAGCACTTTTGAATATTTTTACAACATTATTCAAACATCAAGTACAGAATGTCTACCACTGTGCCAAAAATAAACAGCTTTCTACAACATCTGGAAACATACTGCATGGGTAATCCACCAAGGAAAAGACAGCTTCAGGAGAAAAGCCCACCTCATGTGCATTATGGATTTAGTGTGTAAACCTCTGCATTTTCAAGAAGATCCTCTTGTTCCATGAATATCTTTTAGTGATATATAGTTTTGATGTAAAGTCCCTACTGTTATTATTTATCATGATTATTGTTAATTTATTTATTTATCAGATGCAAGTGTAATGCTGTTGTGATGTAAGATTTTGCATATAAGTTGATAAATATTTTGTATGTTTTTATTTGTAACTTAGGCAAAACTAAGTCAGGAAAGTGAATTTTTCGACAGTTGGGGGGGAAGTGCTTGAAACAAATGTTTCTCTGCTAAAGTCTCTCTCACCCCTGCAAGAAAGCCTGGCTGCCTAACTGCAAAACTTTACCTTAACATATGGTTTTGGGGGATGGCAGATGTTCAGATGTTCTTTGCCCCACTGGTCTGAAGTATGGCTGTTTGGAACTGGCTTGTATCAGAAGCCTTTAAGTACCATGACATCCTATTGGCTGTAGGGATTGGACAGAGAATCTATAAATTTGCTCACTCTGTCTCTTACCAAACTGGATGAATGACCATCTCACACCATGAACCGAAAAAGACAACACAATGAAGAGCACAGCTCAGCAGCCATATTGAGACAGGCATGCGGCCTGTTCTGAAGAAAGCGGACCACAAATGAGGACTTAACTAGAGACATTTTTAAGTAACTAACAAGTCTGTGTGCCGCCTGAAACTACACATCACCATTTAATCAGGTTGTATGGTTGCCAATATTCAAACATATTTTGCATATGATTATTTATGAATATTACCAATAATACATTGTTTAAATTGTAACTTAACTCCTGCTTGTCTTTTACTACACCTAATTGCCTGAGGTTACGAATATAGAAGGGAAGGTGGGGAGATGTTATATACTATAATACCTTATAAACAGTGGTAATTCTGAGATTAGAGGCATTCTGACAAAGGCTACATAATACAAAAGGGGAAAGTAGAGCAATATTTTACTCTACCAAGACAAAACAAATGCATACAAGAATAATTAGAAAGGGCAAGCATCAAAAGCAAGAGAGGATAAAAAAAAAAACAAACTTGGGAGTGGTCTCCCCTCGACTTTCTCGTATACTCAGATATGTGGAAGGATATTTAAGGAGTAAACCACATGACAATTATATTTTTATATTATGTACATTAAAGAACCATCAACAACAAATCAAATTAATATGCTGAACAATTATTATAAAAGTAAAGTTGAATAAATCAGACTGTGCAGCTGTATATATGGATATGTACCACTTCCGGTTAGCAAAAATAGCCCAAAAGTTGAAATCTACATTTTTTTTTTACCTAATACTTGCATGCAAAATTTGGTTACCCTAAGTAAAAGCATACTCAAGTTATAGTGTTTACATACACACACACACAGACATAATATTCCTAAAATGGTATTTTTGGACTCTTGGAGGTCTAAAACATCGGGATTCATCAAAATCTCCACATTGAATTTTTGGATAATTCCAATACTTTCCCTATACTTTGTATACGCGAAAGTAGAAAAGTAAGCAAAACAGCACACTAAGATAAAAATCAGTATCTTACACTATTTGTCAATACAACGGCTACTCTATAGAGGAGTAAGCAGTTGCAAAATAATGAAAAGGTGCATCTTCAGGACACCTAAACATAAGACAAGTGCAGTTCAAACAGTCAAAGAGATCATTTCACAGCTTTGAAGCAAGAATGGAGAACCATCATCCAATCTTAGCATGTCTGGCAAGAGGAGGGATGGTTAACAGACATACAGAGGCACAGTCCTCAAAAGGGACCTATGGAGAGACTAAAGAATGGTGACACTGAGGAGCAGAACCAGTCAGAGAAATCCAAGTCAACAGCAGCGTTTTGAACTGGAAGCCAATGAAGTGAAGTGAAATGAGGAACAGGGAACTGTTGAGCAGCTACAGTCTGAAGGAACTGGAGATGTCAGATAGCAATTGAAGGAAGCCCTATCAAGTCAAGGCAAATGAGAATCAGTGCCTGAACAAGGAGTTCTTTGGCATAATTACTGAGGAAGGGTTAAATCCTCTGAATATTATGAAGAAAGAAAGAACATCATTAGTTCATTGAAGAAATATATTTGATGAATGAGGTGTGAGAAGTCCAGAGACACACCAACATTCCGGACAGTGACTGAGGGTGAAAGGGCAACATCTTCAAAAGCAATGCTTACAGACAGATCTGAGGAAGGAGAATCAGAAGGCAAGTACAGGATATCTGACTTTGAAGGGTTAAAATAACATTTCCTAGGGAGCAGATTTAGAGAGAAAAGAGAAGTGGAGTCAGTAACTGATCCTTGAGGTACATTTGTGGAGAGTTTCTGTGAGGAGACAAGGAATTAGACCAACAGACACCAAAGGATCAGTCAGAAAGGTAGGACCTGATCCAATGCAAAGGAGAACCAGGGCTTATTGAAGGATAAGGTAATTGGCTACATTGAGTAGCTTAGATAAGATTGATTAGTCTTGTCTTGTGTTGTTCTGTTTGGTTTAGAAATAATGACTTGTGATGGTCAGTTTTGCAACATTGTCCTGTAATAACACTTGTCCCTAAACTGTCCTTAGGCTGATGTTATTCAATTCATTTTCCCTCCTTTGTAAGTCACTTTGGATAAAAATAACTGCTAAGAAAATAAAGCAAAATGTATATACAGCAACAAATAGATTGTTAAATTATGTGCTTATATTTATTAGTGAAGGGTTAATTCTTTATTAAAAATAAGGAAAGCTTTAAACAAGGATTTATTAAAACTCACAAATGTTAGTGTCCCTTTAAGTGATGCCTTTTACTGCTCGACTCCAGCATATCCTGTGCCCAACCCTTGCCAGTCACACTATATTTAATAGTTACTGAATGGAAAACAGATCAGGACATCACAGAATGGACAAGCACTTGAGGGCGATAAAGTACAAAATATGATAATGCTAATATTACCCACAAAATAACTATTATATTCTTTAGAGGGACAACACAAACGTATCGTGATCTTTTATAGTCTTTTATTCATCTGCCCTTTATCAACCATAGTTACATCAAAGTAAAAGGACTTCTGTGCCAGAAAATTTAAAGAAAAAAATAAATGAGTGGATGGATGGTTGTCTACTATAATATATTTAATTCCTCATTGGTGGGCTAATGTAATCCCACCATTGTGATGTCAGTTGCACTGCATGTCAGTAGGATTTACTATATTCATGTCACCAGAACTACTGTGCTCCACTCAACACTAACTACTGTTAATTTACCAGCAGTTCAGTGGTTCACAAATTAGGTAGAAAACCCCTTATCTCATGCTCCTATACATGATGATCGCCTTCTTCAACCTTTTCAGACCTACCGTGTGTTTAACAAGGGATTAAGACACTTAGAGATCTTTATACAGACAACACATTTGCATCTTCTGAACAACTAGCCATCCCCTATGGCTCTGCCCGCGTAGTAGTGAAACAGGGCAGTGAGGAGGGCCTCTATCTCGGATTAGTGTACGAATATATGGTTCCTGCAAGCAAACTGATTGTTAGCATGATAAGAGAAGTTGCAAAGTCAACCGGAATGTTCAAGCAAATTACAGAAAAAACACCCAATCTAAATCTGGTTAAATAGTTCTCTTGTGAAAAGTGGACGATAAAGTTATCTATCTAACTTCCCAGCTATACACTTGAGGAGTATACAAAATATTTCAAAGAATCTATCCTTCTAAGATCTAAGAGAACCAAAGGAAAAGGACCTTTCAAATAGGCATTTCGCAAAAATCAGTGGAGCTCACACATACATAGAATATGTATCCATTTTATTTATCTCATTTAAAATGTACCATCCAGGGCTAAACCCATCTTGCAACCTCTGCAGTCTAGAACTCCAGCTTCACTAGACCTCTTCCTTTTGAAATACACCAAATTCACATTATTTTGGAGAAAAAACATGATATACTTCTTAGATATTCTAGGAGTTACAGTCACTCCTAGTTCGTCAACAATGCCAGACAGCATTGAAGTATAATGGAGGAAACTGATCGTAATATCCAACACCTCACTATTAACTCACCTTCTAAAACTCAGTGAGTAAGCAACATTCTATATTATCTCAAATTAGAAAAAAATCTAATTCTCTCTTAAGCACATAACATATGCCCAAAACTTTAAGGAAAGAATTTGTAAATATTATTTTAGAAGAACCATGCTGGGATTGTAACTGAGTCTCATATTTAATTAATTGTTATTGCTTAAAAAGTTAGATTTGTTGTTTGCTTGGGTGGGGGTTACATTTTTTTTTTTTTTAGTTTTAGTTTTCTTTTGTTTTCTCTGTATTCATTTTGAAGTAAATGATTGTATCAATTACGTTATTATATGTTTGATTGAGTAGCATCCCATTGGAATGTTCTGGTTTTCAAGAATAAAATTTAAAAGAGAAAGACCTGCCCTTAATAAAGATTTAGGGTAAAACCTTGCTACCCAAAAAAAACATGCAAAGACATCTTCTCAGATGCAAATTTTTAACAGAACTGACTCAAGATGGCCGATCTTCCAGCTTTGTGTGTTTCCAATAGGAAGAGGCGGGTCCAGGTTGATGGACACTGGAAGTGATGTCAGAGTTGGTATAGCTGTCAATCTTCCGGTCTGCAGAGAGAGGAAGAGAAAAGGGTTTAGGAAACAGTGCCAATTACCATCACTAGAGCCCCTATGCACAACAAATAATATTTATATAAAACCCAGAATTTTCAAAAAGTAAAAATGCGGACGTATTTTGTTAATGTGACTTTCTGTATATCCTTATGAACATTTGGAGTCACTTTTGATGAAGAAAAATCACATACAGTACAATAAAAATTCCTGAGAATTATATGGAAAATCACAAGTTGTTATAATATTTCCGTACTGCAACAAGAATGCCAAATTCAATCACAATCAGTCAACATGTTTACAAGCTGTGCAGGCCAAAGGCACATAGTTTTAGACATCACACTGAAAATGCTCAGAATATACACTACTTAGAAATGTCTAAAACAGGTACATTTTTCAAAAAGTCAAAGCAGAAGTTTTAGAGCTGTTCCAGTATATTTTAATATATGGGAGACTCTGCTATAAGACATCCCTGCTGTCATTTACAATTTACTATTTTTCTCTAAAGAAATACATCAATGACCTTGAAAAACAATGACAACATCTCACAATAGAACATAATTAACACATTTTTTCATAAACTTTTACAACAAAATTTAGTAGCACCGTAGTTGAAGTGTTGCAAAAATCTTAACTGTTCATTCATCTCTGTGCTGTGTGGCATAATACTTGTGAATATGAAGTTTAATAGGTCTTAAACTGAAATGTGTACATTCAAGAGCGATACATCTCACTTAAGCCACTTCTGACCCTTCCAAAGTGAAGTTGTTTTTGTAGGCCACATTGCACAGACGAATAAATGCTGTATAGATGCTCTATAAATCTTATTAAAACCGTAAAGAAGCCTTTGTTCAAATCTGGAATATTTGTGCAGTTTTGGTCTCCAGGCTACAAAAAGGACATAACAGTGCTAGAAAAGGTCCAGAGATGAGCAACTAGGCTGATTCCAGGGCTATAAAGGATTAATTATGAGGAAAGATTAAAAGAGCTCAGCCTTTTCAGTTTAAGTAAAAAAAGATTAACAGGTGACATGACTGAAGTGCTTAAAATTATGAAGAGAGTCAGTACAAGGGATCAAAACTGTTATTTTAAAATGAGTTCATCAAGAACACGCGGACACATTTGGAAACTCTTTAAGGGTAAATTTTACACAAACATTAGGATGTTTTTCTTTACACAGAGAACCATAGAAACTTGGAAGAAGGTACCAAGCAGTGTGACAGAGAGTAAGACTTTAGGGACTTTCAAAACTAGACTTGGTGTTATTTTAGAAGAATTAGATGGATAGGAATGGCGAGCTTTGTTGGGCTAAATGGCCTGTTTTTGCCCTGATTATTCTAATGTTCTTGCTACATCACAGTATATACGTAATAAATGCATTTTTTGCAGTACCTAAACTAAAGTGTTACCAAAATCTGTATAAGAAAATTGAATGATAATAATGGATAAGGGAAGACATGAGTATGATTATGTGACACTTTACAGTAAAGTAAATTCAAAGAAGATAAACTGAATGAATTACACACATTTGATACTCCACATGTCTGCTTCCATTGCCATTTCAAGGTGCTACTAATAGACCATTAAAATCCTGATGATGCCACTCCTTATTCCTCTAATTGAACTTGTTCCCTGATTTTATGTCCAGTTGCATTAGTAATTTCTGTTACTGCATTGTGAACTTGCTGCTTATAGATTTGTTGAGCTAGAAACTTATGATCCTGTTCTCTGTGATCATAACAATGATTCTGCAATTTAAAAATAAGTTGTTCTGTTACTCTTGTTGTCAAAAGATTAAATTCTGATTACAAAGTCAGCCTTTACCTGATTAGGAAATCTGGCATATTTATAATTTGTTTTTGAAATCTCCTTAATAAGCTGTGATGCCTCCAATGACAGTCACTATGTTATTTATATGACAGAGATATGAAATAATTTGTCCTTCTAAAACTGCCTTCAGATTTTCCCAAAGTGTTCCTGCAGAATCCTTTAAGGATGCATTGGTTTCTAAAATATTATAGATTTGTTTGGAAATTAATTCTATAAAGACGTCATCTGCTAATGACAGTGACTTAAGACGCCTGTTGTGAGTTGATATGTCTAGTGATTTAAGCTTCAAAAATCAAATTTCAATAGCATCATACTTACACAATTTGATAGTGGGCAGGAAATTGTTATCAATGAGAAGAACACATATTCTCTTGAATTTTGGATAGACTGTGATACGCAATTAATTGTATAATTATCTATACAGTTTAAAATGTTAAAGTTGCTATAGTCAATGACCTATCCAATTCCGGATTTAGAATAAAATTAAACTCTCTAACCCATATAATTTTATGGGTGCTCATATTAGGAATCAGTGCAAATATATTTTAAATAAATTCTCTGTCCACATTAGGTGCTTATATGTTTACCAGAATTACTTTAAATCTGAATAAATTCCCCACCATCATAACATAATGCCCTTCAGGATTGGATGCTACAGCTTTTGCTGCAAGAGGAATTGTTTTCATTAAAATCTCCACACCTCTGGTTTTACTTATTATAAATGGGATGAAAGATCTGGCCAATCCAGTCTCTTTTCAGTTGAAGCTGTAAGAATATTGTCTTGGCCTTTAAGCCTGTGAGATGGGAGAATACTTTTTTCACTTTAGGCTGTGATTAAGGCCTTTGACATTCCAGTTTTCAATGTTTAATGATTGATCGGAGGTATGCTGCTACTAAAAGTTAGGAGAATTTGTTTGATCTTAAGTAAAAGCAGTTAGTTATTTAAAATTTCAGCTTTAACACTAATTTCATATCTTTATTGCAGAGTGTTACATTTAGTAACATAGCCAGAGACAAATCTTGGATGGTTGGGAACCAGCCAGGTACCCTTTTTAATTTAACAGAAACAAGGAAAAGAAAAGGATCCAAACAAAATCGAGGATGTCTCACAAGAATGTAATCTATGGTTATGGACTTTCTAAAGAGTGTCTCTCCTACTGATTAAGGTTTCTTCTTTGGAGCTCTATGCTCTCTGGATGCAGATTCCCAATTGAAAAATTATTTCCGTGGCTGCTACTCCTTAAATAGCCAAAAAGTGGAAAAGACGGAACCTTGAAAGTGAAACTCGAAGTGCATTTTGAATTCATCTCAGGACTCGTCCTCAAATCTGTAAATGATAAAGAAAGGGGCATTAACAGGTGTGATTCGCTCATGCATTTGGATTGGCGGGTTTACATTGCTGAGCCCTGTAGAAGCTCCTAATGCACATCCCTAGATTGCTCCTATTATTAAAAAAAATGTTCATTTTAAATTTTGATGTCACAAGAAATATTCTTTGTCTTCTCAAGGTAAGAAAAACTGCAACATTAACTAACTAATTAATTAATTAATTAATTAATTAATTAACTGTTACATAGTGTATTTATTTTTAAAATTTGTTAATTTATTTGGTCAATGTACCGAATTACCTCACAAAGCTGCAATAAAAGGATAATTTGGTATTTTTCAAGTCAAAGCTATTTATTCACACAAGTGGAATATATGCATTTGGAAATTGTGTTCCAAAGTTCAGTATTTTCTGTACAAGTTAAAAAATATCTTGACTGCACTGGTGTTTTACATTGAACTTCATATGGCACAGCTACAGTTGGAAAACGAAAGCCTTAAAATGTACAGAATATGTCAATTTTTCAAGCAAAAAATGTTTGAGTATTGATCTGTGTCTTGAGATTTCACACATATTGCAAAACAGTGTATGCATGTTGTTTTAAGAAGGCAAAAAAAGCAAAAAGCAAATCATTCTGTGAGATTCCACCATTTTAAAAGGAGACTACGCAATCTGCTGTGCTGCTCTTCTCTTTCCATAACATTTTTCAGGACCAGGGGTGTGAATTCACTTTGTAAAGTCATCTCCAATGCTGTTATTAACACTGAATGTTGATGTCCTGATGTGAATTGCTCTCTCTGATCCGTAGACAACTAGGCAATAATAATTGAAAAGCAGGGCCGGCCTGGAAGCTTATTCAGGCCGGGAATCCCAAGTCTAATCCAGGCCAGACAATATACATCAGTTTTCTTGTACAGGCACAGACTCAAAAAAACAACAAACACCATTTTGTCTTGGAATTTTTTATGGACGAGGAGACAGTACATTCAGCTTTTACACATACATTTCACTCTTAAATATTAGTCTCAAGACACCCTCTGATAAAGTGTGGAACAACACTTCATAAATGTAAACACTTTATAAATAAATAAACCATGTAGTTCTATATTATTTATATCAAAACAAATGTGCAAAAAGCACTGAACCACAGAAAGTAGTTGTCAGTGGAATCCACAGTACATAGCTTATGTTTGAAATTTCAACTGTGAGTCTGGTATCTCCACAGCCGAGCCGCTGTCAGTGTCTGGATGGTAATGCTGAATACTCTTCCACAAAGTTTGAAGTGTCGGTCAAAAAAGACCATTTTGAATTTCTTCAGTAGACAAAAGACTCAAAAAATGTCTCAGTGCTGCAGAATTCTATCAAGCATTTTTTAAAGAATTCACTTAGTAAACAAAGAACTATGAAACATTTTGTGTAGCCTATTCAGTCACTCTCTCATCATATCGCTAAGGTTTAACTGTCAGAGTGCGAGAGACACATTTTAAAAATATTAAAATAAAGTAAAAACAAGACACGTTCATTAACAAACTTATCATGAAATAAAGAACAACAAGTTCATTTAAAAACACAAATCAATCCACTCACATACGTGTTTCATTAATTATAAAAATAAAACATTTCGTTTAGCCTAGTCAGTCACTCTGAGGGAAAAAGGGAAAAAAAAATGTAACCATATGCTACACTTCATTAAAATTTGAAACAAAAATAAAACAAAATAAATACACAGTAACAAATACCAAAACCCAAATATAATTCAAAGTACAGAATATTATAAACTTTTAAACAATCTTCATATATAACTTTAATCACAAAAGCCCCAGACATACCCACCTCTCATCACTGCGCTCCAGTTTAACTGTCAGAGCGCGACACGCACGCAAAGTCAAAATGACTTGAACAAAAACAAGAAACAATCCAACCAGAAACCAGAAAAGAAACCCTCCAACGTTAAACCAAAAGGATTTGTGCCCACTACTGAGCAATAATCGCCTGCTTGTTTTCCAGTATAATAAGATTATATAATTTCAACATTAGTTAATTTCACTGGTTGCTCTGAATGCCAGGCCAGGCCAGAACGCAGGCTACCTGCTGATGTAAATGTCTGTCCGGCTCTGCTGAAAAGGCCCGCTTACGATCGCTTACATTGTTTCACTATATGCCACTCAACCCTCAGATGTCATTCCTGCCTCTCAGTGACAGGGTCTGAAGGGATTTTCTTCCCATGTATTTACAGACTGATTGTTGTTTATACAAAGTACAATAAAACTCTTATATGCTCTTAACACTACGCTGCCACTCAGTGTGAATCTCACTCTGTAGGCTTTGTAAAATAACAACACAGGATATATGGGCAAAAAGTAAACACTGTTTAGGAAAAAATATTCATGACGTGAGCATTAATTTGTCTGTTATTACAGGCCATGGCATAACATACTGTAATTGTTGAATAAATTGAATTGCAGAGGTAAAAGTAGCATTATAAGCAGAATGTAGCTTGGCACTAGAGGTTTGTTGGATTGTCATAACTCCTCTCACGACAAAGGCTGTGAGCAGTCCTAACTCAGGAAAAATAGAATCTGTGCTAAAATTATTTCTACTTTCCTTTCATTATCACAAGAATGTGTCATAAACACAACAGGTGTATTTTATTAAATCAAAATGTTTGTTGATTCAAAGTGCATGTTTTAAGGCTTTTGTGTTGTGGCTGTATCTGTGCTCCATGAATTTCAGTGTAATGTGATATATATTTTTTTAAATTTATAGAAAACAATGTACTTTTTGGGACAATTTTGTGTGGCAAATGCTTATATACCCTCCTTATAAAGAAATAACTTATAAAGAATTTTAATTTACTGAACTTATCGTTTAAGTCAAACATATGCAATGCTGAGTCCACCTTTAAAAATATTTTTGTTATTCTCTATCAAATGTTTTGCATTTTATAGTCCCATATGAATACTGCATTGCAGTGACTCCCTGTAGTATGTAGAGAGAAAGAAAAAGACCAAGCCTATCTTTTTTAATTTGTTAAATTTCATACATTTAGCTAAGTACAGTTCAGTAAACTTTAAATGAAATGAAGTATGAAGTAGCAGGTCAAACGTTGCCACATCATGGCTACATAAAATAATGATGTATTTGTGTGAGTTTGAGACAAATGTACAAAGCATTAATCAGTCACGTTTGGTTATTTTTTTAGTCTGTTTTGCTGTAATCATTTAAGGAATGAGGAAAAAATAGTTTTTAGTTTCAGGAGATTTTATAGGGCATAATGAAGTTTAAAAAGTCTTAAGGGAGGAAAAGCTATTACTTTATCTAAAGGTTATCTATTTCCTTATTGTTTGTGCTTTATTCTTCAAGTAACGAGACAGAAGGGGAAAACATGCTTAATGAGCACTTCCTTCTTGTTATCAAAAGCTGCCCACTTACTTGACCTCAATTCCTGCATTAAACAGCAGTTAACTTGATAAATCAAGTAAAACTATCCGTGTAAATATAATCTCTATATCCTGTATTCTGTATTTGTGAATTTTGTTTAACAGCATAGCTACATAATTTGGGCCTCAATTTGATTTTTAACATTGATAACACAAAGACTGACCTCAAACACTGTGCTTCTTCCATGGGCTCCAGCATCAATTCGATTCTATTCAGTTTATTTGTGTATAGAATTCTTCACTGAGTGCAGGCGCAGAGCACTGTGTCAAGGTAAGATGCAAGTATAAATTTTACAAATTACTAAATATGGAATTATTACACAAAATGATTTGTTAAAACATACAAAAAGAAAGTGGAAACTGATTAACATGAATGGAAACCAACAACATTTGTTCATTAATTAATTGTTGCGCTATGGCAAAATTGACAATGGAGGTGAGGAAAACAAAAATTCAAGTAAGTGGCCTCCCAGGAGAAAATAAATCAGTGAATGGTCCATGGTGTATAACCCTACCCCTAACCCTAACCTTATGTGCCTGGGGAATCACCTTCCTTGAGGTAAACAGGTCACAAGATGGTGCTGTCGGTAACTGTATTGTTTCTTTCATATGTAATTACAAAATGACACCCAAGAAAGCTGCCTAGCACCTCCCACAGGACCCAGAAAAGGCCCCGCCTCTTCCATTCGGATGACAGAAAAGTGGGCAGTCCCGGGAAGGTTGTATCTCATTTTGGACATGGCTCCTGCTGATGGAACGTATGAAACGAAGATTTAACTGGCTTATTAGAGATGACTTTATGCCTTGTGCACTTATTTCTGTTGTTTTTGGATATGGCAATTTAATAAGGTAACCCGGCTGGTGCCCCAATATTTGTCCTGGGTTTGTGCAATCTGTTCACCCAATCACTATACATATATATATTTGAAATAGTTTACTGTCAAATAAATGCAAAGAGTACACGACACGTGTTTCGCCCTCATTCTGGGCTCATCAGGTGTACACACTCCACTGCACTCCCTCTCGGGAATCGAATCTCGGACGTCAGCGCCAGAGATGATGCCCCTAACGTTGCGCCACGGCGTGTGGTTCGTTTATTTGACAGCATGTAGATCGGGGTAATTACATTCACGGCATTCGTAGTCTGTGTCACAATCTGATTGTATGGGTGGTTACCTACCAGGTAACGCTTGTGGTTGGCCACACAATCTGCTAACATCCGCCACGGTGCCCTCAGTTTGTGAGGAGCAGATCATAGAATGGTTGAAATAGTTTACTGTCAAATAAATGCAAAGAGTACACGACACGTGTTTCGCCCTCATTCTGGGCTCATCAGGTGTACACACTCCACTGCACTCCCTCTCGGGAATCGAACCTCGGACGTCAGCGCCAGAGACGATGCCCCTAACGTTGCGCTACAGCGTGTGGTTCGTTTATTTGACAGCATGTAGATCGGGGTAATTACATTCACGGCATTCGTAGTCTGTGTCACAATCTGATTGTATGGGTGGTTACCTACCAGGTAACGCTTGTGGTTGGCCAGCAATCTGCTAACATTCGCCACGGTGCCCTCAGTTTGTGAGGAGCAGATCATAGAATGGTTGAAATAGTTTACTGTCAAATAAATGCAAAGAGTACACGACACGTGTTTCGCCCTCATTCTGGGCTCATCAGGTGTACACACTCCACTGCACTCCCTCTCGGGAATCGAACCTCGGACGATTTTAGCAGATTGCTGGCCAATCACAAGTGTTACCTGGTAGGTAACCACCCATACAATCAGATTGTGACACAGACTACGAATGCCGTGAATATATATATATTTGTGTGTGTGTGTGTGTGTACTAGCTGTCCCCCCTGGCTCCGCCTATGTAGTAGTGAAATAGGACAAACTTTAAAAAAATTGTAATTCTGGCCAAGCAGAAGGTAGGTACTCTCCAATGTCAAATGTTGGCACTGTATCAGATTGTGTTCAGCTTTGATGGGAGAGTGTCCCCCACGTGGTGATATCTCTGGCAATCAGCAGCTACCCTCTAAAACACACGTAGCTCTGATCTCTCTCTCAAAAACATCAAACGTTACTCCTTAACAATCTGTAGATGATAATGTCTGTTGAACAAGCAGGTATTGCTAGCTAAGCAGAGGCAAGGTACGCTCCATCACATGGCAAGAGGTAGACCGACTCGAGCGGAGGCTGGCGCGTCAGTCAGTTTTTCCGTGTCGGATTTGCGCAAGTAAATGGGTACCATAAGCGAACTATGATACTTGCACACACACATTTATCATAAATATATATATATATATATATATATATACATATATATATATATACATATACACAAATACACGTTAGAAGTAAATGCAAACTACATACAGAAAGATAATAAACAAGGATTTGAACAAAGTCACCTTGAGCTAGGAAGAAGCAAATATCAAAGCAGCACTATGCCACATTATTTTAATTAATATTATTATCATTAATATTTATAACATAAGTGTACTCATAGTTTTAGTGTGTAATGATGACAAGAACAATATTTTTTTCAAAGTGAGAATGATTGATATTAAATGTTCATGATGTTAAGTGTAAGATTCATCCAAAACTAGCATCTACTAAATCTCCCCCCAAGGTTGAAAGAAGGCAGCTGCATTCAAGAAAAGTCATCAAATGTTACTAAACAGTAGATGGAAATGGAGAGCTCTTCTGGTTTCTCCACACCTAGTATAAGGCTAAGGAGTCCATGTTCTCAAAAAAAACCTTAACTCCATCAAATAACTTTCTTTTCAGCTCCTCTATTTCTCAAACCTGGTGTATTCTTCCCTCCAGTGAACCTTTTCTCCTAAACATCTCCCATTTTAAACACAGCTAGCCCTTTGGAATGTGATATATGGATGAAAATTGTATTTTGGAACTGTCCTGTTTAAATTTCTTCTGTGCCATTCTGATGACGGATGCACACCTATGGGAGGGATTGCATGGACTTTGATGTAAAAACTGAAGTGCTAAACTGCCATTAATGGAATTGCTTTACTTGACTAAGGCTTAACAAATATATATTAGCATTTATTTATTTGACTTGGTTAGATTTAACAATTTTTCTGTTTGACAAAAGTTTTGATTATTTGGAAAGTGTATGTGTATATTAATTATTTCCTGGGTGTTTTTCTGTACTGTAAGGACAACGTGGAGGCATGATTCAGCCCTCACAGGATGGACATGCCTAACAGACATCTGAGAATGATAAAAGGTGCCGTGAGTCTGCCTCAGGAGAGGCTCTGCCCTGTAACTAAGGAATGTGCCACCTGGACAGAGAATGAAGACCATCTTAAACCTGCTGCCACTGCAAGAGTCCAGCTTGTATACTTTATGTAGTGCTTCTGCCTGGGCTTCAGCTTATAGAATTACATTTTGATTATGCTGAGTAGAAGTACAATTTTCCTTCACTTCTGTTCTGCCACTGTTCTGTTTCTTGACTGTGAATTAAGAGCTCGTTATTAATTCTGGATCAGTAGAGGTGAGAGAAGATGTCTTCAATAAATTCTATGCATAGTGACGTCTTGAGTGAAACATCAACATCATTAGTGGTTGAAGCCCCTGTTGCCTAGTGGGCACACTATGGCTGACAACCCTTGAGTTAGATGAGCAAAAACACAAACATACAGGTTTTGTAATAGGTCTTCTGTGCATAGTGTAGTCTTAAGTGAAGCCTCATTATTGATGATGATGTATCTACTTGGCTGAACCCCCCTCTGCCTAGTGGGCACAGTGTGGCTGACAGTCCTGTCCAAGTACAGTTTGGAGTAAATGCTCACACATAGCAAAGAACCTAAGATTTAGGTAAATGTGAAAAGCAACACATTTTCCTTGATTTTACAGTTAAACCCACTCTTGTAATCACTCCCTATAATTTTTACAAGGTTTTTATTTTATCCATCCATCCATCCATCTTCCATGCGTGCTTATCCTGAGCAGAGTTTTGGGAAGCTGGATCCTATCTCAGCAAATATTAAGCTGAAGGCAGGAACAGTCCTTGGACAGGGTGGGTGCCAGTCCATCACAGAGTGAACACACAGACACACATATATTAGTCTTTGGTGCTTTGGTGTGGGAGGAAACCAGAGCACCTGGAGGAGGCCACCATGAACACAGGGAGAACATGTTAACTCCATGCAGTAAGGACCCTCAGCTTCCTTATTGTAAGGAAGCAGTGCTACCACTGCAGCATGCATGTTTTTTATGTTATTTAATATTTAATTTTGCATCTCTCTGCTCCTATGCTAGGTTTGTGGGGTTTGGGAACATGCTAAATTTAATTATGTATTTTTTTTACTTTTAATTGCATTTTGCAGGTGTTATGACCTTGTTGTTCCTGCTCCTCCATTTTGTCATTAATGAGTGTCTCTGCTAGAACAGTCTTTTTGTTGTTAGCCACAACTTCCATTGATAGCATTTGATAAAAGGAAAATGTAATGCTTGACATCATCAGGTCAGTATAAAGGTCAGCATCATGTACTTCAGGTTAGTCCAAGATTATGTCTTCAAAACAAAATTCTTTGAATTAAAAGATGATGGTGAAGAGTTATTACTACAAATTTCAGATGGTGAGGTTTGGGTAGCTTTAGAGGGTTGGTATACAGTTTAACATCTTTCTGATTATAATCTTTTGGGCTGGTTTATGTTTACGTATTTATCTCTAAAAGACCATAAATGTGTTTTAAGTTTCAAGATTCTTTTTTTAGTTTTCTTATTTGGCATTTTGAACTTTACTTCTTTTTTGACTTTAAAATTTATGTCTCCATCTTCAGATCCATTTTCTTAACCACTTTCCATTTGTGGCATAACTCAAACCAAGCCATGAAATTTCTTGTGTTGCTTGTGGTTTCCCTTCTTCAGGTAAAGGAGATACAGAATTGATCTCCTTCTAGTGGCTTGTCTTTTCCATGCACCATGAAGCACTGGGTCATCCTTAAAGGGTTTGCTCACCATAACAGCTCTCCAGCTACTTTTCCCACCCAGCTTCGTGAAGTGGTCCTGCCATTCTCTAACTTTGGGTTACCCTTTAAAAGGTCTGAGTGTCACTTAGGGATACCTTCTTGTGTAGATGTTGTATAGAATGATATGATCATTACATACTGCCTGATTCTTCTTATTATATTCATGTATGCGACTTATTCATTGACTTTTTTCTTTCAGTAACTGAAAAATAAATACAGATTACATTCAATGTTAACAGAATTAAAAGTCAGACCTTCACGCTGTCTCTTAGATTCTGCGCTGCCCCCGACACATCAGATTATCTAGGTTGGCCTGCCTCATCTTCAAAGCAGCATCATGAGCTAAGCCACATGAATGTTTGGCAAATGTGGAAGTTTTAAAAACACTGACTCATAAATTTTCTTTTAGAACGAACATATGGAGGAGCTCATTTCTTCACTGTTGTGGACTAGCTACATTTACAGAAATAGCTACTTGATTTTAAATTGATTTCTGTTTTTACTTGGTACAGTTGTAGCTGGCACTTCATCTGTGTAATTTTCCTTGTTCTCCACCCACATACGAAAGAAAGATAAGGTTAGGTTAGTTGATGACTTCAGATTATCCAAATAAAATTTTATGTGTCCTATACAATTATACACAGTACAATAAGTAGTAAAATGCACTTTGGAGGAGTTAATTGTGTTAAATGCTGAACTATAACATCTAAACAGAATTCACTCTCCTGGGGCCTCTTGCATAATGCCGTGCATAGAATTAACACTAAAACATGGTGTACGGACAAAAGCAGAAATGTGCGTATGCACAAAAAAATCCAAATGCATAAACCTGTGCATATGCCAACTTCCATGTTCTTCTGCTAAATAAATCCTGATCAGCATGAAAAGTAACGCATGTGTATGCGCCTGTCGCTCTACTTCGACTCTCAGAATTATGCCTCTTTGAATATGCAAATCAATATAAATAGCCGCCTATGTTTTGCATTCTATGAAAAGACAATGGCAAAAGCAAAGGGAAAAATAAGAATTTCAGAGAACACTAAGTAGAGGCAACGAAAAATGTACTATTTGTTGGTTTAAGCAGTGATATAAACAACAAAAGGAAGTTGATTGAGTGACAGAGTGGTGGAGAAACTCAAAAGTTCAAGTTCAGAAAGTCACATAGTGCCCAAAATAAATAAGAAATGGTCAAATATCAAAGTCACCGTGAAAAGGCAAGTCGTAGCCCACCGTCTGAGTGTAATATGGAAGCGTATTATGGTACAGAGAAAAGAAAAAAACCGGGACACAGTGTGAAAAAAAGGTTGAAATTTCCACTTTAATCATGTAGTTTATTTTGTCATTAAAGTAGAACGTCATAAACTTAATCTTAAAATCATTTAATTAAATAGTTTCTCAAATGCCATCGTAACTAAAGTAACACATTAAATGCTTTGTATTCTATGTACTCTTACATGTGTGAATCAGCACGTGCTTCTTAAATTGGCTTTCTCTTATGCCGAAAGGAAACAGAAAACATTACATTCATGATGTTACAGCTCTCTGAACAATTTAAATACTGAGATGTATACTTGATATCATTTTCATAATGATAGAAATTAAAGAATGTATAAAACATTGAGGCATGTTGGCACAGTGGTAGTGACGAGCTGGTGCCCCTTCCAGAGATTGTTCCTGCCTCCTGCAAGATGCTTGCTGCCATGATTCTCAATAAAATAATTTATTGCAGCAGTACTGTCTCTTTCAAATGTACTAAACTCTGATTCCTGTCCTTCCTTTTCTTTCTTCAAATAACCAATCGCCAAACAATCAGCTCTTTAATATAAACGTCAAGCCATCTGTAAGCTTACAATGCCAATTATTCAAAACTTTTAAGGAATATTGAAATATCTTTGTAGTACATGTTTAATTGGGCGGCACGGTGGCGCAGTGGGTAGCACTGCTGCCTCGCAGTTGGGAGATCTGGGGACCTGGGTTCGCTTCCCGGGTTCTCCCTGCGTGGAGTTTGCATGTTCTCCCCGTGTCTGTGTGGGTTTCCTCCGGGCGCTCCGGTTTCCTCCCACAGTCCAAAGACATGCAGGTTAGGTGGATTGGCGATTCTAAATTTGCCCTAGTGTGTGCTTGGTGTGTGGGTGTGTTTGTGTGTGTCCTGCGGTGGGTTGGCACCCTGCCCGGGATTGGTTCCTGCCTTGTGCCCTGTGTTGGCTAGGATTGGCTCCAGCAGACCCCCGTGACGCTGTGTTCGGATTCAGCGGGTTGGAAAATGGATGGATGGATGGATACATGTTTAATTATTCTATCCATCTATCCATCCAGGGTCGCACCAGTCCCAGCAAGAATACAGCACGAGGCAGGAACAATTCCTGAACAGGGCGCCAGCTCATCGCTGATGATGTGCCACTGCGTCCTCACATATTTAATCATTAACAATATACATTATTTAAATGAAGTTTCAAATGTATCTGTATAATATATATATATATATATATATATATATATATATATATATATATATATATATATATATATGTATATACTTTACTGTAATTCATCTTAAAATGATATCTAGAGCTCTACAAAGATAACGCCTGGAAATCTAAATTGACTTAGAAGCCAGTGCTCTCCACTGAATTGAATTCCTTTATTGTTATTGTATGGCACAATGAGATTCAATATGCAAATCCTCCATAAACTTATTTTCCTATAAAATAGTAAAATAACAACAACAACAATAATAATATGATACAGAAAGCAATGAAAACTATACAATATGAAAGCATAAGTGGTTGTGCAATATTACAACTGTAATGCAAGTTTACAGTGAGGTAATTGTATTTATAAGTACAAGCAGTTCTACAAGGAGCACTTGATGGACTGATTGAGTGCGTTTAGAGCTCTTGGGATGAAACTGTTTCTGAACAGCGAGGTTCCTACAGGAAAGGCTCTGCTGTGTTTGCGAAATGGGAGAAGTTCAAATAGACTGTGCACATGCCTGAGGCAGCGTGTGCTAGAAACTGTACCCCGATATTTCTCCCCACTCTTGACACAATCTGCAGTAGAGCTTTCCGATCAGCTGCTGTAGAGCTGTGATTTCACACTCAGATACAGTAGGTTAAATACTCTGAGTGGTGCACTGACAGTGACAATGCTAAAACAGTTGTAGTATTTTGAATAGTTTGGCCATTCTGTGGACCATTATATTGTTACAGGTTAATTACAATCAGATGCCTTGAACTAATAAACGATATGCTGTTAATTTCAGTGTATTTAAAAGCCACGTCAGGGATGTGAATCTAAAAAATAAAGGGAAACCACACAGGAACAGTAGCACTGCTTTGACTCTGGGTGCCGCCAGTTTACAAAACCGAGCACCCCATCTTGCGTACGCTAAGCATTTAGCTGGCGTCAAAATGTGCGTGGCTTTACACCAAGTTTAGTTTTTATACCTCACGATGTGAGCATGGAAACAGGCTTACACAACATTTTTGTGTGTACGCACCGTTTATACATGAGGCCCCAGTTGTCCATGTGGGCCAGTATATGTAGGGTCAAGGTGATGGCATCATCTGTGGATCCACTGGAACGATTTGCAGACTGTGATGGGTCTAGTTCTTCTGGCATAGAAGAGCATATGCAATCCTTGTCTAGCTTCTCAAAAAACTAGAGACATATGACAGTAGTCATTCTGGCAGGTTGGATGTGATTTCTTAGGTAGAGGTCCAACAGTGGTTCATTTGAAGCATGTTGGTGTGACAGATTGGGTTAAGAAGATATTAAATATTACGTGAACACTGGTGCAAGCTGATCAGCACAGGTCTTAAAAGCACATTATGGAATGTCATCAGGATCTTCGACCTTCCTGGTGTTCACTCAGTGATGCCTGGACATGCATTGGCTCCCAGTTACCACGAGTGAGATATAAACAGAATAAATGAATAGATAGATAGGTCACTGTAGCAATATCCACTACATTCAGAGGAAGCATTTTGACAATGTCTTTTGTTAAAGCCAACAATAAAGCTTCATATTCTCATTATAAACACCGTTATTCAACTGCAGTACGGTAGACATTACAAACAGTTGCAGTTCCCATCTGCTTAGTCACAATATTAAATGAAATAACTTCTTTTGGTTTATATTTTTATGGTCCTTTTGAAAGAGCACCAGAATTTCCTTTCCGTGCTTGAATTACTTCTGATTTTTAAGTAATAGGTGCAGCCCCACACTAAAATTTAAAACCCTGCCATTATAGGCCAGGTGGAAATGTAATAACCTCCTCCCGACTCTCCATGGTCTACAGTCGCTCTCTTTTTCTCTGTCACATTAGAAGGTCACAGACCACTGATTTGCCCTCTTGATTATTTTTTAAATTATTAAATGTTTCTTCTAAGGTCGATGCCTCATAACAGTTTGCCTTTGGTACACCTGTAGTTTCACTTTCAGCACGCCTTGGATGACTGGCTCTACCACACCTTTTCATCCCTGCTTTCCAACACTCCATCAAAGATTTATCGCTTGTCCACATTTTAACAGCTTTGCTGGATTTTTCACAAAAGGTCTATGACAGCTCTGCATACTGGAATTGGGTACTATGGCTAAGTATACTTGAAATTAATGGCACTGCACCTGCCCTCCTTGTTTGCATGTAAAAAAGAAATAACCCTTCGAAACATATTTAATTATACCTGTAACAACTTCAAGCTGTGACATGCCATTTTCCAGATAGCTTCCTCCTGAATGTGCCTTACCTTCCACACAATTACTCAAAGGCCTGGTAATGTTGTGAGCACACACATGGTAGTTAAAGAAAGTTAAATATGTGGATATTTGAGTTTATTTTGTATGAAGTAGGAGATATGACCACATATAACAGGGCTGGAAATCAGAAAATGAGAAAAAGAAGTGAATGTTCCATTTTTGTAGATACTCCAAATACAAAATTGGATGGATTTTCTGCTGCATTTCTACTACTATTGACACAAGACTCAGATTGTATTAGCATTGCAGGAATGATGCACCAAATACTGTGCGATTTTTAAATTAGATTTCTGATTTTTAAATCTTGAACAAAATGTATGCTTCTTTATGTTTTAGTGCAGTTTAGAACATCAGAACAAGCAAGACGAGAACAGGCTATTCAGTTTAACAAAGCTTATCATTCCTATCCATTTAATTCTTCTAAAATAACAACATCAAGTCAAGTTTTAAAAGTCCCTGAAATCCTACAGTCTACCACACTACTTGCTCACTTATTCCTGCGTCTGTGGTTCCCTGTGTAAAGAAAAACTTCTTAATGTTTATGCTAAATTTACCCTTAATAAAACTCTCTCCCCATGTTCTTGATTAACCCATTTTAAAGTAACAGTCTTGATCTACTGTACTAATTATATTCACAACTTTAAACCTTCAATCATGTCTCCTCTTAATCTTCTTTGCTTAAACTGAATTTTACATGATAGAACAATAGCATGAAAAACAAGCACATAAACATCTAACATTCTATAGCTAAGCTTTTTGTACTATTTTAATTACAGTATGTTTTCCCTGAATGTTGGCATGAAAACGCTAACTATATCATTAAAATTATTCAGGCTGCACTAATGTGGTGGCACTGAGTTACTTGAAGGTTAGCAGGAATTTGCCTATAGTCTTAGAAACAAATTAATTTGACCCCATGGTTGATACCGCGAGGGTTTTCGTTACTCGCCTGACCCTAAATGTGTGTGTATGCTTACATAGACTATATCCTAAGGAGCAAAAGAAAACAGCAGTGGGCTGAAAACAACACAAACTCAGAAACTCTTACAAGAATTTTTCTTGTAAAAGGATATGAAAAGGATTTAGAGAAAAACACAAAATTCTAAAAAGTGTAATGGTTATTTAAAATAATACTGTATATCATCAAATCATGGATTTTAAAGTAAACTACAAAAGATTTAGACATAAAGTGTTACACCGGCTATCTTTTTTATTGGGAAAAACAGCCCATGTAATATCAGTCACTGTTGCACATGGCTGCAACAATCATGTTTCATAACAAGGTCAAGATTATCTTTAATCCTCAGTCAGAAATAAAAATTAAGAGCCAAGAAGAAAAACAGAGCAATAAATTAAATTGCTGTCAGCAAGTCGATCAGGTTTTGAGAGCAGACCATGAGAAGGGTGTATGGACAGAAACAATTAATACCAGGATATCAAAAAGTACAATTGATAAGCCAAAGTGAGAGGCAAAATTCATAGTCATAATTCACTAATACAAAGCCAGAACCAGAATAGCTAAACAAAATAAGATTCCAGCAAAAGGACATTTAGAATAAAGGGTTTTCTATCCGCAACTTGAATGAAAAAATCATGAATTGTCGATTATACACGGGTCATGATCCCTAATGACCGGTGTCCAAAATAGTGGTGACTACAAAGAAAACAAAATGGTGTCCATAATAGTGCAAAAATTAAAGATCTATTAAGTACACAGAGAAATGGAAAAAAAAAACCATCATAATTGAGTTCAGGACCTCAAAAATCCCCCGCCCCTAATGTGAATTCAAAATGTTTGAGAAAAACACATAAAAATATTTAATGATTACAAAACTTGCATGACATGTTCAAATGGTTGTAGAATCTAATACTTTGACAGGCTTGGAATTGATGATATTATAACAACTTCATATATTTTTTTAACAAGTTTTCCATTCTTAAAGTTTCACTTAGTTTTTTACTGAGTATAAACAGACATATTAGGAATGACAAATGTTTCTAATCTGTTTTGGCTTTAGTGTTCTACATCCACTTTAGTCAAACAAGCGCAGATCAGATTAGAAGATGAATGGCCCATGATGGCATATTTTCCATATAAGCACACCATCTTTGGCTTGAACAGTAAAGCTGTGTATTTTCGCACGTACAAAGAGCTCAGAATTAGCAGTCTAAATACACCTGCATCTGGCCTGATTTATTTAGTAGTCCTCTGCTCTGTAGTTGACAGACATATGGCAAAAGAAAAATACTCTTACTACACAGACAATGTGGCCCCCAAACATACAAGGTGGCCCAACGCAGCTCCACAGATTAGTGTGGGACGCTGGGTAAGTGACTTAATTTATCGTTCTCCCATTTTTGTAAGGTGGGAAAAAACTGTACATGATTCTCAAGTTAACCTGGGTAAATAAATATAGTAACTACAGTAAGAAAGCAACTTTATGTTATTAGCTGTAATGATCAATTACTTATATTTTGTAAATAAAAATTAAGTAGGTTAAGTTATATGTGTTTAAATGTGAGGGAGGTTAGCGGAGTGGTGAAGGATGCAAGGAGCAGAATTGACGAAGGTGGATGAGTTTAAATACTTGGAATCAACAGTACAGAGTAATGGGGATTGTGGAAGAGAGGTGAAAAAGAGAGTGCAGGCAGGGGGGAATGGGTGGAGAAGAGTGTCAGGAGTAATTTGTGACAGACGGGTATCAGCAAGAGTGAAAGGGAAGGTCTACAGGATGGTAGTGAGACCAGCTATGTTATATGGGTTGGAGACGGTGGCACTGACTAGAAAGCAGGAGACAGAGCTGGAGGTGTCAGAGTTAAAGATGCTAAGATTTGCTTTGGGTGTGACGAGGATGGACAGGATTAGAAATGAGTACATCAGAGGGTCAGCTCAAGTTGAATGGTTGGTTGGCAAAGTCAGAGAGGTGAGATTGTGTTGGTTTGGACATGTGCAGAGGAGAGATGCTGGGTATATTGGGAGAAGGATGCTAAGGATAGAGCTGCCAGGGAAGAGAAAAAGATGAAGGCCTAAGAGAAGATTTATGGATGTGGTGAGAGAGGACATGCAGGTGATGGGTGTAACAGAACAAAATGATGAGGACAGGAAGATGTGGCAAGATGTTCTGCTGTGGCAACACCTAACAGGAGCAGCCGGAAGAAGAAGAAGTAAGTTATTTTCCAGATTTTTTTTATTCCAATTCAAATTCACACTTGGCAGATCCCTGTGCAAAGTGGGATTCCACTTTAATCAGACCACCAGTTCATTGCTGAGCAAAGACTTGATCATACTGGGCCAGTTTAACGTTGCCAGTTTTGGAAATATTGAAAGGTATAATCTTAAAATTGTTACATATTGTTAAACATTTTGGCATTATTTCTTTATTTTTCTCTTTGACAGTAATGAGTGAAACAATTTGCAGCAGGATTTCGTTGAAAGAAGCTGTGTTTCACCACAAGTGATATCCATGTTATTAGCACATACGTATATTTTCATCTCATCTGTAGCCAGTTTCTCCGCACGCAAAAGCATGGTGGAAGTTATTCTGATGCAGAGCATGGAAAGGGGTTGGACATGGCTAGAGAGCAAATACCTGCAAACATTTTTTCTTTGGCCCAGGTATGTGGCTGCAGGCAATCGATCAGCTTACAGAGCTGAGAAAACTGAGTGAAGAGGTGTTACCCGTGTGAAGTGGAACTGGTGTCATGAATGTGCAGGTAATTGGTGCAATGATATTGCTCTGAGCTGACTAGAAGGAGCTGTGAAACTTCATGGTGGTGCTGGAGGATGGTCAAGGAAAATGAGAGTTGTTTTGACTGCTGAATAACCCTTAGGGATTAGTGTTTCTTACTTTGCAACCGAAAAACCCATAAAATCTCATTTTAGTGAGTTTTATCCAAGGTGAATATCAAGGGCAACTGAATGCAAAAGAAAACTCTATCATTGTAACAGGACACTGGAGAAGATAACTGTGCACACCATGAGCAGCAAGATGGACAAGTCAGCCAGTATAAGAGCATATTAAACCTGGTTGCACATGGAGGTATTCACAATGAAACTGAAGCAAGAGCATTTAGGCCACATCATGAGAAAAGAAGGCGCACTAGAGATGGCAATGGAAGTTATTAAAAGTGAAGCACAAAGCTTGTTGTTTAGATACTGTATAAAAGTAAAAAAATACACACAAGCAATGCAGTTATTGCACCAGCTCTTTAGAGAGGAACAATAATAGTAGCAACCTAGAAAAATCCCTTGCTTTTCCAGGCAGGCTGAGAGTGTAAAGTTGTGGATTCATAAATCAGCTTATATGTGATACTCAAATACTGTAATGTGCTGTTGAGACTGCACTTGGATTATTTGGATTACAGTATCATCCTGGGCTTAGTCACTTATTTTTTCCTTCTCACACGATGACTAGGGAGTTTGTGGATAGTAGGTCCTCAACCTAGAGGGACAGGATTTATTGTGTGGCCAGTACCAGCACCTTAAAGCATATATTACCATTTTATTCAAGTTACTATAATGATACATAAATTGATTGTTTCCAAGGGAAAATTTAACTTTTACAGGAGCTTAATAAATCTAGAAAAATTATAAAAAAACCAAATCCACCTTCAAACATACACACAAACACACGTGTTACCAAAAGGTAAATTAGAGAGCAGAGAGAAGAAGATTAGAGAGCAGTCACAATGAGGTACTGCGGATATGCGACCAGTGTCACAGAAACAAAGTAAAACCACATGTAAATGAAAATTAATTTTGTAAAACTAAATCAAAATGAATAACACAGCCTAGAAATGGAATCTTCACATTAAAAAAAACAAACATACATGCAGAAAATGTGTTCATATGACAGAAAGCTGCATGGACACCTAATCCATGAATGCACTTCAGAATTCTCTAAAGCATTGATAATGCTGATCCTGCACAATTGTGTTAAAGGAACAATAAATTGTGTAGTTGAGGGCACTTTGTTATAGAGCTAAAGCCGGTCTGTATGAATGCAGGGATTAATTCAAATACTATTATATTTATATATTTATTGTTATATTTATATACCACTGTATATCTTTTTAATATCTTCATCAATATATTCAGTTTGTCCTGCTGTGAATAAATATAAATGGCAGAGTATTTGATAACAAGTATCTCCAAGCTTTGAACGGATATGGAAACTACACCTGAAACCTGTTGGCAAGACGTTTTATGCATAAAATACAAAAACAGTGGTATTTTCAGACTTAGGAAGGTCTAAAACGTCAAGATTCATTAAAATCCCAGGGTAGATTTTTTTCACGATTCCTATACTTTCTCTATACTATGTATGCGAGAAAGTAAAAAAAAAACAGAAAATCATCAAGTCACTATGCTCCACTGAAAATGAGATTGTCTTGATGACTATTGAGCTATTTGGTAACAGATTGGTCAGAGAAGCCACCTTTCTTTTGAATACTTTCTTTTCTTCTTATGTACAGTAACTTCAGGCATGATGTGGCCGGATTCAGGAATGACATACAAGTTGGGGCACCAACTAGGTCATCTCATTTAATTCAACAAAAATGTTCAACCAAAAATAAATGCTTTGTAACATTTAGGCGTCTTGCCCTTGGGCTTCCAAATAAACAAAAAGGCTTGGCTTTAGTCGTACGTTCAGGATCTGTTTGCTGAAGAGCTTCAACCAGCAGGTCACTCTTTCCAAAAAGCTGCCTCCTTCTGTGCATCCGGGGTTCTTAAAGCTGAGGAAATAGAAGGGTCGGGGCGTAGTGCTCACACTGGGCGGTTTCTTGGTGCTACGAGGAGAGAAGAAGATGAAGAAGACAACGTTAGTGACAGTACCCCCTCTCTTCCCAGATGGTTATTACATACCTCGATTGAGCCTGTAAGGAGATTCTCTGATGTGCATGGATGACAATGATCATGAGATGTGTTTTCAGCATGAGACATCATCACTGAGAGCAAAGCCTTAAAATGCTGATGTGGATACCTAGAGTTAGTACCTGCAGTCAATGTACCGTTCAGCAGTGATCTTCTAATGATGCATCACCACTATCGAGGTTTTAGAAACATTTGAATGATGAAGTGATGCAGCCTAATGGAGGTGAGGTCTGTGCTTTCACTACTGTGTTGTATATTAAGTAGGCATCTTGGCATTTATTCCAATTTCAATAACTGCATTTTGATTTTTCTTTTCCAAATCTTGCTGTTACATAACTTTAGAAACTCATGTTTTGTTTCGAATGTTTAAATTTTCATGCTCATGTTAGTGAATGAACTTTCACCGCTCTGATAGAGAGGTGCATGTGCTGTTTCACTGCACAGCCAGATCACACACTAAGTAGACACTGTCTCAAACTGTTTACTTTCCCAGCATCTTTCTTCCTTCCACATGAAGATATCTGTTTACTTGAATAGACGGAAGTCTTGCCAACAAGTCTGCCATTTACAAAAAGGAACTAATTAAGTTCAATTGTGTTTTGCCAGCTCTTTCAAAGCCACATCCTTGAGCTTTTTGAAGTTCTGTTTATTGTTTCCCACAACACCTATGGAATTGTTTCCTAAATTTAGAGTCTGAGACTTTTGGAGCATAAAAGATATTTCCCTCAGCTGACAAGCTCATTTCCTTGCCGAACAGCACTTGTTTGCTTCCTCCGGGTTAGGTGCATGGAATATCGAGCGGCTTATAGGTGCAATTCTTTATCTGATTTCAAAAAGAATCAAGTGTATGTGAAGAAGAAGTAGTTTAAAGCATTTTATAGATAAATAGGATATTTCAGTCTTTGAAATAACCACATCTAACATTTTACATTCAGTTTCTGAAACCAGTTGACTAATGTCTAACAGGCTAATTACCTACTCTGGTGTACGTGAATGTGGATTGGAGTCCACGTTTGGTTCCTGCCTTGTGCCCGGTGCTCCTAATTAAGAGCTTGAACTGGATTATGTGGGTTTGAAAAAGGATGGAAGGATTGCTGGATAGATAAATAACTTCTGTCATTTCCCCTGAGTCTGCCTTTTGTGTTCTGCACATAAAAAGTACCAGAAACTCTCTCTCCAACCTTGGATGCAAGACAAAGTTGAGGATTGTTATAAACATTTTAATATTAAGTTAAATTACTGAGAGATGCTCTTATTTTACCAAATACTTGGAGGTTGGTCCCATATTTGCCAATAAAATAGAAAAGCTACTAGCCAAGAGGCTGGCAAGCTGTCAAATATTTGAAAAAATAAAATAAAATGCAAGGTAAATTATATAGTCAGAACAATGGAGATCAATGCCCAGACGGCACTAACTTTGATTTGAATACTCTTAACTCGCATAATAGCAAAGAAAAGACCCAACACTAGGATAACAGAAGGTGTGTGTCCCCATCTTGTATTGGCAGAACAAGATGGCCTACACATTCATGTGACTTAAACAAAACGGCCACGAGCATGCAAAATGGTGGCCACCATCCAAAACAGACCACACTGCCACAACAAAAAAATCCATAAATAATGAGAAGTACGTAATCTCTCTGTTATAAAAAAAATCTTTGGTGGAAATGTGATTTCTCGGAGACACTTTTACGTCCTGTGAGACAAGGCAGTGAGACAAAAGGACAGCTGCTCTACAGGCTTTCTAATGTTCAAAGTGCTGCGCGACATGCAGATCATGCAGCACGGCACAAGCAGCAGCAGCAAGCTGATCGAGCATAGAGGAGGTAAAAAAACATGTATTTGTTTCCCATTGTATCACCACTGAACAGGGGGTTTCGGAGGAGCGACCGCATCTTCTTAGCGTGCATTCAGCCCCCCCTCTTCACAACGCGAGAGGCAGAGACGCGAAGTGGATGGAACATAGTGCACCCCGGGGGGGAGGGAAGGGGTGGGCTAGCAAAGCAACCACGGGGCAAAGCCCCCTAGTATAATATAATTTCAAAGAAATGGAAAGAGTTTATGGAAGCAACAACACAAATTCATGGCAGGATTAAACACTGGTAGGTATGCCCAAAGGAGCTGACGGTTTTTATAATCTACTTTGTTTTCTCCCTCTGTTTATCATGCCCTAGAATATACTTATTTCATAAATTTTCTCTTTTTGTATGCTTTGCCCTCCTATCTGAGGGCTGCTTCCATAATGCACCATTGTTGCAACGATTCTCTTTGGTCCCTGCCTGCCTAAAAGGAACAAAGCGAGCTCACCAGTGTAACGGATGTTGGCCTCGCTGGGTGCTCTTAATGAGTGTCCGTTTCTGGGTGGATCCCTGCTTTGCACCTGATGCTGCCTGGACTGCAGATCTCTGCAACATTTTAATGGAAGAATGCCAGTTCAGAAAATAAATGAATTTTTATAAATCATGTATTATGAAATTCTGTTTTCTACCTTAAAGTCAGAAGAACGCTTTATTGTTTGAAAAAGCAATTTAAGGGCATTCTTCTCTTGGTATTTAGACGCTTAATAAAGCAACTTAATCAGAAAGTTATTAGCTTTTTTCTGCTTTTGCTAACCTTTTGGAATGCACATATGGTATTAAAATTCAGGTTTGCTGACTGACTCAAGCAGGATGGTTTTCTATGTGATACTATTAATATCTTTGCCTTTCTTCTAGGTTATATTTTTTATAATCAATTTTCTCTACTGCTCCATAATTCCTGTAAATAAAATCAAATTTGTGGTCAAAAGCAATTAAGATAAAACATATTCTATCTTGATAAAGGAGCTAAACAGGCATAAATCTGTCACAGAGAATCACTGAGATAATATAAATGAAGCAATTAGACCGGCAGCTGCTTTGAAATGTGAGGAAATCTCATGAGGTTTATTTACATTTTGTAATATTCCACTCTAATATTATGTAAAAGAAAAATAAATAAAATGACATTGAAGAATGGATGTGTTACAATGGATTTGTTAGAGTTTCTGATTCATATGCTACCCCCTAGTGGAGCAGCAAAGTAAAACATCTTGGGCACTATGGGACACAGTTCATCATTTTTATATTTATTTTTATATTTATTACACTCATTGCAGAGGTTTTATTTGCATGCATCAGGGTGCATTAGGGTGCCTCAGAGTTCCAGGGACTTGAAATTTACTTCAGTATCTACATAGGAATTTCCCCTTGGGATTAATAAAGTATCTATCTATCTATCTATCTATCTATCTATCTATCTATCTATCTATCTATCTATCTATCTATCTATCTGTTTCTCCAGCATCCCATAGACATTATGTTTTGTAAGAGATGGGAATTTACCCAGCCTGTAGGCCAGTATAATGGAAGGGCAAGGGAAGATGGATAATTTGGGTTATATTTTTCCCCCAGAACGCTAGGTGGCAGTGACACTGGGTTGTGGGTACCTTTACGGATACCTGCAGGGCACACTGGGAACTGTAGTCCCATAGAACAGTCCCTCTGGGTTCTGTGGGTGCCACCAGTGGGTGCCGAAAAGATTCATGAGCCCTACTTTTTGGGACTTCTGCCGGACCCAGAAGTGCTACCTTTGGACTGTGCCCTGGCACCAGAAGTACTTTGTTTGTGCATTTGTGTTTAGTGTTTGGGGCTCTCTGACACCCCTGGGTTTGATAGATGATAAGTGTGGGTGTGGGTCAGTGTGCTCTGTGATATTTCTCTTCTGCTACTGATGCCGCCAGGTTAAACCATATGAGTAGTTTTCAACTGGTAACACATATAATGGAGCTACATTGTCAAATTTCTATTGCACTAATGTCCAAACAGGTGGGCTCACTGTGACCAGTGACAGACCGAATAAATAAGGCTTAAAGAGACACCACATGCCTTCAGGTTACAGGTAGTGTAGGGTCTCTCCAGTGTTCACTATCGTATGTACTGAGAATATTTCTGTTTTACTTAAGTATAAAAGTTTCTGTCTACATTCACTTTTACTTCACCACATTTTCAAATATAAATGCCTACTTTTATTCTAATGTATTCTAGTCGACATATTTATTACTGCAATATTAGACCCGAAACCAAAAGGGTGACATGGAAGGCACACAATGCTTTGCTCAGTCAATTATCTTAAACAAAGGCTTTCCCTACTTTTTAAATGTACATCACTGACACTAATCCTGGTAACCTATACATATAAGTACACCCCACTGCAGCCCATAGAACAGGGTGTGGCTAGACATATGGGGCGGAGCTGGATGTTGGTGATGCGCACTGCCAGCCTCGCTTATTACCACTGTTCTCAGACACTGTCCTCCTAGCAACCAGTGGAAGGGGCGGGGCTTGTTTTTCAGGGTGCTGGGAGGTGTCCTTGTGTGTTCACGTGTTATGGTTCACTCACCTTGTCACGTATGTTGTTCACGTCTTCTCACATCACCTGGGCATCATGGCTCCAAAGCGAACCGTGATCTAGTATGAAAAGGCCAAGAAAAACCAAAAGGCCATTCCTTTGAAAGTAAAATTAGAAGTGATAAAAGTCTAGGTAAAATACCTTATTACGGATTATTTAATTAAATGTAATGCTTTATTTTGTCTTATTGAGTAATATTAATTTTAAACTAATTCTGCCAGTGTTCACATACTTTGGAGTAATTTGAACAAAAATATGAGTCATTTTGGATGTCAGGGAACATTTAAATTAAGTGTAGTTAGGTACTGGCATTATGAAATTTACAAAAGGGATTTCAGTACTAGGGTGTTGTACCGTGTTAGCCATTATGAATGTAGTTAGAAGTCAAGCAAAATGACTCCTTTTATTGGCTAACTAAAAAGATTACAATATTCAAGCTTACGAGGCAACTCAGGCCCCTTCTTCAGTCAAGATGTAATCAGGAACAGATCGGTTGTTTCTACGGCCTGTAAGCCTCTTGTATTAACACCCTCCCCACCGAATTAGGGTGCAATCATTAAGATGTCTGCTCACGTGGAATGTCAAAGCTTCAAGTTATATATGGAAGGACTGTCATGCAAATAGAAGGTAGCCTGAATTACTTTAAGTACCAACAGCTTTTTTTTAAATAATATATAAGATAATAATCATTTTTAATAATATATAAGCCTACACTGGTTCTCCCCATAATCTGAGATTTCTTCTTAGGGCCTTTTATCTTGAAACCTTCTTAACTTTATTTTATTAAAGTGCTTGTATTTTACTTATAGCTGTTTAGTCACAGGGTTTAAAAGCTAGAAAGGCTTCTACATCGAGGTTGCATGAGTCCAGAATTTATTACATCAGCACTGGGCTCTGGTAGAAATCAACCATGGATGCCCATTACAAGACATACTCACACACCCACACATCCACGGTCATTCATAATGAGCATTCTGAGGAAAGGACAGACAGACATTGGGAGAACATTTAAGTCAATTTTGGATTCTAGCCCAGTCTGTGGAGCTGTGAGGCAAAATTTCTGAACACGGTGCCACTTTGTTGCTCTTAAAACAATCATGCTCAAACTCTCTGGTTTCTAAGTGTGCCTGTGTATAAGAAGGTGACCTGTGACTCTCTTCCAAGGTGGCTTTATGCTGGTTTATTCCTCTGCTCTCTCCAACCATAGAATTAGTTGAAGCAGATGAGAATATTTGTGGTTGGGATAAGTAAATGACTACATGACTTTAAGGTGTTTATAAGACCCATCTAGATTGGTGGCCCAGAAGTCTTGGTGAAATTCCCTTATCTTGGCCCAGTAGTTTACTTGAATTAGGACTATAAGGACTGTTGCCTTCCAGGACAGACACAGTACCTGCTGGGAAGTGAATATTTCTCAGCTGTTATGGGAGCTTCTAGGAATTCCTCAGAACCAGCTGTAAATTATGGCCAGAAGAAGGGAAGTCTGACCTTCTTAATGAGTTGTTCCCATCATGCCACTCCTACCATTTGGTTTTTTGGAACCCACGTTTTAGAAGGATATGGAACCGATTCTGGTAGTATCAAAAACAAAGAATGATTGCCATCAGACAATCAGTGGGCATCCTTTCTTATTATTGGTCTGGAGACTCCACCCACTCATCCATTAATTTTTGGGGGACTACAGCCTAACCAAAAGGACACACATAGAAACACATGACAATAATTCACTCCAGTTGATGTAGAGATGTCAGTTAAGTTAACATGTGTAGCCTTAGGATACTGAAGGAGACTGGAGTGCACAAACAAAAATTCTGTGGAACAGAGAGAACATGCAATTTCTAAACAGCCAATGAATGGCCTGAATATTAAACTGAGGCCCCTGAAACGGCAGCTGCACAAATTAATGTGCCACCCCTGCTCTTAACTTATTTACATTCTGTGCTTTGTGCAGATTAGGTTGAGGTTGTGGTCGCAGTTGGCCACTGTCACCCAGCACATCCTCCAAAGGATATTTGCTCAGTATGTGGAGCACTCACGCTTACTATGATGAAAGACTGGACTATTTTTGTAGCCCTTTTTCTCTCTCATCAACTCAATAAATGTTCTTAATAGTACTTTAGTCAGGCAGATTATTTTGCCTGCTGGTATGTAATACTTGAGTTACTCCCAGCAGCAGTTGTATTCTGGATAATCTCCAGCCATAAATTTTTACATTTTAATATGAATCTGACTTACTAGACAGCAAGGACTTCGACTTTTCTACTTGCGCTTCCATTGTAGTGAGAGCACATCTCAAATCATTGGCCTGTTTTTGCTGCCATTTCACTTTTCACACACTGCAAGTCAATATGCATACATGTGGTGGATCTTGGAACGCAATGCTGCAGGTTCAGCCATGTGGCTCAGAGTCAGTCACCTAATGAGCCTAGGCTTCAGTTTTTAAAGCTGGATGATGTGGAGCAGTGCTTACTCACCACTGTAAAGTCCTGGGATCAAATCCAGGACTAACACCATTTGTGTGGCCTTTGCACATTCTCGCTGTGTCTGTTTGGGTTTTATTTTTGATAATCCATTTTTCCTACGGCATCCCCCATGTTATCCTAAGGTTTATTCCCTGTCTTGTATTTATTTTCTGTTTTAGAAACCTTGATTTATTGTTTTTTTACAATTCTGTGCTATTTTTAGGTTTTTTTTTGTTTGTTTGTTTGTTTTTGTTTATTATTCATTAATTATGCACTGACCCTTTAACGTGACACCCATACCTTGTGTTTTATGAGTGGAACCCCAGGAGGCGGGGCCACTCTGATGTGACTGATGGAGGACCGCCCTCACCCTTTATATTCTGAAGTCAGTAGCAAATCCTGCAGCGGTTCATTGATGTTTGTTGAGTGCATATCTCCAAAAGTATTTTTTTTTTTTTTGGTTTATTGGATTTATTTTTTTATGATCTTTGGTTTGCACATTGAGACCATTTCATCTTGGATTACCTTTTTATGTTAATTCTTTTTACCTCTTTCCTCTTTTGCCACTTTTGTTCTTTTTTGTCATATTTAAAAAAATCATTGCATTTATCAGCATTTCTTTGTGGTCTTCCTAGCCAAAGGTTTTGATGGTTCCTTTCTATTGAAGGGCATTTATGTGTAGTTTTGACATATTATGGGACAATTAAAGAGATATTCTAAAATCTGAAAGCCAGGTCCCCATTTAGGCCTGTGTAGGCCGAAGCCAAGCTGTGGAGATGGGTGTAAGGCTGACTGGGTAGAAACTTAGTTGTGGAGTTTTTTTGGATGCCTAAAGCAATATTTGATTTTATAACACTAAGGTTAATTGAGAGGGACTAGTGCCCTACCCTGGGTTGTTTCCCACCTTGCACCAAGTGCTTCAGGGTGTATTCAGATGAATAAGTAGGGTATAATATCAATGGGTGGCTGTAATATGCTTCTCAAATGTACAACAAATAAATATACCATCATTAACAATGTGTTATGGCGGTTAATGTTATTTTGTTATATACTGCACTAACATTTCTTTGATTTGTGGTGGTTTACGCATCATGAAACTTACTCAATTATTTTTCTGATCATATTGACGTATAGTGCCTTTCAATTATGAATACATTTAGGCCTTGAATTCTGTTTCTGTTATTTTAATTTTTATTCATCACTATTTTTTCTCAGTAATTATTATTTGAATATTACTTTATTTATTCTTCTAAAACTGTGGTAGCCTGTTCAGGGTTGGGTCTTGTGCAGTGCCTGTTTGAAAGAATATATGGATGGATGCTAATCCCTTTTGGCACATTACTCTACGTCAGGTTCCCAGCATTTCACCCATTTTCAATTTGAAATGCTTTATCCGTCTTAGGCTCATGTGGGCTGGGTATCACTGGACCCAAGGCAGGAACCAACCCAAGACTGGACACCAGTACATCACAATGAAACTTCAGGCATCCTACTGGGCCCATTTAGAGTCCCCAGTTAACCTAAACCACAATAAATCAAGAAACCCCATTTCAGACCCCAGCTCCAGGTTGAACTATTCCCTTAAAGGAAAGCTTATTTTGAGTAACTCCAGTGTGACTTTCTCACTTCATTGCTGCTCTTTGAGAAGTGCTTGTTTATCTCTTACACCTTGCCTTATAGAAAAGTTGCTCTGTATAATCTTATATGGTCAGCTTAATTATACTGTAAGATTATTCCAAAGTGGATGCCTTATAATTTTTCCTTTACTGCCCCATAACTGATGTTTAACAGTTCCACTCTGAGTTTTTGGCTCCTTAATTAGATTTAGCTGCATGACATCTGTTAGCTTTAAAAGCCGCTCCTTATACTCCTGTAATTATTTAATAAATCTTGCAGAGTCGTGTCATTTCCATTAAAGCAAATCTGAGTGTTCTCTTTCAGAAGGAATAGCAGAAACTTGGCACAAATGCTAAGAACTTACATTTCTATGTAAAATTCAAAGTTAACTTTAAAATAACTTGACTGATGGCACAGAAAGCAGGGAGAGAGAGTGAAAGAAGCAGAGAGGAATCTTCATCTACAAAATATCAAATGAAAAAACAGTACCTTAAAATGTTATAGGAAAGATAAGTGGCGTATGTCAAATTAATAGTCTAGGGAGAATCACTTATTCTTCTAGAAAAATGTTAAGTGGGAAAAATTGCGTGCAGGGGACTTGGCAGTGGACCCTTAGATGCTTATTTTCACCCGCACTGTCTGGTGATTTTCCTCCATTACTTTCTCATTTAAAAGCTCATTCTGTGTCATATTCACACGCTCAGTTATATTTTTCTTTTTGAATGTCTTTATATTAAGCTGCCTTGGATTATAATATTAATATTAATAATACTAATAATACACATTGGGTGTTCTTTTGATGTTGATGAATTCAGTTTGAGTACTGTTTTTCTTCTAATTAAATTACTGAACTATGACTGGGAACAGATTAACTGCATCGTGATTGATGCTGTCTGATGCACACCCACAATAAAGTGCATCTTCATCTGCAATTAGAGCCTTTTGAACAGAATGCAATGCATTTGCAGTGTTGCTTCTACAGCATCTTAGTAGGAGCGCACAACGACTTTCATCATAATCTTACATCCTTTAACACTTGTTTGCTTGTTATTCCAAGAGGTAAGCATAAAAGGTTAGGCAAGGTGGCCTTTTGCTGTTATACACCAAAAATCTAGAATAATTCTTTTATAGATAATCTAATATATATATATATATATATATATATATTGTTATATATATAAGTTTCTAAACTCTTTTGGGACTCCCCCAAACGGGACGACACGACGAACAGTGTTCCGAAGTGCGATCGCCACATCTGTGGAAGAAAGTTTACCAGTTGCTGGGGCAACTGCAGGCTCCCAACACTGTAGCAACTTGCAGCTAAAGTAGGAACGAGTCGATCGCGGCCGTGCTATAAGCGCTTGCCATCGATGGGTGATGCAAGGAACATTATAAATGCAGGGGACAGGATTACTTGGCCACTAACCTGGCCACGACCCTGCCTGATTGCTGTGTCTGTGTATAGGACAGTGGCAGATTAATACAATAAATAATCCTGCTGTTTCAGTTTCAAGTGGAATAAAGTTGGTTTTGCTAAAGTACTGAGACTCAGCCTCGTGTTTTGGGGTGCAAGACAGGGACTCACACGTCACAATATATATTTATATATATATTGTCACAGATGGCTGGGGTTCTTACCCAGCCGGGATGCCTGGAAGGACCGGAAGGTGGCATTTATATCTTCCGGATCACGAGGGGGCAACTGCCCTGGGTTAGGAGAGGAGCAAGGAGGTTCCAACCCGGTAGGACCCGTGGCCACCGCCAGGGGGCGCCTCAAGCTTCATGGAACCTGGGAAATGTTTACTTCCGCCACACCCGGTAAGATGGAGGAAGAGCCTTCCAGGGACACCCGGAGTGCTTCCGGTGCAAAAGGCAGCACTTCTGCCACACCAGGAAGTGCTGACCGGAAGAATGTCGTAAGACACCTGGAGCACATCCGGGGAGAAATAAAAGGGGCTGCCTCACTACAGTCTGGGAGCTGGAGTCGGGAGTGGGAGCAGGACAAAGCTCCTGTGAGGAGAGGAAAGGCAGCCACGGACATTGAAAGAAGCCCGGAATAGGGGAGCACTGTGTGCTGTGTGGGACTGTGTATTTGTGCTTAATAAACGTGTGCATTTTATAAAGATGTGGTTTCTGACTGGTGGTATCTGGGCAAGTCTCACAATATGTGGCACCACGGGTGCGGAGCTATGAAGCTCAACCCTGTAGGGGCCCGTGGTCACCGCCAGGGGGCGCCCGGATGCCTTGGCAGCCCTGGACCTCAGCACTTCCGCCACACCAGGAAGTGTTGGGAGGAATAGGAGCAGGGACACCTTAAATGCTTCCGGGGATACAGCCGGCACTTCCGTCACATTGGGGCGTGTCGGTGGAAGATTGCCGGGACACACCTGGAGCACATCCAGGGACCTATAAAAGGGGCCGCCTCCCTTCATTCGGGGCTGGAGTCGAGTGGAAGAGGATAAGGTCCGAAGAAGAGAAGGCAAACTGTGGTTTTGGCCTGGACTAGGGTGATTGGTGCAGTGGCACTGGGGATTGTGCTTTACTTATTGACTTGTAAATATTGTAAATAAACGTGTGCTGGGTGACAAAATGATGTCCGTCTGTCTGTGTCCGTCTGTCTGTGTCCGGGCTATATCCCACTCTCTCTCTCTCTCTCTCTTTCTCTGTATATATATATATATATATATATATATATATATATATATATATATATATATATATATATATATATATATATATATATGAATGAATGATACAGTATCTTCAGTATCTTTGCCCTTATTGGGGCTAGTCTGGTATATGCACGTTTGCATCCCCTTAAAGAGATCAAACCTCTGAAGTCAGCGCCTAAGGCAAAGCCTCTGACATTGCTCCATGGTGGTGGCAGATACTGTATAACATGTCTATGATCTGTTTTTCGCAAATTGAGAGGACGTGGCAGATGTTTGCCAACTGACCAACCAACCACAAGTGTTACCTAGTAGGGAACCAACCATATAATCAGATTGTGATTCAGACCTAAGAATGTAATACTCCAGTCTTCACCCTGTCAAGTAAGAAAACCAGCCGCAATGGCACACTATCAGAAGCATCACTTCAGATGCTGACGTCTGAGGTTGGCTGACCAACCACAAGTGTTTCCTGGTAGGTAACCAACTAATAATCAGATTACGATTCAAACTTAAAAAAAAGAATATATATTATAATTATTATAAGCCAAAACCATCTGATCAAAGCACAGTGCAGCTGCCTGTGTTGTTGGAATGACAACGGACACTACAACTGTCAATATGACACACTGCATTGAATTGAGAATGCTTAAAAACAATCAGGAACTACTAAAGCACACGTTTGTGTCAGGAAGAACACCCAGCTAGTTCTGGGTGGACTTTTTGGCCTTGGAATCCCTGCAGGTTTATTTCCTCCAGCATCTTGCCAGCTGGAGTTTTTTATTTTTTCTGTCCTCCCTGGCTATTTGCTCATAAACCCTTAAAAAAAAAAAACACCAGGGTGGTTCTTCAGACCCACTTCACCCAAAAGACTAACTCACATGAAGGTTCCAGAAAGAACTTTTATTTCTTTAAATCCATAACAGGCATTATATAGTAACTAACCATGGACAGACTGGTGAAATACCAGTAAGTTATGGGGTTTAAAAGAATTCTTGCTGCATATGTCCAGTCACACAGACTAAGTCCAGGTTTTCTTAATCTGTTTATGTACTGCTAGGCGGCCTACCATACATTAAATATTTCATTTTTTTTCTACATATTTTTCATGATTTTAAAGCACAAAGAACCAACTTCAATGCATTCCAGAATGAAATAGTGCTTTGTCAAGCCATAATTCTACAAAGACCCATACAAAACAGTAAAGAACCATAGCATGCCTTTAAATAACCATTATTTTAAAGATGAATTTATAATTTTAAAAGACTTAAAAAGTAATTAAGGACTCTACTGTATCCATTACTGGTATACCCATATTATTTAAGAACTAGTGAATATGTGGACCCCAGTCCTAAAATACACTGTAAAGAAAAACCTAGTCAAAGATAAGGAGCTGTTGCTAGTGTGTTGTTTCTATAAGGAAGTTGTTTTTAGAAGGTAAACTAAGGAGCCTTTCGAGTTGTGGAGGGTGTGTGTGACACAACAAAAGGCTAAACATAAAGCACACTAAACTCTTTATACTGTTGTTTACACATGTAAGAACTTACACTTGTTTATGAATTCTAAACAAATATTCACATTTCTCTGTCTTTCTTGTTGTTGAATTCTGTATGCACTTGATTAGATTAGATTAGATAAACTTTATTCATCCCATGGAGAAATTTAGAAAACAAAGATGCAGACTCCTGGGACAAATAAAATAATATAATGAATAGATACAGAAATAAATAAATTTATATTTTGCATAAACAGAAAAGTGGACTTAAACAATATAATTATTTAGTCTTGGACATCAAGCCAAAGCACTGAATTGCCTGATAGTAGTGAGCAGAAAAGACCCCGAGAAGCACCATAATGGAATGAGCCTGTGGCTAAAAGTGCTCCAAGAGCACATCTCCTGGAGGGTTGGAAGGGATTTTTCATGATAGCATTTTTGCCACCATCCTCTTTTCCACAACGGCTTCAAGTGTGCCCAGGGTTCACCTTGTGATGGAGCAGGCTTTCCTGATAAGTTTATTTAGACATTGTATGTTTTTTGAGCGCAACTTGCTTCCCCAGGAGACCAAAGTGCAGAACAATACACTGGCTACTACAGACCAGTGAAACATCTCCAGCAGCTTGCTGCACATACTGTATCAGAAGACGTCATTCTCCTCAGGAAACACAGTCTGCTCTGACCTTTCTTGTACAGCCCCACAGTCCAATTTGTTGTTTAAATGGACCCCCAGGTACTTGTAGCTCTGCACAACTTTCATGTTCTTGCCCTGAATGGTGACTGGTCTCAGAGGCTCTTTGTCACACTGGAAGTCCACCACCAACTCATTTGTCTTGTTGATGTTGAAATGCAGGTGGTTCACCCTTCACAATATGTCAAAGTCCTCCACAAGCCTCCTGTACTCTGACTAATCTCTATTATTAATGCAGCCTATGATGGAGGAGTCATATGAGCATGTCTCTAGATGGCAAATGGTGATATTGTACTGGAAGTTTGTTGTGTAGTGGTTAAACAGGAAGGGACACAAGACAGTTTCCTGAGGTGCTCCAGAATTATTACACACCACCATTTCTGAAACACAGTCCATGAACCTCAGAAACTGATACATATTGGGCAGGTAGTCCATGATCCAGGAGATTGTGGAGGCAGCAAAATGCATAGTCTTGAACTTTTTACCCAGTTCATGAGGCAGAATGGTGTTAAATGCACTGGAAAAATCAAAGAACATTATCCTGACTGTTGTGCCAGCTTTGTCCAAGTGGGAGTAGGTTCTGAGGAGCATGTAGATAAGTTCGTCCTCTACACCTATATGTGCCTTACAGAGGAGGATCAAGATGTTTTGAAACCAGGGCTTGAAGCTGTTTCAAAACCAGCCTCCCAAGGGTCTTCAAGCTGTATGAAATAAGAACAACTAATCTAAAATCCTTGGAGTCACTGGAATGAACTTTTTTGGCACTGACCACACAGGATGTTTTCCACAGCTGGGGAACCTTCCGCAAACTCAGGAAAAAGGAGAACAGCTGCTGAAGGACCCTACAGAGTTTCTTAGCACATGTTTTCAGTACCCAGGGGTTGATTCCATCTGGCCCTGTAGCCTTGTTCATGTAGAGTTCTCAGATTATCTCCTCATTTGATCAGCACAGGATGACAGTCCAGAAAAAGGGAGGGAACTAAAGATCACAGGTGTGATATAATTGTGATATTTGTAAGAGAAAGTTGTGAAGGGTAACGATGGCAGTTCCGGATTCCAGGACTTCTCACATTGCATACAGAGGCTAGAAGTGTTGTGGGACAGCTAGACTGACAAGAATGATTCAACCATTTTGAAGAACTGCCTCAGTTAATTAGATCTGTTCCTGTTTCCTTCCTGTGTAGATTTTACAGCTTGTATGTAGCCAGTAATATTTCTCATCCTGTTCCACAATTCCTTCACATCGTTTTGATGTAACGTATACTCAAGTTTGTCTTTATAGTGAACTTTCCCCTCACAGCAGTTTTTTCATCTCTCACTGCACTCACGTTATTTACTTCTTATCTCAAGACCTGAAGACCCTCTTATTCTTATTCAGCAGGATTTCAGGTCTTTCGTGATCTATGGTTTGTTGTTGGAAAAACAGTGCACTGTCTTTGTGGGAATGTGTTATCCACACAAAACTTAATATAATCTGTGATACAGTGGCTGAGTCCTTCAATGTCCTCTCCATGTGATACACAAAGCATGTCCCAGTCAGTGTTCTCAAAGGCATCTTACAGAGCATCCTTAGCCTCTGTTGTCTACCATTCACAGTCCTGGTGTCAACTGGCAGCTGCTGGACAATGGGTTTATATGCATGAATGAGCTGTACCAAATTATGGATTGTTCGGCCTAAAGGTGGCAAAGCAACACAGCTGAATGCCTCTTTTGCATTGGCATATATCAAGCACTGGGATGGTCGGTACTGAATTTGCTTTGTGTATGCTGTGACTGTCCCATGACTACCGAGGGTGGAACGTGAACTACCCGCCCAATGGAGTCTAAAAACTCCCCTTAGAATATAATTAGGGTTAAATTGTAATTTGTCTGTGGTTGTATCATTTTTTCATTCAAAAAACAGCAAGTCCACCTCCTTTTTTCTTACCACTATCACTCCTGTTTCTATCTGCTTGTACAATTTTAAATCCATCCAATGCAACAGCCGAGTCTGGTGTTTCATCTCTAAGCCATGTCTCTGTGAAGAACATGAAACCGCTGAGTTTGTATTCCCTTTAGATCCTGACCAGCATTGGAGGCTTGTCCATTTTATTTACCAGTATTTACCAGGCGGGTATGGTGTGTACCTACTTCTCTTGTTGCGGAGTAGGGGTGCTGCTCTCTTTTCCTAGCATCTATGCAATAGCTCTACTGGCAGCCCAGCGATTAGCTCCTGCACTCTGGGAGAAAAAGGGTACAGGTCCAGCATTTATTGTTGTGTGTAATTGAATGGGTGTCCTTCCTCACAACTTCTGTTATCCATGTTATCCAAAAAAGTAGCAATCAATAACAAACAACATTGAAAGACAAACAAACACAGGAACTGCTGTAGCAATCAGCCGCTTGTAGCAGCACTGGAAGTGAATTTCCAGCAGATATTAGATCGTAAGCTTTTAATTAAGTCCAAGATCAAGCTTCTATTCCCATTAGTTTGTGAGTAATTGCGTGACAGATGGACAGACCTTAGCATTTTATATGTAAATACTGTATAGATTTATTGATTTATTTAAACTTACTCTTTTTGGTATTTCATTGACTCATTCATAGACATATTTCTATTTTTTTCTCCTGCCTTTTTTGGTTTTGTAAAATAGTCTGCCACTTTTGCTGAGGAGCTGCCTGTCTTGAGTCACTCTCACCTTTATTTCCTACTAACTCAACGTCACCTCAGCCGATAGTAAATTCAGTGTCCTACTTATTGCATCAAGGTTGAAAAAAATGGGTTTTATTTTTAAAGTTGTCTGTTACACATTTGCTTGGGTATTGTTTGTACCTATGATCTAGTGTTCAGTCATAATGTGCGTCGTTCTCCCAACCGTCAACAGGGTTGACCTGCCATTTGTGCTTCTCTTTAAACAAATCTCTCTACATTTCCTAGCAAAGTCTGCTTTTCAGTGCACACAATATGATTTTTACACAGCATGACAAGATTCAAAACATATACCTAAAACTCTTTAATGGACAAACATAGGTAGGTCACTGTTGGTTTACCTGGTCCAAAAAACAAGCAAAGACAAAAATTCTAGAAGGTTTTATGAATTTTAATAATCCTAAATTGACTGATATTTTAGGTATAAAAAAGAGAACATTTCCGGTGAATGACAGAACATTTACTTTCCCTATTCTACACATCTCTACTCATTCATTCATCTATCCATCTATTAATCTCATGTATGCTCTAAACCTCCTCTTTGAATGTTATGGTTATTTGGACCACAGGCTATTCCAACAGCATTTTAAAGAAGGTGGTAACCAACCCTGAATAAGACAACAATCCTTATCAGGGCACACTCACTAGTGTACAATTATTCATAAAAATGTGGAAGCATTTCAAAGTACTGCAAAGGACCCCAGGGAGAATATGTAAACTCCACACAGACAGGGCTGTCCCACTGACCACTCACTGCACATTGTCCTGAACTATGCAATTACAACTCAAAACTTTCCCTCACAAAAGTAAAACAAAAAATTTAGAAACCTTTTTTCAGCTTTACTTGAGAATTTAAATGGCTGTAAGCTTCTCTTCTCTTTTAATGCTATGTACTGGAGGCTAGCCACCTCCAGGCCTTATCGGTCTCTGAGTGTCTCTGCCAGTGAAGAAGGGTCAATAGTTTATGTGTCATCTTAATTTTCTTTCATCTTCTCCACCTTCCTTTGCCCCTAGTGAGTTCATTTGCCTTTCTGGTGTGTAAATGGGGTGTCCACAGTAATAATGTTATGACGTGCTGAAGGCAAGAATCCTGTGTAATGGAACTGGAATGCAGAAAGATAGCAGCAGAAATATATCCATATTTAAGGCTTGACCACCCGGACTGCATACACAGTTATATTGCTTGGATGTTCTCTGAGAAATGCAGGATCCTGAAAAATCTTGGGAAATACATCCAGCATATTACATGGAGAGAGTTAGACAACCAGAATATCTGTCAGGGAGGCTAAAGACTTAAGAGGTTTTATTTTCACTGAAGAAAGAAAGAAAGAAAGAAAGAAAGAAAGAAAGAAAGAAAGAAAGAAAGAATTTTGGAGGAATTAGGCCAGACCTGTCAGCTCATCCTCACATCATGAGAATCCCTGCTTCAGTGCTTGAATGTCTGCCTCCTGAATGGAATGAAGCTGTCCCATTATCTGGCCAGGCATAATAGTCGCATTGTGTGCGTTTGTTTTAGATCTGCAGACTGCAAATCCTATAGCTGTGTGAATATTTACAGCCATGAACGCCACCTTTATTTACATTATTTGGGACCACAAGCAGATTGTCACATTCTCGTGATGAAAAAAAAGAACTATTGAACAACTTTTCTAAAAGTCTGCCAGAATTTCTAATGGTATATTCAAACATGCAGGCATGAGGATGAGGGAATACTAGAGCAGGGTTTAAATGGCCAGCACTCCTTACTCACTTTAAGGTAAATCTGTCTGGTGACAAGGTAGATATGAGTAACAGTGGTGAGAAGGACATGATAGGGTGGTGTCAGGGAGAGTACAACTCTTTATACAATACGATACAATACAATGCACTTTTTGTTTAGCACTCTTCATTGAGTGCCGACTCAGGGCACTGTGAACAATTCTCAGTTATAACACAAGAATAGATTATACTTATTACTAAATACAGAACTGGTACACATGTAAATACAGATTTGTTAAAATATGTAGAGAAAAAGGTAGAAACTGATTAAACATAAATGGAAACCAACAATATCTGTCCATTAATTAAATGATAAACTATGGCCAGTTGACAAAGGTGGAGATTAAAATAGTAAAAATAAAGACTCTGACCTGAAGACCTTGGAAAACTGGACCCCTACCTGCTCCTGGGTTTTATATAGTGGAGTCAGTGCTGGCCATCCAGTCTGATAAGAGAATCTCTCCATCCAATGATTCTAATGCTCCTTTATCTGAAGATGACTAAGTAGAACAGTGGTATCAAGTACCACACCCAGATACCGAAATAAGAAACAGAATAGAAGAGGGTTAGTAATGGTCTAAAAATATTGTGATACTTATATTTCTGTATATATAACTACAAACAGAAATACAGTATACATAGCTAATTAGCAGCTCTAGTCAGGGTATACTAGTAAGTCTTCAGGCTAGATTTAAAAGCTGAGACTGGAGGGGTATCTCTTTTAGTAGGAGGCAGACAATTCTGCAGTTTCGGAGCCCTGTAATGAAAAGCTCGACCGCTCACTTTTTATTTTATTAATTGATGGAATTTTACGTACAACGGCACCTTGACATCTCAATGTGTATTCTGGTTAGTAGGTAATGATACGTTCAAATAAGGTAGCAGGGCCTTGGCCATTTTAAGGCTATATCATTTAAATGGAGGATTTTGAAATCAGCCCTAAACTTAACCGGGAGCCAGTGTCAGGACTTGAGAACTGGAGTTTTGTGTTAGTATTTTCTTGATCTTGTAATAATTTCTGCAGCATCAGTTTGAAATAACAGAAAGCTGCATAAATAATGATTTGAACAGCCTGTGAACACCACATTGCAGTAGTCAATCCTACAAGAAATAAATGCATGAATAAATTACTTAGTATCTTGCATATTTAGAAAACTACTTAATCTCTCGACATGATGGAAAAACATGTCTTGGATAGTTTTGTTTTTGTGTATTTTAAATGATATGCTAGTGTCAAAAATAACCCCAAAATTGTGGGTTGATTTAGTAAAACTAATGGGAACTCTAATTAAATTAAAAAGTAACAGAATGTTGTTGTAGTCAGCATTATTCCCTCCAATAATTAACATTTATGTTTTTTTTCTTTAATCAGTAGTTATCATACATTCACTCCTTTTAACACAGATACAATTAATAAAGGTCATTATTAGAGAAACATCATTTGTTTGAAAAGAAAGGTGTAACTGGGTATTGTCTGCATATAAGTGAAAATCAACATTATGTTTTCTAATGATAGTTCCCAATGGAAGCACGTAAAGTGAAAACTGTAAAGGTTCTAATACTGTGCCCTGCAGGACACCATATTTAACTACTGAGTATAACGATAATTTATGCCATTGAGGGTGGACAGGGATCTCTCACCCGATACTATTTCAGTACTGGATGATGCCCTGTAAGTCAAGCAGGAACAGAAGCTCACAATACAGACAGGCTGATTTAGCCTGTGATGAGTGGCTCCCCAAACCAAAAGAGAGAGAAAGGCCAGGGATGCCATGCAAATAACTGGGAAATCTGGGCTCATTTAAGAGAGGGAACAGGAAGGACTAACAGGTGTTCCTTACCCTCCTGCTTAGCTACTAAAATAGAGCAATTGTTCTCTGAATCTGAGAGGTCAAATTTTAAAGAGCAGCACAGGGTCCAGGGGTGCATGAACATCAATGGACCACTTCAGAGGCTGCTGTCTTAGTAGTCAAAAAGTGCCAGTCCCTTCCAGAGAACGGGTTATGTGCCTTGGCTAAAAGTAACAAAATGGTTTAAAGCAACCACTTGTTTAAAGGTCTGCCAAGTGTAAAACTGAGAGGATAGTTTGGGTGAAGACTCAATGGCAAAAGGACAAGAACTATGCATTGTGAGAGAAAGGGATCAGAGATGGATGGTGGAAGATAAGGAGCATCCCTGTATGCTAGACAGAAACTCAACCTTTGTGGCCTCGCAGGACAGCTTTATTTATGGGCATTTCGTAAATGCCTACACAAAATAGATGAGAGGCTGTCAAGCATCACCCGCATAAACTAATTTCTAATTATTCCACTAGGAGGAGCATCAGACATGCCACAGCAGAAGGCAGACTTCTTCTTCTTTCGGTTGTTCCCGTTAGGGGTTGCCACAGCGGATAATCTTCTTCCATATCTTTCTGTCCTCTGCATCTTGTTCTGTTACACCCATCACCTGCATGTCCTCTCTCACCACATCCATAAACCTTCTCTTGGTCCTTCCTCTTTTCCTCTTCCCTGGCAGCTTTATCCTTAGCATCCTTCTCCCAATATACCCAGCATCTCTCCTCTGCACATGTCCAAACCAACACAATCTCGCCTCTCTGACTTTGTCTCCCAACCGTCCAACTTGAGCTGACCCTCTAATGCACTCATTTCTAATCCTATCCATCCTCATCACACCCAGTGCAAATCTTAGCATCTTTAACTCTGCTACCTCCATCTCTGTCTCCTGCTTTCTGGTCAGTGCCACCGTCTCCAACCCATATAACAAAGCTGGTCTCACTACCATCCTGTAGACCTTCCCTTTCACTCTTGCTGATACCTGTCTGTCACAAATTACTCCTGACACTCTTCTCTACCCATTCCACCCTGCCTGCACTCTCTTCTTCACCTCTCTTCCACAATCCCCATTACTCTGTATGGCTGATCCCAAATATTTAAACTCATCCTCCTTCGCCAACTCTACTCCCTGCATCCTCACCATTCCACTGACCTCCCTCTCATTTACACACATGTATTCTTGTTCCTACTGACCTTCATTCCTCTCCACTATAGAGCATATCTCCACCTCTCCAGGGTCTCCTCAACCTGCTCCCTACTATCGCTACAGATCACATGTCATCAGCAAACATCATAGTCCATGGGAACTCCTATCTAATCTCGTCTGTCAACCTGTCCATCACCATTGCATATAAGAAAGGGCTCGGAGCCGATCCCTGATGTAATCCCACCTCCAACTTGAATGCATCCGTCACTCCTACCGCAGACCTCACCACTGTCACACTTCCCTCGTACATATCCTGTACAGCTCTTATGTACTTCTCTGCCACTCCCGACTTCCTCATGCAATACCACAGCTCCTCTCAAGGCACCCTATCATATGCTTTCTCCAGGTCCACAAAGATGCAATGCAACTCCTTCTGGCCTTCCCTAAACTTCTCCATCAACATCCTCAGAGCAAACATTGCATCTGTGGTGCTCTTTCTTGGCATGAAAACATACTGCTGCTCAATAATCATCACCTCACTTCTTAACCTAGCTTCCTCTACTCTTTCCCATAACTTCATGCTGTGGCTCAGCACTTTTATTCCCCTGTAGTTATTGCAGTCCTGCACATCTCCCTTATTCTTAAATATTGGCACCAATACACTTCTTCTCCACTCCTCAGGCATCCTCTCACTTTTCAAGATTCCATTAAACAATCTGGTTAAAAACTCTACTGCCATCTCTCTTAAACACCTCCATGCTTCCATAGGTATGTCATCTGGACCAACGGCCTTTCCATTTTTCATCCTCTTCATAGCTGTCTTTACTTCCTCCTTGCTAATCCATTGTACTTCCTGATTCACTATCTCCACCCCATCCAACCTCTTCTCTCTCTTGTTCTCTTCATTCATTAGCCTCTCAAAGTACTCTTTCCATCTGCTCAACACACTATCCTCGCTTGTGAGTACGTTTCCATCTTTATCCTTTATCACTCTAACCTGCTGCACATCTTTCCCAGCTCGGTCCCTCTGTCTAGCTAATCTGTTCAGGTCCTTTTCTCCCTCCTTAGTGTCCAACCTCTCATACAACTCATCATACGCCTTTTCTTTAGCCTTCGCCACCTCTCTCTTCACCTTGCACCTTATCTCCTTGTACTCTTGTCTACTTTCTGCATCTCTCTGACTATCCCACTTCTTCTTTGCCATCCTCTTCCTCTGTATACTCTCCTGTATTTCCTCATTCCACCACCAAGTTTCCTTTTCCTCCTTACTCTTTCCTGATGTCACATCAAACACCCTTCTTGCTGTCACCCTTACTACATCTGCTGTAGTTTCCCAGCTGTCTGGTAACTCTTCACTGCCTCCCAGTACCTGTCTCATCTCCTCCCTAAACTCAACCTTACAGTCTTCCTTTTTCAACTTCCACCATTTGATCCTTGGCTCTGCCCTCACTCTCTTCCTCTTCTTGATCTCCAACGTCATCCTACAGACCACCATCCTATGCTGCTTAACTACACTTTCCCCTGCCACCACTATGCAGTCTTCAGTCTCCTTCAGATCAACTCTTCTGCATAGTATGTAATCTGCCTGTGTGCATCTTCTTCCACTCTTGTACGTAACCCTATGTTTCTCCCTCTTCTTAAAACACGTATTCACCACAGCCATGTCCATCCTTTTGGCAAAATCCACTATCCTCTGACCTTCTTCATTCCTCTCTTTGACACCATACCTACCCATCACCTCCTCGTCTCCACTGTTCCCTTCACCAACATGCCCATTGAAATCATTTAGAATTGACTTTAAAGTCCTGCTTATGGTTTACAAAGCCTTAAATAATCTCGCTCCATCTTATATTTCAGAATGTCTTTCACCTTACACTCCAAATCGTAACCTTAGATCTTCAAATGAGTGTCTGCTTATTATTCAAAGAGCTAAACTTAAAAGAAGTGGTGAGGCAGCCTTCTGCTGTTATGCACCTAAAATCTGGAATAGCTTGCCAATAAGAATTTGCCAGGCTAATATGGTGGAGCACTTTAAAACACTGCTGAAAACACATCACTTTAACATGGCTTTCTCATAGCTTCATTTTAGTTGAATCCTGATGCTCTGTATATTCAGTTAATTATCATTATCATTCCTGGTGGCTCCATAATCCATATTTATCCCTACTTTCTCTTCTGTTCTTTTTCCAGTTTTCTGTGGTGGTGATCTGCACCATTACCACCTAATCAAAGCACCATGATGTCCTTACACTGATGGATTACATGGCCAGAAGTCCACATGACCGTCGTCATCAAGTTCTTCCATGTGAACTCTGAATACAATGAGGACTGATTGAGGTCATTTATGTTAGGTAGAATGCCTAGAGGGGGCTGGATGGTCTCGTGGCCTTGAAACCCCTGCAGATTTTATTTTTTTCTCCAGCCATCTGGAGTTTTTTTTTTTTGTTTGTTTTCTCTGTCCTCCCTGGCCATTGGACCTTACTTTTACTCTAAGTTAAATAGTAGTGCCTAATTTTATTTCTTATATATTTTGTCTTTTTTCTCTACGTCCTGTAAAGCACTTTGAGCTACGTTATTAGTATGAAAATGTGCTATAGAAATAAATGTTGTTGTTGTTGTACCACCCTGTGCTTTATGTTTATCTAAGAAGAATAAAGACATTAAGTGGTGTAAGCTCTGTCACCCCTAAACCTTTGTTACTTTCTATCTTTTGACTTTTGGAGGTTTACAACATGTAAATGCAATGAATGCCATTGTGTAAAAAGATCATATAACAAGAGCCTCATTATGTACTAAAATCAAGTTGTTTTTTTTTAAATGTGAAATAGTTTAGTGTGTGGCATGTTAAGATAGATGCTTTAATTTCGCAATGTTATAAACACCATTCCACTTTCAGTATAAATCACTATAAATTCTTTTCAGCCAATCAGAGGCATTCAAACATCCAACATGAGAGTATGAGATTCCACTGTTGGCAGCATTTATTTTTACTTAGTTACTTATTGTTAAACAGTGTATGAGATTCCATATACTGTAAGGCACCGTTTAGGACTTAATTAATTCATAATTGTATATATACACTCCTATATACAGAAACAGGCATGCTTTTCATTTTAGGGTGTCATCATTTTTCATTTCTCCTGTCATCAAGCATCAGACTTACTTCATGGCATTTGTCACTTTTCATTAGTCACCCATCACTCTTCTGGCATCACTACACATTTGCCACTTATTATGTCTCATGCACTGTATATGCACACTTTTAAAGGTGAACAGTTATTGAATTGACTTTGACAGACCTATAATAATTTGCTTAATAGTACATAATTTTTTAGGTATTTTAACTGCTAAAAAAACAAACTGAGGAATTATGAATTTGCATTGACTTTGCCATGTTTTTTGGAACACTGTCTTAGTACAAAGCATATGTAGTGTTATGAAGCAGCACCCCATAATCTTTTTCCTGATATTTTAAATAGTAATTATTAATTACATTTCTCTAATTACATGATAGGTCTATATTGTAATCTCTTCATAGCACAATACATGATGGTATTGTTGCTACACCATTTAAGATGGCAACCTCTTAGTTCTGGTGTCCAAGTTTCTAGTTTTAAGAATAAAAGCTTTCAGTGTGTGATTGCAGAGAGCTTACAGATTACAAGGTTGCTACAATAGATTCTTTGCATGTGTCTTTGTTTCATTTGGGGTTCAGGCATTTTTGGTTTATTGTGTTCCAGGTTTTACCTTCAGTTTGTCTCAGTCTTAGCTCCTCTCCCCATCTCCTAATGCTTTTTCAAATATTTCCCTTGGGGTGTGCTGTTTTTTTGTGTGTGGCCAATAAAGGTGTCACATAGTACTCCCCATAGATGTCACAAGGTACCTAAAGAAGTTGTTGGCCCACTTAAAGACTTGAGTATTTCAACTCCATAAAAATACCAGTTTGATGATAAAATGTGGACATCGGTGTCTGAATTGAGAAACTGATCCAAAATAAGAAACTGAAAAGCTACACCAGTGTGGGAGCCCAAGTCTAAACCTGATCCAACACATTCAATGAAATAAAAGATAGGACAGCAGCACGTCTCTTAACCCCACAATGGGATAGGTTCTCCTCAAGTCATTGATTAATGTAAGCTGCACATTTGGAGGATATGGGAAGAAATTGAAATACTTTAGAAATATAAAAAAACACATGGACACTTAGAGAATTTACAAAATCAAAAGACACTGCAGCCTAAAATTTTAAGACGGACCCTCTTGCATTCTCAGTGACACTCAAAGAGCCACTGGTTCTGAGGAGGAGCTTCCCCCTGGAATGCCCTCAGAAACAGGGTGATGGGCATTTTTCTGGAGAGCCAACTCTTCTGCAGGGGTTAGGTCTGGACCGCATGGACCTCCACCTGTTTTTTGCTTGTCTGCCTTCTTATTAGCTTTAAAATTAATGTTCATTACATTATATATGATTCTCTATGTCAACAATTCTTTAAATAGTTATATTCCAATATTTACCAGTTTGAAGTATATTCTTGTACTTCACTTTAACCTGTTCCCGTGTTCTCCTTCTGCTCACATTTGATCTGGAATTATGACATATTAAATAATAATTAATCTGACACAAAGGAAATGAAACGCTGCTTTCACTAAGTACAATGCACATGCGTTTAATTTGTCGGCCACTTTTTGCCAGCCGTCTTTTCTGGTTTGGGCTGCTTTTGCAGTGTTACCCCTTGTGCATATTAAATCTTGAAATTCTTCATGTCCTTTGAATAAAAAGTCTTGCTCCGCTTGTTTGAAGAAAAAATGCGCTCGTTCTTTTGTCATTTTGTTACAGTCTATCAAAGATTGCTGATCATGTTCTCTAGACTCAATATATATGGGCTTTTCAATCAGCGCGGGCGCGTGCATTCATCTCGGATGATTAGATCCAGCGAGACTAATCTAATACACAGCTGTGTTTGAAAAATCGACTTATCCCGGATGAGTTTCACCGGCATTAACTCATCCAAGATGAGGCATCTGATCTCAGATGATTTAAGCGATGTACGGAAAATACCCCCCAGTTTCTGCTATTAATGGGCTTCGTTTCCCTTCATTTTAATTGCTTTGTTTTTAACATTCAGTCCCCTGAATTGTTTCTTTTTGCTTAAATGGCTGACAAATAAAAATGAGATGTGAAAAGAGCCAACAGATGACCAGCTAATTCGCGGCTTTAAACTCCCACCGCTTTCACTCCAACCAGTTTCTTAGTTAGAAGCCAATTCCTGTTATTAAATTATTTAATTCAGTGGCTTGTTGGTGCTCTCGTTATGCCACAGCAGACATTTCTGAAACTGTTGATTTTCTTTTTTAAGAACACCACCAAAATGTTTTGAGGACCTGAGAAGCTCAACATCACTGAGACCATCGCTGTTCTTTATTTTCAGATATTGTACAATGAATACTCCTGGTCATGTGTTGGCTCGTTTTGTATCTCATTATTGTTTGGCTGCTGATCAAGGAAAAAAAGAAACAATTAAGGGGCCTGAGTCTTAAATAGCAAGTCAATAAAAATTAAGCCAAAAGAAGTCAATTAGCAGCAAAAACTTGCCACTGATTAAGAAAATGATTAGAACAAAAACCTGGAGCCACTGCAGCCATCCAGGATCAGAGTTAGACACCCGCGCCATATATAAATAAGTGTGTAAATAAAAGAATCCCTAGGGTTAATAGTGACGGTAGGGACCAGAAAAACTGGGAAAGGAAAACAATAATAAAAAGATCTTAGTTAGAAAGACAGAGAATAATCAAGCAACAAAGCCAAAGAAAACAATAGAGAATCAAATTTAGAGTTCAGAATGAAGTCGTAACCAAATCTAAATTCATAGAAATTAATTGTTTTTGCACTTAACTACTCCTAAATCACTTATAGCAAAAATGTTGATCCAACAGAAGGCCAACTATGCCATCTCCTACCAATGACATTGTACCTGTAGCAGTTTGTTTAAAATATCCTACATCTCCCAGGGGCCCCAGCAGTATAACACTATTAGGCAGATTCAGAGGGTGCAGGAACTGCTGGGAAGAAGATTGAGCCAAAAAGGAACCTAAAAGCTGCTGGGAAGATTGTAATTGTCGATCTGTTTGCTACTGCGCATCACATACACACAACTGAATTACAACTCAACCCCGTGGATTAGAGTTTCTGTCTGCATATATGTGCTGGCCTGTGCTTGCTTGCTTGTTTGTGTGAGTTTTGTTTTGATTGGATATGTCTTCACCTGAGGAGCACTCCCAATCACACCAAATCCTCACGTCACAACTGGAACCTGGTAGGACAAAACTGTACAGTGCTTTCAGATGGCTGTTCACAAGGATTTTATTTCACACATTCATCATCATCTGCTTCCACTTTATGGTACAACATTCGACATTGTTGTTAGTGTTTATTGTTTGCTGTTTAGTGTTCCAAGTTATTATCACCGTCAGAGTTCTGGGGAGGGCTTTGGAGTATGTTTCTGTAAATATTGTTTGTTCTTATTATGATTAATATATTCATTATTATTTATCAGTGTCTCTGTGTGTGAGTGGGTGTTTGGACGGTGTGAATCTTAGCATCCCCTCAACTGTTACACACATGTGGTATTAACTGGAGAGTGCAGTCTAACAGCCTTCATACAAAATGGTGACACCTATAACAGCAATGACAAAATAAAATGAAAATTAAACAACTAGGGCCACATGTATAGAACCTTGCTTAGATGTCATACTAAAATTTTCTTTATGCTCACCCAAAAATGGCATACACACACAAACACACAAAAAAAAATCAGATTTATAAAACCATGTGTACACCACATGTCTCACCAAGTTCCTTTATAAATATAAAATCAACTTAAAATTATGCACCTGTACATGTGATTTTAGCCACTCTCCATCAAATCCCAACAGTCACCATGTATAGCATTAAAAAATGCCATATTTAAATATTCATGATGTATTCACCATATTTATTTGTCCATATTCCTGAGCAATGTTTTTACTACAAACCATGGAAGCATAGAGGAAACTAAAATTCAGTGAATGTAAATTTGAAGTATTAATTCCCACACTATTATTTCATAAAGGAATTGTAGGTAAAGCTGGGCCACCTCACAACAAAGTTACGCAGACACATTTGAGACTCACATATTAGTTTGAATGAAAGTACTTTCTGTTTAAAAAAAGCAAATACATTATGTGATGGTGCCTTTAATGCAACATGTGTGCAGCAAATTGTTCTGATTACATTACGTAAATCAGTGCTCTCTTCAAATGGCCTTTTGATCTTGGCTTGCTCACCCAGTCTGTAGGGAAATTAGATGTATCTGGGTAGCATCTTAATTATTCCATCACATTCAGATGGCATGACACAGCTCAGGAATGACTGCAAAATTCCTGACTGGCCAACCAGTTCACACTGAAAAGCAGCCGCCCCAAATAACCTACAGTTGTTTAAACCTGTAATGGAACAGGGATCTCGTGATTTCTGCATGATGGACTTTGTTATGTAGACTGCTATTCAGCACACAATTCCAAGAGTGTCGGAAGTCTAAATTGACTTATGAGCCAGTCAGTATCATCATGAAACAAAAAATCATTGCAATCCCTGAAAACTCAGTCCTTATTTAGCCTGCCGTTGCCAACTACAGTACCTCATACAACTGACAGCATTTCCTTTTTATAGACAAAATAGATGGGCAATTAACATTAATTATATGCATTAGGCATTATAAGTACTGAAGATAGCAGTATTGAGAGAGCATATAATTTAACTGTGATATACTTAGTTCAAGAACATCAGAATGTGACTGATTTGTCATTGACATGCTCAATAAAATGAGATCTTCTGTTCTCTTTATTGTTAAGCTGCCTGGAGTCACTAAAATGCCAGCATGAAAAAAGTCTGCATATGATGGTCAAAACTTACTGTAACTTTAAGCCAATTTTCACACCAATTGCATTTTTTATAAATCCCAGCGTGCATATTAAATGGCTTATGTACATACTGGGAGCATAAGTGCATTTTATATGTGAGGCCCCTAGTTTTTAAACAAAGCAAAAGTAATTGGAAAATCCATGTTTCTAAACCTCAAAGTAAACATGACTAGAGCTCCAAAGACTTAGTCATAACAATGTTATTTTACCTTTGCCTCTCAATCTATGTGAAGTGGTGAGTCGAGTTCAGCTCCTGTGGTGCCACGTAGTCTAATGCAGGATTTTTTTAGATCACAGCCTCTCGCAGCATCAGGTGCAAGGCAGTTACCAATGTCAGACTGAGTTCCAGCATATCACAAGGCACATTCATACAAACTCCAACTCCAATTTAGAGTTACTATTCATCACCCCTTTGAAATGTGGGAGAAAGCAAGGACTCACAAAGAAACCACCTACAGGCAGAAGGAAACTACAAATTCATTGCACGCAGGCCAGGAAGTATCCCCAGAAATCTGGAGATGTTCTGCTGTAGCTCCATCTGGTGCCCCTCTTTTCAAGTCACCATATTGAAATATTTCACCCATTCCTTGTGCTGTAGTAAGTATTGCTTTGGAAACAAACGTTTCACAAGTGAAAGTGAGGCAAATAGCGTCATTGACTTAGATGTCTGCAGTTCCTTTTAGAAAGAGTTGTTTTATTTGGACAGACAGATATGGTTATCGTAGTAGGCGCTTTTTGCATCATTTATGAATGCACTTAAGAAATTCCAGTTAAAGCACCTAAAATATCATGGTACTCACACACAAGGAACTTTATTAATTTTCTGATGTTACCTATTTGTTTAGAAGTTGGACTGATGTTAAAATAATAGATTTCTAATCTATCCAAATCAAGAAAATTATTGACACATATAATTAGAAAATGCAACTGTACCCTGCCAATTTCACAGTCGCTGCTTTTATCAAGCAATAGGAATGGTGCACTCCTGCAACAGTGAAGTAGAGGTGAAGCCATGGGTTTGTGGTGGCAACTGTACTTTGCAGTAGAATATGCCCTTGTATCTTTGCTACTTCATATTTGGTTCCGCTGTTTTACGATTTCCACTTTGGTGTATTTACAACAGACAACATGTATAATGAGGAAGACAGTCGATAAACAGGTAAGCTGCATCGCAAGCTAAGATCCAGATTTACGGCTCAGTGGTAAAACTGCTTCCTCTAATTCCAGTGAGCCATATTTGATTTCCTCTGCCCACAATGTATCACTTAGAGCATGTAGCAGCTGAGACAGGGACATTGTCCTAATTGAGTTTTTCACTACTAACTGTGATGTTTACACCAATCAGCCACAGCATGAAAACCACCTGCCCAGTTTTTTTTCTTGATGTTTCCCAAGGGGAAATTGTCTTTACCCATAACCGTTTGGAGGTCAGAGGGCAAGGTCAGCCATTGTACAGCGCCCCTGGAGCAATTTTCAGGTTAATATTGTGTAAGTCACCTTCTTGCTGCCAAAATATCTCTGTCCTGTTCGAGGTATGGATTCCACAAGAGTTCTGAAGGTGTCCTCGCATCAAGACGTTAGCAGCAGATCCTTAAATTCCTGTGAGTTCTGAGGTGAGGCCTTATTTTTGAAGCAGAGCCTATAGATGTTCATTTAGATTGAGATCTGGGGAATTTGGAGGCCAAGCTAACACCTTGAAATCCTTGTTACGTTCCTTAAACTGTTTCTGAAGGGATTATCAGGGATTATCATTTCCACAAAGGGGTGGCCATGATCTGCAACAGTCTTTAGGTAGGTGGTACATGTCAAAGTAACATTTACATAAATGCCAGGACCAAACGTTTCCCAGCAGAACATTGCCCTGAGCATCACACTGCCTCCTCTGGTTTGTCTTCTTCCCATAGTGCATCATGCTGCCATCTCTACCCCAGGTAAATGATGCACAAGCACCTGGTCATCAATGTGATTTAAAAGAAAATGTGGTTCATCACACCAGGGCACGTTCTTCCATTACTCCATGGTCCAGTTTTGACACTCATATGACCATTGTAAATGCTTTTGGCATTGGACATGGGTCAGCATGGGCACTCTAACCAGTCTGTGATGATGCAGCCACATATGCAGTAAGCTGTGATGCATTGTGTCTTATGATACCTTTTTCTCTTGGCCAGCATTAAGTTTTTCAACAATATGTGCTACTTCTGTGGGATCGAACCAGACAGGCAAGTTATTGCTCCCCATGTGCATCAATGAGCCACAGGTGCTCACGAACCTGTAGCTGGTTTGCCAGCTGTCCATCCTTGGCCTACTTTTGGTAGGACTAACCACTGCACGCTGGGAACACCCCATACTACCTGCCGTTTTGGAGATGCCCTGACCCAGTCATCTAGACATCACAATTTGACCCTTGTCAAAGACAATCAGATCTCTATGGTTTCCGATTTTTAAAAACATAGATAGATTGAACTTTATTTGTCCCTAGGGAGAAATGTGCCATTTTAAAGAAACTCTTTAAATAAACAAATGCTTAAATAGGTAGATAAGTAAGTAAATAAATAAAATATAAATACACATTTTGGTCCGAACACACACTGGAATGACTATAAAGTAAGACAATTCAAAAGAAAGAAAAGTTCTGACTTGGCTGTCACAGTCACAGTGAGGCATTATGCAGGTGTATTGCACACTTCCGCTGAATAATTTGTTGGCTGGAAATCCTCAGTGTTAGTGCGTGAGAGAGTGGATGTGCAGCATTGTTCATAATGGCACTCAGTTTTGTTTTAAATCCCACCTTTGTTATGATCTCTAGTGGATCCAGTGTGCATCCCACTGAGCCTGCCCTTTTAATTAGCTTGTTGATTAAGTGGGCCTCTCTTGAATTGATGTTACCGGCCGAGCACACCACAACGTTGAAAATCACACTGGTCATCACAGAGTCATAGGAGATGTTAAGGATGTGACTATCCACAAGGAATGTTGTCTCCTATGGAAAAAGACCCTGCTCTGCTCTTTATTATATAGTTCCTCTGTGTTCCCAGACCAGTTTAAAACTACATCTACATCCACTCCTTGAACAGTGACCAGACATAGAGGCTGTTTGGTTTTACTGATGTTAAGTTGTAGACAATTCTCTTTGCACCAAGAAGCAAACGTTTCACCCGACTCCTACACTTTATCAATACACCCCATAAGTGTAGAATCATCTGAGAATTTCTGCAAGTGACATGACCTGGTGTTATTTTTATAGTCTAAGGTATTCAGAGTGAAGAGGACAGATGGTAATACTCTTCCTTGTGGTGCTCCAGTGTTCCTCACATCCTTTTCAGAAACAAAGTCCTTGAGTTTCCCCAAAAAGTGTTCTACCCGACAGACAGTCCATTATCCAGGACACCACATCCACCTGCATATCTCTGAGTTTACCTCTTAAAAGGGACACTTAGATGGTATCAAAAGCACTAGAGAAATCAAAAAACATAACCCTCGCAGTGCTGCCAGCTTTGTCCAGGTGAGAATAAGCCTTGTGGAGCAGATTAATAATTGCATCCTCCACTCTAATCTTTGTCCTGATGGGCAAACTGCAGTGGGTCCAGGTGGTCGACCTCAAGGGGACTCATATAGTCCAGGACCAGTCTCTCAAAGGTCTTCATGATGTGAGATGTAAGTTCCACTGTTCCGTAGTCAGTAGGTGAAGAGGCGACTGCCTTCTTTGGAACAGGAACAAAGCAGGATGTTTTCCACAGCAGTGGCACTTTCAGAAGCCTGAGGGACAGACTGAACTTTCCTGCTTCAAATACGTCACCGTCAGTAACTGACTGTTCACTTGTTGCCTCATTGTATATCCCACCCCTTTAAAGGCGCCAGTGTAACAAGATAATGTATGTTATTCACTTAACCTGTCACTGGTGTTAACGTTATGGCTGATCGGCTTATGTTTAAGATGAATCTTTGTATTAGTGCATAAAGTAACAACTAATCAAATGACTAAAACAGGTGCAGCACATCCATGTTGCTTCTTTGTTCAAAAAAAGATTGTAGACGTTTCATGCATTTTTTTTTCTCCACTATCGTTCCTGAGACAATACTTTCATTTGAGGAGGCGGAAGAACAAACTTAATAAGTCCCTGGGGAAGCTGCACACATAAAGGGGATCTGAGGGTGATATTTATGTTTACTTGATGTTTTTAAAATAAATTGATTAGGTAAGTCGGTGGATGAACTTTTACATTTAAAAACATTGTGACAGTATTGTCCTAGACACGTGAGAATGAGATGGCGGTGTCATTTTAAACAGCTTGTTGCACTAGGTTTGGCCTGCAAGAAATTACATTTAGAAATGTATAAACCAATTCATTCAATGTAATGAATTTATTAAATGATGTGTTGCAGGTGGTTATTAGAGTGAGAGTTGTGAAATAATGAAGCTTTTTTTTTATTTTACTGCAAGTTCTAAACAGCCTTTGCTTGCACATCTGTTCCAGGTTTGTTCAAGCAGTTGGAATTCTCCAAGGTCAAGTTCAGATTAAGCCATGAATTACTGAGACTCTCGTAAGTTCCTTAAAGTGGAAACAATAAAGGCTGAAAAACTGACTTGGATGTTCAGTGCCCTGGCAGTTTCCTTTTGAACAACTAAGATTACAGTAATTATATTTTAACACGTTGAAGGTTGCATATACAGACAGGCTTCATAAAAGCCTTTTAAAAGAATTTTACTGCCTTTGCAAATTGCTTTCTTTTCTCAGCAATGAATTACAATTAAACTGAGAACCAGTTCTAAAGACAACTTAGACACGTGGAAAATGTAATAGGGTGCACTTATGTTAAACAGCATTCAAACTTTAGTAATTCACAATAATAATTTAAATTCGTAGCCCCAACGTGGGACCATTCCAACCAGTTTTCATTTTCAATTGTGCCTTTGATGATGCACGTGGGTGGTTTTTATGTTGTGTGTACCTTTGACACATAAAGAAGTGTTTCCTTTTCATGCTGTTTCCTGGTTCTTTTTCAAGAATTAATGTAGGGCTGCCCCTTCATGGGCTTGACCATATCACATATATGACTTGATTATACTTTCAAAACCACTCTGAGACTGCAAAGAAAATAACTGCTAATATGGCGGCTACAGGTTAGCATGATGAATCATTGGTTAGTACTGCTGCTTCACAGGTTCTGGGACCGAAGGATGATTTCAGGGCTTTAGCATCTAGGTGGGCTTTGCAGCTTCTCCCTTTCTTGCTTCCCACAGTCCAGAAACACACGATGAATTGTTCAGACTAGGCCAATAGCAAACCATATTATCTATGGTGGTCTCCTAAGTAGGTGATTGCCATCAGGAGTAGGAAACATGACTCCCTATTTGCCTTGAACGCTGTAAAACATAAAGCAACTGGTAAGACAACTACTTTGATTCCACTTAGTAAACAGATCAAGGACCCACTGTGATGCCCTGTGCCAGCATGTCACTGTCCCTTGGCAGGGCATCTACTAGTTAATTGACTGAGGACAAACCAATAGCAAGTGAGGAGACAAACAAGACCTAAAGTGCAAAAAAGTGTTTATTATGAACCAAAGAATTAAGTCCTTCTTAAAAGCAGTGTCATTAGATGAATAAACAGAAGTTAATATTATTCCATTAAAAGCATGAGAGCCACATAATATAGTCTGTCTCTTTCAGAGAGATTAAATGAAATCAGTGTGTTAAAATATTCAAAAGAAACCTCTAGTCCTCTCGGAAATATAGTGTAGAAACTGACCCAGAGCATCACACATAATTCAGTTCCTCCAAGAGTTTGCCTTTCGCTACCATTGTCCAAGCTCCACACACAGCAGCGGCTTCACCTTTGTATGTTTCCCTCCTGACCATTCCTTTCACCTCACCAGCCTCCTCCTGTCTTCACTGCACCTGCTAAATGATAGGCAGATATGGACCTCTGGTCTCTCACTCACCCCTAACGAAAACTCATATAGCATTGTGGCCCCCCTGCTACGTTCTCACCTCGTCGCTCTCACTTTGCTATTTCTGTGCTCACACACGAGCTTCTGTTCACTCTTACTTCTTTCCATTTCCCATTTCATTTCTTCATACACTACAAAAAATGCATATACAGATACAGTATTAGACAAAATATTGTAAATGGGAGTTACTTTGCTTTAATTTTGCAAAAATATCTGGCAATGGGGTAAGACTTCTTAAAATAAGCTAAAAAATTGTAAATACTATTTTTTTAATAAGTCAACTAGGGGGCTCTGCCCACTGCTTGCTTCGTTGGCCAACCCTCAGGTTTAGTTAACCGGATATACAATTTAAAGAGATTGCAAATTTTCATTTCATTCATTTTCATTCATATTTATTTCTTGATATTTGCCAGTAATAAAGCTGTAATGAATGAGTTCCAACTCAGGGCTGCTAGTGCCATGCTGCGTGATCTGCATGTCGTGCTGTGCATCGATCATTTAAAAGCCTGTACAGCAGCTGTCCTTTTGTCTCACTTCTTTGTCTCGCGGGATGTTAAAGTGTCTCCGAGAAATTGTTTGTAAGTAAGGTGTGATGTGCAAGTAGTCTCCCGGGACTTCAAAGTGTCTGCCGAGAAGATCCAAGAAGACATGCTGTGCATGTGTACCGTGGCCAACATTTTTGAACTCTTTACGACGTTCCACTTTTTCATCTACTCTTTGTCCTTTATTTCCGGCCTCCGGTGTGGTTAAATGTCATTCTCACGAGATGTATAAAGTTACTCGCGTTGTGGTTGGACTGAGTGCACGCTAAGGAGTTGCGGTCAGATCAGCTGCTGTCTTGCTGCTGCTGCTGGCAAGCTGCGTGCTCTGCTTGTCGCGCTGCATGTCGATCATTTAAAGGCCTGTACAGCAGCTGTCCTTTTGCCACTTCACGTCTCTGCCGCTCGCATTGTGAAGGCGGGGGGCTGAATGCACACTAAGGAGATGCAGCTGGATCATCTGCTAGCTTGCTGTTGCTGCTGCTGGAGAGCTGCGTGTTCTGCTTGTCGCGCTGCACATCGATCATTTAAAAGCCTGTACAGCAGCTGTCCTTTTGTCTCACTGCTTTGTCTTGCGTGATGTCAAAAGTGTCTTCCGAGAAGATCACGTCTCATCTCCCTCATCTCCCTCCCAAGATTTTTTTTTTATAATAGAGATAATTCTTACAATAAGGAAAGCAAGATTTAATGTCATGATAGACATACTTTTCACTTACTTAGATTTCATTTTATTCAGTGTACGTCTTGTCTTTCTTGTCTCTTTTCTTTATAACCATGTGCCACCAACCCCAGCTGCTGCCATGCTAAACTGTAATCACCTAGTTAAGGCAAGTGCACATGCATACTGGCACCGATTAGATAGATAGATAGATACTTTAACCAGGGGTCTCAGTAACAAAACCTAAAGAACTAATAAATGAACCCACTAAAACATTCACTTCAGACACACCCCACTTCAGTGATTCATTGCATTTGCTCCACCTCCAAATTCCTCCCCAGATTGCATCCTTCATGGCTTAGAACAGTTAACATGGAAAGTTTATCAGATTGCGGTGAATTCAAAGTCCAGACCTGCCAGTCATTACAATGCCTATCACTGGGAAGCACACTTTGTGGTGGGAGACCACAAGCATCTGAGAATTACTCCTAGGAATTGTACAAAAAGTCTGACTAGAACAGAAATTTGTCCTACCCCACAGTAGGACATGTGAAGTAGTTATGAAATGTCCTACATCTGCTTCACAAGGAGTAGGGGTTCACATTTGAGAATGAATGATATCACGATTTTACAGCAGCCTGGGTTGCAAAATGGCACTCGTGGAGTTGTTTTGTAGTTTTCTTTGAAAGCGAATTGATGCTTTGTATTGGTAGCGCTGCTGCCTCGCAGTTAGGAGACCCGGGTTCACTTCCTGGGTTCTCCCTGAGTGGAGTTTGCATGTTCTCCCTGTGTCTGCGTGGGTTTCCTCCGGGTGCTCCGGTTTCCTCCCACAGTCCAAAGACATGCATGTTAGGTGCATTGGCGATTCAAAATTGTCCTTGGTGTGTGTGTGTGTGCCCTGTGTTGGGCTGGCGCCCTGCCCAGGGTTTGTTTCCTGCCTTGCGCCCTGTGTTGGCTGGGATTGGCTCCAGCAGACCCCCATGACCCTGTAGTTAGGATATAGCGGGTTGGATAACGGATGGATAGTAGGAGGAAAAGAAGAAGAAGGAAAACACATTTAGGTAGGATATTGCACTAAGCTGCACGTAATTGTTGCCACTACACAACAAAATCAAGAATAATTCAGTTTTCATCCATGCCCACCTGGGTGTTGATGCTGTGATATTGCTAGTGATTCACACATGTGTGCTAAGCTATACTTATGACAATGATCTTTATGTCACAACAACAACTTCGGGAAAATCAGCATTTGCATGTGTCATACATGTGCATCAGTGGGTCGCGTTCCAGGCTCAGCTGAGTTATGTAATATCACCCCGAAGCAAGAGGGGGCAGAGTCGCTAACCTTGTAACCTGTTTCTGCCTCCACAGCTCCAAGAAGACACCCAGTAAGGTCAACTGCCTCCACCCCTTCTGGATCAGGTTCTATAAAGTCAGGCCTCCCTGGAAGGATGCGTCTCACTTTGAGTCGAGCCAATCCAGACTCAAGGTATGGAGCTCCACCGAGCCATACCTTTAAAAGAGAGAAGGCTACTGACTGTATGTTCTGTTCTGTAGCACCATTGTGCACTTGTTTTGTTTCTTTTATTGAATGAATTAAACGGGACAAGCTGGTTGGTGTGCCAGCATTTCATCTTTACTGCCGTTCAACCACATATGAATGTAGCTTGCTTTAAAATTACTTCATGTGGAGTGGTGGGAAAATGTATCAATCTGCGTTGTAAGGGTGTTCAAAAGGTTGATTGTGACAAATCCAAATCCTTGCTGTATTTTCTCTGTGGCCAAAACATGTAACATTATCAAATTTTTCATTTTAGCCGACCGTGCATGGCTTTTTCATGTAGATGGAGCGATTAAGCGGTATGCAAGATTTGTTCTGAATATTATTCCAAGTCTGTCAAACTGATATCTTTTTAAGAGTTCATTGTTGTCTAGTATTTCCAAAAAAATTCTGCCTTTCCTGGCATTTGTGTGCTGACCTCTGCCTGAACGTCAGCTTCTGGCAGCTCCTACCAAGTTAGGAGAGCTCATGTGCTCCCTTAAATCCTGGTGAAGTTAGGAGTAGTTTATTAAGTTAGGAAAACTGACAAAATGTTATTACACCCACTGGTAGGGGTAGCACCCCTAGATAGATAGATAGATAGATAGATAGATAGATAGATAGATAGATAGATAGATAGATAGATAGATAGATAGATAGATAGACCACTAATGACTGTGAGTGAAGCTGTGCTTGTTGTAAGTTGTGCTTCATCACCAGATCTTTAGAGAAAAGCTACCAGGCACAAAGAATTATTGAACATCCACTTGCGATTCTGGCAGACTCGGGCCATTAGCTAGATACTTTTCATGGCCATGGAGCATGTTAATAAGGAACTGAAGTAAGGATCACTTATTCCTTTTATTTTATTAAGATGTCATTCCTACAGTATCTCAAAGCCCTGGTGCATGGAAAATTTTTACCAATGAATAGCAATGTATAGATTGCTTCTTTTCTCTCTTGTGAGAGGATTATGCTGAGCTCAGCAGGTGTTTGTGTGGCTGCTTTTGTCTCTCTTGTTTTATTGTGCTCCGGCTACAGCTGATGACTGAAGCAGAGTAGAATTACAGCTTGGAAAAGGAAGAGGTGCACTTCATAAGCTCCAGTGTATTCTGTTTTAATAAGCGGCGTCTGAGACTTTAAGTCAACAGCTTGTTTTCCTCTGCTGAGGTCAAAGTCATGTTGTTGCACTCTTTAGGGTTCTTCTGTGTACAGTTATGGTATTATTGACATTATTGATGTGAAATATAGGCCAGGTCCTAAAATTCTTAGCAAAGCCTCAGCTGGATACCTGTGGGTACTGTGACTGTACAGCAGGCTTTTTCAAATGAAAAGATCTGTGTTAGGGGTGTACTGTACCTAAAAGAAAATGCCAATTGATTTACATTAAAAATGTATATATTTGTAGGACCGTGGCTTACAGTGGCTTTAAAAAGTAATCACCCCTCAGTTTTTCAACATTTTGTTGTTATACAACATTGAATTAGAGTGCATTTAAGTTGGATTTTTAACCTTGATCAAAAGCAAATGACTCTTTTATATCAAATTGAAAACAGATCAAAGTGGTCAAAATGAATTACAAATATAAAACACAAAATAACTGACCACACATGAATTCATCCCTTTAATACAGTGTTTCCCAAACTCGGTCCTGGGGACCCCCTATGGCTGCAGGTTTTTGTTCCAACCAGCTTCTGTTTTTAATTGGACTCCTGGGCTAATTAAGTGAACTGTTATTTTCCAAGTTCTGTGTTTTGGGAACAATATAGAAATTAGTAAAAGTAAGTTTGCTAAAAAAATGTACCAAGCAGTTACATGGGAATAATGTATTTTTTCTTTTTAACAGTATTTTCATCTTGATTTTCATTCTTTGTTCTAATTGTTTAATTGATCCATTATTTACTAATTAGTGGGCCTGACACTAAAGTAGTTGCAGCCTTTGATTATCCCGTGTTGTTTGCCAGCGTGTCTGCTTTGCTCGTTTTTACTTGTCTTTAATAAGATACAATGAAGGGGGAAACTGCACAGAGAAAGGGCAAAACATAATGAATTCAACAAAAAAGAGTTAAGCATTTAAATCTATAGCAAAAATAAAAATATTTCTAAATGTTTTATAAATGTAAAAATTATTCTGCTATGCTTTTCTGAATGTCGATTAAAAAAAAAAAAACTAGCTAATTAATGGAGGTCAGTGTTATGTGTTGTCACTGATGATGAATCTGGTTGGAACAGAAACTTGCAGCCACAGTGGGTCCTCAGGACCAAGTTTGGGGAACACTGCTTTAATATGACATGCGTGAATCATCACTCGGACACCCAGCTGGTTTTAGTAGTCACAGAATTAGTTCAATGAAGATCACCCGTCTGAGCGTTCACTTGATTGTAATATACTGTAAATGCTCCTTAACTGAAGGTCCAGTGATCAAGAAGGGTAATATGATGTTATGTTATATATGTGTGGAGTACAAATCAAGGTGGGGTATGCGTAGTTGTATAATGAGCTGGTAATTTTCATTTGGAGTACTGTATGCTTCTTTGGTCGCCATAATAAAAAACTATCATAGCAGTGCTGGAGAAAGTCCAGAGATGAGCAACTAGGCTGATTCCAAGACAAAGATGTATGAGCTATGAGAAAAGTTGGAAGGAGCTGAACCGTTTCAGTTTAAGAAAATGGAGACTAAGAGGTGACGTGATTGAAATGTTTAGTACAGTAGATCCAGGTCTTTTCTTTAAAATGAATTTAACAAGAACACAGGCTCATGTTTGGAAACTTGTTTAGGGCAGATTTGTCACAATTATTAGAATGTTTCTCTTTACGCAAAGAGCTATAGATACAGGGAAACATTTACCAAGTAGCATAGTAGTAGAAAGTAGGAATTTAGTGACCTTCAAATTTCTACTTGATGTTATTTTGGACAATCTCGGTGAATAGAGCTTGTTGGGTGAACAAGCTTGTGGGGTTGAATGGCCTTTTCTTGTTGTAATTATTCTAATGGTATAAAGCTGTAACTTGGGGGTAAAGCATCAAAGCAAAAGAATACTCCAAACAACTCAGTGAAAAAGGAATTAAAAAGCATAAGTCAGGGGATGGAGACAAGAAAATATTCAAGTCACTGAATACACCTTGAAAGGAAAAGAGTACAGTATTTCACAGCTGTAAATCTGCCTGGAACAGGGTATCCACATTCAAGAAGAAAATTAGTGAGGGAGGCCACCAAGAGACCTATGAAGAAGGGGTTAAAACCTGTGCCTACAAGAAACCTGTCCCTTGGGAGAAGATTTGTTTTTCAGCAATGCAAAGACCCCAATCATAAAAATAAAGATACACAGAAATGGCTTTAAAACCACAATGTTAATGTCTGGAGTGGCTGAGTCAGAATCCAATTGAGAATCTGTAGCTGGACTTGAAAAGTGTTCTTCACTCAAGATCCCCATGCAGCTGGACAGAACCAGGGCAAGTTTTGTAACATGGCTCAAGGCTGACAGGGTTGCCAAAGGAACATCGACTATATACTAATATAAAGACAGTGAATACTTATGGGACCAATTATTTTGTGTGAATCAACTGGGATTCATTGTTGCACAACAATAAAATGTGAAAACTTCCAATGGTGTGAAAACATTTCATAGGCACTATATAGGATATTATAATTTCTGAGACTGACCCAAAATTTGGATGTGGATCTGTGCTTCCTACAGTTGTAAGCTCTACTATTACTAATAGTTGACACTGCTGTCAAGAAAATGGCAGCACCCATAAAAAAGAAAATGAAATTTTATAACAGCAATCCATCGTAATTCAATAGTGAATCACAATAAATCAGATCAGGACATTTGAAATCAGAATTTGATACTGAAAACAATAAATATTGCAATATTAATGAATAAAATAAAATAAGCAACATATATCATTACATGCGCTAATAGGATCCTAACACTATAACATTTTTTATATTTATATAATTGCACATATCTTGATCAATTTAATTTGTGGGGATCTACAGGTGTTTAAAACTATATTTTTCCTTTCACTTGTTCATACTTTTATGAATGTATTTTTGTTTCAGCTTTGATGACATCATCTGCATTTGCATTACATTTGGTTTTTATCTCATGAGTATGTTTTTTGGAAGTGGTTTATTTAACAGTATTTTAGTGGAAATACATATGTCTGAGCCATTGTGAGCATACAACTGGATGATTTTAAATGATAATTACACAACACGAGTAACGTGAAGTTTTTTCATGGACATTTTCATATGATTTACCGTTGTTTAGTGTTAATTTTCATAGACTTCTACTCTGTCAGAAATTTTGCTATCTCTGTTTTGCATGAAAACAGGACATTGAAATTTTTTCTTAGCCATAACTACAAACTACATTGGCCAAGAAACTCATAAAAAATATAATTTTTGGGTTGAGTACTGGGGGTAATGTGTTAAAAGTGTTAAACACATTACGTACTCCGGTTACTGTTTAAAGTAAAGAGTAACTGAACACAAATTTTATTTTGTTGAAGTAAAAATATCTGTGTTATGTATAAAACACAGATATGCATTACTTCGTTACTACGAAAGCTTATTCAGGTTATTCAAAAAATTAAATAAATAAATTATTGTGTTATTTTTCAGATGTATTAATTTTTTGCATGATGTTGCCTGCTGATGTCAGTGTAACAATGTATATGTGTGCGCTATGGCCATCTGATGACAGCTAGTGAGGAAGAGGTTAAGCATGTATGTAGCATGTAATCAACTGAAGAGAAATGAGAAAAAATTATAAATATAGATTTAATCCTGCAGGCACTGAGAGGTAAATTTAACCTGTCCAGTTTAGGGTCACAGCCCAAGGAAACAGTGGTTATTGCAGCAGCATTGGGTGTAAGGCAAAGAGCCAACATACAGGTCCACCAGTCCTCTGCAGGGCTCAGTCCCATAGCCAGTCACTATCAGATGCCTAGTAATAAAGAGGCAGTTTCATTTTAATCTTGTTTTTTGCTATAGATTTGTTGAAACAGTGTGATAGGGAGGAGCAGAAGTTAGTGTTCTTTGGGACTTGTACTGGGGATGGAAAAAAGGGATGGATGAAGAACTCAATGAAGGACAAAATGTATTTATAAAAGACAAGAAAATGATCAAATATGACTGTGTTTCTGGTCATGAATTTTCACATATGGGATTAGAATTTAACTGCAAATGCTGCCAGTGAAATGTGCAATTTTTCATACAAAAGAAAAAACATAATGTACTGTTTGTAAAGCATTACATTTTATAATAAGTAACTATATAAAACATTTAGTTCCTTTTTTCAAGTAATGAATAATGTAACTAAGTTACTTTTAAAAGCAATATTCCCCAACACTGTTTCTGTACCTGATGCATCTTTAGGATTGTGATTTCCAAGACTACCACCATGTCTGTTGGCTAAACATGTAATACCTACATGTGACAGGAAATAATTTAAATAACATACAGACACCTGCTGGGCACACCCAGTCAGGAGAAAGTACAGTCCCCTGTGGCGCTCCTGTGTTGCTGACCACAATGTCAGACGTGCAGTTCCCGAGACGCACATACTGAGGTCTGTTTGTATGATAGTCCACGATCCATGCCACCAGGTATGAATCTACTCCATCTCTGTCAGCTTGTCCCTAAGGAGCAGAGGCTGGATGGTGTTGAAGGCGCTAGAGAAGTCTAGAAACATAATTCTTACAGCACCACTGCCTCTGTCCAAGTGGGAGAGGGATCGGTGTAGCATATAGATGATGGCATCCTCCGCTCCCACCTTCTCCTGATATGCAAACTGCAGAGGGTCGAGGGTGTGTTGGACCTGGGGCCTTAGGTGGTGAAGCAGCAGCCTCTCCATGGTCTTCATCACATGTGACGTCAGAGTGACAGGCCGGAAGTCGTTCAGCTCACTAGGACATGATACCTTTGGGACTGAGGTGATGCATGATGTTTTCCAGAGCCTCGGGACTCTCCCCTGTTCCAGGCTCAGGTTGAAGATACGCTGTAGAGGACTCCCCAGCTCCGACGCACAGACCTTCAGCAGTCGTGGCGATACTCCATCTGGACCCGCTGTTTTGTTGGCACGAAGTCTCCTCAGCTCTCTGCTCACTGAAAATTACTCTTACATTTTATGCTTCAAATCAATTGGATGATAAGTCATAAGAAAAGAAAAAAAAAATCTCTGATTTAACAATGAACTGAAATGGTAGAGTTAAAACACTAACAAGCCTTGAAATGAAATAAGATCTGTTATTGGCGTTTGAACAAAAACCTGCAGCCACTGTGGCTCACCATGATTGGAGCTGGCCACCCTGCTCTCAATTAATAAACCTGAACTCTCCTAAATTCCTTACTCAGAGTTGTTAGCTAACCTGAACATATGGATTTCTAATAAATTAATACTCCTCTGGTTAAAATGTAACTTATACTGGTGGTTGAGCTCTGTTTGAAAACTAATATCTTGTAAGCTTTTGTTTTTGCTATCAGACATCAAGAATTAGAAGAATTTTCTGAACTTCACTAGACTGCCATATAACATGGGTAGAACTTTTGAAAACACCTTGTCAATTCTGTTCCATATGCTACTTCTATAACTTTTAAAATCTGGACTGGTAGCCGGCTCTGTCATTTAGTGCAAAATGGATAACAGCAGGATCCATCCTGTCTTAACACAGGAGCATATCTACACACAGGTGGAGCTCCTGCTTACTCACGAGGAAAGAACAACATAAAACATGTCACAGGAACAAGCCTACATGTCTCATCTCAGAATACCTGCTTGAGGATGGGTTTAGATGTGAAGAATTGGAAAGTCTCTTTTCTTTTTTCCTACTACAGCAATATTGGAGTCAATGTATGGCTCTACAAGAAATAAGCAGAACTAGTAAAGAGATATTTTTGGGTCTGACATCCCGGAAAGTGTGGACCATCCGTTCATGTTTAATGGTGGCTCATCTGTCTGTAGCTTTCTAAACTCGGCTTTACGCAGCATTTACACTTATGGTAAGAATAACTGAATTTTGAAAAGACTGTGAAAGAGGCCAGAAGTCTTTTTATTTTTTGGACAGCAGGACTCTTTGTTGTCCTGGTATTCAGGATGCATATGGACTGTGAGTGTAGAAGAAATTGTTAGGATTGTCTCACTACCTTGCTTGTCCTCTGTTTTCATTTTGTATAACAGTTGTACTGTATCTTAAATCTCATACCCTTCATTGTGTTCCTTGATCCTTGAGGACGGGGCTTCTAATTAGAGTAATGTTCTCAAGTGCTGTGGTCATTTGGGCAGCAGTTACCAGAGGACTATTTAAAGACACCAATTGCCACAGTTTCTTTACTCTGTTTTTTTATAACTCTTTTTTGCATCTCCCCTTTTTTGAAAGGTTTTTGATTTTTGCCCATGTTTTGCTCTTTGGATTTTCTTCCATCTTAATTATTTCAAGGATTTTGAGTATCAGATTTTATATTTGGAGTTTTGTTACTGAGCTCTTTTCTTTGTTAATTAATTTTTCTCTTCATTTCTGATTTAGTTAAAAAAAATTAAAGCTTTTGATTCTTTATTAATTTCCTTTTTCCCATTTTGTTTCACAAGTTTATTAGTATAATTTAATTTCTTCTTATTATTTAACTTTAATCATTTTTGAAATTTGCATCTTTTATTTGATGAATACATTTCATTTTAATGAAATTTAATAATTGAAGCATGAAACATAATTTAATAATTGAAGATGAAAGCCTTACCGAAATGATCAATGTTAATGATGATGAGACAGTTCAAGTTTAGGCCGCTGCTAAAGACAACTCCATGGCAAGTCACAAAAATGGATGGAACTTCTCTGTAGGAAACAAGCTGAAAGAGCTCCACTAAGAACCACAGTTTATGTTGTACTATCATTTCAATGATGCTGTGCACCTCAGGTATAAAAGATTTACTTAAGCTCTGATTGACAGAGCGTTTCTTTGGACTGCCAGTACGAGAGCTTGAGTTCAGATCAAGATTGTCGACGAGAGGCGACTGGTTTTTAGGGTGAACCCAATGTTGGTTCGAAGATTTCTGATCAGGATTATTTCAAGGCAACACCAGTCCATCACAGGGCACACTTACGCACCCCATCACTGGGCATTGAAATGGGGTATTAAGTCAGAGAACCCAGAGGAAAAGCAACACGGATATGATGAGAGTGTGTTTCTCATTTATTTTTTATTTATTTTTATTTATTTATTGATTTCATGTTGGGTGTGGCAGGGAGTGTGCCAAGTCAACAGGTAGTAAATTCATGACATCATTACAAATTGTTGTTAATATTAGGCATGTGTTGCAGAGATGCATTGGCATTATCAACATTCGTTATGTACACACAACATTGTGAATGTATCTGATTCAGATTATAAAAAGAATCAGAGAAATACTCTGCTGAAGATCCAATTTATATAAAAATCAGAGGACAAAATCTTTCATTTTCTTTTTTTTTTCTCAAGAGCAGAATACCAACACAAACTAACTTATAGATATAGTACAGAATGTGCTGGCAGCAGTTTTTAGCAGAATTACAAAATAAGTTTTGACACTTCATGCAAGCAAAGTCTAGCACCCATTCTCTGCTACTATTATTAAAGACTACACTACCCAGTATTTTAAAAAAATAAAATAAAGCTGCTCTTTAACCTGTCATAACTTCTCATATTCCACATGTACTCATGTCCTGACCATTCCCCTAAATATTCTGATCTGTCTCTAGCGAGAAGATGACTTTGTTTGATTAATAATGCCAATGTATCACTTTTTAAAGTCATTTTTGATGTTGGAACATTGGAATAATCTAGACAAGAACAGGCCATTCAGCCCAATAAAGCTTGCCAGTCCTATCTGCTTAGTTCTTCAAGAAAAACATCAAGTCGAGTTTTTAAAGCCCCTAAACACCTATTGTCTACTACACTGCTTGGTAGCTTATTCCTTGTATCTATGGATCTTTGTGTAAGGAAAACTTCCTGATGTTTGTGTAAAATTTACCCTTAAGAAGTGTCTTGTTCTTGATGAACTCATTTTAAAATAACAGTCTCGATCCACTGGGACCAATTCCCTTCATAATTTGAAATGCTTCAGTTGTGTCACCTTTTAATCTCCTTTTGCTTAAACATTTTTTGTGTCCAGGATGGATTACTGACTTGCATTCATGGCTACTGGGAAGCACGTGAGCTGCCAATAACCTGAAATGGTTTAGGAGGTTTGACAATGGACGTACAAACTGTAAAACAATTCCAAGCATGATTCTGGCCAGAAACCACTTTTGCAAATCCAGTATGTGATGAAATCATTCTGCTCTCACACTCTAATACCAATAGCTCATGACTGGGTGTTATTCAAACAATTTTAAAGAGAAAGGGCCACTCAGCCCATCAAAACTCATCAATTGTATTCACTGAATGTCTAACAATAACATCAAATTGAGTTTTAAACGTCCCCGAAGTCCTAAAACTACCACTTATTCCACATGTCTGTGGTTCTCTGAGTGAAAAAAGATTTCTAACATTTGTATGAAATTTGTCAGTAAGACAAATCTGCTATCTGTCAGCATCCCCATGTTGTTGCTGAAGAACTCATTTTAAAGTTAACAGTTTCGATCCACTGGGCTAATTCCTTTCATAAATTTTAAACACTTCAATCATCTAACCTTTTAATCTCTGTTTGCTTAAAATTGAAAAGATTCAATTCCTTCAATATCTCCTCGTAGCTCAGACCTCGCAGTCCTTTTCTTCTCTGGACTTTCTCTACACCTACTATGTCTTTTTTAAAATATGAGGACCACAGGTGAGACCTCACTGGAGTGTTATCTAACTTAAGTATAACCTCCCTTGACTTTTATTCCACATATTGTAATGTAAAACCTAACATCCTATTAGCCACCTTGATGGCTTCTCTACACAATTTGGATGAGAATGCTGAGCACACTATGACTACTAAACTTGTCTCATAAAATGTATGCTTCTAAATTTCAAACTTCCCACTCTGTATATGTAATTTTGTATGCTTTCTACATTTAACCCTTTATAATTAATTACATTACATTTTATCTGCCATAAATTTGCCTACATCTGAGTTCAGTTCTCTCTGTGTTAATTTGGCTGCCATTTTGCTTAGTTTTCTAACATATGTACTTTTAGAATAAATCATCGAAAAATTACAACTTTCTTCTCTTCCCTAATATGCAATAAATTACCAGTAGTTTGAATTATTTTCAGTCATTTTAGCAGTAAAACGCTTGGGTTTCTGTGGCCTCCAGCATCACCGTCACACCTGTGTATTTGTATATATTTAAGATTTTGGACAAAATAGTTGTTTTGTATGGTAATGTTTTACACATATATAAAGAGTAAAAGTAAAGTTAATTTAATTTCTGTTGTGTTTAATCAATAATATCTATAGGAAAAGTGTTAATTAAGCACCCACTTACATAATTATTATTGAGATGAATTTCTGATGTAGTATGCAACTTTGATAAGTTATTTCACATTGAACTTACAAGTTTCATTTTTACATAATTATCATTTGATATTTTATTACATATATTATGCATATTATTAATAGTATGAGTTCACTATATAATTACAAATGCTGCTTTAAAGTTTGGCAGTTAAACTTGTATTAAGGACATTTTATATACCTCTATTTTTTTTTTTAAAAAAGCGTAACACCTGGAATTTATTAAGCATTCATTTATACAATTTCTAAATACGTATATTGTAGTGTAGATCATCTTGTGGTACAATATGACTTTAAAAAGATTTTAAAAATGAGTAAGGCTTGTTAAATACAATACCACTTTAAATGAAACTGCTGCCACCTAATGGCGAAAGTGAAATAGTGTCATCACTAATTTTTTTAAGAGATAATCTATCTACTGCGGTGGGATTGGTTCCTGCCTTGTGCCCTGTGTTGGCTGGGTTTGGCTCCAGCAGACCCCCGTGACCCTGTAGTTAGGATATAGCGGGTTGGAAAATGGATGGATGGATGGATAATCTATCTATCTATCTGTCTGTCTGTTTTTACCTTCAAACTTACAGATATAATGAAATTTCATTTATATTTGCTGTAACGTAAATGAATCCACAATTAATGCATTTATTCCTTCCATATCTATCTATCTATCTATCTTTCTTAACGAAGGCTTTATTTATACATATAATACAATTTGGTCATATTAGCAGTCTATAATACAGTATATGGAAACATGTACAACTTTCTGACTTTTGTAGTCACATTTTACTACTAGAAATGCATTTGCTGTAGTACATAAAACATTATTTAAACTCCACATTAGACAAATATTTCTAATTGATTAATTAATTTATAATATTAAAGTTCATTGTTTAATCTGTTATGAATGATTACCTTATACAGTAAAAATCTGTGGTTTGTCCATTTTTTTCCACATTTCTTCCTATTTTTAAAATTGATATTTTAGCTTGATCCAAAAAAAATGTTGACTAAGAAACATTTCTTTTCATTTTTCATGGAAAAAGAAATTCAAAAATAAAAAAATTAACTTGGTGAACAACAATTTCTCAAACCATAAAACAGGAAAATTAAAAATGAAATTAATTGCTACCAATTATTTTCTTTAAAAAACAATTGTCTCTCTTTTATTTCGATAGAGTCATAAATAGTGTGGAATATTTGGGGTTATACTAGAGTTGTCCTTAAAGTTAGAATATATGTCAAGGAAGACAAATATATATATACTAAAAAAAGTGTCTTTGCTGAATATAAAATGTCAACTTTTATATGGAGGGAAGAGTCATAAAACAGTCACAATAAATGGTCTGTGTTTTGATCTTGATTATTCATGGAGTGGCAATACTCAGAGAAAGCCAAAGATACAGAGAGAACATACAAATGCCACACCTACAGGACTTGAATTCAGAGGTTTACAGGTTGGAGGAAGAAGAACAAGAAGAACTAAACAGTGTGCCACTATAGCATCCAGGCAAAATCTGTTGTCCACAAGAGTCGAAAGGCAAGTACTAACCTTGGACCATCTGCCAGCCTATCACTGTGCATTCTCACACACACCTACGCTCAGTGACAGGTGTCACCTATCAGTCCAATCTACACCTGTCCAGTGTGGTGGATCCTGGGTTACGAGAGGAAAAGTAAGCCAGAAACTGGGAGAACATGCCGACTCCACAGGGACAGTAATTTTATGGAGCTTAGTGGCTATAGCAGAAGCCAATGCACCACTGTACCACCTCTTCAAGTAATATATATATATCTTAAAGGAATAGCCAGCTAGTAAGTGGTTAAGGGGGTGAAAGGCACCACCACAGTGTCACAAGGCAGGGTGCAACCACACAGAAAACCTCCAGTAGAAAGAAAGTGCCACATAGACAGTGACAGATTAGTTTTAAATACCATCCTGGCAAAACTGGGCCAGTAGGGGGCAGTACGCCCTTTCATGCATATTTTGTATTGATTTTAAGGAAAAACAGGAAAAGGCAAATGAGAAATGTCACAAACATCCAAAAGGAAGGAAAAATGTCCCCAGTCCTAACACCCCACCAGGAGGTGACTGAGAAAAAAATAATGCAAAATGTCACACCATCTTACAATTCCTGGTTAAAGAAAAATAAACAGTTCTTATTGAGCACAACTCCTTTTCCAAGAGATGATGTCGTGGATTGAGAGGAAATATTAATGCAAGTAGTTGAAAATTCTAAGAAAATTAAATCATAAAATAAATTCCTCCAGCCATGTATTGAACCCTGTTTCTAATTTTTACAGCAAATTGCTAAGACGATTTTAGAAGCTATAGAGTTTAATGAAATCAGCATCTCCCTAAGAAATGAGAAGGAATATGCATACAAATCTGGAAGTACAAAAAGATGCAGAGAATGGGAAATTACAAACATCCAGAGCCAATGAAAGAGATGTAAAAGGAGGACCACAAAGAAGCAGTGTGGGAGGACAGGAACATAATATATGAAAGAAAGGAGCAGGAACTTTAAGTAAGCATAAGTAGCAAATTGAGTCGGGGCTAAAGCCACTAAATACTAGATAAGCGAATGCTTGGGATTTTTGGAGGAATTCGTGAGCACATTTAAAAATGAATCCCACCTCAATGGGAAGGAAGGTGCTAGATGTACAGTAAATCCCACTTTAGTGATGCAGGAACAAGATTAATTACTGCATCACAAAGACATGTGCACAGCAAAAACCCTGGTTTGGATTGAAACCTGTTTGTAGAAACAAAATGTAAGGAATGATATAAGATAGAAGATGATACCAAATGCTTTGAAGACCAATCTTAGCAGTAGGTAAAGGAAGAAAGTATAAGGAGAAAGTGAGAATTTAGAGTAAAGGTCCAGGAGTGAAAGGTGCCCTTGCCTCTCCAGAAAGTGACAACCTAACAGGAAATGATTTTCCTGGGACAACTATGGTAAATGGAGCCCTCTCCTGGTATCCCCATGACCAAAGTAGGGTAACGTCAACCCTGAAAGTAATTTTAACCAACAGTGAACACTGAAGTGACTTAAAACCCATCTTAAAGTTTTAGATGAAGCATCACTTATGGAAGAAAGGAGCCAGTTTTGTGTTGGAAAGAGAGGGGGAGAGGTGGGGGAGAGAAGGTGTAACTTGGGAGGTGGGTGAGTGGGTACGTCACTCTTCACGACTGATAGTTAGTTGATTTGTTTCTGTCATCCGTCTTTGTGTTTCTGTGTTCTGCTAATATTGATCTGCCCCATGTATGCTTAAGAAAAAGAAGTTCACAACGTTTTAGAGATGAAGGACTTCAAAGCATTTATGTGGAGTGATGCCAAGAACATGTCCTCTATAATACTTCTTTAGTAGGAATTCCTAGGGTTTGACAGTGAAAGAAATATCAAATGTAAATAAATACAGAAAAGAGCAGCACACAGACAATAACACATTGATGAAATCATGCCTTTCAGTACCATATCATTCTTGAATTTGTATCTAATTTCTGGGGTCAAGGTATTTAATATTTCAGGGTCCCCAAGGGGTACATTAACTTGTGAAACTTCTGTGGTATAATCTTATAAAAGTGTACATATCGTGCAGTAATGACAATTTCAATGCAGACAACAGTGATGCTTCCTTTCAGGGATAAGTGCCTTATTCTCCTTTAGCTCATTTTGTAAACCTGTCAGGAGGAGACCTGGAATTTAATCCCATGTAGATCCCTCATTGTACACATTTTGCAGTTTATTTGATGCCAATGTTTCCTACAGAGGCCATCATCTTAACCTGTTGCGTAACTTTTAGATAAATCAGCATACTGATCAAATTAAAAATTGTTTTGATGCAGAGAGAGCATTCTTGAGTTATCCCCAGACTGAAAGTAAAGCCCAGGAAACCAGACTGAAACAAAAAAAGGTGTCTTCTTTTAAAAGAAAATAAATCATACAAGGAGGGATGGACAGCAGGAGTAATTCAAATTCAAAACAAACAGGGAAAACTAACAGCCCTAACTGACTGGACCACTACAGGCACTCCTTATCGCACATCCAGTCTGACATTTCTACTTCTATTGCCCTGACTCGCCTTCCACTCACCACTGGATGTCTGGATGGAAGAAACATTTAGGCCCAGCTAGGTATCATTTTCAGAGCTGATCACATACCTAGTTTTGGTACATCTGGAGTCATCCTTTCACAACATCTGTCCCTTTTTGGGCCCTGCCAAGCCCTGTTGTTTGCATTGGTGTTGATTATGTGGCTCCCCAATGCACAGGGATGTGTGGTTGAAAGTGAAGATCAACCACTCTATAGAGCAGACAACAACAACAACAATAATTTATTTCTTGTATGGCCCAAAATCACATAAGGAATACCTCAATGGGCTTTAACAGGCCCTGTATTTTGACAGCTCCTCCAGCCTTGACTCCCTATGAAGAAAACAAAAAACTCCTCACGAAAAAAACTTGTAGAGAAAATAAAAAGATAAAACATAATCACATGCACATTGTGCGTCATCCTGATTGGTTGTTATGCAGGCAACTAATACACTGGCTCTATGGGAATACTTTCAATTTCTAACAAATATTTTACTGCTTTGTTTTATTTTATAACATCTGCATATTGTGTATTTTTAATAAGAGTTTTCACCCTTCAACATTCCCTCAAATTGTCCTCCATTTGATGCAGATCCCACTGAATTTGTATTATGAATTTGAGTTATTTGATGTTTCGGATAATTTTGACTGTTTTTGGGCATATTTGATTAGTACTTATTGTTGTTATATTATGTATTGTACTTAGTGGCATTATTGTATTGTGTGAACATTGTTTGCTGAATGGTATTGAGCTGATCTATCAGACACTATGTGCAATATACTGTACTAATGGCTGACATCTGTACTGTGAAACTAACTTACAAGTATGGGCAGTTCTAATCAATTTACACTTAGTAAATACCTACACGTTGTTAATCTATGTAGAGATAATTCATGTTATATGTGTATTTGTGGGCGGCATGGTGGCGCAGTGGTAGCACTGCTGCCTCGCAGTAAGGAGACCTGGGTTTGCTTCCCAGGTCCTTCCTACGTGGAGTTTGCATGTTCTCCCCGTGTCTACGTGAGTTTCCTCCCACAGTCCAAAGACATGCAGGTTAGGTACATTTGCTGATCCTGAATTGTCCCTAGTGTGTGCTTGGTGTGCGGGTGTGTGTGTGTGTGCCCTGCGGTGGGCTGGCGCCCTGCCTAGGGTTTGTTTCCTGCCTTGCGCCCTGATTGGCTCCAGCAGGCCCCCGTGACCCTGTAGTTAGGATATGGCGGGTTGGATAATGGATGGATGGATGTGCATTTGTACCTTGTTAGAATATGTAAGATTATTATAATTCTTGTTATATGTACTGTATATTTGTGCCTTTTTTGTGAGCTCCTGTAACCCTGCAATTTCCTTGAAGATTAATAAAATTTCTTTCTATGTATCTAGCTATCTATCTATCTATGTGTCGATGTCTACATTTTGAGGTTTTATTTAATAGCCATAGCTATGTTAGTAATATGTTAGTAACAATGCCGTCCATTGATGGTCACATGTAATGGCAATTTTGCTATGTTTGGCATCATTGTATCGACAGCACTTAAGGAGGTGGCATGGTAAAATAGATGCCCAGGTTTTAGATTAAAAAGCAGCACTCTCATAGATATTAGTTATATAGGTAGAGGGTTTTAGATAGCTGTGAAATTTTCTCTCAGTTTTTGGCAAAACTTTGACTTTCACAAATAATTTTGACAATTGGTCTCCACTTTTTGACTTCCTAGTTTTGACCTTTGGTTATTTCCCTTACCATCTCTTGCTTTTGATCTTAAAATAAAAAGATAAAAAAATTGTAGCTTCATGTTCATGGATGACAAACCAAGAATGAGTAATTCAGTAATACTTAATTACTAATTACTGAGTTACTCATTAAGTATTAGCATGTTGTTATTATTCTGTTCACAGGTGAGAATAGAAATGATTTTAATGAAAGGGCCAGAATATGAGATGTGGTCAAAAAAATAAGTGAAGTTCCTAAACCAAAAATCAATCCCATCATTCTTCTAGCCCAGCACAGTAAGGTAAATCATAGACAAAGTTGAAATCACAAAGTTCTTTAGATGGATATTCAAAATGAGAGATTTACACACACTAACAGACTTTGTACTTATCCACATCTCTGAGATGTCCAATGTCAACATTTACAGTATCTCATCACGCTCATAACTACACATGCCATAGTCTTCTGGTCATTAATCCCAGTGATGCTGTAGCTGAAGGGATACCCAGGTTATCCATCTTTTTTCCTGGGCTAAAGGGTGAGAAACATGGAGGCAATGATGACCAAAGGACCCTTAATGTTCACCCTGCAGTTCCAAATCTCTGGTCCTAACAGGTGGTGTTGAGACTTTAACAAGTGTGGCTACCTGTTACAGGTCATTGTCTCACAGACCAGTTTTTACAATATCTAACCCTACTTAGCCCTTCAATCAGAGTTGACACTCCCCACCTGAACCTCTCAGACCAGAAAAAGGTAAGGATCTAGAGCAAATTAACTACTTTTAAAAGAGCTTAGCATATTTGTCAAAGCACATATATAAAGTACAAAGATAATGGATTAAATATAAAATATAAGTAACAGCAGAAATAACATTTTTACACAGCTTTGGCAACAATTACACAGATTTAGACCTTCCCCTCTATCTTCATGATGATCTCTCTATTTTACAAACCACATTCTGATTTATATAAGAAATTTCTGCTCCATTTACTCCTGATCCTCCTTCTTTTTAATTAACATTTTGTTCTTCCCTGAACTTCCTCTTCTGAGATGGTGTAATACTTGAAATGAACAGATTCTTTTTTATATCTAGAATTTCGTAAAACATTTAATTAAAATATACATTTATTCTAAGAGTCACACTTACTCTTATGTAAATAGCATTGTTATGATTAAAAATCTATGTAATAATTATTTCAGAGCTTAATATTTGAGATATTCAAGTCAGTTCAATACAGGAAGTTGAAAAACACTTAGTTCAAGTTTTTAAACTAATTACAATAAGAAATTATAAAATTGCTTAATGCAGATCTTAATAGGGAAACTACATTAATCTTCACAGTTCAAAAGTTGTTATTTGCAGGCAGATTGAGCTGTTCTCATTCTCGGCTTCAGTTTTCAACTTTTCCAAAATAACATTTTTACAAACAAGTTTCAGTATTTTATCTTCTGAGCCTCTGTAGTCCATTTCTGACCTAATTTTGCTTTTAGTCTTTGCTAGTTGGCTAGTTGGCCAGGGTGGTCTGGTTTCGACAAGACCACGGCCCTTTAACATCACACATAGCATGCATGGATCAAAAAATGACAAGAAAGTAGCACGGATCAGGAGATGCAAAGTTTTAAGGCCAGAGTCTAAACCAGTAAAGAAATTTAGCTGGTAAACAAAGCCAAAATCATGAAACAAAATGTGTAGGTCAAACGTGTAGAAAATGACCCCTAAAACTGGCCATTGCCTTCCCTAGCCTGCCTAGAATAGGCCTCGCCCCTGGCAGTCTGACCTCCCAACCCAAAGGCAGGTTTCAGGCCCAAAAAGGGAATTTTTGCTTGAAATTTTCAAAATATTTTTTCAATGTCCTAAAATACTGAAAAATATCAAAAAATGCCCTTCATGTGAAAGGAGCCATAAAGAAGCTCTGGTTTTGAAAGAGAACACTGCTTGCAATAAACAAAAGATCCACCAAAGCATCAGAAAAAGTGACAAAAGGGTTTTACCTAAAAAGGCAACACAGATCAAATAAATCCAAATTTGCAATCCAACAATCAAAAACCCAAAAAGCAATAATCCAAGAATCCAGAAAATTAATACTTATTCTGGTATGCATTCTATAAATGACAACGAACCACTAAAGGATCTGCTCCTCAGTCTCACAGTGTGGTCCTTCAGCCATGCTGTCAAGTTTGCCCCATCTCTTCAGCTTCCATCCACAATACCTAAGGAACATAATAATAATAATAATAATACATGGCAGAACATAAAAGTACAATGCTTATAAATCCATCCATTATCCAACCCGCTATATCCTAACTACAGGGTCACAGGGGTCTGCTGGAGCCAATCCCAGCCAACACAGGATGCAAGGCAGGAAACAAACCCCACACACACACCAAGCACATACTAGGGAAAATTTAGAATCACCAATCCACCTAACCTGTATATCTTTGGACTGTGGGAGGAAACTGGAGTACCCGGTGGAAACCCACGCAGGCACGGGGAGAACATGCAAACTCCACGCAGGAAGGACCTGGGAAGCGAACCCGGGTCTCCTAACTGCGAGGCAGCAGCGCTACCCACTGCACCACCGTGCCGCCCAATGCTTATAAATGAACTAACTAAACAAAATATAGTCAAAGAAAAACATGATTTTACATAAATCAAAAAAGATAGATCAAAACCATGAACATAATCTTCAGAAAAATAAGGCAAATATATTTGAAAAATACCAAAACCATTAAATAAACATAAGAGTAATTTTGAGTCATGGCTAAAACCCCTGGCTAAACCATTAATAATAACCTTCAGAAATATTCAAATTATAACATCATAGAAACCAAGCTAATGCAGGCAACACCTGAAAACATCTTAGGTGTGAAACTGATCCCAAAAAGAACAAAACAACAACAGAAACACCAAGATTAATTTTCACTTTTTAATTCCTTTGGAGTTTATTTTCAAACTTTGATATTAAATATGGACTGGTAATGTAAGTTCTAAGAGAATCATATGAACTCGGCCCAATCAGTGCCCTTCGGTTCTCACACTTTCCACCAGTAATTCATTCTACAAAACTTTTCTCTCCACTTTAAAATACCAGATTCTCATCATAAAAATTCATTTTGCAGCAGACGGGTTGTTTTATCACAGAGGTTATGTTCAGGTCACCCGCCTCTACTATTCAATAACCCCTGAGCACTTTGGACCCCAAGCTTTGTACTTTGATGGTAAGCTCAGTTGCTGCATGCTGTAATACAAAGTTAAACAGCTGTCATGTACAAAGTAATACATAGAAACTGATGTGTCTTTCATGTTAGAGGCTGTTCTACTTTCAGTGAGTTTAGTTATTTTGAGATAGTGGCTAAATCATTGGAATGCAAAGCTGGAGACTTCTAGGGTAAAGCCTAACCACTTACCCACAGTGTGAACCTGAATGAGTCTTTTCACCTGTTTCCACCGCAATATGGAAACAACAGAATTTTTCTGATTATGCATCTCAGAATGAGATTCTGTGTTCTAACCTCCAGAGCTGACAATGGATATTAAAGTTTTACTCCATAAAACTCCAACTGAGTCCATTTCCTACCAATTTCCTATCAAACTACTGTTTTTTGAAAGTTTTTTTTTTTGCCTCACAGAAGAATGTACATGACAGACAAAGCTAACAACAGAACAAAAGTGGTGATAAACTCTGGGATCAACTGAGTCATTCTTGCAGTGACCAACATGATTCATGTCCCCCATCAGCTTTAATTACAGCACAATCACCAGGGCACTGGTCCAATTTCCATTTATTTATTTATTTATTTAAAACATGTAGCAGCACTTCTTGAACAGGACCTCACTTCACAGTACGCTGCGGGATCAGTGCACCATCTGACTATTTAGTCCACTAGGTAGTGTGGTGGACAGTTGGGGCATTTACCCGATCAGGACACCTGTATAATGGATGGGCCAGGAGAGAGAGTGTCTTCAGGGCTTTATCTACCCCGGGAGGATAGAGGGCATCCTCCAACGGTTGCTATGGCACCACGGATTCCCACAGGATGTGCTGGGAATTGCAGTTTGCTACAGCCTTATTGGGTTCTGTGAGTGCCACCATGGGGTGCTGCAGTGCCTGCACAGCCTTACTACATTGGGCTTCCGCCAAACCCAAAAGTACTGCCAGAAGAAGCTCTCTGGACACCTAGAACACTTCCGGGTGCCAGCCACCAGTACTCCGAGAGCCAGAGTAAGGAGGAAGGGAGACAAAGCTTGTTGGAGGAGAAGTGGAGGTGAACAAGAGACAGAAAGTGCTGTGTGCTGTAGACTGTGTTTATTGTGCTTACGGTACTGTGCTGCATAGGTAGGAAACAAGGCAAAAGCGTTTCCCACAGCTGAATAAACTTGTGTTCTGCTGAACATGTGTCCTGATGTCAGATGTGTCGGCTGTTTGGGGAGCCAGCAGGCCCCCTGGAGTTCACAGGAGACACCTGCAAAGATGCAAGATTTTAAAAGACATTCACTTGAAGGAATAGAGATCTCATTTTATGTTTCTATTCAAGACTGCAGCAAACCATTTTTCTATTCACCTTTCTTGGATTAGAAAACCATCACACTGAGGATTGTAACTGCGTCCTGGAATTATGTTTTTTTTTCATTGTCTGGATTATTCCTTGGATTTGTTTGTTTGGAGTCATTGTCATATGGATCATGTTACAAATCATTAATGAACATTTTTCCAAATAGCTGATGTGGAGGGTAGAGGTGAAAGATAAGAACCAGGAGAACCAATAAAAATTTGGGGTGCCAACTGCGCTACCCTGATTACTGCAATTTTCCAAAAAACAGAACAAAAATAAGTGTGTGGTAGCACAACTGGAAACAGATGTAATAATTGCCTTTTCAGCCTCAATGGCTTTTCTAAATAATAAGCTCCCTCAAGCGGGTCTGCTTCAGAAAGCTCATGCATGAGAGTTGAAGTTCTATTAACTGAGATGCCATCCTCCATGAGCCCTCAGCTTACTTGAGTGATGGTGTGGCTGGGTTGCGCTCCATGAGTGGTTTCTCTGAGCTAGGGAAGAGAAAAGAGAAGATATGCTTAGTTTTGGTTCCCCCTCTTGTCCCAGCAGGTTACTGTATACCTTGTCTGAGCCTGGAAGGTGATCTTCAGGAGCCCATGCTTCACTGTTTTTCCATTCTTCATGTCTCGCCATAGACTTCATCTGGTAATCAGCACAGTGTGCTGAGATATTAATTCGTGCATTTATTTCTAGTAAAATGATACAGAAATGTCAGTTATGCCTGCTGAAGGATAGCAGAATGAAGGATATTATTTGTGCTAATATCTCCTCATCAGAAATTCAATGCGTTATAGGCAAAAAGTGTTCCAATATAAACAGAACAAAGTCCTGAATGGCAAGGACATGTGTGTTCGTTTTTGTTTAAAAAAATCACACTAAAAAAGAAGTCATAGCAATGTTCTTGCTTTTTACTTTTTTTAATCCACATTTTCAGTGCCACTGTTCCATTATTTTCCTGCTTGTTTTATAGATTTAGTAAAAATGTGTATTGTTATATGTCACACTAGTAGTAATTAAGGCTTGAATTCTGCCAGCCACTTAGTTTTTGTGTGCTATGGATGACCTAATTATCATGCTAGAACATACAGGTCAGGTCAGGTTAGGTTGGGGAGCATGCACTGCTATAGCGTGTTGGCACACCCACAACACAACGAAACAGCTTGGGATCCTGGTTGGCAACCCCCATGCAGATGTGTGGTCCAGTCCCACCTCCTGGAATCGACCATATGTCTGCCACAGCCAGGTGTTATGTGGGTGTCCCCTTGGCCTGGTCCAGCTGCTTGGGTCCTCAGCAATGAGGATTCTGTGAGCTGGATTACCCTCTGGGAATTGCGCCACATGGCCGTAGTGCCGTAACTGACGGTCCCTCACAATTCAGGTAATGTGTATCATTTGGGACTCTTTGGGCAGCCGCTCATTCGACACAAAGTCAAATCAGCGGCACCCAAGGATTCTCCAATGACACAGTACTGAAGGAGACCAGTCTTTGTGTCAGGTCACTGGATAGCGTCCATGTCTTGCAACCACATAACAATACAGGGAGCACCAGGACTCTAAAGTCTTGGACCTTTGTCCTTTTGCAAAGATTTCAGGACCACCACACACCCCATTCCATAGACCTCATGACCCCCCCCCCCCATGCTCTCCCAATTCGTCTACTGAGTTCAAGGGAGGAGTCACCAGACACATGAACAGTGAAATTTACATAACAATAAGTTGTCAACTAAGTAATGCTAAGAAATATACTACTAGTATAATACTAATACTTCTGGTATTACTATGTTTAGTTTAGCTAAGTTCACTATTGTATTTTGAAAATGATAACAGTTCTTTAAAAAAAAATATAATATCCTACATGAGTTGTACAGTTCAATGCCGTTTTTATCAAGGATATTGTTAGAAGTATCTGTAACTCCTAAAAATTGTATTAATTCTTTATAAACAATCTTAGCTATATAGGGTGGAGGAAATATACAGTATTTAATTTTGGGTGATTACAGAGTGTTGATAGTTATTTTTCTGTATATACAATTATCCCCCAATTCTTTGCAGTGTTTAGGTTCCAAGACCTCTCAAGAAAAAGTGAAATCCCCAAATATGAGACACCCCACAAAAATCACTTCTTAAAATCTAATCCACATATTACACTGGGGAGCAGTGGTTAGTATCACCATATTTAATATGTTTTTACTTACTAAAAAGTCATTAGCACTCAAATTAAAAAGTCTTCTTAAGAATCAAACCAACATCTTACCTGCAATCTGTACTGTTGCACAGTGGCTAGCACTGCTCTTTACCACTATAGGCATCTTGGTTTAAATCCCAGGCTGGGTCTCCATGTAAAATTTACACATTCTCCCAGGACTTCAGTTTCTTCCATAACCTACAGAAGTGCTTGTGGGGTTAGTTGTCAATTCCAAATTATCTTTGTGTGAGTGTGTGTGCCTTTTGATGAGTTGCTGTCCCATCTAGGGTTGTTTCTTGCATTTTATGGGTAAAATGAGTCAGAATAACAATGACACAGTACTAATAGTAATAACACTTTGTACTTGGTCACTAAATTGTATTACAAACTCAAGAATTATAATGAGTATCCTCATTAATTAAAATAAAAAATAAAAAGTGGTCACTACTCATGTTTTCTATAGACTGCTGCTTCTTGGGCCGGATGACACAGAGTATGACAATGTTCCAGAAACAAAACCCATGATTCCCTGGTTAATTTTCAGTTATGTCACCTTAAACAAGTTAACTGATCCTGTCTTTACTGTGCCTGTAAAAAGTATCTGTATTTAATGTGAAAAGCCAAATTTCCCCCTGGGGACAAATAAAGTTCAATCTATCTATTGTCACAGGAGGCTGGGGGGCAGACCCAGCTGGGACGCCTGGAAGGACCGGGAGGCGGTTTATTTGTTCCCCGGGCCACGAGGGGGAAACCACCCTGGATAAAGAAGGGACCACGGGGATGGAGCCAGGAGGCTCAAACCCATTGGGACCCGTGGCCGCCACCAGGGGGCGCCCCGAGCATCATAGAGCCCAGGAAACTTCCGCCACACCCGGGCAGGTGGAAGAAGGACCTTCCAGTGCTTCCGGGTGCAAGGGCAGCACTTCTGCCACACCAGGAAGTGCTGCCGGAAGAACATCAGCAAGCACCTGGAGCACATCCGGGTGGAGATAAAAGGGGCCACCTCCCTACAATCGGGGAGCTAGAGTCGGGAGTGGGAGCAGGACGAAGCTCACATGAAGAGAGGAACGGCAGCCCACGGACAGTGAAAGGCACAAGGAAGGGTGTTGTGATGCGGGAGCACTGTTTGTGCGCGGGACTGGTGTTTGGGGACATTAGTTTAATAAAAGCTTTAATTAGTTTTTTCTAAACTATCGGTGTCCATTTGGTTGTGTCCGGGCTGAACCTCTCACACTGTCTATCTATCTATCTATCTATCTATCTATCTATCTATCTATCTATCTATCTATCTATCTATCTATCTATCTATCTATCAGTGCTGGTGTGCCACAACTAATACAAGTTAAAACCCTCTAAATTTAATTTTTTTAATCAAAACATACGTTCAGTCACAGCAATAAAACAAAAGAAAACTCATGCACTCTCTTTTTTAAATTGGAAAGTTTTGATTTTCAGCTGACATACACTGTAAAAATGTGCAAGTACTGGCCAGAAGAGGGCAGCAAAGAATGAACAAGGCTCTGCACCTTTTAAATGTTCTTTCAGTGTCGTTTCATTTAACTGACTTACATTTTGAATAAATTAGACATATACAGTAGCTGGATTGAAATAGACACAAATAAATACTGCAAAGACTGAAGCTTCATGTTCAATGAGGAGACTTATTAAATATATTCATCCATTTTCCTAACCCTCTTTCTATACTCAGGGTCTTGGACACCCCCATCCTAGCTGCAATGGACACAATGCATGCCAGTCCATTGTGAGTTATGTAGGTAGTGCAGTATAAGGTTGGACTTATCATCAAAGGCTATAAGGACAATTGCCAGTAGGCCTCTCTCTTTGTGAGCTATTAGGCCACATACTGTAAGTCAGAACAAGCAACAGACTGACAGATAGACAGACAGACAGGCAGGGAGAGTAGCAGTCTATTCAAGACAGACAGTAAATGTGCATAGTGACAGCTTTTTTTTTAATTAAGCCACACAGGGAGAAGGATGACCATAACCCTTTGGCTTTTATTAATGGGCAGATAAAGAATCTTTAAAAATGAAGGATTTATTAGCAAAAATAGTAAACATGTAAACATACAGAAACAAGGCTCAGCAAAGTAAAAAAGAAGCAACCCCAAAGTGAACAAAGCAGAAGAAGAAACAAATAACAAAGCAAAAGATAATCAAAAAACCCAGTAAGTCCCAACAGAGCACAGTACTCACATGAAACTCCACTTTAACAAATAATTCCCAATCCTGGGGCTTCTCCATTAGTTTAAATAGCCTGAGGATTGGCTCAGGAATAGAGATGTCAGGGTGGCCCCGCCTCTTAAGGCTCCACCCACAAAGAACATGGAACATAATTAAATTTAAAGAGACAGTACACAATAATGTCACCCAACAGAAATAAAAGAAAGACAGAAGAAGTAATATTTCAAAATTAACAACAATAAACCATAAACAGACACATATACTCTCAGGTCATACCCCATCACTCAAACCAGAATGACAAGGCAAAACAGACATTTAGAAATTTTTCCAAATAAAAAACTTATGTCTAAGCATCTTTTGTTATGTGCCTTGTTTTTTTGTGAGTGGTCCTCCAAGAGGTGGGTCCACCTACCCCATCACTGTCAAGGGAATACCCTTAGCTGTGTAAAAGTGGGGGACAACCCACATTCGCTTGCGGTTCATTGAATGTACTTATGGTATGGTGAGCTTCTTTGATTTGAAATTTTTCTTGTGCTTTACTAGATTTTTCACCTAATGTTCTGTTTCTGATTTTATATTCTGGATATGTGGATTTGTTTGTCTTGGGTTGCCTTTGCCTTTTCCAGTACTCCTAGCCATGTCTTTTGTGCTCTTCAGTATTTTACTGCTTAATGGAACATTTTCTGAAAATAAATCTATTTTTATTTATAAATATTCTTCTTGGACCCTTGTTTGTGGCTGGGTTTTTAAAGGTATTTTCCCCTAATGGGCATTTGGGACTTTCAAGTTCATGACAGAAGCCCCAACTTGTCGTACTCAGTATTGTGGCATAATCTACTGTACACAGTGAAGACAAAAGAACACTCTAAACCGATCGAAAAGAGCAAGACATGAAAATTTCCAAGTCACAGAATATCCAGTTAAATAATGTTTAAGAGGTGAAAAGAGTATGGTACAGCTGCAAATCAGCCTAGGACAGGCCATCTACAAAAATTAAGTGATTGTGAAAGAAGAAGACTAGTGAGGAAGGCCACCAAGGATCCAATGAGAACTCCAAAGGAGTTACAAGCTAAAGTGGTCAGGACTGGAGGGACTGTGCAGATGAAAATTGTTGCCCAGGTGCTTTACCTGTCACAGTTTTACGGTAGAATGATAAAGAGAAAACCACTGTTAAAAACTACACACAGTATCTTGGCCAGAGCTTTCCAGAAGGGACATGTGAGACTCTGAAGTCAGCTGGAAAAATATTCAATTGCCATATAAATCCAAAATGGAACTTTTGGGCCATCAGATTGAATGTGATGTTTGGCATAAGACAGCCATCGCAAATGATCACAAACACAACATCCTCATCATGCTGTGGGGATGTTTCTCCAGCAGTATCTGGAAGGCCTGTGGGAGTAAAATGAATGCAGTAAAATACAGGGAAATTCTGAAGGAAAATCTGATACAGTCTGTAAAAAACCTGCACCTTGGGAGAAGATTTGTTTTCCAGCAAGACTATGAGCCCAAGCAAAAAGCTACACAGGAATGGCTTAAGAACAACCATATTAATGTCATGGAGTGGCCAAGTCAGAGTTCAGATGTCAATCCAAGTGGGAATTCGGAGCTGGACTTTTAAAAGACTGTGCACTCACAATCTCCATATGATGAAGCAGAGTTTGAGCAGTGGTACAAATTAAAATTGGGGAAAGATGTCCAGATTTGCAAAACTGATAGAGACTTGTCCAAGCACACTCATGGCTGTTGTGGCTGCCAAAGGAGCATCTGACACAAAGGGGGCGAATACTCACAATCAGTTATTTTGGGTTTTATATTTGTAATTCATTTAGACCACTTTGCAGATATCTGTTTTCACTTTGACATTAAAGTTTTTTTGTGTTGATCGGTGTCCAAAGAGTCAAATTAATCTCACTGTGATTCAATGTTTTCTAATAATGAAATGTGAAAACTTCCAAGGGGGTGCATACTTTGTACTGGCACTATATGAAGCTCCTTTGCATATGTGGAGGTATTTGCCCGTTCTGTTCTCCTTCCTTTGGTGTGCTGTGAGACACCGATTTCCAGGGATTCCGTTGGAAGTTGAAATTTTGAACGACATAGTGGTGTTGCTACTGCAAAGATTCAGCATCCCGGGTTTGAACCCCACACCCAATGACTGTCTGTGTGAAATGTACATGTGTAGCGATGCTATATGATTAATGTCTTCGTAAATGCATTTTGTGCTGAGTCCTGTCTTTCGTAGCATTGTCCTGTTTACATGGTGTGTGTGTGTCTATGTAAATATGCTCCCCTGGAAACAATTGGGGGAAGTATAACTCTGTGGAACTGTGACCCCTCACAATAATTGGTCCTGTCAGTTCCATCACCTGCATCTGATCAGTCATTATTTAAATGAAAGCACAGAAAGGAGAAAAAAAAAATCTCGTTTTACTAGACCGCCATTCCGCTACACAGACAGGAGAAAGCACCGCTTCAAATCATTCACACCTTTGCCTACCTGCAACTTTCAATGCCCCACAATAACAGCTTTGCACCGCAAAACCCTGGGGTTCTGGATCATGCCACGTTCCAAGGATAAACACTCTCACTGTGTTTTGGGGAGAGGAGCAAGTCATTATTTTCATCTGTGTACTTTCCGTAGGACTATTTTTCCAGCTGAATCAGGTTCACAAACATTATCCATTTTCTGTTAAATCTTCTGGACTTTTTCGTACTTTCAGTGTGTCTTATTGAGTTCGTGTTCAGTGTGGGGTCAAGAGAGGCTTTGTATTATATATTAACCCTTTAACCGCCAACTCCCTAAATATTCCCCACGCCAGGCGAAATCTGAACAATTTTCGTTTTTTTACTTTTTTACATTTTTTTTACATTTTTTACATTTATTCAAGCAGTATTGACCACTAAATGTTGTGCAAGTTGCCAGTGTATACACGAAATCTATAAATGTAACCTGAATTCTCAGCTAAGCAAAACATCTTGATACCAAACCGTGCCCTTTTCAATGGTAGATACTGTCGAAACTGTAAGCGGCCCTTCCACGACAATAAACTTTCATCAACTGCAACTGACGGTCCTGGCATGTAGGGCAACTGAAATGCTTCAAATAAATGATCAATCAAAGGACGTAGCTTGAACAAGTGGTCGCGGTTTGGATCTTTCTTATCTGGCTCGTTTCTGTTGTCATTCAAATGAAAGAATTTCAGCAGCAAAGAGAATCGGTTACGTGTCATGACAGCTGCAAAAATAGGTGTTGCATACATAGGATCTGTAGACCAGTACATCTCAATATCTGGTTTTCTGATTATTCCCATCAACATCAAAATCCCAATGAATTTTTTCATTTCGTTTTCATCAGTGTCAAACCAAGCACGAACACGGGAATGTGGAGGTAAATTGGGATTTTTCTCAATAAACTGTGCTGCATATTTGTCTGATGAACAAAATGTCTGATCAAATCAGGTGACACAAACAGCTCATAAAACTGCTCAGCAGTGTAATTGTTTACATCAACAATAAAGCCACACGTTCCCTCAAACGAATGCAGGAAAGGTAGTTCACCACGGGCAGCAGCCCAGCTGAGATGCTGGGGATACACCCACTCAGCGCCGTCATCCGATGCGTTTTCATTCACTGTATCATGCAGCGCACGTTGCTGCTCATCACTGTCGCTAAAATCTTCTTCAGAACTGCTACAATCATGATCAGAACTGTCCAAAATCGCCTGCAAAGCCTCACTTGAAGTCAGTTTACGTTTCGCCATATTCACAGCTGTTACATGCGAATCACGTCACATGACCGGCCAAAACAACCACAGACTTGTCGAAATACAACGTAGTAATAATACCCACGCCAAACCGTCAGTTATACTACTTGCCAGGCATTCATATAACCACAGGCAAATGTGCCGGATAATTCCAGCAGTATGGCGTTAGCAATAAAACAACGGTGCCGGATATATCCGGCAGAGGGCGGTTAAGGGGTTAACTTTGTGCTGCACTTTTTCTTTTTATTATTACTTTCTGCTGGACACATTTGGGGTTGTAGGTTATGTCGGGGGTTGGTTGGGGATATATATATATATATATATATATATATATTGTGATATTGCTGCTTGGTTGGCGCCGACCCAACACAGAATGACAACGGAGGCACATGTAAAATAAACAAAAGAACTTTTAATTTCTTCTTCACTTGTGGGGCATGTCTTCCCCGTGAACCCCAAAGGCACAACACAGTCCCAAAATACAAAGAAAAATCAGTGCAAATCACACTCTTCTTTCCACTCCTCCCGTGGTGGTGGCGGTGGCGGTGGCGGTGGCGGTGGCGGTGGCGGTGGCGGTGGCGGCGGCGGCGGCGGCGTCGTCGTCCCAACTCTGGCGCCCTGAGTAGTGGCTGCAGGCTCCTCTTATAGCCCACCCGGAAGTGCTGCAGGTGCTCGTTGACCTACTTCTGGCTACACTTCCGGGTGTGGCTGTGCTCCCGCCCAGACAGGCTCGTTAAGCTGTGCAGCTCTGTGCAGCTCCCTCTGGCGTGTGTGTTTGTTCGTGTATGTGTTCAGAGACGTTCGTGAACCGAGGTTCCACTGTATTAGGTTCGTAATGTGTAAAATTATAACATAGTTTGACGTTTAATAGGCTTTTTCTTAACACCTCCCATTATCCGACATTTTCGCTTATCCGACGTTCTGCCGGCCCGTTTATGTCGGATAAGTGAGACTCTACTGTACTACATTTTATTTTTTTCCCTTGCACTCAGTGAGCGAAGCCACTGGGTAATCAGCTAGTATATATATATATTGTTTGTTTGGAGTTTTTTTCATTTCTTTCTTTATCAGAATATACTCACTTTATTATTTTACATACTGTTTGTTTTCTGGCTTATTTTTGATCAACAATTGGGGGAAGTTTATTTAGAAGAAGTACGGCTCGTCGGGTCTAACGTCCTCATCTTGCCAGGCCACGTGTCTTGGTGGTGTAGCTGCTGGTTTGGGAGAGTGAGTTGGCCATTACACATGTTTTCCTTGAGTTTGCACATCCCATTAGGTTGTCTGGTGATTCCAAACTAGCACTGTGTGTGTGTGTGTGTGTATGTGAACCTTATGATGGACTGGCATCCTATCCAAGGTTGATTTCTGCCTTGCACCCAGTGCTGTTAGGATTGGGCACAATATTAAGCTGTTATGTTACTATGTAGCTGTTAAATTATGATGTCATTTTTTCCAAATCTGTCTCCTTATAGTATTGTGGGATGCTCTGGCAACAAGGAACCAACCGTGACTCAAATATTTGCAGTCAGACACTTCTGAAGGTCGGGTGCTGACATGTCAAACTGGCTTTTAAGCAGGATTTTTTTTTTTCAACAAATACAATGAAGCCACTGAAGTAAAATGGCACACAAAGAAAGCCGGGGCTTTTCACTTGCTTGTGGCACTTGATAGCTTTAACCACAGTTCCCATTGTATTCAAACTGAATTAGAATTCAGGGAGAATTCCTGCACATGAAGTAACTTCAACATTAATTAAAAATGAAAGGGAACGGCCCACTCTGTTCCACTGTACACTACTGAGCATATTAATATTTTTAAGTGTTTTGATCAGGCTGTGCAGAACCGTGGTTTTGTTTCTGCTTGGTTTCCCAAACAGCCGTATTTAAAGTGAAGCTCAATATGAAAACAATTGTGGTATAAGTTGTTTCTTATAATGTGCAGAGGTGCTTGAAAGAACAGAGGGTGCCTTGAGTAATACAGCATATACTTGCTATAAAATTTGGAGTGGTAGTGCAAATATCTCAAACTGAAATACGCTTTTTCAATTGGCACAGGTAAATTCAAGTAAGTCTCGTTCAGAAGAATAATCCTTTAATACTAAAGCTGTTTTGTCTTGAGTCTATTATTGTGCTATTTATAGTTCACAGATGAAGACAAATGAGCAAGCTGTGTGGATGGAATTACACATTTTGTTGACTTTAGATTTCATAGTGGGGACACTTGGGTAGCAATGCTGCCTGAAAAGTTCCTGGGTTCAAATCCTGGCCTGGTCATTGTATGTGTGGAGTTGCATATACTCCCTGTGTCAGTGTAGATTTTCCTTCCATATATACTGTATGTATGAGTACGTGTGTGCAATGAATAGGCACTTTAGTCCAGTCATGGGTCCATTGCAGTAGGAATATTCAGTTCAATATGTTTACTTTTGTATAGTGAGTGCTGGTGCAGTGTGCTGGGACAAGTACTCACGTGAAATGCAAATATAAATTTTACAAATTTCTAAATACAGAATTAGTACACCTAAAGGCACTGAATGGTTAAAATGCACAGAAAACAAAGTAGAAACTGATTAACATACATGGAAACAAACAACATCTATCCATCAATTAATTATTGAACTATGACCAGTTAACAATGGAGGAGAGGAAAGCAAAAACTCCAGTCAGCAGCATCTCTGTAGTAAATCGACCTCTGGAGCAGTGCTTCCCAAACTCAGTCCTGGGGACCCTCTATGGTTTTGTTCCATCCAGATTCATAATCAGTGATAATAACTGATAATAGTTTATCTCATTTCTTAGCTGGTCTTTTATTCTCTTCTCATTTTCTGCATTCAATAAAGTATGATTGTTACACTTAAAAGACATTTAGAAATATTTCTGTTTCTGATGTACAGTAGCTTTAAATGTTTAACTCTTTTTTGTTGTTTGCCATTTTTCTGTGTGGTTTGCTCCCATCATTGTATCCTAAAAATGACAATTTAACATTCAGCAGAACAGACACCCGGACAAACCACACACTGAACAATGAAAAGGTGCAACCACTTCAACGTCTGACCCACCAGTTTGATAACAAAGGATTAAATGATCAGAACACTTAGAAAAGCAGAATGTTAACATGTAAAACAAAACCTACATTATCTCCATATAACTGCTTAGTACATTTTAATAAAAAAATATCAAATTTTGTTTCTACATTGACCACAAAAATATAGAAACTGAGAAATGACAGCTCACTTAAAAACAGAAGTTGGTTGGAACAAAAATCTGCACTCACAGGGAGCCCCCAGCACCGAGTATGGGAACCATTGTGTTGGAGGGTCCACGGTCAAATGTAAGAGAGAAAATCAAAGACAAATAAGAAACTTCCAACCTCCATGACCCTGAAGTGGATTAACTGGGTTAAATAATGGTTGGATGGGTGTATTTCTCTGAGAAGGGCATGGCGTTACAGAAAATAAAGTGTCACTTCACAGGACTTGGATCCCGGTACAATTGTAAGTTAATGTGCCTTCTGTCTTCACTTTGCATGTTTGCACTAATTTTATCTAAGCAGTCTGGTATCATATCACATCTTAACATTACCTGGTGCTTCAAAATTGGACCTGTATAAGAATATGTGGGTGTTGACCAGGGCTGGTTCTTGTCCTCCAGGATATGAAGAAATAGGCAATATATAAAGAAAATGGGGGTTTACAAAAAGAATGGATGAACTTCATTTGCAGTACTGATGAGAATTAAAAAACAATGTTCTTAAATCCTCCTAATTCAATTCAGGATTGTATTGTGTCTATCATGGCACAATTATTTTCCTTGGTGGAGGACCATTTCACTACAGAACTGACATGTGCACACACCTAGAAGCCATCTTGGAATGGCCAGTTAACCTAACATAATGTGGAAACCCCACAGAGACTGGACTTGAACCCAGGACACAGGATCAGTGAGGTAGTTTTCACACTTTGATAATTCATTATATTTAAATTGAGCAATTTTAGGTAAGATGTAGCTTTTAAGTGAAAGAACTGTGCAAACAAAACTTTTTTGTAGAGCTCATAAAGGGACATTAGCATTATTTTTGATTGTGTGTATTTTAATGAATTTAGGAGGCAGATGCTTGGGTTGCACATGATGATCAAAATCATATTATGTGATATCATCTACTGTTAAATTCTGGTCTGTACTTGTAATATTTTTACTATTATATTGTATTGAGGATTACTTGTATTCTGTTCTGTGTATTGTGTTGTATTGACCCCCTTCTTTTTGACACCCACTGCACGCTCATCCTACCTGGAAAGGGGTCTCTCTTTGAACTGCCTTTCTCAAGGTTTCTTCCATTTTTTCCCTACTAGGGTTTTTTTTGGGAGTTTTTCTCTTGTCTTCTTAGAGAGTCAAGGCTGGGGGGCTGTCAAGAGGCAGGGCCTGTGAAAGCCCATTGCGGCACTTCTTGTGTGATTTTGGGCTATACAAAAATAAATTGTATTGTCAATGTCAATGTCAATTTATTTATATAGCACATTTAAAACAACATAGTAATGCTGTGGCCAAAGTGGTTTACAATAATAAAATAAAAGAAAAACAAAACAAATTAACATAAAACATAAATAGAAATAAAATATATGAACATAAAATAAAATACATAATAATTAGAAGTAATGTTATATACATAAAAAATAGAAGTAATGTTATATAATCACAAAGAGGAAACCATCAGTATTACTGAAGGTCATGGAATGCAAGTGAATAGAAATGAGTCATTAGTCTTGTTTTGAACAGTTCAATTGTAGACGACTCCTTTATTTGATGAGGTAAAGAGTTCCACAGGCGAGGTGCAGCAGCTGCAAAAGCCCTGTCCCCCTTAGTTTTACACTTGGTACAAGGGACAACCAGAGACAGCTGACCAGAAGATCTAAGCACTCTAGATGGCTGATGTAAAACACACAGTTCAGATAAATAGGCAGGAGCAAGCCCATGTAAAGATTTAAAAACTAGCAGCGAGAGTTTAAAATCAATTCGAAAATTGACAGGCAGCCAGTGTAAAGAAGCTAATATTGGAGAAACAGAGTCATACTTTCTTGCCCCAACCAGAAAGCGAGCGGCAGCATTTTGGACCAACTGTAACCTGTGTATCAGGGATTTATTAATCCCAGAATACAGCGAGTTGCAGTAATCGAGGCGAGAAAAAATAAATGCATGAGTAGCTATCTCAAGATCCTTAGAAGATAAAAAAGGCTTTATTTTACCTAATAGACGAAGTTGGAAAAAGCAACTCTTGACTACAGAATTTACTTGTTTCTCAAAAGAGAGGTTGCTATCAAAGGTAACACCAAGATTGCGGACTTGAGGTTTGGAAAAGACAGAGAAAGAGCCGAGAAGTCCAAGACCAATTTGTGCTTTAGCTGATGGACCCACTATATTTAAGAGGAGCAGTAGAAGAAGAAGAAGAATTAAAAGTCACTGAAAAGTGTCTACCAGTTAAATATGACCTGGACCAGTTAAGAGCAGCCCCTTTAAGCCCAACAAGATGTTCAAGCCGCAACAGCAATATCTCATGGTCAATGGTGTCAAAGGCAGCGGACAGGTCAAGGAGGAGAAGGACTGCCGTATCACCTGAATCAGTAATAAGAGAGATGTTGCTGAAACACTTTCAGGAGTGCCGTTTCAACACTATGATAACACCTAAAGCCAGATTGGTAGATTTCAAATAAATTATTGGGGTTATGGTGATCAACCAATTGATTATAAATAATTCTTTCTAAAATTTTAGCCAGAAATGGCAGTTGGGAAATTGGACGAAAATTGGCTAAAACTCCAGGATCTAATTCTGCCTTTTTTAGACGGGGATGGACTGCAGCATGTTTAAAAAATGAGGGCACAATTCCCGAACTAATAGAATCATTGATGATGGCTAATAAGGGTGGGCCCATCACATCAAATGTTTCCACTAAGAGACGTGGTGGTACAATATCCAGAGAACTGGGGGCTGGTTTAAGAGTGTCAATAGTTCTTTTTAGCTGTGAAAGTGAGACTAGATCAAAGGATTCTAAGACAATGTCATGATTAACAGTAGAATCCATTTGAACAATGCCACGGCGGATAGTATCGATTTTGCTGACAAAGAATGATAGAAACTGGTCACATGAATGAACAATGCTATTTGATCCCATCGCAGAGTGAGGGTGAATGGCCGCATTAATTGAATTAAATAAGACCCTAGGATTCTTTGAGTGATGGGATACTAAATCGGCAAAGAAGTTTTGTTTCGTTATGTTAACTTCGGCCTGGAAAATGAAAAGAGAAGTCCTGAAAATCTGTTTAGAGACAATCAGTCCATCTTTTTTCCAACGCCGTTCAGCAGTTCGACAGGCGCGGCGCAATGATCGTGTATTTTCATTTAGCCAGGGAGCAGGGTGGAGCAATTGAGTCTAAAATCGTTTTACAGGAAGAATTAAATTTTATGATACGGTATCGTATAATAATTCACAGGATGATAGCAGAAAGAAAGGATTCTGGGAAATATGCAAACAATATGGAAGAACCCTGGGAGATTTGCAAATGTAAAAGCAAATCCCATAAACCCCCCACCATTTGACTACCCTTCCCAGTGTAATCCAACCCATGTAAAGTAAGCATTAAGCAAATCAAAACAGCAGGCCGGTCCTGCAGTTCCAAACGGTCGTCTTCCACTTTGACTGCTGCCAATGTAGGGTGTGCTGTGCGCAGATCGTGCAGGCCCTCATATACTCGGAATAGCAGAATTCATTTTAAAGGAAATGATCTGTAAAACTGTTAGGAAAAGATGAGATGTTACAGGCTTTCCATAAGTCACAATTTATTAGACAAGAAACTTAGAAAAGTGCTACACAATCAGACACGATCATAAGACAAGTTTAACGAGGCCACAAGAAATACCATAAGCAGGACTCGCAATTCCTTGTAATATAATTGAAGAAATTATGATGTGATTGAGTGCAACATTTAAATTCATTTGAAAAGTGCTGCATTCCAGCAATGCGCTGACACCAACCATCTTGTCTTCACATACTTCAAATATTCAGTTTGGATAACCTGCATAAATTGTGATTTCCTAAACCTGACAGCTTGCAGTGATTAACAGGTACAATGTTGACTCATTTTTTCTGGTATTCACGTTTTGCTCAGGAAATGCATAGATGCTGTCTAACAAAACAGAAGATGTTGTCAGAAACTCCTCTTTGTAGTTTATTGATAAAGTGTGTTAACTTCCTTTCTCCCTGAACTTCTATTTTGGTGATCAAATTTTTATTTTGTTGAAAAGAAGAAAATACAGTAACACAAGTTTGCAATAGCCAGCACACCCTGCCAACCGGTGTCCAAACCAATAGTGATCTGCTGCTTTTATAGTAGGTACTACACTTCAAATCAAATAAAATCAAATCAGAACAAATCAGGCAAACAGCAGCATGATAAAAACAACTGCATTGCTACTTTCACATCAGTTGTTGTTTTCCATGAGACATGCACCATTTCCGTTTGATTTAGCAGACTATTATGTTCTGTCTAAACATTAAACCGACAGAGAGAGAATCAGCAGGCCAAATCTTATGATCTGGTATCAGCAAAGTCAGCTGTGTCCCTGTGAGACAAAAAATACTGCAATCCCAAATGTCTCACTGATATTTTCATGCCCAGATGTCATCAGGTTTGATTTCTGTTCCTCTAAAGACCAAAAAGAGTTGAAAACTGGGAATTCAGATGGACTGTTACCAAATTGCAAGATAAAAACAATGAAGGTTACTGATGAAGGTTACAACCTCCTAAGGACACATGCAAAAAAACAAGGATTGTTTCCTATAGACGCATAAATGATGGTCATGAAACAACAAAAATGGCGGTGAAAATGGTCCAGATAAATGGATGGAATCAAAACCAAGCCGCTAATCCATAAACTAATCAGTCCCTCCAGGATTTCACGGGAGGTTTTGTGATTGTTGAGGCCTAAAATGCCCGATTTTCAACAAAAGTTGCGATGAAAGTTGTGATGTTTTGAGGCTTTATTTTTTTTTCTGTAACATTGCAAGAACAAATGAAATTACAAAAGTAAAAGTAAAAAAACACATATTTAGTACAGATCAAATGCAATAAAACTTTCTAAGATAAGATAACACTCCACTGTTACCCTCACTAATAAAATACGTGTGAGCTTATTTTTGTATGCTCTTTCCTCTGCATCACTGCATCAGTGACATATGACATACACACTCACACATAAAACATTAAACAAAGTACATACATCATGTTTAATCATTTCATTTAATATTTTTAGCTATAAACATATTTATTTCTCTCATACTCACTCACACACACCCACACATGCTGTGCACACATACACACACACATTATTTGAGATGCAGACTAACAAGCACACCTCTGTAACTTTCTAATTATGCCTGTCTAACATTTTCCATAAACTTGCATTTTAATCTAACTCACCTTGTTTCTTTCAGCACTTTCAATTGATCTGGATGCCACAGCCTCTGTCATGTTCACTTGTCGTGTCTGTAATCTTCTCTTTTCAGTCATTCTCTGTGCATGTTTTGCAGTAGAAAAGTGCCAGTCAAGCAATGACTGTCGTCTGTGTTCTACCACATTGTTGCACATGGTGCAAAACAGTTTACAGCCACTTTCGTGTAATACTTCAGGAAATTGACTTGCACAGACTTTAGCAGTAATTTTTGATGGCAAATGTGATCTTTTTGCGTAGCACATCTTGCAGACTCAGCTTCAGGGGAGGGGGGCTAAGGTGAGTGGTCAAATTTGCGGAACAATTGCAGTGATTGGACAAAATTGCAAGGCTGCACAAAGTATGCAGGGATTGGTTGAATTTGCATTGATAGTTGCAATCGCGACATCGCATCTTCATGGAGGGACTGACTAATGGTTAAATCAAATTATAGGGTATAAAACAATGAAAATAAGTTCAAGAATTAGCAAAAAGGTGATGGATCATATACAAAAAAGTTAATGAGAAAGACACAAATATTAACACTCCCCCAGTGACTGGAAATTATGTAGTAGGACATTGGACAGCTGTGGTCAGTGTGTCTGGGCCTTCAGCTTGGACATACCAAGCTTTTTGTCATCACAGACTTTCTGGAGCATCTCTCTGGACCAAAATGAGTTAGGGAATATGGACTTGGAAAGCTTGTACTTCATGATTTATGTTTATTAGTGTCTGTTGATTATAGCTGATGATATCCAAAGTAGTACGTGTGAAAAAAGTAAATCAAATAGCACACAATACAAAGTAAAAACACAACCTACTCAGAGCTGGCAAGATGGAAACTGTGTATTGAGTGTCGCCTTAGCTCTAGTCAAAGAGTAGAAAAGAATCAATAAGACTGAAAAAAGAACGGCGTAATGGGGCTACAGAACAAACCAGCAGACCCAAGCCATGAGTCAGTTTAATTAGATTAGTCCTTGTAGTAATTTTGGCATTAGATGCCCTGCCAAGCTACTATGCAGACAGGTGCAGGAGAAGAGAAGGTCATAAAATCTGGCCTTCCAAAGACTAGTAGACACACACCCCAGGACTTGGAAGAGCTGTAGCAATTTAGCTGCCACAATTCAATGACCCACTGCAGAAGGGAAGAGAGAGTTAATGAAGTTAAGTCTAGGAGAAATAAGATATGAGGTTCACAAGATCTAAAAGTATATGTGATTTCAGACAAGCCACATGAGACAAAGAACCAGAGAAAGATAGAGAAAGAGAACAGGTGAACAGTGTCAGAACATATGAAGAAAATGTGCCAGCTGCACTACATTTACATTTATATTTATTTACATAGTGGACACATTTTATCCAAAGCGACTTACAAAAGAGGTCAATATAATCGTGTAAGCATCAGTCTGGGGACAGTTTAGGAATGAGAGTTAACGGGACAAGGTTACAAACTTGACCATTACAAGTGAAGAACTTTAAACCAAACAGAACAATGCAAGAGAAGTTAATCTTTCCTTAGCTACGAGAACCTTGATTAAGCCATATCTTCAAACACTTCTCAAATACAGTGAGAGAGACACCAGTTTGGATGGACTGGGCAGCTCGTTTCACTAGCTATGAGCTATGCATGAACACAGATGACATTAAGGGACCAGAGACCAGTCCAAAAAGGTGGTGTTGTCTAGGGGTTGGGTACAAATGATGAAAAACTTTATACTGATGATCAATATGGCGATGGTCAATATTGTAAGAACAGTGATAATAGTTTCTTCAAGAAGTGGTGGAGCTGAAGTAAGATTTGATTTCCAGATCATCATAATGAGGAGTGTTTATGATGCACCTCCTTAAGATGGACATATAGTGCAGAAACAGGTTCATGAAATGGGAATAGGGATGAAGAGAAAGTATCCATTGGGTTTACTGAGAGAGGAGACACTAAAAGAACATTAATGTGTCCTGAACACTGAGCACTGACTTGAGCTGAACACCCAGAAAGACAGATGAAGAAAGTAGAGTATCTTGCAAACAAATGCTGGAATATCACTATAGGAGGAGAATAAGTGGACTAATGACCTGACATCCATTTTTGAACTGAGATAGGATGGCCACTAATATGAATGACGCTATTGGAAAAATAGGCCGGTGAATGCTCAAAATGGTTTCTGCCTGCTCCCAGAGGATTATTGGAGAGGTTAAGGTAATGTCAGATAGGACTTAGAACAAATGTCCAGTGATTAAGTGATGACTGGGTCTCTCTCTCTCTCTCTGTCAGTTCAGTTCTGTCTTTGTTATGGAGGTTTGCCATGAGCCTTTACCATACCCTGTACCATTCTCTTGGGATCTTTGCCCTAGATACACCTCTATGTCATATATCTTGCCATCATAATAGATCACTACAAATGAGAATGACACTTTGTAAGGGTTATTTATGTAACCCTACATGACTAAGAAGCCAAATTCCTGAACCACAGATCTCAAGAGAGTGGATTTAGGAGGTTTACCTTAAGAATAACTTCCACAAATCTGGGTTTTCCACCCCTGCTTCTGCCACTCTAACAAATAACATGGTAAGAAATGGCTAATGTCTCCCAGCAAAGGATGTTGACCTGGCCTGTTTTTATTTTAAGATGCCTTTGGACCATTTTCTCTGCTCATCCTAGCTTCTCTGCTCTTAGTTCAGATGGATTTAGAATGCTTATCTTGGGGAATAAGAGATGACCACTTCAAAAATTGATTCTGCAGAATTACGGCTTTAGTACAGGTTGTGTTTGTCTTAGCGAGGATGCAGATATTATTGTGGTAACCCTCTCAATTGATATGTATAATCTTTGGAACAAGCACTGATGGGATAACTCACAGTTTTTCACTTTATAAAGGCAACTAGTTTAGGTGTCACTACCATATACTATATGGGATATACTGATGCAAATGTGAACATACCACAGACATAGGCAGCAATGAAGCTCAATCAATATTCAGTTTGTTATTAAATAAGCCTTGCACCCATACACAAACATTGCTTATAAAATATATTTTCAAAAACAATATAGACTATTTCTATTTTATTATCTGTCTATTATAATAAAAAAATCCTGGGACAAGACAAGACTTTTTAGCCTGGGACAAGACATGACTTTTTCAGGGTGATACTTTCACATCCTGCAAGCCAAGACTTTGTGCCAAGAGATTTAACCATGCCCAGGGCAGGAAATAAAAGACAAAGAGTAGATGGCAAAGTAAAACATCATAAAGAATTCAAAAATGTTGGCGCGATACACATGCAGAGTAGGTCAGAGGTAATGGAAGTACTAAAATTCAAAAGTCTCAAAAAAATTATAGTAAATATCGCATTAGCGCAAACAAAAGTAAATTATTACTCTGTGAAATAACGGAACAGCAGAAAGAGATTGAATATATTGTTCGGATTTAAACTTTAAGTCGGAGACTTGTACATCGTCCAATTTGTGTTGCCATCAGGGAAAAAGTAGTGTTTCTTCCCAATGAAGAGGCGTATCCGCGAGAATTAAAAGATTTGTCTGTATATATTATATATATATATATATATATATATATATACTGTATAATTTATGTGTGTGTATAATATATGACAGACATTATCACAGACTGAAAAAAGCATCTCTGTAAGTGGAATGGACGTGATCCAGTTTATTAAACCTTACAAATTGCAGTATTACTGACTAGGATATTAAAATCACCCGGTGAGGTCAAAATGTGGAATTTCATTTTAATGTGTCATTCTAAGGTATTATCAAGATTTTATGAAATTAGATTTTTCAGGCAAACACTGGTAGTTTTTTTAGTTCATTATCATATTAAAGAATTATTAAAATGGATATGAAGATTAAAGCATATTTCCATGACAATGACAAAACTAGAGGTGACCAAAGAGAAAAGACTTTTGATAAAAAAGAAAGTACAAGCAAAACATGATATTAAAAAGTAGAACTTTATAGTAAACTTAGGAATATTTGTTTTTTTTTTACTTAAGTTCTACACAGGAAGCAAAGCTGCAAATCACTTGTAAAGCTCCACAATATATTGGTCTGCGCTGAAGTTTAACTCTTTGTCTCTCTTTCTAGCTGACATTAATGACTGTTCCAGAGTAATAAGTGCTTTTCTTTTAATGGGAAGAAGTAAGATACCACAATACCCAGGATATTGTCCAGCAATCAACTGGTAAAGTGATTATCATATTTATGCTGGTAGCAGGACGTTTTCAGGTTATACTGTACAGAATATAAGTATTTTTACACATATAAATTCATAAAAACAATAAAATAACATTTTATTTTTTCACCTTCCTTTAATCAGTTTACATTTTCTTTGATTGTGTCCATCATTTTCACTGAAGCACTTCCTCCTTTTTTAAAATATCTAAACTTAATACTAACAATTTCATACACCACTACTAAATTAATTTTTATTTATTTTTTTCTTTTAGAATTTAATCCCATGTTTCCCTACACCTCACTAGCTATTTTAACATCTTTGAATATTTTCCTAATTTCACGGTTCCTTCTAATTGTCCCTTGTCTGATTTTGTTGTTGACCATTATTGCATAAGATAGATTTCTTTTTTCTTTTATCTTGCAGAGAAGATAATATAAGATAACATCTTTTAATTTCCACAGTCTCCAATATGTTCATATAATTTGCAACCACATACTTTTGCTTTTTCCTTTATCAATTCCATTTATCATCAGACTTGCTCAATCCATTTCATATTTATGAGAGCTGGAGTCTATCTGGCAGCATCAGCACCAGTTCACTCATTCTGGACCCAGAGTCATAAATGAACCTGCTCATCTTTGGACTGTGAGAGGAAACGAGAGTAAAACACATAGATATGAGGAAATGCAACGAGGTGGAGTTTGAACCTGGGAGCCTGGAGCTGCTCACCACTATGCTAGTCCACCAAATGAATTTATTCTACATTCCTTTTTTGGTCTTACATTCTTTCTGCAGATTATTTGAAAATGTTCAATTCTTTCCTTTGTAAAATATCTTTTTGCACTTCCTGGCTATGGTTCACATCAGCCTTTTACTTTCTATTTCCCACTTTTTCTGTAATTTCTTTCTTGCTGATTTCTTTTTAGCACTGCCTCACTTTCTTTCTGACCTTTTTTTTATCTCCCTCTACTGATGCATTTTCATCTTTTCTTTTCTTATTCTTAAATGTTGTTCTTTCTTTTTAGTTTTTTGCATTTTTTTTAATTTTTGCATTTTTCAATCTTATTACTTTTCAATCCTGTTTTTTATTTTCTTCTATTCTCTCTGTACATTTTTCTATTCTCTCTCCTTCCTTGTCCTTAAAAATACAGTAAAATTTATTTTTGGGTAGCACTGTGAACAAATTCTATGGTAAAATACAAGTGTAGATTATATTAATTACTAGATACAGAATTCGTACATTTAGAGATGCAGATTTGTTAAAACACACAGAAAACGAAGTAGAATCTGATTAACATGAATGGAAACCAGCAATATCTGTCCATTAATTAATCGATGAACTCGGGCCAGTTGACAATAAAGAAGATGCAATTTTTAAATGAGAATGTCAATGACAAAGTCACAGTCCTGGAGACCTCAGGCAGCTAGCCACCCACCTCCTCCTGGGCATTCTGTAGTGAAGTCTGCCAGCCAACCAATCTGACAACAGAGTCTTTCGAACTGATGATTGCAATGCTCCTTTATCTGAGAGGACTTTTCCATGGGCAGGAGAGCAGCCTGGCAGTAGAGCAGTGGCACCCAATGCCACATCAAGATACCAGTAACAGAAACAGAATAGAGGAGGGTTAGTAATTGCTCATAAATATTGTATTACTTATATTTCTGAAGACAGGTTACAAACAAACAAACATGTAAAAATGTATTCTGCTATGTGTCCTTCATTCTTTAAAGCCCTTCATACTTAGTCTAGTTGTTTATACATTTTTACAAAATTTTCATTTTATGTTCTTTTGTTTTATGCTCTTGTTTCTATTTTTTCATCTATACTCTCAATACATACACATTCTCACACTGTATATCAATAAAATTTTCAGCACCCTTTCAGTTGTAGGTCGATAGTCTGTTTTGGCTTAACTCAACAACTTTCAACATTTTTTCCAATAAACTGACTGAGGATCTGAAAATCAAATTAACTGATGCCTACAGAGCAGGGGAAGACAATTCCAGTTAGCAATTTCCAAGGTCAGAAATTGCATTTAGAAATGACAGTTAAAGGGAACTGTGGAGGTCAAGAAAAGATCTGGAAGATCAAGAAAAGTGACACATAGAACAGCTTGTATAATGTGCAGGAAGGCAAAGCAAGGCCCACATGACTTGTAAAGGACCTGCAGGCAGGCTTAGATAAAGAAAGACACGGTGGTGCACTGCTCTACTGTGCACTGCTACTTACATGGGCATCAGAAGAAAACCTTAGCTGCAATCACATCAGAAAAAACAATGTCTGCATAAGACAAGGTATTTTGGACAAATGAAGTTAAAATTGAACTGTTCAACCATAACCAGAAAATATTTGTTTGGAGAAAAAAAGGAGCAGAATTTGAAGGAAAGAACACCTTGCCAACTGGTAAATACCAGGTTTGATTTATTATGCTTTGGAATTGGAATAGCAGTTTGTGGCACAGATAACTCTGTTCAAGTACAGGAGAGAATGCCAGTCAGTCAGTCATTTTCCAACCCGCTATATCCTAACACAGGGTCACGGGATTCTACTAAATAATGTGTTGTACTGTGTTAGCCATTATGAATGTAGTGAAAAGTCAAGCAAAATGACACCTTTTATTGGCTAACTAAAAAGATTATAATATGCAAGCTTTCGAGGCAACTCAGGACCAGCCTCTCATGTAATCCTGATTACATCTTGCCTGAAGAAGGGGCCTGAGTTGCCTCAAAAGCTTGGATATTGTAATCTTTTTAGTTAGCCAATAAAAGGTGTCATTTTGCTTGACTTTCTACTACTAAATAATAATAAATTCTTGAGGAGAATGTCAGTCAGGAAAACCTGAAGCTGAAAAATGGCTGGCTTCTACAACAAGACAACAATCCAAAATATACTTCCAAATTATCTGTGAAGTACCTCAAGAAACATACAGTGGAGTTTCTACAGTGGCCCTTTTGTTGTTAGATCTTAATAGCCCAAGAATATTTCATCAACTTGAGGCGATCTGCAAGAAAGACTGGGGAAAAAAATCCAAAACAAGAATTCAAAGACATACCTGGCTACAAAAAATGTTTGTAAACTGTGATTTCCACATTGAGTGTTACTAAGTAAAGACTTAGTAGGGTGCACAAACATTTGGAAATGCCGCATTTGTTCTTTTTTTTACATTGTATTAGTTAATCAAATAAACTGTAACTGTACATTAATATTTTCATTAAAATGTCATTGTTTTAGTTTGTTTGCTGTCAATGTTGTATTTACTGCTTTTTACTTCAAATATCAATCTTCACAATCAATCAACGATCAATATTCATAATCTTGCTAGAGTGTATTTTACGTAACTTACCTTTTTGTTTACATGTAATTGGACAATAGACCTCTCTCACTCTTCAAAACATCTTACATTTGTGTTACCATTTTTATTTAATCCATGATTGTTTTTGTTTATACAGAACTTTCTGCATCAAACCCATCTTTCAGCCGAATGTCCAATCTCTCTTAACGACACCATTAACTTCACCTACGTTATGCAAGTGGCTGACTACTGACCATCAGTGTGGACTGTCCATAACTGAAGACCAAGTAAGGAGACAACTGAGGAAGCTACACACAGGAAAACCTGTGGCACCAGATGGAGTAAGTCCTTGAGTTCTCAAGGTGTGAGCTGACTAACTTCGTGATGTTCTCTCTCATTTGTTCAGTCTGTCCATAAGGCGTCAGAAAGTGCCACTGCTGTGGAAAAAATCCTGCATTGTTCCTGTTCCAAAGAAAGCAGGTGCCTCTTTACTTAATGACTACAGACCAGTGGCATTTATGTCTCATATCATGAAAAACTATGAGAGGCTGGTCCTGGACTATACAAGTCCTCTTGTGGTAGACCACCTGGACCCACTGCAGTTTGCCTATTTGACAAAGAGTGAAGGATGCAATTATCTATTTACTCCACAAGACTTATTCTCACCAGTACAAATCTGGCAGCACTGTGAGGATTATGTTTTTTGATTTCTACAGAGGTTTCAGTACCATCCAGCCAGTCTTGCTAAAGGGTAAACTTAGAGTTATGCAGGTGGATGAGCCTTAGGTGTCCTAGATAATGGACTCTCTGTCAGGCCGACTGCAGTTTGTGAGACTCAAGGACTGTTTCTCATAGAGATGTGAGCAACCCTGGAGCACCACAAGGATCAGTCATGTCTCCTTTTCTCTTTACTCTGTACACTTCCAACTACAATATAACACCAAGTCATGTCACTTAGAGAGATTCTCAGATGGTTCTGCACTTATTGATAAAGGGAATGAGACAGAGTATAAGAATCAGTTGGAAAAATTTGTTTCTTAGTGCAAAGAGAATTTTCTTAACATCAATAATACCAAGGAACTGGTTACTAACTTTCACTGCAGCAAAGAGCCTCTATGTCTGGTCACTATTCAAGGAGTGGATATAGAGGTGGTCCACTCCTACAAGTACTTGGAGGTCTACATCAATGACAGACTGGACTGGTCTCAGAACACATAGGAACTATATAAGAAAGGGCAGAGCTGGCTCTTTTTCCTTAGTAGACTGCATTCCTTTATTGTGGGAAATGACATCCTTCACATCTTCTATAACTCTGTGACGGTCAGTGAAATTTCTTCTTCGAGTTATGCTGAGCTGGTAATGTTATTTTAAGAGAGGCCCACTGAATCAACAAGCAAATTAAAAAGGCAAGTTGAGTTATATGATGCACTCTGGACATCCTGGAGGTAGCGAAGAAGAGAATTAAAACAAAACTGAGTGTTACTATGAACAACGCTGCACATCCTCTCTGACGCACTGACAGCGAGGACTTTCAGCCAACGAATTATTCAGCAGAACTGTGTCAAGAAAACACTATTGGGGCACCTTTATACCAACAGCAATATGTCTGCATAATGCCTCACTAGGACTATCACTGCCAAGTTAGAACTTATCTTTCTTTTGAATTTTATTGCTATATGGTCATTCCGGTGTGTATTCAAACCAAAATGTGTGTATTTATATTTTATTTATTTAATTACTTATCTCTCTATTTATGCTCCTGTAAAAAGACAAAATTCCCCCTGGGGACAAATAAATATCTATCTATCTATCTATCTATCTATCTATCTATCTATCTATCTATCTATCTATCTATCTATCTATCTATCTATCTATCTATCTATCTATCTATCAAGAACTGGTGGGCCCTTTTGATTTCAAAAATGGTTCCACTTAGGGCTGGAAGCCACCTCAGCCAGGCTTTGGGCAAAAAAGTAACAACATCATTCTGTCTGAAAGGCCCACAGTTTGTAGGTTCTGGTGGTTACATGATCTTTTTGGTGTGCTAGCTTCTTTATAAGAGCAGTGGCCCTTTTTGATCGAGGCATTGATTTTTGTCGCTACAGTATATTGAGAAACATTGGCATGGAAAGAGTGACACTGCTTTTTCAATTTTTGAATGTTCCGATTTAATATTTGATAATTCAACTCTCAGTTTAGGAGATTGAGCCTGCAACTTAGCATTTAAAGTGTTAGTATGCTCCATCCAGACATCTTTCATTATCACCTAGTACGATGAGTTTGATTCACAGATAATCAGTGGATGGTTTGGAGGATTTCTTCACAGAGTCGTAAGATTCCAAGCAGGTTCTTGGTGGGAGAAGATACATCCTGGTGAATGGTCAAATAAGTGCCATCATTTTAACATGAAACAGGTGAAATAGTGGATTTTGCAGTATAAGATTGGTGAAAAAACATTGGGTAGTTGGAGCAGGAGTAGTAGACTGCCAACACAAATGTGACTTCACTCTCTCTGTGATACTGGAATTTTAATCATATATCCACAAATTAAATTACAACACGATATGCAAACATTTCAGAACTACAGGTGCCCTTGCTGCTAAACCACTTTACAAGTTGTAATGAATGAATTACAGTGAAGGTACAAATTCGGAAGAAGTTGCTTTAAGAAACAAGTAGCCTCAGGAAGGTCAACTCCTCTTCTTTATACTGTCAGTTTCTTTTTTGTGCCTCTACACAAACAGCTTAGGCACGCATGAGCTATTGAATATTGAATGGTTAGTGCTTGTCTTGTCAGTTGTTAACATTTTCAGACAATACTTACATTCTCAGAAAAATGAATGCATACATTTTATATGGAATTCGCATTTTATGACCTTGCTAAGAATAATCAAAGCCAGGCTTGTTACTGAGTACATGTGGAATCAAGAGGAGCCAGTGACTGCAGAATGCACAGAAAATATCCATATGTGATGTAAAGGAAATATTAAACAGTAAAATACAAGAGCACTAGTGTTGTTTGCCTAATCTTTTAGCAGACTCTATGTTTAAGGGATTGAATGTAGAAAACTGGCCCAGTGCCATTAATGCTTGTCAAAAAAGAAGTAAAACAAAGCAAGCAAAAGTGACCTAGTGTAGCTCAACAATTGAAATAATGACAAGAAAAATGCAAACAAATGGTGCCAAAGTGTAATGGACAAGCCTTACAGAAGAGAATAAGAACCACACAGGTCATTGCTACACACATGCACTTCCATAGACTACACTTAGATATTTCTGGAATAAAAAATAGCAGGCTGGACTTGGGGTTCATATCCATCTGGGAGAAGAGATGATCAAGTCAAAGAGTCAAGGACTGCCTGAATGTGTATTTGTGTGGTCATTGCAGGATACATTTGAATTTCTCAGAAAGACAGAAAGATAGAACTTTATTTGTCTCTAGGGGGAAATTTGGCTTTTTACGGAAGTTCAACAAATAAATGGATGTTATAACAAACAACAATAGCCTGCCTCGAGTACACAGCAGAATTACTACAAAGAAAAAAAGAATAAAAAGAGCAGCCGCAGTTGGGCATAATTAAGCATTATAATGCATCCACTCCATTCCAGTGTGACACACAATTTTAATATTTTCAATAATGTGTATGCCAATGATGAAAGCCAGTGGTACAACAAATCAGGGACAGTAAATCTTGTGTTTTTAAGACCTGCACTGATCAGCTTGCACCAGTGTTCACAGTAATATTGAATTTCACCATAACCTAGTCTGTTGTACCAACATGCTTCAAAACATTCACCATTTCCCCTGTTCTTAAGAAACTGCATCCAACCTGCCTGAAAGACTACTGTCCCATTGGACTAATGCCTTTAGCAATGAAGTGTTTCAAGAGGCTAGTCAAGAATTACATATGTCCTTCACTGCTTAAAGAACTAGACCCATTAATGATGCCATCACTTTGATCCTAAATATAGTAGTGGCCCACCTGGACAACAGGAGAGGGAATTATGTGCGAATGCTGTTTATAGATAACAGTTCAGCATTTAACACAATTAACCCCTCTAAGCTCATCACCAAGCTCAGGTACATACATCTGAACACTTCACTGTACAGCTGGGTTTTTAACTTCCTGACAGGACAGACCCCAGGGGGTCCAAGTGGATGTCCACACTTCAACAACCCTTACTCTCAACACAGGAGCTCCACAGGGCTGTGTTCTGAGTCCTCTGCTGTACTCCCTCTACACATATGACTGCATGGCTGCACATGACTCTAACATCATTATCAAGGTTGTTGATGACTGAGCTGTGGTAAGGTAAGCCTAATCACTAACAGCAATGAGTAAGCTTACCTGGATGGAGTGGAGGGTCTGCCACATTGGTGTCAGGTCAACAGTCCTCCAGAATATCAGGACAAAGGAGTTGATTGTAGATTTTTGGAGAAACTAGCAGAGACACTGCCATTCCTTCAGAATTAACAGCACTCAGATGGAGAGGGTGGACGGTTTTAGATCCTTAGGTGTCCACATCACAGAGGACCTGACCTGGTCCAAGCACTTTGACACCTTGGTGAAGAAGGCACAGCAACATGTTTACCACTTCAGACGCTTTAGGGATTTCAGGCTGCACACAGATTCTAAAGAATTTCTACATATCCACCACTGAAAGTATATTTACAGGAAGCATTGTCACCATGATTGAGAACAGCATGGAACAAGACCACAAGGCTCTGCAGTGAGTGGTATGGTCAGTTGACCACATTATTGGGGGCGCACTCTCAAACTTCCAGAACACCAACACCAAGCAATGTCAGACCAGGGCAAAGAAAATGATCAGAGATACCAGCCATCACAACAATGGCCTCTTCTCTGTACTGCAGTCAGGGAAATGCAAATGTTTCATCAAGACCAATTAAGTGAGTCTGAGTAGTTTCTGTTGACAGTTCATTCGCATTCTAAATGAGGACAGTGCTACATGATGCCCTATTGTTAATTCTCATCTGTCATGTATATGTATTTTTATATTAATTTTACAATTTTCAGTATTAGTAATGCACACTACTGTGGCTGCTGTACATATTGATATTTATAAAGTTGTGTATTCTTTTTATTTTCTTCTAATGCACAGTCTTAGAGTTCAACAACTAAGCATTTCACTAAATATTGTACTGTTCATAATTGCATGTGACAAATAAATCTTGATTTGATTTAAAAGTGTTTCATACAAGCACTTCTTTGAGCTTAACCCTTAATAGGGATGACTGAATAATACTGAAGGCAACGGAAAAATCAGAAAAGTGCAGCCAACTTTATCCAGGTGAAAATAAATCTTGTGGAACAGACACATAATTGCATCTCCTGCTCCAATCTTTGTTCAATAGGCAAAATACTGTGGGTCCAAGTGGTCTTTCACAAGAGGACTCATATTTGAAGGTCTTCATGACATGAGATATAAGTGGCACTGGTCCGTAGTCACTGGGTGAAGAGAAACCTGCTTTCATTCGAACAGAAACAATGCAGGATGCTTTCCATAGCAATGGCACTTTCTGAGGCCTTAGGGACAAACTGAAGAGGTGGCAGAGAACATCGCAAACATGGTCAGCACAGGCCTTAAAAACCTCAAGGACTGACTCAATCTGGTCCCACAGCTTTTTTCTGTGTGTATATTCCTCAGTTGTCTCCTTACTGTTGATTTTCATTACGTCTTTTGAATACCTGGTTGTTAAAATCACTGGAAAGGCTTTGCTGCACATTATATTAATCTACAGACCTCCTAAGCTTCAGCTGGATTTTTTTCCTCTGAACTTTATGAAATACTCTTGTCTGTGGCATGTCTACTGCTGTTATTTTACTTGGTGACCTTAATATTCATGTGGATTCTAACTGCCCATCTGCTTGTAAGCTATGTTCAGTACTGGATTGTTTAGTTTTGTGCAGCATGTTGGTTTTTCAACCCATGCTAAGGGCCATATTCTGGCCCACTGGTCTGCAGAATGTCTGTACATCCCTGTTATTGGTATCTCCGATCACAAGCTGATTGAATTTAGCTTCACTTATCCCCTCCCTAAAATAAGTCTAAAATCTAAAATAACCTATCGTAATATCAAGAACATTGATCAGTTATCCTTCTCTATGTCTGTTGGTGCTTCCTGCCTCCATGATGTTTCTGGTTTGTCTTGCCCTATGCAGATTTTATCTCGATATAATCCCACATTGTCACAAATTTTGGATCATTATGCACCTATTAAATCCTTGTTAGTTCCGGCGTCGCCGAGAGTGGCAGCCTTTTCAGCAGCTCCGTGTATGACTGTATCTATCTATCCACTACCCGGTTATCTCCATGGTTTACAGCAGAATTGCGTACTATGAAACAAACTGGTTGCCGCTTGGAAAGGCTCTGGAAGAAGACTGGTCTGGCTGTTCACGCCCTGGCTTACATTGAACATCTAAAGGACTACAGATGTGCCTTATCAGCGGCATGTTCAAAGTACTATTCCAATCTTTTTGACTTTGGTACTTGTTGCCCTAGATCTCTTTTTAATACGGTTAACAGACTTTGTCAACCTGCTGTTAAAAATCCTTATTTTTTCTGTTGAGCACTGTAATCTATTTTTGGACTCTTTTCAGTCAAAAACTATAACCATATATCAAAGTTTCTCTATTAACCATTCCTCATCTCTGTCAACTGATTATACTTCTAAATGTAGTTTATTTATCTAAATTTAACCCCACTACACCAACTTATATTGTTGAGGTAATATCTAAATTAAATCAGTCTACCAGCCACCTGGATCCTGCCCCTACTTTACTGATTAAGGCTTGCACTGACAAACTTTCTGCCCCCATTTCTCACTTTACCAACTGAGAAAAGACAATGGGAAAAGCACAGGGGAAAATATAAGAATTTCAGCAAATACCAAGTGGAGGCAAAGGAAAAACGTACTATTTGTTGGTTTAAACAGTGGTATAATCAACAAAAGTTGATCGAGTGACAGAGTGTCGGAGAAACTCGAAAGATCGAGTTCACAAAGTCGCACAGTACCCAAAATAAAAAAGAAATCACATATCAAAGTCGCCGTGAAAAGGCGACTCGTAGCCCACCGTCTGAGTGTCATATGAAAGCTTATTAGGGTACAGACAAAAAAAATTGGCACACAGTGGAAAAAAAGCACGAAATGTCAATTTTAATCTCGAAATTTCCACTTTAATCATGTAGTTTATTTTGCCATTAAAGTAGAACATCATAAACTTCATCTTAAAATTGTTTATTTTACTAGTTTCTCAAGTAGCACGTTAAATGCTTTGTTCTGTATTTGATATTCTATGTGCTCTATGTGTGTGAATCACTACGTGCTTCAGTTCTTTCTCTTTCTCCGACAGGATACAGAATCCATTACTTTCGAGATATTACAGCTTTCTGAATAATTAAAATACTGAGATGTATACATGATATAATTTTCATGATGATAGCAATGAAAGCATGTTATTAAACATGGGAACACGGTGGCGCAGTGATTGTTCATATCTCACGCAAGAGGTTTGCTGCGCCATGTGCGACCTTCGATGAAATAATTTATTACAGAAGTACTGTCTCTTTCAAACGTACTTTTCTTTCTCCAAATGCCCAATCGCCACACAATCAGCTCTGTAATAGACGTTAAGCCATCTGTAAGCTTAGAACGCCGATTCTTCAAAACTTTTAAGGAACATTGAAATATCTTCGTAGTACATGTTTAATTATTCTATCCGTCTATCCTTCCAGTGTCGCGTCAGCACCAGCAATAATACAGCGCAAGGCAGGAGCTATCGGTGAACTAGCTATACGCTGCGGCACCGTGTCCTCACATGTTTAATTATTAACAATGCAGATTATTTAAATGAAGTTAAAGTTTTATCTGTATACTATAAGCAACATATTTTGCTGCATTTCATCTTAAAAATGATATTGTCATCATACGCGCTTTATAAAGTAGCGCAGGTTGTGCAATATTATAACTGTAGTGTAAGTTTACAGTGAGGTGATTGTACTTATAAGTACAAACAGTTCTACAAGGAGCACTTGATGGACTGATTGAGTGCGTTTATAGTTCTTGGGATGAAACTGTTTCTGAAACACGAGGTCCGTACAGGAAAGGCTTTGATGCTTTTTGCCGTGGTTGAGGTAGTGTGTACTTGAAACTGTATACCGATAATTCTCTTTCCGATCAGCTGCTGCTGTGATTCATACTCAGATACAGTGATATAAATACTCCGAGTGGTGCAGTGAGAGTAATATGGAAAAAGATGATCCGCAGTGGCAACCCTTAATGGGAGCAGCAAAAAGCAGAACAAGATGCAGTGAGCGTAACAACGTTAAAGCAGTTATGGCATTTGGAATACTATGGCTATTCCCTGGACCATTATATTGCTACAGGTTAATTACAATCACATGCATTACACTAATAAACAATATGCAGTTAATTTCAGTGTATTTATAAAGCCGCGTCAGGAATGTGGAGCTAAGAAAGAAAGGGTGATTACACAGGAACAGTAGCACTGCTTCGACGCTGGGTGCCGCCAGTCTGCAAAACCGAGCGGAGAAATTGCGTACGCCAAGGTATGAGTTACTGTGGAAATGTGTGTGGCTTTAGCCAAGTTTAGGTTTTATACATTGCGATTTGAGCGTGGAAACATTCGTACGCAACATTTCTGTGTGTACGCACCATTTATACATGAGGCCCCTGGTCTTTTGCAATGCATTGTTTTATGGCCTCCTTACTAAATACAGTATATCAATAGATTACAGTATGTTCAGAATTTTGCTGCTCGTTTACTTACACACACTAAAAAATCTGCTCACATCACTCCTGTCCTCTATGATTTACATTGGTTACCAGTTTCTTCAAGAATCAAATCTAAAATTATTCTTCTCACCTTTAAAACCCTTCATGGGTTAGCCCCTCATTATCTGTCGGAGCTGCCGCTTCCTTACACTCCTACCCGTGTATTACGATCTTCGGACACTAAGTTAATCATTGTACCTAAATACAGGTTAGTGACCATGGGTGGCAGAGCTTTCAGAGTGATAGCCCCTAAAATTTGGAATTCTCTCCCTCTCAGCCTTCGTGAGGAAAAATCTATTATTAATTTCAAACTTCTGTTAAAAACTCATCTTTTCAATGAGTATTATTCTGTATCGTGTATGTAATTTCTACTGTCTTGTTAATGTGTGTATTGAATTGTAAAGTGTCCTTGAGTGTATGAAAAACGCTACATAAATAAAACTTATTATTACTTGGTCTTCAGCTATGGAGGGTCCACACTGATGGTCAGAGATGGCCATTCCAGTTGACATGGTAGGAGTTGTTGATGTAATAGGGATGGTGTGGGGAGACTGGTCATTGGAAGAAGGTGGCAGTGGAAAGGAAAATCTATTAAAAAAATGGTTCAGGGTGTTAGCTTTGTCCACATTCCCTTCTAGCATCTGGGTTGTGGATTGCTTGAGTCATATAATTATTCCCAGTCCATTCCAGATATCCTCCATGTTATTCTGAGTGAGTTGGGTTTCTAATTTAGAGTTGTAAGCACCCTTTCCATCACTCAGCTATTTCTTTATAACATGCTGTACGTCCTTCAGAGCCTCTTTGTCACGGGAATTTTTCCCTACAGCAGTGTTCCTTTTTGCAGCCTTAATAAAAGACCAACTATGTAAGAGGATACCTGCTTCTGGCAGAAGTATCCACATGTGTTATCAAGCCACAGCAGAAGGTGTAGAATTCAGCGGCCCGTCTTGTATTTAACCAACAGAGACTGGCACATGTCACTCTTCTCTTCGGGTCGCTACATTGGCTCCCTGTAGCAGCTTATTGTACATTAAGTTCAAATCCCTGATGCTTGCCTGTGGAGTAGTCAGTGGGTCAGTACCTGTGTATATGGAGGGACTGGCAAGGTGCTATACTCCTTCTCATCCAGTCAGGTCTGCCAGTAAAATGCGTCTGGTGATGCTGCCTCTGCATTGTATCTACTCTCAATCCAGACTCATTTTCCAGCATGGTTCCTGTTTGGTGGAACAAGCTAGCCACCTCTTCCCATACTGCTGAATCCCTCATTGTATTTAATAAGCAGCTGAAGACCCACCTGTTCACTTAATATCATTCTAATTGATTGAAGGAAGAAAAAAAAAAAAAACCTTTACTCTGTGATCCTTCACATTGTTGGTTCATTTGTTGTTACATTAAGTTTAATAGCTTTATCGATTGTTAATCTATGATTGCAAAATTATTAGTTACATCTTTTCACTTGCAGCAATCAACTTTTGTTACCTGCACTTGCTGAATGAACAGGCCCTAGCCTAATGTTACTCAATTATGTTTGCCTCTTTTGTAAGTCGAATTGGATAAAAAAAATGTATACCAAGCAAACAGATATAAATGTATTCCAGTTGAAGTTGTGGGGGGACTGGCCATCTCAGTGTGGGGCATTAGCTTTGTCCACATTTATGTCTAGCACCGTAGCCTGTAATTACAATTAGTCAATTTCAAACATCTTTTGTGTTATGCAGAGTGAATTTGTTTTCTACTAGCTATATAAACTATTAAGAGTTTATCACTATCAAAAGAAAGAAATGAACACAATAGCATAAATGCTTAGGGTGCAGAATGGCCGACTCTCTCCTTCTTTTTCGAATGGCATCTACATTTGTTGGAAATGTCAAGAAGTTGACAAGAAAGAGCTTCATGAAAACACATTAAAAAAATCAATTTTCAGTGAAGCAAAAAATCTAATCACAATTACGTTTTACTTTAAGTAGTGCTTATTACAGTGATTGTCAAAAAAGGTAAGAAGCAAAAGAAGTACAGTACATATAACACAAGTGAATACAACATGAAGAACTGAATGAGCTAGAAGCACTTCCTAATGTTAATTAATTCTATCCAGCTCAAACCAACTCACACTAAATTATCCATCTTATACCTTCAACGAGGCTATAGCTGACCATCTTAAAAAAACAAAGGTCATGAACCTTTATTTCAGAATATAAAATGAAAACAAAATACTCACTTTTTTCAGTAAGTAAAATTAACAAAAAGTTGACATACTTTGACTGAGTGCATTTGATTTGTTTTAACCGTTTCTGATTTTAATTATAATATTTTATAATGTTTAGCAAATCAAAACAACAACTCTTTGAAGTACAAATACATATAAGTTTTATGGATTTTAATTTGGTCTCCTGTCATTCCAATTATTTTCAATGAACTAGGTATCATTCCAGTTCCATTGCCAACTCCAGGAATTAAACTATAATTTACCATGCATTTGTACAATTCAGTTCATACATGGCCCCAACCCTACTTTGCATATTCTCCCTGTATTTGTGTGGATTTTCACCCACATACTAAAGACATATGTTGGGCCAACTGGTAACCATAAAGTGACACTGAAAGTTTATGCTACCATTACATACTGCTGGGATAAACCCCATGTGATCCTGATTCTGAATCAGACTTGATGGTGGATAAAACCCTTGTTGTTTTTCCAATTTTATTTACTTTTGAAAAAATATCTTTATATAATAAGCAAGCTGTTTATGTATAATGTGAAATTACTGGCAAACACAGCAACAACAAGGCCTGCCAGTTCTGAGGCAACAAAGCAGGCTTTTGATGTGAAATATGCAGTTATGAGTGCAGAAGCCTGGTAAATATGCTGCTTCAAATCTAGAGTTTTGTATATTATTTCTTACAGTTGCCCAGCTTACATAAACTTTGAGGAAAAATAGGCACACACTGTCTAGATAACAATGGAACAGATCTTTAATGATGCTTTTACATAAAACATTTTTTATTTAAACATTTTAGTTTTTTAAGCATTAAATTGATAACACAATAGTAAATTGCTGCAAAATATATAATACATTTTTTTTTAAAAATCATTCAAACAAAAGATATAAATTAATTTAACCACTCTATGACATCCATTAAAATTAAATATTACAGTAGCCACAGCTTTCTCTCTGTGGAATAATGTTCATCTCTTGCAAGGAGATATGTCTACATATGATACACGTTTACACTCAGAAGTATTTTTTTTGTGTTTCTGTAAATAGTAGTAACAATAAAGTGACCATTCAAGACAATTAGCATGTCTTTCTAAAGTAATAAAAAAGTGTTTTCCCTAATAATTTATGTTTGTTGAAAAGATTTTAGTTCAGTTAAACTAACAACTACATACAACAGTCAAGTAACACTATTTCAATCAATTTTTGGTTATGGTGTTCTGAGACAAATTCACTGTAACAGTTTTGCAGTAAAGCACATAAAATTAAAATAAAGAGGGTATTCTAATATCAGAAAAGTAAATGTCAAATTTGTTTCCATATTGAAAGAAAAACTTAAAATCTTAACAGACAAACAATTGAGGTACAACAGAAATCACCTTTACAGGCAGCTTATTAATAAAAATATACAAGTAACAGATACTGAAGAACCACTGTAGTTACCCTGATCTTGAGATATACTAAAATGATTCATATCCTAAGAGATAATAAATCTGTTAAAAACTTCCAAAGGCTAGGTATATTGAGCAGTACCTAGTAAATCAAATTACTCTCTGTTCTGCATTACCAGGCTATAGCTTAAAAACATTCACACTTGTAACTATACTCATTGTGGAGATTTTTGAAATTCAACATTTTCGGATGCATGTTAAATTACAATGAAAAGTACTTGTTTTGTAATGCAGAAAAACGCTATTCCAATAAAAAAAAAACAAAGAAACAAAACAAACAATCTGGTGAATGTGGCATTTATCACAATAAATGTTCGTTTGACACAACTGTGTGCAATTATAGTGCATATATACAGTAAACAGTGCTGCCAAATCACTGAGGTACAAAATGCAGCAGTGATCCGTTTAAAAAATATACATATATTCAGTGCTACACAAACCAGTTTTCAATATTAAACAAAGGACAAACATTTTTTAGATTACTATCAACAGAGTAATTTCAGGAGTACGTATGTATCAAGTCTAGGTACTTTATTATGCTCGTGCAGCTTTTGCAGTTTAGTTCAGTTTTTCCCACCATTGTTAGAAAGAGAATGAGTTATACAGTAAGTATAACAAACCAGACTATCATTAACTGGCACTAACAAAAGTGTTAGTTAATATACTCTAAAATCTAAATAGCCCCTAAAGGAAAAAAAATATTTAGTTGGGCAGACACTGCCACATTTATCATCTGCATGAGCAGAGGAGTGTTTTATTATTTTATATGGGGTGCTAGGACAGTGCTTCCGAAACTTGGTCCTGAGGACCCACTGTGGCTGCAGGTTTTTGTTCCAACCAGATTCATAATCAGTGACAACACCTGATAACACTGATGTCAATTAATTAGCTGTTTTATTTTCTCTTATTCTACATTCAGAAGAGCACAGCAGCATGATTTTTACATTTATAAGACACTAGCTGTGTAAGCCCGTGCTGTAAAAAGCCCGGGCTCCTAGAAACTATTGAAATCGTCAGAAAAAAATTTGAAATGCAGAGTCGGCAGTTTCTTTTTGCAGACTTTTATATATAAGATTTACAAATGTTTCTGTTTTTTCTATAGATTTAAATGCTTAACTCTCTTTTGTTGATTTCATTATATTTTGCCCTTTCTCTGTGCAGTTTTTCACCTTCTTTGCATCTTATTAATGACAATTAAAATCAAGCAGAGCAGACACCCAGGCAAACAACACTGAATCACGGCTTCAGCTACTTTAGCGTCAGACCCACTAATTAGTAAATAATGGATTAACTAAATAACTTGAACACCTGGAGAGGCAGAATGAAAATCAAGACGAAAATATTGTTAAAAAGAAAAAAAAACATTATTCCCACATAACTGCTTGGTACATTTTAATATATATACTTTTCTAATTACTATATTGTTCCCAAAACACAGACCTTGGGAAATAACAATTCACTTTTTCATTTTTCAACAGAAGCTGGATGGAACAAAAACCTGCAGCCACAGTGGGTATCCAGGACCGAGTTTGGGAAGCACTGTGCTAGGGGAGTGTTTTCTTGTGTCAGCTTTCCTATATCCATCTGGAACTACACAGTACTAGGCAAAGTTTGGATTCCTATTTTGTAGCAATGCTATTTTTACCTGAAGGCTCCTGGAACAAACCTCAACTTTTCAGCAGCGTAGATTCCTGTTCTATAAGTGAAACCTGTGCAAGCTTTGTTTTATATATATATATATATATATATATATATATATATATATATATATATATATATATATATATATATACACACACAAAATATTAATATCAGTTAATCATTCAGTCATTCTTTTTACAAACCTTCCCAAGAAGGTTTGCAGGGAAGCTGAAGCCTATTCCAGCAAGCACAGAGTGCAAGAAAGGAACAATCCTATTGCATGGTGAACTCACACACATATACACGAAGGTCAATTTAATGGCATTCCACCTAACCTGCATGCCTGTGGACTGTGGGAGGAAAACTAAGCACCCATACGAAAACCTATGCAGACACTGGGAAAGCATGCAAACTCCACACAGGGATGCCCTTCTTGTTACAAGCAGAAGCGATACCAATTGTATCACCACACCACCCTCTCAGTTAATAAAAATGGCTTTCAAAATTGATTGCTGGAGTACAACATGGTATAATGCCTCATCAAGGACATGATGCCATCACTGTCACTGACTAGTTATAGTCTTTGCCATCAAGCAAATACATTTTCCTTATCCTAAGATTTACTTCTTTGTGCATTACTTTTAAACACTTACAATTGTGTGCATTTGTCACCAAATGTGTGTGTAAACATGCATTGGCTCACTGACGAAACACTGTAACAGTGTTACTAATAGTGTTCAATGCAACTTGTGGAGAACAGAAATAAAGCACTGTGTATTGATGAATATGTCACAAGCTGGAACAAACCAAAATCCTAATTAGTGCAAAACAGTGCCTGACATTGGATAAAAAAAATCTCAAAACTTTAATAAAGCAGCCAAAAATAACATGAGTAAGTATGAAAATATGTATTTGCTTACATTTGATGTAATCACTTTGCAGGTAACAACTCCTGTTTAATGGGAAAATATCTGGAAGCAGACATCAGTGTCATGTTGGTTCCTTATGCTTGCGAAAAGAAAAATTATTTGGTTCCTTTTTCAGATTTCTATACACACTAATGTATAAAAGAGTGTGACATTCTGGATAAAAAGCAGTACTAAAAAGAGTTTTAAGGTCCTATAAGCCACATTCAAATAGTTTGAATACTGCCACTTACAACCATTACTACCAAGTTTGTGAACACATTTGACAATAAAAAATACTCGTAACAAAATATTCACTAACACTTGGTGAAAGGATATTGAGCGTCAATGAGGATTTTTTTCACTTTGTAAATTATGCAAATTCAGTGCAAAACTTTTTCAAATAATTTTACATAATATTTACAGTTAAATTTAACATAATGAATTAATGTGCAATGATTTTTAATTGTAAAAAATGTCTAATATTTTAAAATAAACTTTCTTCAAGAATAAAATAAATAAACAATATTTAACACATATTAAGGATATGAACACTACTACTACAATATGAAGTGCTGCAAATGTTCTTGCTGAAATATAATCTCCCTTTGTTAGGTTTCATGAAATGCTGAATAGTGGTGCTTATGTTATGAATCTCCAAAGATTTTAGAGTATTTATGTGTATTTATATACAAAATTCATTCATTCATTTTTTGCCATGCCTGGCCAATTCATCTAGAAGTAAATACAGAAAAAGAGGAAAAAATGGGTACCAACCCTTAAGATGCCAACAGTCCACTAAATCTCCCACCAATTTATCATTTTAAATAATTGTTAACTAAATGTATGATAATTTTTCCAATAAGCTATTACATAATAGATTTTGAGATATGTATGGTTTCCCATATTTGCTTATGACATATTTATTTGTTTCTGAAAAACAATGTCACTGTTTAAAGTTTTGATATTGGAATGTACAGTATTTTTGTGGATTCTTAAATTTCAATACAAAGGGAATGGGAGACTTCAGATACATTTATGTTACAGAAAAGAAAAAAAAATTGCAGCTGTTAAAAGCTAAGGTAATTGCATAGTGCAATTCATGATTGGAAGTCTTTGCAGAAAAGACCACGTGTGGGGAGTATGTGTTGCTACTAAACTCTGCACAGTTTACATACAGCATAACTATCAGAAAACCACTTGAGTAAAAGCAAATGGAATTTTAACAGATCAATCAGTGATAATGGCACAAAGAGAATGAAGTTTTCTAAAATTGATTACTGGAATACATCAGAGTATTATGCCTCCTTTTGCTCTTATCCAAAAAAATAAACATACAAAACAAAAGACTTCAGATGCGGTTTGACATTTAGGATGGAAACAAATATCTGATAAGGAAGGATATGTTTTATAAGGAACATTTCATATTACAATTATAACATGAGGTTTAGAGGAACACAAGCCAAAAGCCTGAGCATTGCCAAAAGAGACGCAGCCATACTGGTTTGCAAGGATGATGAATGATGATTACTTCCTTCTTCATGGTTCTGATGGATGTACAGTATAGAAGTGAAGAAGGAAAAGGCTGATATTAATAAAAGTGCAATAGAAATACTAAGGTACCATAAGTATATTTTCTGTTGGTCTTTGCAATAGCATTTTAGGAACAATGAATGAAGAGCTTCCATCTTGATTAGAGTCTGGGCAAAACAGACTCCCCATCAAAAGCTAGAACTTGTACAGGTCAGAGGTTAGGAACGGATCTAATTTTCCAAGACAAGTCTAAAATAAAATTCAAACTTTCTTGGCAAATCATGCTTATAATGTACACAGCCTGGCATGGCATAAGACAATCACGAACACCTCCTTTCAAATGTTCCAAGTTTATGTCAGCTGTCCAGTCCTTGTCATAGCCAAACACTTTACTTTCACAGCTTAGCATGGCTACTCACATTAGCAAGGATCATATATCCTGCTAAGAAGTTAAGAACTCCCTGGTTGTACTATTAGTGTTAATTGAACATGATAGATTCAGGGTCTTGATTTGCCATCTGGGCCATATGTCTGAGAACATCCTTTTTAGTTATGATACCCAAAAGGCGCCTAAAAAGGAAAAGAAAAAAATTAATATATATATGTAATAAGAAGTTGTGACTGTTGTCTAGTCATTCCCAGATACACAAGCAGAAACCTAGTACCATCATTTTTAAAAGGCATAGTCACAACCTGTTTTGATGTCATTTTAAACCAACATTATAACAAAAAACAAAAGTCGCTTTATTGGGAAAAAGTGTTTGATGACTTAAGAACTTAAAAGCATAAGTCTATATTGCAGTTTAAAATCACTGTGCCCACAGCATGAGTTTCCACTTAATAACCATTAGTTATGATTGATTCATTAAAGGGGAAAAATAATTATTTTTTATGTTACCTACTACATGATCCAGAACAATCAACAAAAGGCATACACAAAAAATGTAATTTAAGCAGAAAAAACACAATTAATTGAAGACCGTAATCTTGGCCAATGAATAAGGAGTAGGTGGATCTACAATTCAATGAATGTCCTGTTTATACCCTTCACTGATTTTTCCAGAAGCATTTAGCAATATTTGAGCAAAAAATGCATGCATACTGCTAGCTTACAACTGGATACCTGACATGTGGATTATGCATTATGAGTAACACAAGTTTTTTTTTTTTGGGGCGCTTTGATATTGTTCTCTATTGTCAAGCATTAGTCAACATAGATCGCTTTTTCACAACTAAGTCATGAGATTCAAATTTTTTCTTGATCATTGCTACAAAACACATTGGGTAAGAAACATTTAAAAAATATAGAATTTTTACGTTGAGTATTCCTTTAACTCTCATATCCAGTTCAGGGTCATAAGGAAAGTTACCAAAATTGTCTGATTAAGTGATGCAGGTTAAGTTATTCAATAAACTACAATTGTCATACTTAGGGGTGGGCGGTATGACCAAAATTCTGTATCACGGTATTTTTCTAAATTATCCCGATTTCACGGTATTCAACGGTATTTTTTTTCCCCATGCATGAGTGGATGTTAACCACATTTTCCACTGCAATTACTGGCTAAGAATAACCTATTCCACTGTCAAGAGCATTGTACATTGTACAAAAAAACATTTTAATGTGCACACAAGTATTAATACAGGTTTGCATAGCCCCATAAAGTGATAGTTTTCAAGGGGGTGGCACTAATGAAGAGAAGGAATCACATTGCATGACAGTTGCAGTCAAAATATAGAACCTTTTTATTGAATAAATTTTGCAAAAACTTAAACTATAATTTTGACAACATATTTTCAACCATCCAAAGAGGCATTTAGACTTAGTAAAATATCCAGAAGTGCTTGTCAAATGTTGTATTGCACAGAACATGTCTTAGAAAAGGAATAAATAGTAAATATTTTTTGTAAACCAACTACACTTTCTGTTAATGTTAACAATCTCTGTCCACTGACATGTTAAAGTGACTTTTTAAACAACTTTACCATCATTAAACTGCATAATTTTTAAACTAATAAATAATAACAATAAAATAAATAATAGTATTATTGCTGATAGTTGCACTATTACTTCAAGCCCAGGTGCATTACACAGTATTCATCAAATTAAAATAAAAGAAAACAAGTGCAACTTGGTGATGACATCTTTACCAACTAAACCATCATTTAGGCAAACTGCATTAATATGGACCTTGCTTCAAGCTAAGCTATATGCATAAATAATAAAACTGCAACTTGCATTTATAATGCTATTTGTGGTATAGCCCTACGGAATCATATTAGGGCCATGATGAAGAAAAAAAAAATACGGATACAGGGAAGAAAAAAACAAATTATATGTCGAGAATAAAGTCGACATTTCCACTTTATTCTCGCCGTTTATGTCGAGATTAACGTCGACATTTCCACATTATTCTCATAGGTTACTTCATAATTAAAGTAGAATGTCGTAAACTAAACTTCTTCCTAAAATCAATGTTTAATTTACTAGATTATGTCAAACCCCGTCATAAATTAATGCAGCACATTAAATGCTTTGTGTTGTGTTCCCCGACCCAGTTGTTAATCACTACGCTTCTTAAACTGACTTCCTCCGCACTAAGATGAGACAGCGATCACCGCACAGAATCCATTCACTTCATTATATTCCTGCTTTCTGAAAATTTAGAATGCTAAGATAAATACTTGATATCATTTTCATGATGAAATGCATTAAAGCAGGTATTAAACATGCACGGTAGTGAAGCGGTAGTGCTGCTCCCTCGCAGTAAGGTGTCCCCAGATGTATGTTCAGTGTAGAGAACTTTATGGCAGGTGTGACGAGGCTCCAAAAAACTGGATGTATGAATGGGTATTGCACAGGTTTAACTTAAATATTGTGTAAATGTTGGGTTTGTGATCTGGTGGTCAGAGACACGAACACAGAATTCAATGCATGTTCTTCTGAGCGGGCTTTCTTTATTGCACACGTGCTGTCTCTATCTGACGCACCAAAATCCCAGTTCCTATCTCCACATAACCAATCATCACACGATAAACGTCTTTGTGAAATTAAAACTAGTTATAAACTTAGCCCACGGAGTGTTCAGAACTTTAAAAATATCTTCGTTATACATGTTTAATTATGCCATCCATTCAGGGTTGCGCCCATCCCTGAACGAGTCGCCAGTACATCGCAGGGTGAATACGAGCAAAACATACACTAGCAGGGTCAATATAGCATAACAAAACCCCACATCCTACATGACTTTGAAAGGAAACTGAAGCATGCCGAGTAAACCCACCAGAAAAACATGCAAATGCAAGGCAGGGTACATCCGAGACACCCTTGCTGTGAGGCAGCACTGCAACCTCCATGCCGCCGTGTCCCGACATGATTAATAAATCCTTTAATGCATTTCATCATGAAAATTATATCAAGTATTTATCTTAGCATTCTAAATGTTCAGAGAGCAGGAATATCATGAAGTGAATGTATTCTGTGTGGCGATCGCTGCCGGCGCCTCCTCTTAGTGCAAGAGGAAGTCAGTTTAAGAAGCTCAGGGAACACTTAACACAAAGCATTTAATGTGCTATATAACTTATGACGGGGTTTGAGAAAATCTTGTTAATTAAATATTCATTTTATGATGAAGTTTAGTTTACGATGTTCTACTTTAATGACAAATTACGAGAATAAAGTCAACATGTCGACTTTAATCTTGACATAAACGGCAAGAATAAAGTAGAAATGTCGAGAATAAAGTCAACATGTCGACTTTATTCTCGTCATAAGCGTCGAGATTAAAGTGGAAATGTCGAGAATAAAATCAACATGTCGTCACACTATTACACAGTACCCAGGTACATTACACTGTATTGAAAACAAATAAAACAAGTACAACTTGGCTTGCAATATTATCTAGTAGTATAGAACCAGTACTTATACATTTGAACATAATGGTCCACATCCGACCTTTTAAAACCAAAGTATCTCCAGGCAACGGACTCCTTTTTTTCGGCAAAAGTTCTTCCGTGTCATCATGTTCAACTTTATCGTCAGCTACAGCTTCAGTTTCAGAATGTTCTCTGTCCATTTTCACTGCGCAATACCTACACTACAGTACTACTACCTATTTAGTGGTGTAGCAGTGAAAAAGAGCCCCTGCACAACAAATCTGTGTTTAGCGGTGTAGCAGTGAAAAAGGTCCCCACTTGAACAGTTTCCTGCTGCGCCACATTCCAAATGTCGTTTAGGCAATTTAAACCGGTGTTGCGGTATAAGAAAAATCCATATCATAAAAAAAATAAAAAACGGTTTTCGGTATGAACCGGTATACTGCCCAGCACTAGTCATACTATTAATTTTTCATAAAATGTATTATTGACATAACACATAATTCAGAAGTCTGAAAATATACAGTATAATCTTTAAATATGGAAATACCTTAAGCTTTAAACAATTTGATATGGTCTTGTCCAAAGGTATCATAGAACTTACTGAGAATCAAAGCTGTTGGTCATTTTACAATGCTCTCCACACACACACACACACACACACACACAAAGGCATGCAAACCCACCTTTGAAGGAACATACAGTACATAGCGCTACTGCATTACTATCAAGGAATTGCTTTTGAGTGTATCAAATATAGGGTAGTCAATTATCTGACAATTTTTTGTATGTGGTGCCTTCATGCAATACTGTCAAGCAAATGGACTTTAGGGCATGGATGAAAATGTGAAAGTCTAGAAAATTTGAAATGTTTATAACAAATAATCACAGCACATGAAAACCTCTCTTTAATGGTATGTTGTGCATACTACCATTAAGTCTAAGAAAAATGACAATTTTCTACAGGACAAATCTGAGAAGCGCCATATAAATACATAGGCAATTATTTTATTGCCATTAACAATGTCAAATTTGATTTGGTGAATTTCATACAAACAAATCATTAATAAAAACAAACAGCCTAAGGAAAACAACAATCATCAAATCCCAACAGCCAAACCAATTTAACAAAAAGACAATTAAGACTTTTCATCAAATTATTACAGAAGACAAAGCCAATATGTTAAGTTTATGTATTTTATAACCTGTGGTAATTACTTTTATGAAAGCTGGTATCTCTGCCCTGCAGTGACAGAACCTCTTGTGCTGTGTGTTGGAAAGAAGGAGAGTGAAACTGAGGGTGGCGAGGTGTGAGATACAGGTCAGAAAAACTCTTAATGGCTTTATACTAAAAAAATAATGAATCTAAAAGTTTAACCAGTGATATTGCAAGTGGTACACAGTACTTTTTAGTTATTTCCTTGACTCACCAGAGAGACTGACATTTCAAACTGTTACGGAAAACATAATATAAGCATTTGGAATCTTTACATGTAGAGTTAAGACTCACAAAAAGTGAAAACCCCAACAGGGTGCTGGCGGAAATTGGGCTACTGTTGGCCGAAGAAGGAGGAGAAGAAGAGGGGGGGAGACGTGTCTGGAGGCAGGAGGAGAGGAGGAAAGTAAAGAGAGTGGAACTGAGGGTAGGAACTTTGAATGTTGGCAGTATGACTGGTAAGGGGAGAGAGTTAGCAGATATGATGGAGAGAAGAATTGTGCGTGCAAGAGACTAAATGGAAGGGGAAGTCCAGATGGATCTGAGGTGGATTCAAATTGTTCCATCATGGTGTGGATGGGAGAAGAAATGGGGTAGGAGTTATTCTGAAGGAACAGTATGTCAAAAGTGTTTTGGAGGTGAAAAGAGTGTCAGGCAGAGAAATGATTATGAAGCTGGAAATTGGAGGTGTGATGATGCATGTTGTTAGTGCATATGCATCGCAAGTTGGGTGTGCAATGGGTGAGAAAGAAGATTTCTGGAGTGAGTTGGATGAAGTGATGAACAGTGTACCCAAGGGACATAAAGTGGTGATTGGAGCGGATTTCAATGGGCATGTTGGTGAAGGGAACAGTGGAGATGAGGAGGTGATGGGTAGGTATGGTGTCAAGGAGAGGAATGAAGAAGGTCAGAGGATAGTGGATTTTGCCAAAAGGATGGACATGGCTGTGGTGAGTACATATTTTAAGAAGAGGGAGGAACATAGGGTTACATACAAGAGTGGAGGAAGATGCACACAGGTAGATTACATCCTATGCAGAAGAGTTGATCTGAAGGAGATTGAAGACTGCAAAGTGGTGGCAGGGGAAAGTGTAGTTAAGCAGCAAAGGATGGTGGTCTGTAGGATGACGTTGGAGATCAAGAAGAGGAAGAGAGTGAGGGCAAAGCCAAGGATCAAATGGTGGAAGTTGAAAAAGGAAGACTGCAAGGTTGAGTTTAGGGAAGAGGTGAAACAGGCACTGGGTGGCAGTGAAGAGTTACCAGACAGCTGAGAAACTACAGCAGATGTAGTAAGGGTGACAGCAAGAAGGGTGCTTGGTGTGACATATGGAAAGAGGAAGGAGGAAAAGGAAACCTGATGGTGGAATAAGGAAATACAGGAGAGTATACAGAGGAAGAGGATGGCAAAGAAGAAGTGGGATAGTCAGAGAGATGCAGAAAGTTGACAAGAGTACAAGGAGATAAGGCGCAAGGTGAAGAGAGAGGTGGCAAAGGCTAAAGAAAAGGAGTATGATGAGTTGTATGAGAGGTTGGACACTAAGGAGGGATAAAAGGACTTGTACCGATTAGCTAGACAGAGGGACCAAGCTGGGAAAGATGTGCAGCAGGTTAGAGTGATAAAGGATAAAGATGGAAATGTACTCACAAGCGAGGGGAGTGTGTTGAGCAGATGGACAGAGTACTTTGAGAGGCTGATGAATGAAGAGAACGAGAGAGAGAGAAGAGGTTGGATGATGTGGAGATAGTGAATCAGGAAGTGTAACGGATTAGCAAGGAAGAAGTAAGAACAGCTATGAAGAAGATGAAAAATGGAAAGGCTGTTGGTCCAGATGACATACCTATGGAAGCATGGAGGTGTTTAGGAGAGGTGGCAGTGGAGTTTTTAACCAGATTGTTTAATGGAATCTTGGAAAGTGAGAAGATGCCTGAGGAGTGGAGAAGAAGTGTACTGGTTCCGATATTTAAGAATAAGGGGGATGTGCAGGACTGCAGTAACTAAAGGGGAATAAAATTGATGAGCCACAGCATGAAGCTATGGGAGAGAGTAGTGGAAGCTAGGTTAAGAAGTGAGGTGATAATTAGTGAGCAGCAGCATGGTTTCATGCCAAGAAAGAGCACCACAGATGCAATGTTTGCTCTGAGGATGTTGATGGAGAAGTTTAGAGAAGGCCAGAAGGAGTTGCATTGCTTCTTTGTGGACCTGGAAAAAGCATATGATAGGGTGCCTCGAGAGGAGCTGTGGTATTGTATGAGGAAGTCGGGAGTGGCAGAGAAGTATGTAAGAGTTGTACAGGATATGTACGAGGGAAGTGTGACAGTGGTGAGGTCTGCGGTAGGAGTGACGGATGCATTCAAGGTGGAGGTGGGATTACATCAGGGATCGGCTCTGAGCCCTTTCTTATTTGCAATGGTGATGGACAGGTTGACAGACAAGATAAGACAGGAGTCCTCGTGGACGATGATGTTTGCTGATGACATTGTGATCTGTAGAGATAGTAGGGATCAGGTTGAGGGGACCCTGGAGAGGTGGAGATATGCTCTAGAGAGGAGAGGAATGAAGGTCAGTAGGAACAAGACAGAATACATGTGTGTAAATCAGAGGGAGGTTAGTGGAATTGTGAGGGATGCAGTGAGTAGAGCTGGAGAAGTTGGATGAGCTTAAATACTTGGGATCAACAGTACAGAGTAACGAGGATTGTGGAAGAGAGGTGAAAAAGAGAGTGCAGGCAGGATGGAATGGGTGGAGAAGAGTGTCAGGAGTAATTTGTGACAGACAGGTATCAGCAAGAGTGAAAGGGACGGTCTACAAAACGGTAGTGAGACCAGCTATGTTATATGGGTTGGAGATGGTGGCACTGACCAGAAAGCAGGAGAAAGAGCTGGAGGTGGCAGAGTTAAAGATGCTAAGATTTGCACTGGGTGTGACGAGGATGGACAGGATTAGAAATGAGTACATTAGAGGGTCAGCTCAAGTTGGACGGTTGGGCGACAAAGTCAGAGAGGCGAGATTGCGTTGGTTTGGACATGTGCAGCGGAGACATGCTGGGTATATTGGGAGAAGGATGCTAAGGATAGAGCTGCCAGGGAAGAGGAAAAGAGGAAGGCCTAAGCGAAGGTTTATGGATGTGGTAAGAGAGGACATGCAGGTGATGGGTGTAACAGAACAAGATGCAGAGGACAGAAAGATATGGAAGAAGATGATCCGCTGTGGCAAACCCTAATGGGAGCAGCCGAAAGAACAAGAAGATATTGAGAGTAAGTATTAAAGCACTAACCTTACTGAGAGTGAATAAACCTAGACAAAAGATATATACACAGCCCCAGAAATGGGGAAGTGTAAATTGTTTTTTTTTTTTATTTCTTAAAGTTATCAAGAGTACTGTAAAAATTTATATGCATTATTTCCAAATCGACAAATGCAAAAGCGAGCAGGGGTGAATTTTTTTTTTTTATAATTGTCCCCTCTGAACTGCTGGTCTTTGACTACTTAGGTCAACTAAATATGCTCAATATGTAACTGGACAATATCTTTTGTGCACTATATTGTTACTTCATGTGCATTTAATATATACTTTGGAATTTTCGGAAAATGATAAATCAATGCACATATAGCTTAACTGGGATACACAATATAATTACTTTCCATTATTTTATGTACCATATAATAGTAACTTATTATAAAATCTTGTCTGTGAATGTTTGCAAATAAAAAAAAACAAATGACGTAGTTAGAAAATCATTTGTACAAAGACAATTAATATATAAAAATGTATAGAATGAAAAGAAAAAAAAATACCCGCTGCGAGTGACAAGGCACTGTCGTAGTCCCAGCTTTCTAAAAATGTCCACCACCGTTTCCATTGGAGTATGATCTGTAACAGTGAAGGGACTGAGATTAAGAATTCGGCGAAGCTTGAGAGGTTGGGGACTACTGGCTGGTAACTGTGGCACATCTTCAATGAAATAAACCACAGAGTTGCTCACTACACCCTCCTGTTTCTGTCTGGCATTTTCTAAAGATAAAAAACAAAACTATAATTACTTGACTGTCAACTGTTCTTCCCGAAACTTAGTATTATTTAATATCAGGGATACAAAATGTGCTTAACAAAACATAAAAAAGTTTAAACTTTAAAAAGATAATAAACTGTTCAAACAGTGTTTAGTATATACAATACAATTTATTTTTGTATAGCACAAAATCACACAAGAAGTGCCGCAATGGGCTTTAACAGGCCCTGCCTCTTGACAGCCCCCCAGCCTTGACTCTCTATGAAGACAAGGAATAAGTCCCCAAAAAAAAACCTTGTAGGGAAAAAATGGAAGAAACCTTGGGAAAGGGAGTTCAAAGAGAGACTTATATATAAGTATAATGTAAAATTAACACAAATTTTGAAAACAATGATTGGTCAAATATATTTAAGTAACTAAATATAACCTTTACAGTGTATACTGTATTTTTGTATCTTTTAAACTTTCAGCCTAAAAGAACTACAAGGAAACAAAACTGATTAGGCAGTTCTGTGTGATGAAATTTAAATTCAAGCTACATGAGACATAATATTCTGAAAATACGAAAATCATCACAGTTCACAGAACTGGCAGCATTTTTGAATAAAGGGAAAATGTGCAAGTTTTCTAAAACTACTTCTGTCACATTTTACACCATGGTTCACAAATCCTGATCCTGCAAGTAAACAAGTCAACACAAATGGGAAAACACCCTTTTACAGAGGACACTTTTCCAAACCGAATCATCAATAGCTAAAATGTAAAGATATAATGTTGGACAGTAATAGGACATCACAACTCAGGAGGGAAACCCAATAAAACAAATGAACATGGAAATTTTTATCTTACTATAACAAGCTCCAAGAATCATGAAAACAATTACAAGTCCAGTTGGTTGATCGCCTGTAAGTCAATAGAATTGCAACTATTAATACATTTATAAGTATGTATAAACACATAGAGGAAAAATACCTACTGCCTGTTCCATGGCCCATCAACAACAGAGATGAATGGGGTTTGATGAGATAGACATTTACACTGCAGCATTATGTTTTCTATATTGCTAAGATAGGGCTAACTACAACATTCTAAATCAAGCTTATTCAATAAGCACTATAGGGCTGCACACATTTGTAACTCAACAAAAAAATTGGCCATATAGGATATCAAAGTTCAGAGGATAGAAGAAAATGAATCTAGAGGTCATTTAGAAAGTAAAGTTAAATTTATTCTATAGCGTAGTACATTGTAAACAGATTGAAAGTGCTTACTTATAGCTAATATTAGATCTCTCCTCTGAACAAAACCAATGAGTCTCTCTGACTCCCTAGAGACCACAACAGGAAAGCCATTATAGTCGGTGTCTTTGATGAGGGCTTCCACATCTTCCACTGTTGTACTGTCTTGTGTTAAAATGGCTAGTGGAGGTTCATTACGCCGTGGACGCATCACATCTGTGGCAAGAGTTCTGTGTGTAAACTCATCTTTCACATCAAGGAATGGGTAACCATTAAGCTTAATGTGTGATTCATAGATGCCTTCTTTTCCAAAGGCATCTGCAACCCACTTGCTTGTGACAGCAGCAGCCATAAGTGGCACAATGTACTCCAAGCCTCCAGTTAATTCAAACATTATCACCACAAGAGATACGGTCATTCGTGTTACTCCACCTATGAGAGGGGGAAAAAAAAAGTTTTAATCTTAAAAGAGAAATTTGTACATTTTATACAGTATATTTCATTTGTACATTTTATACAGTATATTTCAACAGTGAAAAGGAAGGGATTGACTGAAAAATCAGTCACAGAGGACAAAGTCACAGTCCAATTTCAAGTAATTTAATGTCCTCAGTTATCATGCCAGTCTGTCTGTGTACTGCAAAAGAAACTGAAAAGACATTAAGAAATCTACACAAACTAAAATCTAGACAGAAAGGGATTCCTGTTCAAAATATAATATGGCATGCAAACTGCAGCATTATTGGTGCCATGTATATCCTTAGTGAGTGAGGGACGGGGCTGGACGGCGGAATGGGGGGAGAGGGGAAGGATGCCCATTCCGCCCCCTCCATCCATTGTTCTTTGCGGTTCCGGCTGCTTTTACTATATATAATCCACCAAGTCACCCGACCATGGTAGTAGCGAGGGGGGTGTGTGTACAAAGGGCAGGGACGTAATCAGTGCGAGCGTATGACCCGCACTTACTGGGAATTCCTCGTTCGTGGGGAACAATTGCAAGCCCCGGTCTCCATCACGAATGGGGTTCAATGGCTTACCCACGCCTGTCGGCACCGGGTAGACACACACTGATTCATTCAGTGTAGCGCGCGTGCAGTACTGGACATCCAAGGGCATCACAGACCTGTAAATGCTCAATCTCACGTTGCTGAAAGCCACTTGTCCCTCCAAGAAGTTGGACGCCGACCGCTCCGGGGTTGCGTAACTATTTAGCAGTAGGGAGTCTTGTTCGTTTTCTGGAATTAACCAGACAAATCGCTCCACCAAATAAGGGTGGCGGTGTTTGGGGAGTTGTTGCAGTTTGTGAGTTAAAAGCTGCAATGGTTTTACACTCCAGTACATTGCGGTGAATGCTGGTAACAGTCAGGCAGGCATGCGGGCGGGCAGGCATTCTCGTCCCATGCTCTTAGAGTTGGCGGGCGTGGCTCTGTGAGTTGTCATCATATCCCATGGTCTTAGAGTTGGTGGGCGGGTCTCTGTGATTTTTGTGGGCGTGGCTATGTCTTGCGTACCCCATGGTTGTCTTGCTTGCCCTGTCAGCTTAGTGAATTATATATATAGATTGTTACTGGGACGAACAGAAGTAGATTAGATTGCTTGTAGTGGTAATTTAAAGGAAGAATGGCAGGTTTAGAAAAATTTATTTTGTAGCATGTGGTTCTACAAATAAAGTGTAATAAGGCTAAAGTACACTTTTACAGGACTCTTGAACCACTCCTCAATGCCGAACATTTCAAGATCCCTGGTAGTATTAGGCTTGTCAGACCACAGATTTTCAAAATGATTTGAAGACTGAGGTGGTCACTGCAAAATACTGATTGAGCTCCCAGAACCATTTTGTGTGGATTTTCAAGTACAGTGGAGCCTCGGTTCATGAACGTCTCGGTACACGTACAAATCGGTTTACGACCAAAAAGTTCGCCAAACTTTTGCATCTTTTCACGACCACACACTCGGTATACGAACAAGCCAGTTTCCTTTCGGTTTGTACGTGTTCAGTCTCTCCCTGTGCATTTCCTGTGCAGCGAGCAAGAGAGAGAGAGCGCGACACACACACACACGAGAGAGAGAGAGACACACACACACACACAAGCAGCACGAGAGAGAGAGACACACAAACACACAGGCAGCACGAGAGAGAGAGACACACAAACACACAGGCATCGTAAACTGATTTGGTCGTGAACCGAAGCAATTTTCCACATAGGATTGTATGGAAATACAATTAATCCGTTCCAGACCATACGAACTGTATGTAAATATTTTTTTTTTTTTTAAGTTTTTAAGCACAAATATAGTTAATTAAATCATTGAATGCGCAGCGTAATAGTAAACTAAATGTAAAACATTGAATAACACTGAGAAAACCTTGAACAACAGAGAAAACTAACACTGCAATAGTTCGCGCTATAGCGCTACCAACCGCTGGCTAAAAACACATTTTTTTAATGAGTTTTAAGCACAGGGAAAAAAATGAACATTTAAAAAAATCTGTAATTTAATAAACCACCAAGAAAAGTAACATTTCAAAAATGCACACTACGAACCGATCGCTGTAAACAGAAGTGAAAACAAAATCAAGCCCAGTGCATTCTTTAACTGCCTTCCTACCTTATGCGTCCAGCCCCCTTTCTCTCGCGCTGCCTGTGTGTGTGTCTGTCTCTCTCTCACGCTGCCTGTGTGTGTGCGCGTCTCTCTCTCGCGCTGCCTGTGTGTGCACGTCTCTCTCTCTCGCGCTGCCTGTGTGTGTGTGCGTGTGTGCTCTCTTGCTCGCTGCACAGGAAATGCACAGGGAGAGACTGAACATGTATAAACCGAAAGTGAAACTGGCTTGTTTGTATACCGAGTGTGTGGTCGTGAACCGAGGCAAAAGTTTGGCGAACTTTTTGGTCGTAAACCGATTTGTACGTGTACTGAGACGTTCGTGAACCAAGGTTCCACTGTATTTGGAAAATAATACTATTATTACTATTATTTAGAAAACATCTTTTATAGTAGTGATAACTATTGTCAGAGTGGAAATAAATACTTCCCTCAAATATTTGAACAGAATATGTGACTAATTATGTGCATTGTCTATTTAATAAAATAATCTTGGTCATTTTATAAAGAGTGTCAATAATTCTTGAGTGGACTGTTTCACACAAAGCAGGGATTCTCCTAGACCAGGGGTAGGCAACGTCAGTCCTGCAGAGCCGCAGTGGTTGCAGGTTTTTGTTCCAACCCAGTTTCTTAATGAGCAATCAATTATTGCTGATGAGTGTTTCATCAGCAATAATTGATTGCTCATTAAGAAACTGGGTTGGAACAAAAACCTGCAACCACTGCGGCTCCCAGGACTGACGTTGCCTACCTCTGTCCTAGACAATATTTAACAACAGGCAGAACTGGTTGCTGACTTGTTCCATCTTAGAAAGGTGACACATTTATTAATTTATCTATTTATTACTTTTACTAGTTTAGAGCTTAACTCTGCTGGCTTAGCTCTCTCTCCCTCTCTTATGGGTAGGAGTTGATTTGTTTTGAACCTAGTTTTGTAAAACGTGACTTATTTGTATGGAATGTTATGATTTTAATAAAATCCAAAAAAAAAAAGGTGACACTGCAGTGCATCATTATATTACTTACTTTGTACACCTGTAAAGCCAAGGTATCATCAATATACAAAAAACTCAATTGTCCTTCATTCACTCAGAATATGGAACCAATGTAGGAAGTATTTTACGTTATCTGTGGCACCTCTACATGATAACCACCTTTTTCCACCCTCTTGATCTTATACAGTTTTTAATGTTTGGAAAACGAATGGGATTAAATCATTTAGATATGTGTATATACATAATGTCTATGAACAATTACATTCCAAATTTAATCTCCCATCAACAGAATTTTTCCATTATCTCCAAATCAGAAACTTTGCTGAACGAAATCTGTCCAATTTTCTTCACCTCCCACCTATTTCTATCCAGAACAGATATTGGGGACTCAGACAGCATTTCTATAATTCAATCATTTAAAAGCCTGTACAGCAGCTGTACTTTAAGCCAGCAGCTACTTGTGCTGTGCTGCGTGATCTGCATGTCGCACTGCGCGCCTATCATTTAAAAGCCTGTACAGCAGCTGTCCTTTTGTCACTCTTCCTTGTTTCACAGGACGTTAAAGTGTCTCTGAGAAAATCACGTCTTGACCCAAGATTTTTTTATTATAATATTTTATATATATATATACAGTACTGTGCAAAAGTTTTAGGCAGGTGTGGAAAAAATGCTGTAAACAAACAATGTTTTCAGAAATATAAATAATGATTGTTTATTGTTATCAATTTACAAAATGCAAAGTGAGCGAACAAAAGAAAAATCTAAATCAAATCAATATTTGGTGTTACTACCTTTTGCCTTCAAACCAACATCAATTCTTATAGGTACACTTGCACAAAGACAGGGATTTTGTAGGATTATAGTCAGGTGTATGATCAACCAATTATACCAAACAGGTGCTAATGATCATCAATGTCACACGTAGGCTGAAACACAGTCATTAACTGAAACAGAAACAGCTGTGTAGGAGGCTTAAAACTGGGTGAGGAACAGCCAAACTCTGCTACCAAGGTGAGGTTGTGGAAGAGTTTCATGTCATGGCAAGATTGAGCACAGCAACAAGACACAAGGTAGTTATACTGCATTAGCAAGGTCTCTCCCAGACAAAGATTTCAAAGCAGACTGGGGTTTCAAGATGTGATGTTCAAGCTCTTTTGAAGAAGCACAAAGAAACGGGCAACATTGAGGATCGTAGACGCAGTGGTCGGCCAAGCAAACTTAGTGCAGCAGATGAAAGACACATCAAGCTTATTACCCTTCGAAATCGGAAGATGTCCAGCAGTGCCATCAGCTCAGAACTGGCAGAAACCAGTGGGACCCAGGTACACCCATCTACTGTCCGGAGAAGTCTGGCCAGAAGTGGTCTTCATGGAAGAGTTGCAGCCAAAAAGCCATACTTCCGATGTGGAAACAAGGCCAAGCGACTCAAGTATGCACGAAAACATAGAACTGGGGTGCAGAAAAAATGGCAGCAGATGCTCTGGACTGATGAGTCAAAATTTTAAATATTTGGCTGTAGCAGAAGGCAGTTTGTTCATCGAAGGGCTGGAGAGCGGTACAATAATGAGTGTCTGCAGGCAACAGTGAAGCATGGTGGAGGTTCCTTGAACGTTTGGGGCTGCATTTCTGCAAATGGAGTTGGAGATTTGGTCAGGATTAATGGTGTTCTCAATACTGAGAAATACAGGCAGATACTTATCTATCATGCAGTACCATCAGGGAGGCGTATGATTGGTCCCAAATTTATTCTGCAGCAGGACAACGACCCCAAACATACAGCCAAAGTCATTAAGAACTATCTTCAGCGTAAAGAAGAACAAGAAGTCCTGGAAGTGATGGTATGGCCCCCACAGAGTCCTGATCTCAACATCATCGAGTGTGTCTGGGATTACATGAAGAGACAGAAGGACGTGAGGAAGCCTACATCCACAGAAGATCTGTGGTTAGTTCTCCAAGATGTTTGGAACAACCTACCAGCCGAGTTCCTTCAAAAACTGTGCAAGTGTACCTAGAAGAATTGATGCTGTTTTGAAGGCAAAGGATGGTCACACCAAATATTGATTTGATTTAGATTTCTCTTTTGTTCATTCACTGCATTTTGTTGATTGATGAAAATAAATGATTAATACTTCCATTTTTGAAAGCATTCTTTGTTTACAGCATTTTTCACACCTGCCTAAAACTTTTGCACAGTACAGTAATCCCTCGCTATATCGTGCTTCGACTTTCGCGGCTTCATTCTATCGCAGATTTTATATGTAAGCATATTTAAATATATATCACAGATTTTTCGCTGGTTCATGGGTTTCAGTGGACAATGGGTCTTTTAATTTCTGGTACATGCTTCCTCAGTTGGTTTACTCAGTTGATTTCATACAAGGGACGCTATTGGCAGATTGCTGAGAAGCTACCCAATCAGAGCATGTATTATGTATTAAACAAAACTCCTCAAATATATTGTGAGCACGGGGGCTGTTCACACCCCAACCCCCGGTCCGCAGCCGTGTGACAGCCGGGCCGCGAGAGAACTGCCGGCAATGGCGACTCACTCAGACTTTTCAGAACGCTTGGCGGGCGGGGCTTTGCAGCGGCGCAGAGAGAGGAGAGAGACCGAGGTGAGAGAGTATTGCAACAAAGTATTTTTATGGTCCCGACAGTTTCCCCATATGACATGAGTCTATAGAAATCGTGTTACTACGAAGTACATTCAACAGATGCTTTTGTGGTCGCAGCTCAGTTGTGCACATTTGCACAACGATCCCCAAACAGAAACATTGTAAAAAAATCACTTTCTTCGAACTTTCCTTGTACTGTTTTTATTTTTTATTTACTTATTTTTTTGCTGTTTTTGTTGTCTGTGGTTTTCAGTGATACCTTTTGCTTATTGCTTGTCAACATTTGAAAAACATCCATTGGAATTTAACTCATTGTCACCCTCCTATAGAAACGGCAGACACGAAAAAAAGATAGCAGTGTTAATGTTTGTGATGTGCAATCTGTTGGAATGGCAAATGTAAAGCATATGTCTTTGTTATATGCAAAAAAAGAAGAAAAATCTCAGATTGCAAACATATGCGAACTGCTTAATAACTTTAATAATAATAGAAATGTTATGTAAATTGTGTATAAAACTGCTCTAACGGCACCTATTGGTTTTTGATTGTTTGCTTTTCTCTCTCTCTCTCTCTCTCTCTCTGACATTCTCTGCTCCTGATGCGCACTCCTTTGAAGAGGAAGATATGTTTGCATTCTTTTAATTGTGATACAGAACTGTCATCTCTGTCTTGTCATGGAGCACGTTTAAACTTTTGAAAAAGAGATAAATGTTTGTTTGCAGTGCTTGAATAAAGTTCCTGTCTCTCTACAACCTCCTGTGTTTCTGTGCAAATTTGTGACCCAACCATGACAATATAAAAATAACCATATAAACATATGGTTTCTACTTCGCGGATTTTCACCTTTCGCGGGGGGTTCTGGAACGCAACCCCCGCGATCGAGGAGGGATTACTGTACTGTATATATATTGGTTGGCAAAACAAATTCATATCAAAATGTACCTAAGCAAGCTGCAGCTCCCACCATTGCATACAATCCAGGAGTAACACAGTCAGCTCCAGGACGGCACCAGTTTCTAAATATAATCCAGTCATGGTGGTGGTAGGCCATTTGCTCTACTGCTATACCCACAATACGTCCAGCAATGGCTCCAACAGCCATGCTAGGAATAAATAAACCCGATGGAATCTGTTAAGAAGAAGAAGAAAAAAAAATCAGAATTACAATCATTATGCTACACTAAGAAAAAAGAAAAAAAGAAACAAAACAAAATAAACATTCTAAAACCACATTGAACAGAAAGAGTCCAATTTATTGAGAAGTGGGGTATATTAATTCATATGATACTAATTTGTAAGACTAATTGTTACAAATGTTATACTAACAGCTGGCCAAAATAAAAATAAAAAAACAAACAGTTCAAACCTATTGTTATATGTACATAGTAAAATGAAATTCTTGCTTGCAGGTCCTCCAAGACTAGCAACAAACAGACAAATATAAACATGGACAGGTATGCAGTGAACAAAAACTTTTTTTTTTAAACAAATGACCACATCCACATGACCACAGAGTAATGAATATATTTTGTAAATTTTGCATAGGCTCTAAACCTGTACCCAGTAAAAAGTTCAACATAAAAATAAACTACACTGATGTGAATCTGGCTAACAAACTCTTTTTGATAGATATCTGATAAACTAAAAAAGTATTACTAAAAAGCAATGTAACAGGCCAAAACGAAAGAGAAGAGAACTTCAGACAACCAATTCTTTTTAGTGAAGAAATTATATTTTTTTACTATTTTTTTTAACAGCGTCAGGGGAATGAGCAGCAGAGTAATGGTTGATTAACAGTTTTTATTGCTCTGCTAGTGGTTAGTTTTTCAGTTTACTGTTGCTATTGATTTTAAGTAGAATGGATTAATTCCTTCTGCATCAGCAGGCATTTCTGTGTTCACTTTCTTGGCCAAGTGTAAAGTTCCAGACTAATCCAAGTTAACCAGTCCTCCAATGTACAATTCAAATAAGAACATTCTGTGTTAAAAATTGTCCTAAAAAGTGTGCCCTTTCTTTGCATTTTTATGCAATTAAACCAATTTTCAACAGCACATGAATTTATAACTTCCTTTTCTGTTTTTAAGAGGGTAGTGACAAACTCTTTGTTCAAGTGTGAATTTTACAGTAAAAACATACATACAAACACACAGGCTTTGTGAAAAGCAAATTACACAACATACCTTCATGCCAAAGGTGAAAATAGTGATAAAAATTTTGAAAATCAATGCCAGTGCAAGCTGCCATAAAGCAGAGTAGACACCAGGGCCTGCAGGACGATCTGGAATGTCATCAACTGGCCGGGTCATGTTGGGATCATTGATATAATCACAAAGCTGGGAGGACTCCAAAGAACCACAATCATTGAAGAGTTCAGAAACAAGTTTGCTTGTGCTTCTTCGTGTATATGGGTTGGGGAAAGCAAGAATGGCAGTAATAGCTGTCACTGCTATTACCTCCAGCACAGGGTACTTGCCAAGTTGAGTAGTTTTGCGACGTCGGCACCATGCAATATTTGCTCGTATAAAAAGAGTTCCCCAAAGACCTCCAAAGACTCCAAGCAGGATGAAAGGAATAAGTTCAGCCATATACCATGGAGTGTGGTACTCAACATAAAAGAGTACCAAGCGGCTATTCCCAAATGGGTTAATTGAACGGAGAGTGAAGGCAGCCACTAAAGCAGCAAAGAAGGACCTCCATAATGTTTTAAGTGGGAAATAGTAACTGACCTAAAAGAGGAAGGAAATAATAAAACCATTATAGAACTGTATTCAAATTCTACACAGTGCTACAAAATAAAAACAGCCATGCATCACCATAAGTGATGCAGATTAATTATAAAGAATATCATATTTTGCAAGCATATGCTAGCATCTTGAGTCAATAACCTTAAAGGTCTTATTCCTTGGCACTTCAAATGTAAAAAGTTGCACAGCTGCAACAGTTAAAAATTCATGCTAACTCTGTCCCTGCCATGTTGAAATACCCAGACACAACTTTATTACATATCTACACTGATTACGCCATTATCTTTTAAATTTCACTTTTGTATCAAATATCAACTCTTCCAGGGCTTTTTTTTTTTTTCCTCGTTTGGCCCAAGGCTGAATATTGTTCCCAAAAAAAACAAAAAAACTAAGCTTTCTGAAAAGCACACAAAGCAATGGTTTCACACATAAATCAACATAAACATTTATTTATGACAAATGTCCCTGTGTTTTAGGTTCTATAAGCCTCTAAATGTGAATTCACATGCCTATTTCACAGCATAGTCCTGCAAGGAATGGTAATGTTAGAAATAGGCAATGGCGTGCATTGCCACATTACACTGCTTTAAGGCATGTGTTGCATATTGTGGCAGCTGGGTGAAGACAGCCGCTGGCGGCAGTCTTCATACAGCTGGCAGCAGGCGAGTAGCCAGTGCTGACAGTGGTCACAGTATGCAGCAACAGACACACTGGTGCAGAGGTTTCAGGCAACACATAATACAAGTATCATACTGTTCATAAATAGAGCCAAACTATACCTCAACAGGGGGTTTTGTTGATATTTACAGCTGATTTACCACCCTCTACCCTCAGGTGTCGATTAACGTCGACATCTGCCTCAACCCTATGTGTCAACACAACTCGACACTCACCCTGAAAGAGTTAACAGAATACATCAAGTTCAAAGTGAAGCCCTACTGTCCTCACCCTAGTTAACTTTACCAAAACACTATAATATATGTAGCATTATACAAATGTAGAAGGTAAGGTAACCTAGACAGCTAAATGAAAGTAAAACTATCAATTATCCACTAACCCATTTAGTGTGAACTAGGTTTATCTATTATTAAATGTAATGAAGAGGAAAATGAAACACTGCTTCCTAATACAAAATACATTTCAAAAGAGCCCCCTTATGCAAAGCATGTCTCATTAAATTAACTGTTAACAATGTAAATCATATTCTGATATACCATCATATGTGGAAGTGGAAGGCTGTTGGGGAATTTTATACCTGCCTGTTTTTAATTGAGAAGCGCACAGTTTAGACTGAAGGCATGTGGACTGTGTTGTCTCTCAAAGAAGGCAGGCAGCAATAATACTGCCAAAGAGATGTTCTTTAACAGCTACACAGCACTAAGAATAAATACAGTGACAAAAATAGTGGCTATAGGTAGGTCTAGCTTGGTGCACCAGTAGACAAAGTGTTCTGTCAATCAGCCTAGCCAGGACTTAGCTCAAAAGTACACTGGGCAAAGGAAATGATACAACCTGGGATGTGGTGCTAAGCTCACACACCCTTATATATCATACCAAGCTATATTTTTACTAAGTGTAAACATCCACATGGACCAGACCTTCATGAGGATTAGCTTGTTATGTTTCAAGGGAAATCTCCCCAGTCATATGGAAGTTCATAATCTCAGACAAGCATTTAGCTCGGCTACTGAAATGGCATACTTACTTAATGAAAACAAATCAGCATGAGTATATGAGCAATATGTTGGACCAAACCAGACACAAGCATCAGTATTGTTGCGTCCCTACGGAAATCCTTCAGAAGCCCAAAAAATTCCCCTCATTTGTTGTTAAACTGAGAGGAAATCACCTCTCTGTCACAAAAGAAACTCAATACCTGGATACCATTGATAAAAACCTATTTATATAAAATTAATGAAAGTCCTACAACATTACTATTTCTGTAGTCACTTTAAATTTGTCACCAAATAAAGTTTATCTGTTCGTTCACTTGTTTGTTCGATCGATCTATCTAAACTGAAACTGAAAGAACAGGACAGTGCTCGTTTTCATTAATATAGACAACTTACTTATATATATGTTAAATAATAAAGTACCATCCTGACCAAGGTTAGTGGTAGAAGGTAACAAACAGCACTGGAGTGCCACAATAAAATATATTATAGTTAGTACTAAGTAGACCTGCAATTGTTTGAAAACAACACCACTGAAACAAGACAAAAAACTGAAGTGAGAACCTCTTCAAGGCTGAAAAGCACTCCACCAATTGGTGCTCCAAAGGCAACGGACACACCCACGGCAGCTGCTGCTGACAAAACCTGCAACAAATAAAACACACATTAATACAAAGGAAAGCAGATATTAAATGACATCATATTCTGACGTTTTATTAGTATTACTAATAATTACTAGGGATGCTCCTATCAGGTTTTTACGGCCAATACTGATCACCGATTCATTTACTAGCGCTGTTCTGATATCAATACTGATTGCTTTTTTTTTTTTTACACATTTAAAACACTTCCTACACTAAGCCCCTTACATAGTCAGACATGTAGAATGCCTTATGATCAAAATTAAAGTGTTAAACTTGGTATTTTTATAATTAAACTGTAGAAAACACGAGTTACCTGTTTTATTAACAAAATGAAACTAGGTTACTTTTCAGTAACAATAAAAATACTAAAATGCACAAAATTCCCTTAAAACATGCACAGAAAATAATAAATATAAACTAAATAATATATATTAAGTATTATTACACTAAAACATAAAAGAAAAGAAAATGCTTCTCATAGTAATTAAGTTGTCCTGTAATGTACTTAAGAGATACTTGCAACGCTTAGTTAAACAAGCAAAAAAAAAAAAACACACACTCACACATGAATTGAATTAATTGATATTAGAAATTAAATATAGCTTAAGTGTAAATATACATGAATTTATAGCTTTTAAATATTATCTAATAATTAATTGGGTTAGTTTTTGATGTTTAATATATACATTTAGGATATTTAGCCAGTGTACGAGCTAGACAAATATGGATTAGCGTTTTAATTATGCAGTACTCGTTTCTTACCAAACAAATAATAAACACAAACAAATAATAAACACAGTACAAACTCTTTAGGTAAACAAAAAAAAGCCACAAATCTAATCAAATATTCATAAAATGTTTATCAAAAATATACAAGGCTAACATGCATAACAAATCTTGTTCTTTACTAAGCAGCAATTTCAAATTATTCTTTAAAAAACATACATTTGAATTAAGGAAGCTGATGGTGTATTATGCGTGCAGCATTTAATTTTCTCTTTTTTCTGAATTGCAAAAATAAACCATAGTTGCCTGATTTAAAATCTGCACATTTTAGTGATTTTCAGTTTTTTATACTTACATGTAGGGAACACCTTGGAGACTTTAAGGGTGAAGCCCCACTCTTAATTAGATATGTGAGGGTAACATGGGAGGTGTGTGTGTGTGTTTGCAGACTTGGAGGACAAAAAAAGTAAATATTTTTGCATATACTGCGTAACGCTTTGCCACTTGTGTTTTAACATTGTTTTTTCTGTTTATGTTGCACTACTTTCTTTGTTTAAGTGGGAATGTGCTTCATTTTCAAAGTGGCCACTAATAGGCCAGAATGTCTACTGCAACATACTTCACTTGTTGAATATAGCCACATTCAACATTCACATTGTATGAAGGATTAAAAGACAGGTTGAAAATAATAAGCAGAAGTCAAACTTAATTTTTAACTTGTTTCTCACATTGCTGGAACTGAATGATCGTTTTATAATCTGATAATACACCTATCCATATATTCCCACTACCCTATTAATATGGTCTAGTTTTGTCTTCATCTCTCTTACTAAGCACATTATCTTAGTTATATTACTGACTCAGGAATAAACTCGACGAAAACTGAACAAAACAACCAGCATGTCTGCCATATGATTTTGATACTGCATGTCCCCCAGAATTAATCTTACCTCCCTCCTCTTGGCTTCATTTTTGCTATATTTAGAGAAAAGGCTACAAAACAGATTGCCACAGCAACAAGCCACATGCACCATGGGTCCTTCCTTCCCCAAACTGAGGCCTGAAGACACTACCAGAACAAGAGTGACAGGTTTAATAAGAAGTGTCCATTTTCCAAGGTAGCCTCTAATAATGAATCCACTTAAAATGGTCTTAATCTAAAAGGAAAATAAAAAAGAAAATTATTTTTTAAACTATATTGCACACAGTCACAGTTTAAAATCAATCAAAAACAATCAAAATAGATATTTTTCTCTCCTTTCTTATTAGCGGACCATATCTTTCTTTTAATTAACATCTATTATCACAGTGAAAAAGCGCTATACAAATATTAATTGAAATGAGTTTGAATAACAGGTGGTTGACAGATGTTTACTAACATAGAAGGACAAAAACTTATAATTAAAGGTACACATGGTATCCTCACAAAATATTTGGAAAAAGGCAATGTCATGGTGTAGGCATTTCATTATTATGGGCAAAAATAAGAAAATAAATGATTAACAATATAAATGCTGTAGGATATAAAGCACAAACAGAGGGCTTTTAAATAGGAAGCAAAAGAGCTTAATATTTTAAACATTTCAGGAGTAACTCATCATCAGAACAGAAATAATTTGTCCTCCTCTGCTTGTCATCATGCCAATTTCTATGCTGAATATTTCAAATAACCAGATTTACACACTAAACATATGGAATGGAAGTAAAGACAACTACCCTTAATATTACCAGTGTTAACCACAAAATTTGATACACATCTTGATTCTGAACCCAAGATACATTTTGATATGTCTTTGTCTGTTATTGTCTATTACTGTGGCAGAGGAGCAGCTACAGCACCTCTGGGCCTGGCGTACTTCCGATAGAAAAATGGACAAAGTGCAGAATATAAAGAGGATGAGTAAATGCATTGTAGTTGCTTAGATGACTGTTTAGAAGTGTCTGATGAACAAAGCCTCAGCAACTGCCTACTACCTGGCAGAAGCAATGAAGAGAGATTTGAGACAGGTTAATGGAGGAGACATCTTGAGAGACTCGGAAGGTAACTATGATGGATAATACTGCAGTCTGTGTGGATTATTATGAGAGAGAGCACAGTGGCTTTAGCTTTGATACCAGGAATGATAAGAGTATTCTGGTGATGCAATGGAAATGGAAGTATAAAAATTTCATGTTCAAGAAGAAAAACAAGAAAAGAAAACACATTGATGACACATGAATCTGGTAGTGTAAGAAGCACAATATACTATTTGTTGTTGAGGAAACTTGACTAGGGCAAGATAAAAAAAAACGAAAAAGTCATTCCCCCAGAAAAGGTTGCAAGTTAAAATATATCACATATCACTTGTGTTCTAGGACATCATTCAGTCAAAAGCCTGAAGAAAAATATATACCAATGCTAAACCTCTAGAATTTGAAGGAGGTGTGTGTGAGAAATAAAGCTGCCAAAACACTGGAACCAATAGCAAATGAGGTTTTAGAAACAACACATCTGATTAGCAAATGGGGAGCAAGGAATGAGGTCTGGATGTAAACAACAGATGTTGGGTGTTGGACAAAGGTAATGCTGTGTGTATGGTAAAGGTTTTGGGAAAACTAAACACAATGTACACATTGTTAGAAATGGATGTATAAATGATGCAGTGATATGAACTTTAGCCTGCAGGATGAAAACAAAACCTTTGTAGAACGTGTGTGAAAGGGTGGAGAATGCTGATGCAGTAAGTATAAATTTAGATATTAGCAATGAAGATATTTGTTAAAAGTAGGGAAAATCTACTACTAAGGTGACATGTTGTGGTGCAACATGTGGAAAATATTCTGGGAACTGTCCCCCAGCCTGATTTCTAAAGCAGCCTCCTTGACATTGAATTTAAAAGTTTATGAAAGCTATTGATGCTCTAAATGAGTAAAATGTGGCTAATGAAGGTGATATGAAGTAAAACTAGAAAGAACAGATATGAGAATAATCAGGTGGAAGAGTTGTGTGTGTCATGAAATGAGAGGAAGCTAAATGTAAAGGTAGAAGAAAAATATTGAGGCAGGTGTGTGCTGAGGAGAACAGTTATTATGATAGAATTGGGCGAAAGTAGTTTGGGCATAAGCAGCTAAACCCAGGGGATGACAGAGTGAAGATGTGCATCAACAGAGAGGCTGAGGAGATGAGGCCCAGAGGGTGGCTAAATAAGACAAAACTGCAGTGCAAAAATTATATATTAAGTATAAATTTCATATTTTGAAAGAATGTATACCACCTCAAATTATACCAATTTGGGACAGTAGGGAAAATGCAAATAAAAACACAGTGATTCTTAAATTTGGACTTTTATATCATTGTAGACAGTATGAACCAAAGATATTTCATGTTTTGTTTGGTCAAATTCTTTTCCTTTGTTAATATGCATTCCTTCCTGCACTTCAGGCCTGAAACACATTCCAAAAAAAGTTGTGACAATAAAGTCTTCTTCACTTTGTAATGTCGCCATTCCTTCTCACAACACTTAAAAGATGTTTTGGCACCGAAGACAGCAAGAGATGAAGCATTTGAAGTGTTATTTTGTCCCATTGTTCCTGCAAACACATCTTAACGTGTGTAACAGTATGGGGTTGTTGTCATCACATTTTTTGTTTCTAAATTCTCCACAAATACTCCATTGGAGACAGGTCAGGATTGCAGGCAGGCCAGTCCAGTACCCGTACCCTCTTATTCCATGGCCATGCCTTTTGTAACGTGTGCAGAATGTGGTTTTGCATTGTCTTGTTGAAAAAATGCATGGACATACCTGAAAAGATTTTGTATTGAAGGAAGCATATGTTGCTCTAAAATCTTAATGTACTTTTCTGCCATTAATGCTGCCATCACAGAAGTATAAATTACCTTTGCCAAGGGCAATGACACAACCCCAAACTATGACAGACCCTGGCTTTAGGACTTGTTGCCTATTAACAGTCTGGATAGTTCTTTTCGTCTTTGGTAAAGAGGACATTGCGCCCATTTCTTCCAAAACATATGAGGAACACTGATTCGTCTGACCACAATACACGTTTCCCCTATGTGATGGTCCATCCTAGATGCCTCTGAGCACAGAGAAGTTGACATTGCTTGTTAACATAAGGCTTCTGTTTTTACACAGTAAAGTTTTAGGTGGTATTTGTGAATGTAAACCCATATTGTAGTGCTTGACAAAGGTTTGCAAAAGTAATCCCTTGCTCATGGAGTTATATCAGCTATTGATGAGTGACAGTTCTTGATACAGTGCCATCTGAGGTATCGGAGATCAGGGGTGTTCATCTTAGGCTTGCACCTTTGCACTAAAAATCCTCCAGATTCATTTAATGATATTATACACTGTAGAGAGAGAAATATTTAAATCCCTTCCAATCTTTCTTTGAGGAACATTGTTTTTAAACATTTCAATTTCTCATGTATTTGTTGACAAACTGGAGATCCTCTGCCCATCTTTGATCCTCAAAGACAACCTTTCAAGGATAGTGTTTTGTACCAAATCATGAGTACAATCACCTGGTGACATCACCTGTTTGAAATCACATTATTATTTAATTATTTTACCTCATTGCTGGCCCTAATTTGCCCCCTTCTCAACTTTTTTTTTGGAATGTGTTGCAGGCCTGAAATACAGGAATGGATGTATATTAACAAATGAAGTGAAGCTGACCAGACAAAACATGAAATATCTTGGGTTCATACTGGGTGCAATGAAATAAAAGTCAAAGTAAATTTAAGAATCACTGCATTTTTTTTGTTTCATTTGCATTTAACCTACTGTCCTAACTTTTTCTGATTTGAGGTTGTATTTGTTAATTATTCAGAAATTAAGAAATTTAGTATAATTTCAAAAAAATTTCACAAAATAAGCGCACACCACTAATAGAAAAAAACCTGGTTATCAACTGTAATAAAACATATCAGGATATATTTCTTATTTTAAGAATCAAACCTGTTTAGGCTGAATAATACTTATTAAAATTCACTCATTTCAAAATTTTCATTTCTTACATCATTTTAACACAATCAGAGGTTGTCTTACAAAGCAAATGATTCGTGTCCCACCGACAATTTTATTTATTTTAAGAAGTTATTTCTATTAAACCATGCCCCAACTGGAAAGTGGTCAGACTGGTGGTGATGATGATGATTAGGACAATGGATTTTGACTGCCAATTTTCTTTTTTAAAAAAGGCCTCAGTTGAGCACTGTTGCTTATGTAATACAACAGTTTATAACCTACATTTTGCATGCACCTTATTCTAAGGCTGCCAAGCATTTAATAGTCTAAATAAAATATAAATTTAAAATGCTCACCTCAGGAATTCCAGAGCCACATGCATATGGAGCAAAAACTCTTACAAGGGATACAGCCAGGAACGAAAATGCAAGTGCCCACATCACATACAAGAAGTAGTTTAACACATAGGCGCTTCCACCCTAAAAATATAAAATACATTTATTTTTAAATAAACTTAACTGACCTATAACTTCAAGAAAACTAAATTGCGCTTTCATTATTTGCTATACTATACGATGAATAGACAAAAAGAAAAGAAAGTTACTTTACAGGGAAAATCATAGTTTAAAGCTTCTCTCATTTACTAAACTAATTTTATCTTAAGCGCTGTTCTAAAGATCAAATACATATATATATATACACACACACACACACACATATATATATATATATATATATATTGTATACCAAAGTAAAAAATATGAGAACCCCTAGGAATTATCTATATTTATGTCTAATTCCCATATAAAACATGGTCGTATCTTCATGTCAGTCACAATAATGAACAAACACAGTCTCCTATAACTAAAGATACACAGATTTTCAGAGACTTTTTGACCATATCGAATAACTCATTCAAACTGTGAAACTGAAGGTTGGAAAAAGTAAGTGAACCCTAAGCTAATGACTTTTTAAAAAGCTCATTGCAGTCTGATTTTAGCATTTAATGAAACAAGTTCAGAGGTGTGGCCTAGAATTACTTTGATTGATAAAAAACACTATAAAGTTTGAGCTTTTGACAGGAAGCATATCCAGATGGGAATCATGCCTCGCACAAAAGAGCCGTCTGAAGAGCTACGATTGAGATTTGTTAATCTACATAAGGCTGGAAGGGGTTACAAAGTCATCTGAAAGATTTTAGATATTCATCAGTCTACTGTTAGGCAAGTTGTCTATAAATGGAGACAATTTGGTATTGTGGCTACTCCGCCTAGAAGTGGGCGCCCTGCCAAGATGACCTGAAGAGCACAATGCAAAGTCGGCAATGAAGTAAAAAAGAACCCTAGAGTGACAGCAAAGGACTTGAAGAAGTCATTAGAACTGGCTAACATCTCTGTTCATGAGTCAACTATACGCAAAACATTGAACAAGAAAGGAGTCCATGGCAGGACACCAAATAGGAAGCCACTGCTATCAAAAAAGAACATTGCTGAACGCCTGAAGTTTGCGAAAGAACACTTGGGCACTCCACAACGGTACTGGGAAAATTTTTTGTTGAGTGATGAAACCAAAATTGAACTATTTGGGAAGAACAAGCAGAACTTCATTTGGCATAAAAAAGGCAATGCCTATAAACATGAAAACATTATCCCTACAGTAAAGTATGGTGGAGGGAACATCATGATTTGGGCCTGCTTTGCTGCACCAGGGCCTGGACAGCTTGCCATCACTGAAGGGAAAATGAATTCACAAGTTTATCAACAAATTCTCCAGGATAATGAGGGTGTCTGTCAGTCAACATAAGCTCAGAAGAGGCTGGGTGATGCAACAGGACAATGACCCCAAACATCGCAGCAAATCCACAGCACAATGGCTTCAGAAGAACAAACTCCGCCTTTTGGAGTGGCAGTCAGAGCCCAGATCTCAATCCTATTGAGATGCTGTGGAATGACTTGAAAAGAGCCATACACAGATGACAACCAAAGAATATGGAAGAGTTAAGGCAGTTCTGAAGGGAAGAATGGGCTAGAATTCCTCCCGCGCGATGTGCAGGTCTGATCTGCAGTTACAGGAAGCGCCTGGTTGAGGTCATTGTTGCCAAAGGAGGGTCAACCAGTTATTAAATCCCAAGGTTCACTTACTTTTTCCACTGCCACTGTGAACGTTGAATGCATTTGTAAAATAAAGACATGAAAGAGTAGAATTTTTTGCATGTCATTGGCTTAAGCTCATTGTGTATATCAATACCTGTGACTTAGATGAAGATCAGATCACTTTTTATGACCAATTCATGTAGTAAACCAGATTATTCCAAAGGGTTCACATACTTTTTACTTTGACTGTATACATATACACATGTATTAGCACAGCTGGAGTTATGTTTGTAATGACGTTGGTGATATGTTCCCTCAGATGATTTATGTTTCATATCTTTTCCTGATACATCATGGCCTTCAAATGCCCCCAAAGATAAAAATCAAGATGGGGTGAGATCTGGGAGGCTACTCCACAGGACCACGGTGACCAATCCAAGCATCCGGAAATTGCTGATCTAACCACATATTAAAAACCATATGTATGGAAACTTATGGCCCACCCTATATATATGTGCCCGGCTGGGATGTCTTTATGGAAGGACCAGGAGAGAAACGATATCTCCCCCCGGGACACGAGAGGGCAGCCCCCTGGTTTGCAATGGGGCCACGGGATTGGAGCTTGGAAGCTCAACCCAGTTAGGGCCTGTGGCAACTGCCAGGGGGCACCTGGACGATTCCGGAGCCCTGGAAAGCAGCACCTCCACCACACCAGGAAGCGCTGCCGAAAGAGAATCTGGGTGCACCTGGAGTGCTTCCGGGTGGCCATGCAGTAATTTTACTACACCAGGAAGTAATGCCGGAAGATCGCCAGGAGGTGGAGGGCAGAACTTGCGGGAGAGGAGTGAAGGCAGCAGACAAGAAAGAGAGAAAAGAAAAGAGAAGAAGGGACTGAGCTATTTATGGTTATTTGTGTATTGTGTGCGGGAAAAGGAAGAGAAATAAAAAGCGTCTGTACTTTGGGACTTCTGTGGTCTGTGTCAGGGCTCATTTTGCCACTATACATATATATATATATATATATATATATATATATATATATATATATATATATATATTATATATAAATTACTGAATTAAAATTGTGTTTTTAGTATTGCTGGTTTAAGTATACTAAACATGAAACAAAGGAATCCAAATTACTGAAGTATATAACATAATCAATGGATAATATCTCTTCTACTCATATTTATACTATTTCACACACTACTGATTTAACAGATAAAATGGATATAAAAAATCATGCTAAAAAAAAAAAAAAGAAAAAGAAAGGCTAAACTGAAAAATAAGAATCCAATACAGAACAGTACAAAGGTGAATGATAGATAGATAGATAGATAGATAGATAGATAGATAGATAGATAGATAGATAGATAGATAGATAGATAGATAGATAGATAGATAGATAGATAGATAGATAGATAGATAGATAGATAGATAGATAGAATGAATGCTGGAAAGACAAAGTTTTGTGCCATATGTGAATGGGCAGAAGGCATGAAAGGGAGTGTGTTTGACCATTTAACAGAATGTTAATCCATGCATGGGCAGCTGGAAGTAGATTCATGAAAGCTGAAATAGTCTGTTGGTTGAATGCAGATGACAGGCACAACATTTGCTCAACATGTGTTGTATCTGAATGTAGTAACTGAAAAACAAGACACTTTATACATAAGAAAGGATTACAAATGTTTTGAGCCTGAACCATAAATGGGATTTTTACAGTGCTGCTTTTAGATGTACAGTATACATTTCTAATGTTAGAGAACAATAAGCATTCATGTTCTGCAGTCAAGAAATGGGCTGCAAAAATTCTGTTGTGAATGGATGTCTCTCAAAAATGACTCAAGAGTCTGCCTGGACTTTGACATTAATAAAAGGAAAAAATGTTTGCCACCACAGAGAAAACTTTAATAGAGGACCAAAGCCATAGAAGTATCACTCTAGAAGGTTAGTTTATTGTCTGATTATGTTCTTATTAAAAATTAACCAAGAGCAAGGTCCTTGCTTTCTGGGTGCATGCAGCATTACTGCATCCAGTGCTCCCAGAAGAATCTTCTAGTAATAAATTCAGATTAGGGACAAAATGAAGAAGGGTTCATTATTGGGAATGAAACTTGGGATATGACACTATGGCCCAATCACCTGAATAATGAACACATGGTGAAACTGAAGGTCCAATAATACTTATGATGTTATGGTTAGGGTTGGGTGATATAAACAAAATTATATATCATAATATTTAAAATAATGGTCAATAATAGTATATCTAATAGTATTAACCTAAAAATCTGAAAAAGTCTAAAATGAAGTCCTTCAAACTTAATTTATATCAAAATTATTACTATTAAACTTGACTGTTCAAATATAATAAATATGTCATTTGATTTCAAGAGAACTGCAATTAAAGAAATCAAACTGAGAACATATTTACTAAATATTTGATACTGTTTTAGGATGAAACCTGTATGGCAGAAGTGCAAAAATTACATAAATAAAATGTCCACAATGTGCCAAATCATGTGAAATGTACAGTGCATCCGGAAATTATTCACAGCGCATCACTTTTTCCACATTTTGTTATGTTACAGCCTTATTCCAAAATGGATTAAATTCATTTTTTTCCTCAGAATTCTACACACAACACCCCATAATGACAACGTGAAAAAAGTTTACATGAGGTTTTTGCGAATTTATTAAAAATAAAAAAATTGAGAAAGCACATTTCATGTTTTGTGAGAACAAAGTACACTGCAAGCAACACAGTTTGCCAAATGTCTGAGAGCAGCAAAGCTTTAGTATACAAAGTACAACAAATGAGATAGCACATTGTGGACTGAGTGAGCTGACTAGAATAACATCAATGCGTTGATTGAACCAGGCTGTCACAAGTATACAAGTATTGCTTTGGTTGTTGACTTGTGCAAACTTCACATGGAAAGTATAAACCAGGCTTTACTCCGATGACAGAAGGCAACATCTTTGTGGAAAAAAAATACAATTATTCTTTGAAATAACACAGTCATTTTTATAGTGGAGTGTGGTGGTAATAAACTTTTTAGTAATGAATATCTCTTGTTTTTGAGAGTAACTCAGGTATTTTTACTTCAATAACATAGGTATTGTGTTAAATTACTTTTAAAAGTAAGCAAGGTTCCTTTTGATTGCAAATTTATCAAGAAAATACTGTACATGTGCATTTGTGCAACAAGTACTTCCTCTGAGAAAATTTTCAGTACTGCAGGCAACATTGTGAGATGTTGCCTTAGGCCACATAACGTAAATATGCCTGGAATCTACGTAGCCAGTGAAGGCCATGGTTGACTCTGGCTATGGATGACAGGGATATGGACTTTTTTGCCCATAGTACATAGCTCATTTTTATTATCTTACCTTGGATATTGGTTATTGATTGTTATTTGTGCTATGTCATAACTGCCCTGTACAATTTTTGCTTACAAAGCCTAAAAGGCAAACAAAGATGAAATGTTTATTTAAATACTCCAACTTTAAGAACTAATCTTATAAAGTTAATGCTTTAAGTTAAACTCATATTAGTGTTTGCTTAATTTGAATAGAATGTAATTTTCTTTCATAGCCATAGACAATGGTATAGCCTTTTACCCCTTGTAAGGTAATAAAGCAAAAAAGTTCTATCACTTAAATAAGAAACAGTGTGTTAATTGAGTCAGTTGTTGTTTAGAATAGGTCCCAGTGCTAGCAGGGACTGAAAGACCCATTTATAGCATGAAAATGGGATAGGCATACAGTTTTCTGACCGTTTAGAAATGGTTCAGCTGTATGAGAGAACTTAACACTAGAATTCCTGAAGCCTATGAAAAAACGCGTAATCTCGGCCCACCTTAAATCCCTTCACACCTCTCCATCAGTGTCTTTTGTTTTGTAAATGCGTCGATCAGCACAAGCAGCCTGCTGTCCCATCGCCCGCCTTGACGAAGCTCAGCTCGGGCAAAAAGTTCCCCAAGCTCAAGCCAAGGTTCCTTATCTGCGTATGATGTGCCTGGAGTTGTATAGGGTAAATACAGTATATCGTTATTTGGAACGCCGTGAGCATGATGCTGTCAGATCTAAACACTAGTGTGGCGAATTGCTCATATACTGAAGTGACTTTAGCTGCAGGTGGAAGTCCTATTTTACTTTATGGTGCCAAGCAGAGTTGTGTTGCGATGTAGCAGTCTATTAGTCAGAGAAAGCACTGTGAAAAATCTGTCTGTTGTTACGGTCCTGCCTTTGTCCAGTCTGATAGCAGTCACGGGACATTGTATCTTTGATTGCCAGTACAACAAATACAGTAGTTCTGTGCAGGTATCAGCCACAGCACCCACTGTGGTCATCACAGCTGTTGTGAAATGAATGGAGATAAATGCCGTCAACTCAGAGAGGTAAAGGCAAATTCGTTGTACCACATGAACGTCACTGAGAGAATAAAACTGAATAATAAAAAAACAAGCGCCAACTTTTACAAGTAGCCAAAATTTACACCGGGTGTTACTGACTCAAATCAAATGTATGTTTTTATTATATTGTAGAAATAATAATGATAATAGCAGCTCACTACTCAAAACACGGAGTACCCGTCTCGAACCCGGGACCTTTGGGTTATAAGGCAGCAGTTCTTACCTTTGCACCATTCAAGAATACGTGTAAACTCCCTGTTGACTGACATTTGAGCTTGAATTTTTAACTCATTGACAGCTACATGTAAATCGAATGCTTTTTTTTTCCTTTGGTTATATTCTTGAATAAAAGCACACAAGTTTATTTGATACTTGGACTAAAGTCTTCACAAGTTATACACTTCACCTCATTATTAGTATAACATGGAAAATGTTTCTGCTTTAGGTATGTGTTCAGCATTTCTTGCATTTCTCACATTTCCTATCATCCTACACTTACCCAGATTTTTGTAGACATGGAACACACAAGAAATGCATGTAATTCCAATTAGTGATATACTGTATCATTTACCCTATACGACTCCAGGAACCTTGTTTTTCGTAGGCTTCAGGAATTCTGGTGTTAAAGAAAGAAACAAGATATAAGCCTTAAACAGAACTTTTTTTTTCTTGCCACACCAATTTTTTTTTCTATTTTTGTCTGAACTGTTTTGCTTTGAATTTTTAGTAAAGTTTGTAAAACAAAGACAGTTTGTCTATGGAATCATTTCAACGCATCAAGCTTTTGCCACAATCCCATGAAACAATCTAGAGCTGCTGAACATTGGTAATTTTGGTTAAACGTAGCTACACCATTGTTCAATGCCAATAAACGCCTCTTTTTATTCATATTTATGTATTTTTAAACTATTATTTGGCTTACTATATAATTATGGAAAAAGATGATCCTCTGTGGAAACCTCTAACGGGAGCAGCCGAAAGAAGAAGGCGGCGGTTTACTTTATAATACAGGGATCCCTCGCTATATCGCGCTTCGCCTTTCGCGGCTTCACTCTATCGCGGATTTTATATGTAAGCATATTTAAATATATATCGCGGATTTTTTGCTGGTTCGCGGATTTCTGCAGACAATGGGTCTTTTAATTTCTGGTACATGCTTCCTCAGTTGGTTTGCCAAGTTGATTTCATACAAGGGACGCTATTGGCAGATGGCTGAGAAACTACCCAACTTACTTTTCTTTCTCTCTCTCTTGCGCTGACTATCTGTGATCCTGACGTAGGGGGTGTGAGCAGGGGGGCTGTTCGCACACCTAGACGATACGGACGCTCGTCTAAAAATGCTGAAAGATTATCTTCACGTTGCTACCTTCTGTGTGCAGCTTTTAAGTACGCTGCACGGTGCTTCGCATACTTAAAAGCTCCAAGGGCACGTATTGATTTTTGACTTTGTTTCTCTCTCTCTGCTCCTGACAGAGGGGGTGTGAGCTGCCGCCTTCCAACAGCTTTGTACCGGCGGTGCTTCGCATACTTAACAGCCAAACAGCCCTATTGATTTGTTTGCTTTACTCTCTGTTTCCTTTGAAGAGGAAGATATGTTTGCATTCTTTTAATTGTGAGACAGAACTGTCATCTCTGTCTTGTCATGGAGCACAGTTTAAACTTTTGAAAAAGAGACAAATGTTTGTTTGCAGTGTTTGAATAACGTTCCTGTCTCTCTACAACCTCCTGTGTTTCTGCGCAAATCTGTGACCCAAGCATGACAATATAAAAATAACCATATAAACATATGGTTTCTACTTCGCGGATTTTCTTATTTCGCGGGTGGCTCTGGAACGCAACCCCCGCGATGGAGGAGGGATTACTGTAGTGGTATAAAATGAACAGTGAACAATATACCTAAATAATGAATTCAAAAGCAAGAATACACTGTCATCTTTCTTCACTTGTGTACGCATTTGCTGAAAAACCATATGTGTGTGCTTTAATATGTGCAAGAGTGTATATATGATTCAAAACGTGTGCCAGCATTTCAATATAAATGTACTCAAATCATATTTTTTTTTCTAAAGGCAATTCATTCGTGGCCAAGTACCGCATTCTGTCAGCCCTTCCATGTTCACAAAGAAAGACCACCATTTATTCTCTCATTTGTATACATTGTTGGGTTTGCTGTGACTGTGGAAGCATTGTAAGTGAGCCACCTCTGTGATCTTTACATGCAGCTTGCTTCATCCACAATGTGCCACCTCCTGTTCTCCTTTCCCCTTGTCAAATTAATGTAAGCGATGTACTCTGTATTGCTAAGTGTGTTTAAAAATTAAAATGTAAAATCAGGCGAGTTTATATTCTTTTTATAGCTAACTGAAATTGTGAGTGAAGCACTGATAGCATTCAGATTAGCACAGGACCATTTTTTATTACAAGTACTGAAAAAATATAAGTGATTAAAAGTGAAAATTTTCTCTGTAATTATGGTATAGTTCTCTGGAAGAACATTCAACAGCAATTAACATTTGGGTAGCCACATATAATACAAGGTATGTGTGAGTGTGTGCATGTGATTCGATATATGTCCCAGCATTTCAGTATAGCTGTACTCAAATTTTATATTTTTATTCTAAAAGGCACCACATTCATGGCCAAGTACCATGTTCCATTGGTCCTTTCATTTTCACAAAGAACTGTTCATTCTTCATCTTTTTTTTCTATCTCCTGACATATGCCAAATTTATGCCAGAACATACAGAACGTTAACACATACATCACTTTTGCAACAAGTAACAAAGGTGATTTCCGGATCTGGTGAAATGCGATAAAAGTATATGAAAACTTCTCCCAGTTGACAAATTTCTACCACGGTCTTTCTACTAGTGAACTGTGAACCACTAGTTGAAGGTGTAGCCAAAACTGATGTCACTCAAAAGACTCGCAACAGGTCAATATAACTGACTTACTTTGTTGCAACCAGTCAGAAAAATGATCAATTATTCTGTTTGTAAAAGACTCATCTGTGAAACTGCCAATGTGACTACCATCTGTTCCTTAATCTGAACAACATCTCTGTGGGACATGCTATACCAATGAATGCAGTCATAAGTTTATTAGTGTTCACAAGAATTGTGTTCCAAAACAAAACTTGATTAACTTTGGTGGCATTTTATGAATAGGTCAGGCTCAAAACATTTTGATTTTTCCTTGGAGATAACATGTTAAATGTGGATGTAGGTTAGAATTCTGCAATGTAGCTAGATTGAGATTTTATTAAAGTTACAGTACTACACAGAAGTGTTAGGAAAATTTTTAAACTTAGCCAGTAAATGTTTTTTTTTTGCTTGGAAAATGCTGTGTAACAACAGAATTAATACAAATAAACGTTTACACCAAAGAAGTCAAAAGATGTACTTGTGCATTCCAAAAACATACTAAAATCTTATCAGTTGGCTAGAAATACACTGTTTCGGACTTCAAATTTCTTTTCAAGGCAATTTAAGCCATTCACTGTATTTGCAAAATTCCATTAACAGCACATCTGATTCAGACTAATGAGATGGGAATTGGTGGTGCAGTTTAACAAATGAATATGTATAGTGAATGGTATCCACAAATACTGTGATGCCTTAAGGATAGATTTGTAAATAATGAAACTAACACATAGTACTGTATTTCAGGACTTGTCCCACATTTCAGATTTTAATAGAGGTCAAAGGGGTATATAATGTACGAAATTGAGATATTACTAATAAAGTCAGCATGTAAAGCCAAGTTAAAAATGACTGAGACAAAAATGATAATGATATATATGGAGTGGCCATGAGGAAAAAAAATATTAGTGCAGAATACAGACTGAAAAAAATATGGAATAAGAGGATGAAAACTAGGTAAACAGGTAAAATGAGATAAGGTGGTAGGAGGTCAAAGAGGGAATCTGATAATAACAAGCATTTTGGTCAAGGTGTACGAAAGGGGAACTGAATTCATCCTTGAAGCTGGTCTGTAGATGTCGAAGAAAGTCATTTGGAAGAACTAACAAACCTAGATAAATCCATGTAATAGTGAATAAATAAATGGCCAATAACTACATTTATATGTAACATGATAAGATGCATAATTGGAAGTGTTAAATATAAATTACTTTTTCAGATTTCTATTTTTGTTTTTTATGTTATTGGACATAAAACATTGAAAGCAAGTAGCTGCATGTCTACGATTTATACACAAAACAAACTTTCACTTTCAGTTGTAACCTGAATGTGTTTTCTGCAAAGGTGATATGTAATACTATTATTACCGTGCTACAAAAAAATGTTTGTGATTTTTGCTATCCTTAAGTGAATGAAAATCAGCACCAATGATATAGTATTTTGTTCATGGAAAAGGAAAATGGCTAGCAATGGTCTTCAGCTGTAAGCAAAAGTATTTTTTAAATACTAATTTTGAATAGCTTTAATTAATGTACTGTTATTCATGACATTCCCAAAAACATTTAATCTAACTTAAGTTTTCCGGAGCCTACAGCCTATTCTAGCAGCACTGGCTACAAGGTATTAGCAAGCCTTGGAGAGGGTGTCAATCTACCACAGGGCCCACTTACAAACAAACCATGTGCAATGATACAAACCAGGCCCAATTATCCACAAGAAAATGACCAAGATAATTTTTTAAAAATAGTCATGCTGTATAGTTACATACAGTACTTAATTAATAAATAAACGTAAAAATTACAGCAAAGGAAAATGTGCTGAGGTGTAAAAAATATTACTCACGTCTGTCAGACCAATAATTAATTAAACAAACATATAAAAATTAGAGCAAAGGAAAATGTACTGAGGTGTAAAAAATATTACTCACATCTGTCAGACCAATCATTAATTCTGACCAAGTGTGCCACTGTGGACACTTATCTCTGTTGTCAAATGTGGTTTCATTTGATGTCCAGCAACACTGTTCGTGACTATACCAAAATGCAGAGAGGCACACCCCTTCTTTCAGGTCAGTCATCCAGTCCACAGCTAAGTCATTTACCCCTGCAATCGTGCCTACAATCAATAGTTTAGAGAGAAGCATGCAAAATTTTTCATAAATGTAAAATTCTGACTCGTACACAAATTTAAATAAAAGAAAACCATAATAAGCCATCCACTTCTGGCCCATTGTTAAAGATTACCTGCTAGCAGTCCAATGAACAGCATGACTACCCATCCAGACCAGGCATCAAGTAAACTCTTTATGAAGTCCCAAATAGATTCTCTGCTTTTACTAGTGATCTAAAATTACAAGTAAACAATACTAGAAACATTAAACAAAAATTTGCTTAAAATTTTTATTAAGAATCTTTAACATTATCACTTGCATCTAAAATGTCTACCAGGAAACAGTGCATTTACTTGAAAGCTTTTAAGAGAATTAAACACAAACTTAAAAATAAGTAGCACTGCAGGAGAAAGATAAGAGTGGGTACACTGTTTTCTTCTTGTGAGTTGTGTAAGCCAAAGATGAATGACCCATTTGTACATTTTATAACTTATTTAACACTTTAAAATTACTATAAATTCTGAACTCATTACCTTCCTGTGTCTATCTGTATCCCTGGATTTCTCCCTCAACCAGTCAATGGTGTGGAAATCTTCATAAGTTCCAGAATCAGGAACAGGCTCATCCAGGAAATCCATTAGATTCCCAGAGCCATTCATTTCCCCTGTGGTAGACATTATCAAGCCTGGTAAGAAAAGGAATAAGTAATAAGTAATGGTAAAGTTACTATGACATATTGCATTTTATAAAATTATTAGTTACATTACAAATTTTTACAGAAACCTTGCATAATCTACAACTAGTCTATATGCATCAGCAAAAATCACATTACCTTTAAATAAAGGAAAGAAGTACACCAATATTCTGTATGCTGTAATGTGATCAACTTTTAAATATGCTTCTATATTAGGATAAACAAACAATAGAGTCTAAGTATTAGGACAGTGAAATTAAAAATGCTATTTTTGTTGTATACATTAATGAATAGAATATGAGATCCAAAAATAAACTTCCATCAAAACTGCAGAATATTTGTGCATATATTCTTTGAAGTTTCAGAAAAATATAATTACTGTATGATAGACTCTCAATCTATCTATACATTTAACAATTATCTACCTAGTTCAGGGTCATGTAACATGAGTGCCTATTCTGGCAGCACTGAAAGCAAGGCAGGAACCAATACAGAACACAGTGCCAGTTCATCGCTTTAAAGATGGAAGATCAGCGCCACATAGACTTTTCTACAGTACACACATTATATACAAAAGACAAACACCTGGTATATTTTCTCAAAACAATATGAAATATTAGCAAAAGAAACATTTTTTTTTCTTTTTAAAATAATAATTTCATGAATAGCTATGCCTCAAAGAAACAGCTCAAATAACATGTTTTTTCTAACCATTTTTGTTTTACATATCCTCTTCTTATACTTGAGCTTCCATTGCATTTATTGCATCTGCTGGTCAGTACACATTGCTCTCTTCCCTATCGTTGACTATTTTACATACAGTGGTGTGAAAAACTATTTGCCCCCTTCCTGATTTCTTATTCTTTTGCATGTTCGTCACACAAAATGTTTCTGATCATCAAACACATTTAACCATTAGTCAAATATAACACAAGTAAACACAAAATGCAGTTTTTAAATGATGGTTTTGATTATTTAGGGAGAAAAAAAATCCAAACCTACATGGCCCTGTGTGAAAAAGTAATTGCCCCCTTGTTAAAAAATAACCTAACTGTGGTGTATCACACCTGAGTTCAATTTCCGTAGCCACCCCCAGGCCTGATTACTGCCACACCTGTTTCAATCAAGAAATCACTTAAATAGGAGCTGCCTGACACAGAGAAGTAGACCAAAAGCACCTCAAAAGCTAGACATCATGCCAAGATCCAAAGAAATTCAGGAACAAATGAGAACAGAAGTAATTGAGATCTATCAGTCTGGTAAAGGTTATAAAGCCATTTCTAAAGCTTTGGGACTCCAGCGAACCACAGTGAGAGCCATTATCCACAAATGGCAAAAACATGGAACAGTGGTGAACCTTCCCAGGAGTGGCCGGCTGACCAAAATTACCCCAAGAGCGCAGAGACGACTCATCCGAAAGGTCACAAAAGACCCCAGGACAACGTCTAAAGAACTGCAGGCCTCACTTGCCTCAATTAAGGTCAGTGTTCACGACTCCACCATAAGAAAGAGACTGGGCAAAAACGGCCTGCATGGCAGATTTCCAAGACGCAAACCACTGTTAAGCAAAAAGAACATTAGGGCTCGTCTCAATTTTGCTAAGAAACATCTCAATGATTGCCAAGACTTTTGGGAAAATACCTTGTGGACTGATGAGTCAAAAGTTGAACTTTTTGGAAGGCAAATGTCCCGTTACATCTGGCGTAAAAGGAACACAGCATTTCAGAAAAAGAACATCATACCAACAGTAAAATATGGTGGTGGTAGTGTGATGGTCTGGGGTTGTTTTGCTGCTTCAGGACCTGGAAGGCTTGCTGTGATAGATGGAACCATGAATTCTACTGTCTACCAAAAAATCCTGAAGGAGAATGTCCGGCCATCTGTTCGTCAACTCAAGCTGAAGCGATCTTGGGTGCTGCAACAGGACAATGACCCAAAACACACCAGCAAATCCACCTCTGAATGGCTGAAGAAAAACAAAATGAAGACTTTGGAGTGGCCTAGTCAAAGTCCTGACCTGAATCCAATTGAGATGCTATGGCATGACCTTAAAAAGGCGGTTCATGCTAGAAAACCCTCAAATAAAGCTGAATTACAACAATTTTGCAAAGATGAGTGGGCCAAAATTCCTCCAGAGCGCTGTAAAAGACTCATTGCAAGTTATCGCAAACGCTTGATTGCAGTTATTGCTGCTAAGGGTGGCCCAACCAGTTATTAGGTTCAGGGGGCAATTACTTTTTCACACAGGGCCATGTAGGTTTGGATTTTTTTTTCTCCCTAAATAATAAAAACCACCATTTACAAACTGCATTTTGTGTTTACTTGTGTTATATTTGACTAATGGTTAAATGTGTTTGATGATCAGAAACATTTTGTGTGACAAACATGCAAAAGAATAAGAAATCAGGAAGGGGGCAAATAGTTTTTCACACCACTGTAAGTAAAGACAAAGCTCTTCATTCATTACTTTGTTAATCACTGATCATGTGCATATGTATATTACACATGTACTGTTTTATGATTAATATGTGCTTTCTTATGTTTGTAACAGTCTTACGACATGTGCATATATTTACTTCAGAACAATTACTAGCATATTCTATACTGCTTCTAGGCACAGGCAACTGGTATATTGTACCAGTGCTATTAACAGCTTTTTGGTTCCTAATTTCTCTATAGTATACTGTATAAAGATACTTTACATGGGTGGTGCAAGGTATGAATCTGTAAATCTTGGAAGTTCTGAGGAGTGTGGTGATATTGCAGAGGAAAAGCAATGAAACTTTAATTTTCATTTTCAATCTCAATAAACATTGAAGTAACATCTCCTTATTAAAATGTCTCATTATAAAATGACAATTTTATTTAATTAATTGATATTTTATTATCCTATAACCTCTGCTCACAAAGGAACAAGCTACTCAAGTGCCTGCAGGGTATCAGAGGGAATAAGGATACCTGGAGAAGACATAACTCTGGGCAATATTAGGGAAAAACTATTGATTTTTTCAGACTTGAGAGACAAATCACGATTTAGTCCCGACTGTTTCGGTAACCTGGCTTCTTTTAACGAACAATTGTTTCCCACAGGAACCCTGCAACATATTCAATACCTTAATAATAATAATAATAATAGCACTTAATAATTAACTATGACAGATTTTACTCCATCTAAAAGGGCCAATACATATTTGAGGGATTGGCATAGAAGACTTTAGTCACAGTCCTTCCTTAGCCATTTTAGTGATAAGAGCATATAAGATTTAAATTCAAATTCACGTCATTTTTTCCCTCAAATATATATTGTGACCTCCAGGGGGTGCACAGCTCCCCAAAAACTCAACACAACAGGCAGAGGCACAAGTCCCGGCACAATATGGGCTTTGTTCAATTGTGGAAAAACACTTGCTCTTTGTTCCCCAAAGCAACACAGTACAAGATAATTGTACCAAATAAAGTACAAATCATAGCACACAGCACTTTGTCTTCTCCTCTCTTGTCTTGTCCTCTCTCTTCTGCCTTCTCTCCTCCTGGCAAGCTTTATCCGCTTCCTCCTGACTCTGGCTTCCCGATTGGAGTGAGACGGCTTTTTTTTTTTTTTTTTTATAAAGCACCTGGAAATGCCCCAGGAGTCCGGAGATCTCCTTCCAGGCATAGCTGGCAGCCAGACAGAGGAGGGTTCAGCCGTTCCCCATGTGCCCCCGATGTTGGCCACAGGCCCCAACAGGGTTCAACTTCCAAGGTCCAAACCTGTGACACCATAACAAGCCAGGGGGACTGCATTCTGTCATCCTGAGGGAGATACTGCCCTGTGTAAGCTCTCTCCCCTGGTCCTTCCCTCTGCGTAAGAGCTGCAGCCGTTCATCGCTTTGTAATGAGGAAAGGTGCAAAATAAGAAACCCTCTTTCTGTTCAATCTGGATTTTATTTATATATTTATTTTTGCAGTTTGTTTTTAGATTTGCAACCCTTTTTCTTCCTTTCTGCAGCCTCCACATTCCATTCACATCACTTATGGGCAGCTTTCTTTAAACTCTGAAGTTTTACTTACAACTTGTTCTATATTATATAGCTTAGACGTGCCTTCTGTTACTGCCACAGGTCAGTTTTCTTTAATCCAGACAAATAGTTTACCTTGCAGAGCACATCAGCCAGCGCCTTGCCTCTGCTACAACAATAGCTCAATAGAGTGAATCGCCAGTAGAGCAGTGGTTTTCAAACTTTTTCACTTGTGGACCATTTTTAGTTTGCGAGTCTCTTCGTGGACCTTTACTGATTTTCAAGTAACTTAATTTACTAACATTAGATTAAAGACCATGGGGCGTGGAGTTGCATGCATCTACATTTACTAACATTAAATCATTTGAAGAGCCGAGGAGGGGGAGTGGGAGGTTTGCACTTCAGGATTTATTAACAGTGGAGAATAATACTGTAGAACGGTGACATACCTTGCTTGCTTTTCATGGAGAGCCAGTTGGGAATGATTGTGCTAAAATACAGTATATGCCTTGCCTGATTCTTGCGGACCAGCAAAAAATTTTCTATACATTGTGGCCGGTCAAACACTACTGTATTGAAGTAATTTCCTCTAACTGTGCTCTGATAGCCCTCCAACCACAGGCAGCCTTCTCGCTCTTCTCTCCCATCGTAACTTAGTCACTGTTGCAGGGCAAGTTAAGGCACAAAGCACATCTCTGGCATATTCTTCCTCCATCCCCAGACAAGGCATGCTTTCTTCCTAATATAATTGCACAGTCTAGCTGGATATATAGTAGGAAGCGTGCCTTGTGCAGTATATGCTGAAGCAGGGGCTTTATCTTGGAGATGTGCTTTCTCACATTGCTTTCATTCTGCTAGATGTTTCTGATTTAAGTACCATCACTTTTAACTGCTATCATATTTTTGCAAACTTCACATTTTACAATAACTTGTTTGACATCCAGTCTTTCATATCCAAACCAATTCCAGACAACAATCATTTTCTTTGGAGAGAGCCTATTTACAAGAGAAACTCCACTTATCATACTCTTTGCATTAATATGTTTTGACCATGCACACAAGACTAGCGGATCAGACTTGGGTATGAGCTTGACTGTTTTACTGTAACGTATTTTAATTAAAATTTAAAAAATGAATATCACTTTAAAAAAATTAATAAAATTTATTCGAAAAACAGTGGCTCAGGAATGACCAACTGACGTAATAGGCCCTATTTTTAAAAATGTACACAAGAGATTGTACTCCATTACCGGTGGATTACACTCATAGGAGGCCTATACCTAGGTACAGTTGACGGTGTCTCCATCTGAAAGCTGAACCTAAGGTTCAGGATGAGTAATGCTGGCTCTAGTCAGCTGTGGTCCAGTAGACCAACGTATACTTGAGGGATCAAGGTAATGTGCTAATCCTGTCCAGATCTGTGGATTTGGAAAAGGGGTATGGTTGAGTAGAAGATGTTAATAAAAATATGGGGTTCCAGGATCGCTGCTGCATATATCAAGATTTCTGTGCTTGCACAGGCAGAGTGGTGGCTCTGAGGCTAGGGATCTGCACTGGCAATCGGAAGGTTGCCGGTTCAAATCCCATAAATGCCAAAAAGGGACTCTGCTCTGTTGGGCCCTTAACCTGCAATTGTGGAACGCTTTGAGTAGTGAGAAAAGCGCTATATAAATGCAAAGAATTATTATTAACTGTAAATGCATACTTGGTATTAAACTGAAAGTGCTCATTGTTTGTGTTAAAACCCTAAAAGGGTGGGTCACCTCCTCTATTGTTCATGACTTGGACAGAATATCAAAACAAGGGCCCAAGTGTTAGCGGATGATGCTGTTTAGAGTATGATGCAGTTAGGATGGAAATTAGCACTACCAAATCTGATTCTGAAAAAGGGTGGCATGTTTGCTACAGGAAAGGGGAGAGAAGCTTCCTGAGGCTGATCAGTTCAAGTATCTAGGGGACTTATTCATGAGGGAAGATAGAGGTGGGTTGTGAGACTGAGAAGAAAATTGGTTTAGCGGCAGCAGGTTTACAAACATTGTATTAAACCATGGTGGTGAAGGGACAGCTAAATCTACAGACAAAGAAGTTAATTTACCATTCTCACCTATGGTCACAAGCTATGGATAATGAGTGAAAGAACAAGACAACAAAAATAAACATTGGAAATAGTTACTATGCAGTACGGCTGGGTTCACTCCTCATGATAGAATATGGAGCTCTGCTATATTGGAGGGCCTTAGAATAGAACCGCTACTTCTATGGAAAGAGATTAACTAGAGAAAGGGGTTTGGGAGTGTAGTCAGGACTGTCCCTGGACACCTTCCATGAGAGGTGTACAAAGAATTGCCCAATTGAGAGAAGACAGAGAATTTACTGGAGGGATTATACTTCTCAGTTTACCAGAAAACATCTGGATATTCCTCAAGAAAGTATAAAGAGAGCTGCATGGGATTAGGTGTTCATCATGTAACTTCCATGACTCTCAACAGGAAAGTGTAAAGAAAATTATAGTTTTTTTTCAAATCTGTCATCATCATTTTAGAGCATTAGAGATCTGCTATCATTCTTGACTATTCTGGGATACCTCTTGACTGAGTTTTAGATACTGCCTTGTTTCTGAATGTACTCTATTTCAGGCAATGAGATTTGCAAATTAAAATTTTATTTTCATATGTATATAGATGGCATTGATCTGCAATATACTTCACTCAAAAAACATGAATTGTTCTTTACTTTTTCTGTACTCTGATTATTTCAACAAAACACATTATATTCCAGGACTGGAATCATTTTTCTTCCCAATCTTAATATAAAAAAAGAAGATGTAGATTTTAGAAAACAACAGACATGTTGGGTTATATTAGAAACTCTCAAACTGCTTGCAAAAGTGTAATATTTATTTACAAATAGAAGCTACTAGCAAATCTGCTTCCTTTCACCTTAGAAGTAAATCCCAGATTTAATTGTATTTAAATTTTTCATTTGCTAGAAATTTTATTCACACCATTTTTTATCTGCCTAGACGACTAACTCCATACTACACATTTAAATTAAGAATTTTTTCTTTTAACTTTCAAAGCTCTACAAGACAATTCCCCAATTTTCCCATTTCGATTAATCCATATACAATACATTCTTATATAGTCCATCATTTGCTTCTTCCATTTTTGAAACATCACAAATATTAAGTGTGCGATTTTAGTTATTAGGGATATCAAAAATATGGAACCTGTACCTGTCTTTTACCTGTATTTTAAGATAATGATTACAGATTTTTTTATTATATGCAGCTTTTAATTTTATGATCTCATTAATTTTACTAAATTATTTTATTTACTCAGGGCTTTTTCTTGATACGTTTGTTCACTTCTGCAAAGTACTGCAATTTTAATAGAATTAAACGGCAATACATTTTTACTAGTAATACTGTAATTATGTTTCTTTTTATTTGGATAAAACAAACAAGGATGGATATAAGAGAACTGCTCATTAATATTTTAGAAAAAAGGCGTAAAACAGACGGTGGGTGTGCAGAGATAACATAAACAAGTGCCATTTGCAGTAAATGCCTCCGAGTCCACTGTTGGCAATTCATTTCAAGATTCTAGCAGAGAGTTTTACTGATTAATCTTTCACACTCAGAGCTGTTCTGTAGCATCTCAACTCCACACCTCCCTGTAAGAACCACTGGGGCCTAGAGAAGAACAACGGTACACAGATAAATAAGTGACATGTCCTCAACTCTTCAAACAATCAATCAACCTTTATTTATACAGCACCTTTCATACATGAAATGCAGCTTAAAGTGCTTAAAATATAGAAGGTAAACATAAAAAGAAAGAAAATAGCTGAATATGCAGTAGGCAGTAAGAGATACAGTTAAAAGATATTTAAATAAAATAAACTAAGAGGGACACAGATAAAAAAAAAACATAAATAAGATTAAAAAGCAAATTTTAACAAAAATGCCAGAGTAAAAAGATATGTTTTCAATGGCTTTTTTAAAACAAGGAAGTGATTCAGCTTCTCAAAATGCTACTGGAAGGGTATTCCATAGCTTTGGTACATAATGACTAAATACTGCATCCCTACTATACTTCTTGTTAACTCTGGGTACATGGAGAACTTTAGAATTGTTGGATCTTATAGAATGAGGGGTGGGGGTATAAATCATTAAAAGATCATGGATGAATGAAGGTGATAAGCCATTCAGTGCTTTGTAAATGACTAAAAGAATTTTAAAATCTACTGGAAAAAGATAATGGTAGCTGATAAAGTTCACACACAAATACTGCAACATGATCTTATTGTTTTGCTTTCGTAAGAGTTGTAGCTGCAGCATTCAGAACAATCTGTAATTTGTTAATGGTGCTATTAGGTAGGCCAGAATTGCAGTATTCAAGACAAACTGTAACAAAAGCATGCATCAACGTCTTAGCACCTTTTGTGATAAAAAAATATTCCTCAACTCTTGTGGAAGCAGCAACAGAGTGTTATTTTACTCCATGTAAAAGCATAGGCAGCAAAAACATTATTTAGTGCAGCTTTTCAATTACACAATGAAAAAAGAAAGAATGTTAGGAGATAAAACAAATACTTCTTTTTGTCATAAGGTTAGTATTATTATTAGTACAGCAGAACCCCTGTATCTGCAGGTGATACGCTCCAAGGCCTACCGCAGTAGCATGAAACCGCAAATAGTGGTGAACCCCATATATTTATTAGTTTTTCATTTACATCATACCAATGATAAAGTTAAATTAATATATTACATACAATAAGACACTACCAACATTAAGTAATAATAAAATGCATTGTACATTTTTATACTTGTGATCTCTCTCTCTGTGTTTTGAATGAACGGAATTCTGACGTTTTAGCTCAACTCTAAAGGGACGATGGAGCAGTAAAAAGTATCTTGTATACAAACAGTTTAAACACATTTTTACATTACATTTATTTCTCAAAAAAAATCTTAGCCTATTGTGGGTTTGATTTAAATACACAATGAGAGGTCTGAAACTTGAAAGTATTATGAGAAGAATCAAAGGTTCGAGTGGGATCATCAATACAAGTACTAATAGAATAACTAATAAACAAGCAACTTAGTTTGTCTGTCCCGATGTTCATCATAACACAATCACCAAGTAAAAGGAAGTGCAAATATCCAAAAGCTACTGTTTCGGTGATTAATAAAAACAATGTAAATGCATGAATGATTTAATCCGTAAAAAAATGATATATCAAGATTGTGAGAAATGTGGCAACACTGTCACGTTATTCAAATGTAATCAAGGCTACTATTCTAACCAGAATGGGAAAGGGAGAGGAAGTTTTCATTCTACATATACCTATGATTTCCAGTGAACTCCCTTTCATATTCAAACAACTTCAATTTCCCGCACATCTTGTATTTATTATATCCACAAATAAAGTGCAAGAACAATCACTTAAAGTTACTGGAGTTTGCCTCAAAGAACCATGCTTCTCACACTGCCAGCTATACACTGTCTATTCCAGAGTAGGATCAGGAAGGAATTTATATGTTCTTGTTCCTAATAAAGAAGCGAAAAACAATGTGTATCATAAGGCAATCTAAATGATTTGCAGTTTGACTTTTGAGCAATATTCCAATAAAAAATTAATTACCCCACAACAAATGAAAACTGTTCCACTTTATTCCAACCCAAGTGACAGCTGGGCTTCCCTGCTAGTTAGGTTATAAAGCAGTGTGTGACGCACAAGTGAATGGAGGTTACAGTTAAGTTATATAATATACTGGTGAGGCCTCACCTGAAGTGCCCTGCATAGCTTTGGTTTCCACATTGCAAGAAAGACAAAACAACACAAGAGACAGTACAAGGAAGAGCGAATAGGCCAATTCCAGGACTGAGATATACAAGCAATGAGGAGAGATTGAAAGAGCTAAACCTTTTCAGTTTAAGCAAATTAAGATTAAGCAGTGGCATGATCAAGGTATTTAAAATTATAAAGGAAATTAGTACAAAGGATACTAGTTGTTACTTAGAAAAAAAATATTTAACAGAAACACTGGAACACAGTTGGAAATTTAAAGGCAAATATTGCTTCAATGTTAGCAGGTTTTTCTGCATGAAAAGAACCATGGAATAAATTACCAGGTAGTGTGGTAGAGATTGCAAATACTTCTCTGCTTTTTTCCAGATCTGTTCCAAAGGTAAGGCTGTCTTTATTAAGTCAAACTTTGTGGGGCTCAGCTTATAATGATTTGAATTTCAAGGCAAACCTCTCTCTAAGGCTTTATTTATTTGAACACTACTTTGTTGTTTGGAATAAACTGCACAATGCACATATTGATGCATCAATCTTGTTGTTATGCATCTTCATTGCACTAGTCCATCCTCAGTTTAATGACTATCGATGACCCTGTTTTAAGAGATGCCAAAGCTGTTGTCAACCTGGGCATAACATATACCTGTTAATTATCAAAGTGTGAACAGCAGCTGATTCATCAGTTCATCATAGAAAATGCTCAGTATAAAGCAATTTATTGTGTAAGGAGTAAAACTTCTTTGCAAATAGTGACAGTGAGACAGATACAATTACTAATGTTTCTAATGTTACGTAGCTCATGTGAAGTGATCATAATGCTTCACTATAACTGTGACAGCAAAGTCAGAAATTTTATTTCTATTTTATTTTCTTGCTTTATAGTCATTCTTGTTTGTGTAAAGACCAAAGTGTGTGTATGTATATATATAATTTACTTACTTACTTATCTACCTATTTATGTATTTAAAGAGCTTCTGTAAAAATCCGAATTTCCCCCTAGGGACAAATAAAGTTCTACCTATCCATCTATGCTCCAAGTGCAGTACCGAAGCATTTGTAGCACAAGAAGGTGACCATAGTCTATAGCGCCGTTTCCATTGCAGTTATGCGCAAAACAGAAGCAACACTTCTAAAACGTGGACAAAACACAAATGCAAATTGTCTGGGTTTCCACCGAATGGGACATTTTCAAGGAGACTGCTATGGATGGTGACTCCATCAATCTGGAGGAGTACAAATACTCTGTGACTGGCTACATCTCCAAATGCATAGAGGATGTTACTGTTACCAAGATGTTACCACAAGAGCCAACCAAAAGCCCTGGATGATGAGAGAAGTGCACAAGCTACTCAAGATCAGAAATGCAGCCTTCAGATCTGGAGACAAGGCTGCCCTCAGGGTGACCAGAGCCAACCTGTCTCGCGCTATAAGGAGAGCTAAGTGGGCATACGCGCAGAGGATTAACAAACAATTCAGCAGCACCAGAGACACACTTTGTATGTGGCAGGGCGTTCAGACAATTACAAATTACAAGCCCAACCCACACAGCAGCGTTGGTGATGACTCCCTTCTGGATGAGCTGAACAACTTCTTTGCACGGTTTGAGGCGCAGAACAAAGAGCCTGCGAGAAAAGCAACACCTCCCTCCACTGACCAGGTACTCTGTCTCTCCATAACTGACGTGATGGGGACTCTATTCAGAGTCAGTCCATGCAAGGCTGCAGGACCTGACAACATACCTGGTTGTGTGCTCAAAGAATGTGCCAGTCAACTGGCTGGTGTCCTCACAAACATCTTCAACACATCTCTGAGCCAGTCATCAGTCCCAGCATGCTTCAAGTCGACCACCATCATACCAGTGCCGAAGAAGTCATCAGTGACATGCTTGAATGACTACCGACCAGTTGCACTCACGCCAATCATAATGAAGTGCTTCGAAAGGTTAGTCATGTCACACATAAAGACTAGTCTCCCTGCCTCCCTTGACCCTCTTCAGTTTGCATACCGCTCAAACAGGTCAATTGAGAATGCCATATGCTCTGCCCTTCACCTCTCCCTGACACATCTGGATAAAAAAGACACATATGTCAGGATGCTATTCATAGACTTTAGCTCCGCCTTCAACACAATCATCCCTTAAAAGCTGGTTGTAAAACTGAGCAGGTTGGGCCTGAACACCACCGTCTGCAACTGGATCCTGGACTTCTTGACAGAGAGGCCCAAGTCAGTTCAGATAGGCTGCAATACATTCAGCAACATCACACTGAGCACTGGAGCGCTGTGTGCTTAGTCCACTGCTCTACAACCTGCTGACTCATGACTGCACAGCCACGCACAACACCAACCACATCATAAAATTTGCGGATGATACGACGTTGCTGAGACTGATAAGCAGAGATGATGAACCAGCATACAGAGATGAGGTGGAACGGCTCTCTACATGGTGTGAAGACAACAATCTATCTCTCAATGTTGACAAGACAAAAGAGATAATTGTGGACTTCAGAAAATCACATCCTGCCCACATCCCACTCAGCATCAACGGTTTAGATGTGGAGACTGTTAGGAGTACCAAGTTCTTTGGTGTGCACATAACTGAGGAACTTACGTGGACGCATAACACTTTATCACCAATCAAGAAAGCCCAGCAGAGACTACACTTCCTGCGCTGGCTGAAGCGAACAAGTCTTCCCCCTTCCATCCTTACCATGTCCTACAGAGGCACCATTGAGAGTGTTCTGACCAGCTGCATCACTGTCTGGTATGGCCACTGCAACATATCCGACCGCAAGCGCCTGCAAAGGATAGTGAAGACAGCAGAGAACATTATTGGGGTGTCTCTCCCTTCACTACAGGACATATTTTACAAACGCAGTGTCCGCAAGGCCTGCAGCATTGTGCAGGACCCCTTACACCCCTCACATGGACTTTTCACACTTTTGCCATCCATGAGAAGATACTGCAGCATCAAAGCCAGATCTGCTAGGCTGCAGGAGAGTTTTTACACCCAAGCTGTTAGACTCCTTAACACCATGCTGCCACCTGAGATCCTCCACACTGCCTCAACCACCTCCAAAAACGGAACTTTTATACATGCAAGCCACTTTCCTGCAAAGACGAGTGTGCATGTAGAAAAGAACTGAAAATCTCATACTGACCTTTAAGTATTTTGACACTCTAGATATCCTTCTGCTGTGAAACATTCTGACCTGTCATTGTTTACACATGTCTTAAACAACTATTATCATACACGGATCATTTCTGTATTATCAATATCTATTATTTATTTGTTATATTACAAATCTGTTGACTATATTCATGTATCTAGATTGCACCATACATTGCATCAATGTTCATATTGCTAACTACATGTCAATATTGCTGCTACTTCTTTGTCTTGTCTTTGCACAATGTCTTGTCTTGTGTTTTAATTTTAAATTCTATTTTTAATTTATTATTTGCACATCATGTTGTTACACTGTGAACCCTGAGCTTTGCAATTTCGTCTGTCTGTATACTTGTATATGGTTGAGATGACAATAAAGTTCACTTTGACTTTGAAATCAGCCAAGCACCCTAATCAACCCTGGAACAGAACTGGTATGTGCATACCCACACCCATTTCGGAGCTCGCACACTCTGGCCGGGACCCAATTATTTATTTAAAATCATGCTTTGCCAAAGACCTCTTATTACAACTGGGTGCACTGCACTTGACCGCTGTGTGGGACTGCAAAAGCAAATTACACCTCATTGTTACAGACAGTGGAAGAGATGTATGTGGTATAGATAATGCAATTGTATACTGAAGGTATTTCTTTTGGCAAACCTATAAACACTCTTGTTGGATTAGCAAAACTTAAACATTACCATGCTCAGGGAACATTAAACACAATAAAATGTATATTTATTAATGCAGGCCAGATCAATTGGTGGCAAGATAAAATTTGTGCATTTGGAACAAATGGAAACAGCATTAACATGGGAGCATCACTTGGAATAGGTGTACTGCTAAGAGAAAGAAGAAAACTTACACTTAAGACAAATTCTTTGATTTCACCTCTGACTGTGGCTACAATTTGAATCTGTATTGTGACATTTAAAAGTATTAAGGAAAGACCACTGAGAAATGGAAAGATTTATGAATTCATACAATACACTGAATTACAAATGCATACCCAAAGTAAGGATGATGCACAGATACTGGACATTTCAGGACATCTAACTAAACAGCTTTCAGATTCAACAGACTTAAAAAAAAAAAAAAAATCGTCGAATTAACAGTTCCAGGGCTAGAAAAAATTATTTTGAATTATAATAGCCCATGAACAGCTAGGTAGTTCAAGTGGGGCAGGGATCATTTGATTTTTCTCTGTATTCCGTCGTGATTAATGGCCTGAAGACCTCATCACCTATGGAAAGGATGAAATTGATACTAAAGTAAAATGGTACAAAACCATCTTGCTAAAGAATAGGTTTGATGAAGAGGATGTCCAGACTGAGTGGAGAGTGGTCAAATTGTTCATCAAAGGCCAATTTGCTGATATGTCTTACAGTAGTTTATGGGGGTTACCTTGAAAAAAAGAACTTTAATGCATAGATTTCAAGAATGTTTAGTTGGGATCGTGCTTATGCCTACATCAGCTACACAGAGTGAATGAGCCTTTTCCGCACACAGCAATATAAAGCCAAAACTATGCAATTCACTCAGATTGAGACTCAAATACTGTCACATCATGCAATGCGGCCCCTGGCAATTCCCAGCAAAAGAGTGCAGTTTTAGTGAACTGCATGATTTCCCCAACTTCATATATCTGATGTTTTCCACTGTAACACTGTGAAGCACAAATGCAAAAATAAAACTGCAATAGATAATTTGCTTATTTAAACATAAAAGTGAATATCATCTCTAAATTTGTGACTTTTTGACATTGAATTTACTACAAAAACCAGACCAAGATGCAAACCACAAAAATATGACAACATAATAAAATAGCCAACAAATGTCAGTAAAACTGATTGCAAACTTGTAAAACATTTTTGAACATCATGACCTCATCTGGTTTTTAGTAGCACAGCACCCATGCAAAACAATCCTCTGGTTTAAACTGAACAATTCATGTTTCATGTTTCAGTTGCACGACTGTTTGGAACAATATCCTTTAAAAAAGGCACAATGTTTAATGGTTGAAGTAAATGCATTATATTCCTCACAATGTATAATGAAAAGTGTCCATTTAGACTTTTTTTTTTTTAATTTCAATGGCCAATGTTAACAGAAAATCCTCTTAATCATGAACTATTATTTTAACTGACATTCACTTCTAAAATATTAAGTCCATGTATTTATCATAAACCTCCACAAACTTGAAAATTAAAAGAAAAAAACAAACAAAAAAAACCACAACAATGTCGTGGCTGCAATTTGGATATGGATTCGATGTGCGCAGAATTACAGTCCACACAGCAAGCGATGGAATATATATAAATATCCAGGATATTTCCTTTTGGTTTAGCATTTAAATCAAAGCATATTGGATCATCTTGTTATTTTCCACAGACACACATACATTTTAGATATAAGCAGGAGTCTCCCAGGATCTCTGCAAGACTTATTTTAACAGGCATGCATGATTCGTTAGCCGATGAATACAAACTGACTCCCGTTCAATGGACTGGCACTCTGCCTTGTGTCCAGTTTTGCTGAGATAGGTTTAAGCCTGTTCATCATGGGTGTACACTGGACTACGCAGGTTGGAAAAACAAATGGACGGCTTTGTGGCGTATTTTTTTTATTAAACTTGCAACACAGAATATAGGCACATTTTAGATTATTGTATGCAATGTAACCCTCTTTTCTCTTATGTATCGTTTCATATACTCTTCAATCGTATTAGAATGTTTATAGCCTAGCAGCATTTTTGATAAAATGAAAACCACAAAATATCTGATAACAGATATGTACGAAGGACTCAAAATGACACAAGTTTAACCTTTCACACATAGTTCACATTCCGTGCCAGTTTATTAAGAAGTGCGCTACATATGAAAACAATAGAAATAAAATAACCTTCTGACTGCTAATAAAATCATACAGATTATTCAGTACAAAATGATAAAGAAACAGAACAATAGGAATTCAAATGAATTGCATTTCCAACTGCAGTTTAACATTTACTAATCAAAACTGACAACGTGTTTTATTTCTATGCAAGTGATCATGTATATTTAGTGCCTGCTTTCCTGTGTGATTTTTGACTCACATACCAACCGTAAATTGGGACGTTAAGAATACTGTATTTCTCATGACACGCACATAAACTGTTACTTCAATGCTCACATGTCTCTGCCCCACAAGTTGCTAGACATACAAGCCAGAGATACAGTACGGAGGCCTAGCTGAGCCGCAGCGGTTATTGCTGGACTTGTCAGGCTTGGCGCAAGGTGCAGAATACATCAAAATAAATGGAAATGACTTCACTGTGTGACGGTTTCCGACCCTCACATGAAGCCGTTCGATTAGAAACCTTTAATCAGTTCTTACCGCGTCTTCAAATAACCAACGTCCAAATTTCTTGTTTAGAGCATCTTCTTCATGACCTCTGTAGACAGCTTACTGGCGTGGAAGAGAAGGCAGGGCTTCAGAAAAACCGGAAACGCGTCACACACGTGAGAGATGCTCGCACGCGACGCGTATCACAAAGTAACCACGCGCACCTCGTCTCTTTACTGTGCAGGTGAGAAGAAGGGAAGCAAAGCTTACGAGTAGAATTTTTTTTATTACAGGAATGTGCAGTCTGAAAAAGAAATACAATTAATGAATTATTACTGGAAAGATCACTTCTAGTTTTATCTAAGTATAAATAAGGTATGGATTTACATTTTTTTAGTTTGTGTTAAATGACAGAAGGATTTGTAAGGACTGCGCTAGTGAAATGAATTTCAGGCATCATTTTTTTTAAATAACGCAGGTCAAATAATAAATCTAGGTGGATGAATGGTGAAGATAAACGTTTCCATCCCTGAATTCTGTTGTGCGCTGCAAATGAGTAACAGAAAATATCAGCATAAACAGTAACGTGTGTACATAAATTCTTGTTTGAACTCATTACCACGAGACAACCTATCTGGTAAAGTTAAAAACTATATATACTTTGTAGTATTTTATCACTTACTAAACTGCTAAAATGAAGTGTAATAGTAGGTTTTTAAAACATTTTTATTAAGCATAATTAGATCAGGGTCTGCGTATGGCTGGTAATTAACAGAAAACAGTGCTTCTTTATTCTTGCATTGCACCTTTTGATCCATTTATCCATTCTTCTGCAAATAGGCTTAAGGGTTACAGGGATGTCGGAGCCTATCTTTGTAGCACTGGATAAACGGTGAAAGGCAGTGGTAGACATGATGCTGGTAGGGTAGGGTCAAAGTATGGGTTCCAGTTAACTCATGCGTGGAATCTTTGTAAAAATTAAGAAGATAACATTCAAGTAATTTATGAAAGAAAACCTGCTTCTGTGAAAATTTCTTAACTGTAGCCAAGGCACAATTGTTGCATGTCAATTGGTCATTAACCTGAATTCACAAATGTTTGCAGAATGTGACTTACTCAAACAACTCTCCCAAGTATTTCAGCGTGTAAAACTAAAAATTTTTGATTTCTTTGAAATGAATCACCTTGTTTATTGTTTTTTTCACCTTTAACCCAGGAAAGTACAATTTAATAAACTTGTATGAATTAAGTCCGGTTTGAAGCTCAGCAATCATTTGGGCACATTGTGCACAGACCACTTGATCAAGGCACCATGCAGCCCCCTGAGACAATGGAATGAAGATGGATGTCTCATCTGTCCATGGCTGTCAGAGTGGTGCAGAGTCCATAACCTGCACCTCAACACCACAAAAATGAAGGAACTTGTTATTGACTTTAGAAAAAAACAAAACTGACATCCAGCCACTCATCATTGGTGGGACCTGTGTGGAGAGGGTCCCGGTGTTCAGGTTTCTGGGCATTGAGCTGGAGGATGACCTGACCTGGAATGCCAACACCAAGGAGCTGCTGAAGAAGGCACAGCAGAGACTGTATTTTCTGAGAATCCTCAGAAAGAACCATCTCCCCAAAATCTGCTCCTTGCCTTTTATCACTGTTCCATTGAGAGTGTGCTCACGTACGGACTGTGTGTGTGGTACAGCAGCTGCAATTCCTCAGAAAGGAAAGGTCTCCACAGGGTCGTCAGGACAGTGGAGAGAACAATTGGTTGTACTCTCCCCACTCTGGAACAAATCTACACCTCCCGATGCCGCAAAAAAGCAATAGACATTTTACAGCATTCATTAGATCCTGGTCATTGCCTCTTTCAGCTTTTGCCATCGGGCAAGAGATACAGAACAATGAAAACCAGGACAAACCACCTTAAAAACTGCTTTTATCCAAAAGCAATCACAGCCCTGAACTCCGAATAAAGCTGCTACATATTCTCCCAATGTGCAATATAGACCTTAAGTCAACCAGTGCAATTTGTACATTTTGTAAAGTAGTTTTATTACTATTCGGTTTGTTATTATTTTCTCTCTTCTTGTCTTTTTAACTTTTATGCCTCACACTGAGTCGACTGCACCTTCAATTTCGTTGTTTCTTTGTAAAAGTGACAGTGACAAAAAAGATCTATCGATCTATCTATCTTCATCTCAATCCTATCATGTGTAGCATGAAAACAAAGAGGACTGATTTAGGAACGTTTATGTTAAGTAGAATGCCCAGTAAGGGCTGGGTGGTCTTTTGGCCTTGAAACCCCTGCAGATTTTGTTTTTTTCCAGCCTAACTGGAGTTATTTTGTTTTGTTTTTTCTGTACTACCGGCCATTTGACCTTACCTTGTTTTGTTGTTACGTATTCTTTAATGTTATTGCCTTATCTTAATTATTTTCTTTTCTTGTAACTTTTTTCTTCTTCATCTTGTAAAGTATTTTGAGCTACATTTTTATTTGAAAATGTGCTGTATAAGTAAATTTTGTTGCTGAAGAGGGATCAAAACCTAACAGATCCCTATCTTAGTATTTTTAATAATGACAAATAGGGGTGGGTGGTGCAGCGCGAGTGATGCTGCCATGTGGTAAGTAGACCAGGGTTAGTGTTTTGGGTCCCCCTGTGTGGAATTTGCATGTTCCCTCTGTGTTTCCATGGGTTTCACTTGGTTGTTCTGGTTTTATCCCACAGTCCAAAGACATGCAGGTTAAGTGGATTTGCAACGCTAAATTGCCCATAGTGAGTGTGAGTGTGTTCCTCTGTGATGGACTGCCATCCTGTCCAGAGGATTGTTTCTGCCTTGTTTCCTAGGCTTGTTGGGACAGGCTTCAGCTGGTATGGCATGATGCAGATAAGAGTTAGGTCTCTCGTTATGATTCTCGGGCAAATTATAAAGTCACTCGATACATTTGGAATTTAACACATGTTCTATCAACTCTTTGTTCGCTGTATTGTGTGAATCCTATCATTCCTAAGTGTATAGCCCTTACTGGGCTTAAATTGATCATCCTATCATTTTTGTATTTTCTGGGCCAACTACATTGATATTATTTAGCAGTGTTCTATATAGGACAGAGTATGAGCCAGAGACACTAGACATGGTTGCTGTCAAAATTCCTAGACCAGCTAGCATCTTTCTGGTTTTTTTAATCTTAATAGTCAGAATACTCCTAAGCACAACATTTAAAGTTATTTGGTGTCATTTGCTTACTCAATGGAAACCTTATCTCTCTTATCTGCCACATAAGGAAGTGGTTCTCATAGAGTCTTGGACTGAAAACCACTTTACCAAGGTCAATATACAGTGCACTGCCTACCTACAATCAATTCTTTGTGTACATTCTACATAAAGTAACAGGTAAAGTTTTGAATATCCATAAGAAACCTACAATTGCTTTAGAGGCATTCTCAATTGGTGTAACAGCAAGTAAGGTAATTCAGGTATTATTTAAAATATCATGTCCAACTAACAGAGCAGCTATAGGGGAAGTTTAATATGATGTCACAATTTTTTTTATCTTGGTGTTCGTTAGAATATTAAGTATTATGAATCTGTGTAGTTGCCCAGTGCACCAGTGTTACCCAAAATAGTAATAACTGAAAATAACCTTAAATGGTTGATGTGTAATACATCAAAACAAGAGCCATTAGTAGATCACAGACGAGGTGCTGCTGTGACAGCATAAAATGTGGGTGAGATCAGACCCCACTAAGTTAACTTTTCCTGTGACAAAACAGATTACCACAAAACTGGTTATTGCAGGAAAAGCATATTTTGGTCAAAAATGATCAGAAATGAAAACAATATAAAGCAAAAAAAAAATATTCAAATATAGTATGCACATGCTATGGCATAAGTTGGTAAGAGTGAGTTATATATGATGAACAATATTCATGCAAGCAACTTTAACATCACTTTGCTCTGACATAATGACTGTCATTTTGTGTACTGGTTGTCTTTAGTTTGTGTAGACCATAAGTAGTCCATAGGCCACTGTGGACACTTTTTTTGACTGAAGACAGAGAAGAAAATTAAAATTAGTAAAAACCTTTTATTGATACATACCAGGCAAGGGTAAAATGACAGAGAAATACAGTCCTAGGACACCGCACTTCATCTGCCTCGAGCACAGATATCCTTGCTCTTTTATACCTTTCTAGTCTCCTGATCGTTGACCACGTAAGCAATAAAAATAGCGTCCTGACTCATTTTGTATTATTCCAATTGGTAAAGTCTTTACCCTAAAGGTATATTTTCTTGTCACACACATCATTGAAAGAAAACTTCCAGAAAGTATATATGCTTTTTGTCACGTACGCAAAACACAAACAAGTTTGATCATTCTGTCCTATTTTCTGTACTTACACACATACATTTTGTTCAATTACATCATTTTATGTTTTTACACTCCTCCCTTTTTGAACAAAATGATGTGGGCAATATAATTAAATTGAAATGGTTGATGAAGGGGAAGGGGGGGGGAAATCAGATGGGGAGGAGAAAATGGAAGAAGCTATACGAGACATGTGCTCCTCATGTAGCATATATGCCCTTTCCATAGAGGCAGTAAAGTACTTAGATAGAGATCACCACCCATCCTTGGGTAGCCTGAGAGGGTGCGGGTAACAGTCAACAGAAAGAGTATTTTTAAGATAGTCATTTCTTGCAATGCGATGCGTGGATCCAGGCAGGCAGTCCTTCAACTTTCACGGCATGTGGTGTGGATAGAAGAATTTGGAATGGTCCTCTCCACCTAGACTGATGCCAGTGTTTCCTCCGAGTATCTCGAACCAGGATCCAGGTGCCCAAGGGAATTGGTAAATCCTTAGAAGGTGGGCTGGTCCTCCAGGCTTGATTAACCTGCTGGTGGACTTCCTTCAACGAGGTTCGGAGACCTGCAAGACTAGAGAGAAGATCATTGTCCACAGTATGCAAATTCACATTTCCTACAACCATGCCAATGGGCATGGGACGTCCGGTCAGAATCTCAAACGGCGATAGTCCCAGTTGTCGGTGTGTCCGTCCCCTTAGTCCCATTAAAGCTAAGGGTAGTGCATCCAGCCATGATAAATTAGTTTGTTCACAAATTTTTGCGAGTTTAGCTTTTAAAGTGCCATTGCATCGTTCTACGATGCCTCCGCTTTGGGGATGGTATTTACAATAATGGTGCACATTAATTTGGAGCCAGGTGGTTAATTCATTTATAACGGAGTTCACAAAATGAGTGCCATTATCTGTTTGTAACTTTTGAGGGATACCCCATCTTGGAATAATCTCTAATTAGTGCTTTAGCTACTGTTTTGGCATCGTTGTGTTTTGAAGGGAAAGCCTCTACCCATCGGGAGAACACATCGACAATCACAAGGCAATATCGGTACCCTTTAGACGGGGTTAGTTCAATGAAATCCATTTGGAGGTGTTCAAACGGACCCATTGGATTAGGGGTAACGGCGGGACTTACCTGGGTACCTTTTCCTACATTAAACTTTTGACATATTGCACAGCGTCTGCAAAATTGCTCTGCATATGTAGAGAAACCTACAGCTTCCCAATGTTTTTCAACATCTCGAACCATGGCATCTCTACCTGCGTGATCGAGGCCATGGGCGATTTTTGCCATTCCTGGGAAAGAGGCTTTTGGGAGAAAAGGTTTGTTAGTGTGTTTATGAGTCCAGACTCCATCAGAGAGGGACCCTTCTTTGGACCATTTTCTCCTTTCGATATCCGTGGCTGCACTCTGTAAAGAAATAATTTGATTATCAGGGTCCTGGTCATTTCTCTGTTGGAATAAAGAAATTGGTGTGTTATTATATGCAGCCTCTTTAGCAAAGTGGTCAGCTAATTCATTTCCTTTGCTAACAGGATCCTGTTTTCCTGTGTGAGCTTGACATTTAACAATCGCTAGCTTCGATGGTTTGGTTATAGCTTCTAAAAGGGATTCGATCAATTTCTGATGTTGGATGGGTTTGCCAGTACTGGTCTTAAATCCCCTTAGTTTCCATAGTGCTCCATGATCATGGCAGACTCCAAAAGCATACCTGGAATCCGTATAAATTGTTACGATCTTCCCTTCGGACAGCTGACATGCTCGAGTGAGTGCTACGAGTTCAGCTGCTTGTGCACTCAAGCTTGATGAAATTCGATTTGCTTCCAGCAGGCGGTCCCCTTGGACCACTGCGTAACTGGTTGAGATGTGAAGTTTTGGCTTGTACTAGGATAGAATGTACAGCGTGAGGCACTTTAACTGTTAGGGGGCTCATGAGAACTACATCCGTGCTTGCTAATACAGCTTCTGTTGTTGCAGCCACAGCACGAAGACACGGAGGAAGTGCTGCGGCCACTGGATCCAGTTTTTTAGAAAAATAAGCCACCGGTCTTTGTTTATCTCCATGTTGTTGCGTCAGTACTGCATTCATAAATCCCTGCTTTTCGTCCACGAACAAAGTGAATGGACGAGAATGATCAGGCAGACCAAGCGCGGGCGCAGATAGAAGAGCAGTTTTTTGGTTACAGAGAGCCTTCTCAGCCTGTTCATTCCATTGGACCTGGCCAGAAAGGGGGATGCCAGGAGTATTAGCCAATTGTTGCAACGGCTGTGCTCTTTCAGTAAAATTTAGAACCCACTGTCTGCAGTAGCCCAGAATACCTAAAACAGACATAACCTGTTGTTTTGTGACCGGTCTAGGAAGATTTTGGATGGCTGTAATGCGATCGCTAGAGAGAGCTCTTGTTCCATACGTAATGTCATGACCTAGATATTTTACAGTTGTTTTGATTAGCTGCAGCTTAACTTTAGAAACTTTATGGCTATTGTCCCCCAAAAACAGCAACAATTTCTGGGTATCTTTTGTACAATCATCTTCCGTAGCGCTACATATCATTTCCATCTACATACTGTATCCTGTCCGGCCAAAAGCCTTCTAAAATTTTGGGCAAGAGCTTGTCCATATACACAAGGGGCTTCAGTGTATCCCTGAGGCATGACGGTCCATGTCCAATGGCGGTACCGCGTTTGACGAGATTGGAATGTACGGCGGAGATGCCAGCCTCTGCTTCGGGAGACAGAGGATATTGGGCACGGTGCGGGCGGAAGGAGGATTTCGGGTGGATCACCAGAGGCTCACAATGGGCTATCCTTCCATAATCATTCTTTCCCTGGGACCATAGTGAATCAGGGAGCATAGAGAGCCAAGAAGGGAAAGTGGTTTGCAATGAACAAGCAAAAGAGGAAGGACGGCACAAAGCGCGATGTACTAAAAAATCAGTTTGAAACACCACTTTAGTTATTAAATGGTCAAATACCTGGAGTAACTTGTAACCAGTCTGTTCTTTCAAGGCATTTTTCTACCCATGGTCCTATTTCCCCCCATTTAACAGTGTGTGATTAGCTAAGGAAATATGAGGCACTGAGCCGCCAAGATAAAATATATGTTGTGAGCATGTAAGATGAACAGAAGCAGCTGCCTTTGTGGATGAAATAAAAACACAGGAGATGTGAAGGGTTTCGGGGCGAGTACCAGAAGTAAGGAAAGATTCTAGCCAGGGGGTGTCTACTTCTATAGGGAAGTATTGGGCAGTACAGTCAGGGGCCTGTAAATTGGGAAAGAGACAGGGGGAAAAAGAGTGTAGGGCTTTGAGGAGAATGGTGTGTGGGGAAATATCTAAAGTCCAAGCTGCAAAAGAGGGTTTAGGGTAAGGGGCAATTTGACACAACAACTTGGGGGTAGAACAGAAAAAACCTTTGTCAGTCATAGAAATAGAAAGAGAAAGTTGAGATCTCTTCCTAAAAGGTTAACTGGACAGAGCTGATTTAAAAGAAAACGATGCAGTAAGGTATGTCCGCCAGGACGTGACTGGACTTGAAGAGGTTTTGATACTTGAAGAAGGTGAGGTTGTCCAGAAGCAGTAAGCACAGTAATAGTCTCGTTCGAGGTAGGGACCTTTGCCAGCGAGAGGGTAGATCGAGTGGCACCAGTGTCGATTAAGAAAATAGTCTCAGTGCCATCAACGAACAATGTCAGTCTCTGAATTATGGGTGAGCAAAGGTAGTTGAAAAGAGTGGCTGGAGGTCCCTGCGTTTTCCTATGGCCAGTATTGTTGGTCAGGGGTGTCAGAAAAAACAGGTGGAATAGGGGGAGGTGGGGGCTGTTGCTGTCTGTGAGGGCACTCCCGACGAAAATGTCCAGTTTCACCACAGGCGTAGCAAGAGTAGGAATTAACATTGGGATTAAAGGGAGAGGGAATAAAAGGATTCTTATTGTGGTCAGCAGGAGGAGCTCCAAAACCACCTCGTCCTCTTCCTCGTCCTCGTCCCCTTCCTCTAATGCCATATCCTCGGCCTCGGTCAGGAGTATTCCTGGTATAATAGTTCATCTGTGCTGCCAATAATTTGGCATGAGAGTCCGATTCCTTCTGCTTAGTTTGTTTTTCGGCATGTTCAGCATGTCGTTTGACTTCATCAAACGCGGCACTTTCCCACTCAATACAGGAAGTGCGGATCTCGTTTTGTATATCAAGGCGCAAACTGGAAACAAAAGGTGGAACTGCAGCTCGGGTGCGGTCATCATCTGTGCCTGGGGGATCATCGGGGGAAACTTCTGCCAGTTGTAGTGTAGGGGGGGCAGTCGGAATGGGGGATAGAGGAGGGGATAATGGAGGTGCCTGAGGTTGGTACTGAGGAGGGGAAAAAATAATAGGATAAAGGGGGTCTTTATTTGGATTATTCTTCCTTTTCCTCCCGTCTGCCTGTGGTTCAGTGCCTGTCTGAACTTTCTGTAATGTAATTAGTAATTCCTCTTTCTCCTTTTTAGCCTTTCCCTCATTTGCCCGCAACAATTCATTCTGTTTCTGTACTGCTTCTAAATTTCTGTCTTTTATTACTAATTCCCATCTATCGAACATATCCATTCGATACGGTCCACTATTATAACAACCCTGCTTATTCCTACACAGGATCTTCCTAGCTTCCTGTATTTCACTTACATCTCCTGTCCCCTCTATCGGCCAACGCCCACCACTCTGTATTCCATTTCCTACATGCCTTCTTGAAATCTAAACCTGTCTTGTTTTCTATAAATTTCCTAGGAGACCCATTTTTACGGGGCGTCTGTTGATCCTCCGAAAATAATTCTTCCAGCATTAATGATTTTGATCCCCCTGTGCGGCGATTAACAGGCTTACTGTTATAAGTTCCCATTATGTCCCCTTGCTCTTCCCGGGTCCTGTATTTAATTTTCCAACTATATACTGATTCGCCTAATCCCTTGTACGTATGAATCAGCGAGGTATTAAGTGTGCCACTCACTATTCCCTTACTGTTCCCTTCTTTAGTCCCAAGGGGAGACACCCAACTATCGGTCCTGTCCCAGTTCCCAGGAGAACACGGTATTCCTATTAGTATGTAGATTTATTTATTCCGTCCTAACAGCAATCCTGCAATCTGTGCTCTTTTTCTGTTTATGTTTCCATATATATATATACCACCCCGTTACTCGTCCCGTTAGCCTGTCCGCTCACATCCCCGGATTCCAGCTCAGGTGACTTCGTGTCCGATTCGGTTCAGCAGAATACTACATCAATACGTCCAGCCGAGTCTAGGATATGGGTGAGGCCAGTATCCTTTCGTCAGACCTTTCGTATGCGTCAAACTGCTTGGGTCAAGTCTCCATCACCTTAAGCAACCCGTTGAGATATGAATATGACTAGACGGTCAACAGGAAACTCGCCCTCCCGTAATTTAGAAAATAAAAAATGTTCGGAAATTCCCCGGTGCTTACCCCAGCCTGGAAGTGTGCAAGCTCTGTCTGGAAATCCGTTCAGTCACCGTGGATGTAGCAAAGAGGAGACCAGGGGCTCCTCACGCAAGAACTCTTTCAGGACAGGGCAGTCCTAACTTTTGCCGGAGCTGCATGCTCTGCTGCCGGAGCTCAAGTTGACGGCAGTCCGCTGGTAAGACGGATCACTGAAATGGTCTCGCTGGAGGAGTCGACCAGCCGTCTCTTGCCCCACGTCCGGGCGCCAAAAAACTGTGGACACTTTTTTTGACTGAAGACAGAGAAGAAAATTAAAATTAGTAAAAACCTTTTATTGATACATACCAGGCAAGGGTAAAATGACAGAGAAATACAGTCCTAGGACACCGCACTTCATCTGCCTCGAGCGCAGATATCCTTGCTCTTTTATACCTTTCTAGTCTCCTGATCGTTGACCACGTAAGCAATAAAAATAGCGTCCTGACTCATTTTGTATTATTCCAATTGGTAAAGTCTTTACCCTAAAGGTATATTTTCTTGTCACACACATCATTGAAAGAAAACTTCCAGAAAGTATATATGCTTTTTGTCACGTACGCAAAACACAAACAAGTTTGATCATTCTGTCCTATTTTCTGTACTTACACACATACATTTTGTTCAATTACATCATTTTATGTTTTTACACCACACTTTAAAACCCGTTATCTCCCACTGTCCTATTTGTAGGACAGCGACATATATGCCTATATCTGTCGCAACGAAGCAACCACGTGATCCGGGGTACATTCACAGCAGACTTGAGGTTGTGCGTCACAACATTTCCGCGAAAGCGGCCATGTGCCATATAGCGTGTGGGCGACAGGTTGTGCTTTGTGTCTTTGGAGGCAGCTTCTGATGTTCCCTACCTGTGACGGCGAGTCTGGACATTTTGTGCTAGTTTGCTGGGACGGAGAGATTGACGCAATGTAAGTAAACTATCTAACTCTCCGTATTGCTAACTTGTATTCTAATCGCACTTACATAGACGTTATTCTGCGACATTTTCCACTGTCCTGTGAATAGGACATTGGGATGATCGCATGCCTATATCTAAAGCGCACCTTATTTATCTTTTTTTGCGTAGCAAGACATGGCAAAAAGGTGCATCACCCTAGATGAAGTGTCACAGCTTCTGGAAGACTGCGAGGAAAAATACTCGAAAGCTACTGTCTGTGTGCTACCGCCAAATACCAGTCAATTGTCAGACGAAGATGAAGGGGATGAGGACGTTGCCAATGCAGGAAATGTAACTGTTGCTGATGTTCCGGGAGAGCTAGAAGTCGAAATGGTTGGAGAAGACATGGAAGACGACACATTGTTTGAAAATGAGGGCGATGACGCTGAAACGGAAGAGAATCAACCATCAACAAGTTCTGCACCTCCAGCGAAACGGCCAAGGAAGAAGAAATGTCCTGCGCCGTCCTGGACAAAGCAGAAGAAGCCAGTCTTCCCAAAGACATCTGCTCTGAATGGACAGGCCGCCGGTGTTGCAGAAAATAATCTGAGACAAACTTTAGCCCAACATAATCCTGTGCAACTCTTTGAGGAGTTCTTTTCGCCAGAGATATATGACCTAATCTGTAAAGAAACAGTTCGCTATTCAACGGATTTTAGGAATGATCATGAATTTCATACATCAACTGAAGAAGTGAAGGTCTTCCTTGGGATTTTGATTATAACTGGATATCATAAAGTCCCGTCAGAAGCAGACTATTGGAGTGATGCAGAAGATCTTGTCGTACCTATTGTCAAGAATGCTATGTCCCGAAACCGATTTCAGAAATTGAAAAGTTATATTCATTTTGTGGACAATTCTACTGCAGACAGCAACATAGGTGACCGATCATTCAAGGTGAAGCCGTTGTTTGAACTCTTGAATGAGAATTTCTGTAAATTTGGCTATTTTACACCCAATATCAGCATTGATGAGATGATCGTGAAATATTATGGGAGAAACAGCCTGAAACAATTTATAAAGGGAAAGCCGATCAGATTTGGGTATAAATATTGGGCCATTTGCTCCAGCGAAGGATACTGTTACACCTTCACATTGTATTGTGGAAAGGAAACAACTGCAACAGATGTGCCACTTGGTTCTCGCGTTGTCTTGAATGCTGTACAACATATTGTTGATCCAAGCAGCTATGCTCTGTATTTTGATAACTTTTTTACAAACATGGATCTGCTCTCTCAACTGGCAGATAGAGGATTTCGAGCAACCGCTACCATTAGAGAAAACAGGATCAATAGAACATGTCCAATGAAGTCATCAAAAGAGATGAAAAAATCAGATCGTGGTGCCAGTGAGTACGTCTATGACAGAACATCAGAGGTACTTCTCGTGCGTTGGCACGACAATAACATTGTAACAGTTGCCACTAATCATGACTCTATTGAGCCGCTTCATGATGTCAAGCCACGGTGGCGCAGTGGGTAGCGCTGCTGCCTCGCAGTTGGGAGACCTGGGGACCCGGGTTCGCTTCCCGGGCCCTCCCTGCGTGGAGTTTGCATGTTCTCCCCGTGTCTGCGTGGGTTTCCTCCGGGCGCTCCGGTTTCCTCCCACAGTCCAAAGACATGCAGGTTAGGTGGATTGGCGATTCTAAATTGACCCTAGTGTGTGCTTGGTGTGTGGGTGTGTTTGTGTGTGTCCTGCGGTGGGTTGGCACCCTGCCCAGGATTGGTTCCTGCCTTGTGCCCTGTGTTGGCTGGGATTGGCTCCAGCAGACCCCCGTGAGCCTGTGTTCGGATTCAGCGGGTTGGAAAATGGATGGATGGATGGATGGATGATGTCAAGCGACGTGTAAAAGGCCAGAAAGAAAAGAGCACGGTGAAAATGCCTAATTTGATATATAATTACAATGCGTACATGGGCGGTGTTGACCATCATAACTGGCTTGTTTCAAAATACTGTGTTTCTATACGTGGAAAGAAATGGTACTGGCCCCTGTTTACTCGCTGCATTGACATGGCAATAGTGAATGCGTGGATTCTGCACAAAAGTATCCATGGGGGAAATGCCATATCATTGAAGGATTTCAGACGAGCAATTGCCATAGTTTATTTGAAGACCACTGTCCAACGCAAGCATGCAGGAAGACCCAGGGTGCCCAGACTACCAACAGGAGCTGACATGATGCGATACGATGGCGTGGGACATTTTTTGATGCAGAGGGATAAACAGCGTCGCTGTCAGCGTGAAGGATGCAAAGGCAAGCCTAAAACATATTGCAACAAGTGCAATACAACACTTTGCCGTACTTGCTTTCAGCCATTTCATGATAAGTAGTGTTGGCATTTGGACTATGATTCCTCTTATGTTTGGTAACTTTCTTGTAAGGACATAATTGTGAGCAATAAATGTATATGTTCTCATATTGTACATAGAGCTTCTGTTATGTGAAGTCATCCCAGTGTACTATTTAGAGGACAGGCTGTATCTACATAAGTAAACAAAAAGAAACATGATTACATGGTTTTTCTGTTCCAGGGACTCCAAATGACAATAACTTTACAACGGAAACAAAAAAATTAAAAAAAAATTAATTTGGGAGATAACGGGTTTTAAGAACCATGTAAGGCAGTGACTGTATGCAATCCATATACACTTGACCATCAATATTCTATTTGTTTTGCCTGGCTTGAGAATTGATAGACTGTTTATTTTAAGTGATATTTTGCCAGTAGTGTTTTACAGGCTCGGGCCAGTGGTGTCTACATATTGCTTGGGCATCAAAAATTTAGTTTTCTTTTCAATGTATTTTATAATTTAATATGTACTCACATTTGGATAATCACTGGAATGTAGCACGCTGCTATATTGCACCCTAAGACACTTTGTTCACAACACTCAAAGTAACAACCTTTCTTTCATAGTGACCATTTTTAATATTCATTAGTACTCCCTACTTGAATAGTCAGGAGACTTAAAAAAAAAAAAAAAAAAAATTTGTAATTTCACATACAGAAAATTCAAGTACAGGCAGTCCTCGGGTTACATACAAGATAGGGACTGTAGGCAGGGCCGGCCTTAGGCCACTGTAACCTATGCGGCCGCAGTGGGCCCCGCACTTTCATAGGCCCCGCGCTAATTCTAGGTGTAAATTATTAAATTAAACCATTATAACTTATAATCATGTATAGGTCAGCGTGTTTATTCTGTTTTTATGTTTTTACAGTGTTTTTTATCTATTACGTCATTGTTTCAAGTGATTACGACAAGTAAATAAAATTGAAAAAAAATTGTAGCTGCTCGGGTGCTTTATCTCTAAACTCGTCATTTAGGGGAACTTGGGGTAAGATGAAACAGACACCGTTCTTAACCTTATGATGGCTCAGCTCAGTGAAACCAATCAAATAGGAGGAGCTATTTATGGAGATGATGTTATCGATTTTTTGGATGAATAGTTTGAAATTTACCGGCAGTGGTTTAAATTTTCTCTTTTCTGCCAGACGAAGATTTTTTCACCGGTGAGTAAAGCTTGTTCCTCAGAAACAAGCGTTGTATAGAATTCGAAGATCCTGTACATTGATAACCCACCCTATGTTAACAGTCAGCCATAGAATCATCGGCACGTCAACTTGTATCTTTATACAATTTGTTTTATGAATAGTCTCTCATTTCAAATGTTTAAGATAATTTTACAAAATAAAATAATGTGATTCGTCTACCCAAACGATTATTTCATCTTACCCGTAGTAGGGGTAAGATAAAAAAAATTTTTTTTCACAAACACTTGCTCAAAACGTACCGATTCATCCCTAAGCAACAAGCGCATGCATATGCAGATCATTAACAATAATTTGACTGAAAATTACTGGTAAAAAGCAAACAATGTGGATTTGACAAGGAATTTTAAAAAGTGGTTCATCTTACCTCAAGTTCCCCTAAATTGGTAGACTTAAGGTATTTTTTTAAATTTTATTTACTCGTAATCAAATGCAAACGTGACATAATCAAATGCAAATTGTCGTTCAAATGTTAAATCACGTAATCAAATGCAATAACGACGTAATAAATCAGTAAATACTTTATTTTGTTCATTTTTCATTTTTTTAACTGTGGCATCTGGTGAAAGAAGCTTCTCGCGCCTCAAACTAATCAAGAATTACTTGAGGTCAACAATTCACGAAGATAGATTGAACAATTTGGCAATTCTTGCTATTGAGCGTGATCTATGTAGGAAACAAAATTTTGATGATATACTGTATGACTTCGCTACACGCAAGGCTCGTAAAGTAAAGTTAATTTGATCGTGATTTTGTACTTAGTAATGAATGAATAAAATGCAAAGACAAATTTATTTTCTAATACAAAATCTTAATTTTCACTTATTATCCTTATCCCTACCCCGACTGGGCCCCGCGCAATCCGTTTTGCATAGGGCCTCACAATTGTTAGGGCCGGCCCTGACTGTAGGTTTGTATTTAAGTTGAATTTGTATGTAAGTCGGAACAGGTACATTATTTTAATAAATGCTATTGTTGACCGACTATAACCAAGTGCTCTGCCAATGAATGATGGAGTTTCACCTCTCTCTGACCTTTTTATTATTTCTACTTTATTTTCAATGGTGATGGTTTTTCTCTTCTTTACTGTATCACCAGCACTTGCATCAGATTTGTGTTTCAGAGACATTCTTGAAGGGTGAAGACAAAAGGTTAAGATGAGCTCTTCTGCACAGCACTGTACAGCTATCACAGCAGGCAGGCATCCCTTGTCAGCACATCTTCCTGCTATGTACGTAACAGTACAAGCAGGCTTGCTATTGAGAATGAATGGGAGTAGCGAGGGGCGGTTCACCACCCACCCACCACACCGTCACCTCCAGTACAGTATGCAGCCTGCAGTGTGTGTCCGCCCACCGAGAACGAACATGGTGCGGCCAAAGGCGTGTATTCAATCGCCCCAATTCAACAGGCAGCCACCCGAAGCACAATACAGTGCTACCCCCCACCGCCCCGTTCACCCTTTAATGACCTCCGTTCAGCCACAACCAGGTCACCGCTTGCAGCATTACCAGCCGCCCACTGAAAATGATTCCAAGGGGAGCCGTGTGTAGTGGGCGGGCAGTGAAACGTCCTACACTGCTCCATCCAGCCTGCGCCCAGTCAGGAGCAGTAGCTGCGGTGGCATAGTGGGCGGACAGTGAACCGCCCCATTATGCCTCTGTCCTGCACATGAGCGATAGCTGTGGCCCCAGTGTCTATAGACGACGGGTCACTGCTCGCTTGCCGCCGGGAGCCGCCCGAGGGACACTACACTGTGCGAGCAGCGAAATTGCACCCCTCAAGCCACTACTTGCAGTGTTCTCCGGCCAAAGATGATGGAGCGGCAGTTAATGAGGTGCATGCGTCACAGCTGCGGCCTCGTTCGTAAGTCGTAGGTCGGGTGTCCATAACCTGGGGACTACCTGTGTAATGAATCTTATTCTTTGTTTTAAAAGGTGATGAAAGTTTATAGTGTTCCTTGTTCTGCCACAAAATTCAGATACCACTTTCAAGCTCACTATTTGCCCATGGTTTACTGTTTACCAGACACAGCAGAGCAGCTATGGAGCCGTCCTTGCGGCACTGCTGTTAGACATGGCGAATCACCAGTGGCCCTGGTCACAACAGCACACATATTTTCCTCATATTCATTATAATTAAATTTCTATTAGAACAAAATATTTTTACGGTCTTGTGAGTTTGGGCATCCTTGCTTAAAATGTCTGTTACTGTGAATAATTAAATGAGCAGAAAATGAACTAATCACCAAAAAGCATAAAGTTAAATATGACGTTTCTTTTCAGCATTTTATACAAGATTAGTGTACAGTGAAAAAAAAAGGACCACTATGCAAAAGTTTGGGCACCCCAAGATATTTGAGATCTTAGATCATTTTCCCAAGATCTCAGACCTCAGACCATTAGCAAATTAGGACTGTGGCTTGTTCACAGTTATCATTAGGAAGCCCTAGGTGATGCAAAGTGCAAAGCTGTATAAATTCTTTAACTCCTCAAACCTTGTCTCAACAGTCAGCAGCCATGGACTCCTCTAAGCAGCTGCCTAGCACTCTGCTCTGAAAAATAAAATAATTAATGCTCACAAAACAGGAGAAAGCTATAAGAAGATAGAAAAGCGTTTTGAGGTAGCCGTTTCCTCAGTTCGTAATGTTATTAAGAAATGGCATGGTGGAGGAATGGTGGAGGTCAAGTTGAGGTCTGGAAGACCAAGATAACTTTCTGAAAGAACTGCTTGTTGAATTACTAGAAGGTAAATAAAAAACCCCTGTTTGACTATAAAACACCTTCAGGAAGATTTAGCAGACTCTGGAGTGGTAGTGCACTATTCTACTATGCTGCGACACCTGGACAAATATGACCTTCATGTTAGAGTCGGCAGAAAAAAAAACATTCCTGCATCCTAGCCACAAAATTTAGTGCCTGAAGTTTGGAAATTAATATCTAAATAATCCTGATGCATTTTGGAAACCGGTCCTGTGGACTGATGAAGTCCAAATAGAACTTTTTGGCCACATTGTCCAAACATGTTTGGAGAAAAAAGGGTGGTGAATTCCAGGATAAAAACAACTCTCTAACTATTATTAAGCATGATGGTGGATCAGTCATGCTTTGAGCTTGTGTTGCAACCAGTGGTACTGGGAACATATCATTGGTAGAGGGAAAATGGATTCAAATAAATAAATACCAGTAAATTCTGGAAGTTTAAAAAAAAAAAAAGGATGGGTCCTATATCAAGATAATGATCTGAAACACATCAAAATCTACAATGAAATATCTCAAGAGGTGGAAGCAGATGGTTTTGCCATGGCCCTCACAGTCCCCTGACCTAAACATGATTGAAAATCTGCGGATAGATTTCAAAAGAGCATTTACAAGCTGTGATACTAGTCAAAGGGGGTCTTTAAAGTACTGACCATATCGGGTGCCCAAACTTTTGCTTAAGGCCCTTTTCATTATTTTGGTATTTTGTACCTGTGAATGATGAAAATAAAATTGTAATCTTGCTTAAAATATTAAAGACATGAGTCATCTTTAACTTTATGCCTTTTGGTGATAAGTTCATCTTCTGCTCACTTTACTATTCACAGTAACAGACCTTTTTAAGCCATGCTTAAAGTAAGAAATGCTTACACTGTGAATTACAGTGCATCTGGAAAGTATTTACAACGCATCACTTTTCCCACATTTTGTTATGTTACAGCCTTATTCCAAAATGGATTAAATTAATTTTTTTCTTCAGAATTCTACACACAAATCACCCCATAATGACAACATGAAAAAGGTTTACTTGAGGTTTTTGCAAATTTATTAAAAATAAAAAAAACTGAGAAATCACATGTACAAAAGTATTCACAGCCTTTGCTCAATACTTTGTCGATGCACCTTTGGCAGCAATTACAGCCTCAAGTCTTTTTGAATATGATGCCACAAGCTTGGCACACCTATCCTTGGCCAGTTTCGCCCATTCCTCCTTGCAGCACCTCTCAAGCTCCATCAGGTTGGATGGGAAGCGTCGGTGCACAGCCATTTTAAGATCTCTCCAGAGATGTTCAATCGGATTCAAGTCTGGGCTCTGGCTGGGCCACTCAAGGACATTCACAGAGTTGTCCTGAAGCCACTCCTTTGATATCTTGGCTGTGTGCTTAGGGTCGTTGTCCTGCTGACAGATGAACCGTCACCCCAGTCTAAGGTCAAGAGCGCTCTGGAGCAGGTTTTCATCCAGGATGTTTCTGTACATTGCTGCAGTCATCTTTCCCTTTATCCTGACTAGTCTCCCAGTTCCTGCTGCTGAAAAACATCCCCACATGATGCTGCCACCACCATGCTTCACTGTAGGGATGGTTTTGGCCTGTTGATGAGAGGTGCCTGGTTTCTTCCAAACGTGACACCTGGTATTCACACCAAAGAGTTCAATCTTTGTCTCATCAGACCAGAGAATTTTCTTTCTCATGGTCTGAGAGTCCTTCAGGTGCCTTTTGGCAAACTCCAGGCAGGCTGTCATGTGCCTTTTACTAAGGAGTCGCTTCTGTCTGGCCACTCTACCATACAGGCCTGATTGGTGGATTGCTGCAGAGATTGTTGTCCTTCTGGAAGGTTCTCCTCTCTCCCCTGAGGACCTCTGGAGCTCGGACAGAGTGACCATCGGGTTCTTGGTCACCTCCCTGACTAAGGCCCTTCTGCCCCGATCGTTCAGTTTAGATGGCCGGCCAGCTCTAGGAAGAGTCCTGGTGGTTTCGAACTTCTTCCACTTACGGATGATGGAGATCACTGTGCTCATTGGGACCTTCAAAGCAGCAGAAATTTTTCTGTAACCTTCCCCAGATTTGTGCCTCGAGACAATCCTGTCTCGGAGGTCTACAGACAATTCCTTTGACTTCATGCTTGGTTTGTGCTCTGACATGAACTGTCAGCTGTGGGACCTTATATAGACAGGTGTGTGCCTTTCCAAATCATGTCCAGTCAACTGAATTTACCACAGATGGAGTCCAATTAAGCTGCAGAAACATCTCAAGGATGATCAGGGGATGCACCTGAGCTCGATTTTGAGCTTCATGGCAAAGGCTGTGAATACTTATGTACATGTGCTTTCTCAATTTTTTTATTTTTAATAAATTTGCAAAAATCTCAAGTAAACTTTTTTCACGTTGTCATTATGGGGTGTTGTGTGTTGAATTCTGAGGAAAAAATGAATTTAATCCATTTTGGAATAAGGCTGTAACATAACAAAAGGTGGAAAAAGTGATGCGCTGTGAATACTTTCCGGACGCACTGTAAATCAGTCTTTAGCAGTGCATTTAAAGTCTACAGTTACATTCCTTGTTTAATTTTACATTGCGATGTCTGTGTCTCCTATGCTGGATTGGGGATTATTGTTTTTATTATTTTTGCTGGATTACTATCTATATGTTATAGTCTATAAATTTGGACTTCCTCCCGCTAGTATTTATGATAGATCGGTGCATATGTTCTGAATTATTATACAATATTGTAAATGTTTGTTAATTTCTGGAATCTATTTAAGATGACAGCCACAACTGATGTCTGTTAAAAGTCTCATAAGTTTACACAGTGCTTTTAAACTTACAAAATGGAGTTTGAACAAATAAAAGGTGTTTATACATGCAGTAGGAGTTTCACATTAAATATTTAAATTGTTTTTAATGTCTGTTTTGTGTTGAATTGTTTTAAAGCTAATCTTCTTTTATTATTTTATATTTTTTTCCAAAGGTATCTTTTTTTTTTTTTTTTTAACTGTTATTCAGAGAAAGCACCTTATCGTGAGTCTGTATAGGAAAATGTAATATATTTGAATTAAGAATGCCATTTCATGTCTAGCATGGATAAGTCTTGACTTTGGAGGTTGGCAGTTAAAGGGCGGCAAAAATACAGTTTGCCTTAGGCAGCATTATTTCATGTGCCGGCCCTGATGGCCAAGCATGAGATATGAATCCACGCCAGTGTATATATATGGTAGTAGCACCAATCTTTACTGAGCCTCAATTATTACAAATAAGAAATGGTGATAATGTTTGCTTTTAGTAAACTGTTTTTCTGACCTTTCTTAGCTAGCAGTGCTAAATTTTCCAAAGTATAAAGAATGTATAAGCAAACTTTGAAGACATTCTTCTCTTTCTTGTGGAAAATTATATGGACTTAAACCCTGCAAACCTCCAATAGTTCAGTGGTGAAATGAAGTAATTGTAAATATTTTTTTTCTTAGGTTGGTGGAGTGTTCTGAGTACACATGCTTTTACTCTTCATTCAGCTAGCTGATTCTTAAACATCTAGGATATTTGCAGATAAAAGAATTGTAAATGAGCATAAATGAGACAAATTAGTCAAAGGAATCAAAGCCAAATTGCACATGTATTATTTTAATAATAAAACTTCACAAAAGAGAATAAAGAACCAAACACTGCAGATATTTTAACATATTTATATAATACAAAGTTTTGTATATACTGTTTCATATATATCTATATATAGTAAAATTACACAATGATAATTATAGAGGATTAAAGAGTGACATCAATTTATTTATTTATTTTTTTTACTTTTTCTTCAGAATTAGGTAACAGTGACAAAATCAGCCAAAAGTTCCACTGTATGTCAGAAATACAAAAAAATTATTCTTAAAGCCATACAAAGTATACCTAAAATAGGTTTTCATTTTGGCTCTTTGTAAAATTTCCTTCAAGGAAAAGTACAAATAATAAATTACAGTACAGTGAAGATATCTTAACTGACTTTGCTGCTGTCTTCCAGCCTTTGGTAACCTCACATGAAGAAAATAATTACAAAAGAGTAAGAGAAGAGCTTTTTTGTTTTTGTTTTTTTTCTATAAAATTTTCATTCAGAGTTGTTATTTTTACAACAAGGAAAACCTAGCCTTGTTGGTGTCAACAGTAATAAAATATATAAGCATATATATATATATGTTTTTATTTTATTAATATTTTTATACAAAACATGAATATTAATAGCTTTTGCACTTTTTAGAGAAATACTAGCTGTGTTTCATGTTACTTCATGAAGACGGAAATTGGACTTGAATACTTCACTCTTAATCTGAAGGCACACGCTCAGACATCATCTGCAGACAAAGGAGGTATGTTGAGCCTTGATCTAGTAAAAAATGAAATCTTCTCTCTGTATCCAAAAAAAGAAGCAATGAAAGTTTGCAAAGAAAGCCATTAACATTATTTTCATTAAGCACGGTAGACTGTCTAGGATAATGCAGAAAAACAAACCATAAAACAGTTGCTTACAGTTGACTTAAGGTCTACATTAATAGTGTACATTTTTCACTGTTAATAGAGGTATGACCTGTGGGTGTACTCCTAGACCATTCTGATGAAAAACTGAAAGAAGATTCTGATATATGTTTAATATGGCAGGTATAACAGAAGTAAATAAATTGCAAGAGAAATAACGTGTTTTTGTTGGAATAAATTAAATAATATGGCTAGTGACACCACCGGCATCTAGTGGGGTTAAGGAAGAGATGCATTTAGTGAATTTTGGACATAAAGAAGACAAATAGCAAAAGATCTCAAGTTAAAGTTTGTTGCCATTTATACACACTACAATTAAATCCTTAGTTGTACGACTTCTACAGACTATAATGTGTTTAATACTTATTAAAGAGTGGTGCTGAAATTTACACTTTGTAAATTACTAACAAAATTTTGAAGATGACTCTGTATTAGGCTGAAAATCAAGATAGCCAATAAGTGGAAGGGGTATATGGGCAATATGTTTCCTCCAAGTCTGTCCAATGAACCATACTTATGTACCAGGGGTGTCTGATACTTCATATACCTGGATATCATGTATTTGTGTTACAAACATGAACTTGTCACTTGAGATCAAGACACGTCCTTAGCATGCCACACATGCAGTTTGAGTTCATTTCATAGTAAACACACCTCCTTGCACCTCTACAAAGAAATTGACAGATTATGAGCATTATTCCGTCATTACGTCCCATACAAATGAAGGGAAGAAGTCAAAGGAAATGCATGAGAGGTTGAATGCTGTGTATGGTGATGATGCATCTATGTAACATAAGGTAACGTTTAGGGCCAAGTAGTTTAAATGAGGTCAGGAGTCGTTTGTACATGAACCCCACACGGAATGTCCTATGGAGGCATCTTTACAGCTTTGATTATGAAAGGTAATTGTATTAAGGTTAATGTTATAGTGTATGGAATAGGCAATTCAGCTTGAAGTTTTCACAGTCCTCCCCATCCATTTGATGATATTCAAGGTCAGTTCCTGATGAGTTGACTGAGGGCTGACACCTACATCTCTAAGTATTCAGTCACAAGAATTTAAACCTTTACCACAATGACCATCAAATCAAACAAGAGTCCATGCAATGGAAGCATAAGTTTTGGTCCTCGACTCCAAGAAATTTTGTGTGCAGCATTCGTCCAGAAAAGCCATGGCAACAGTTTTCTGAGATACAAAGGGTGTTCTGCTGTTGGAATTCATGCCACACAAGTCATCCACCACTGGAGAAAACTATGCTTCCACAATGAAATCATTTTATTAAACCATCAAACAGAAACTTTGTGGGAAACTGTTAGCAGATGTATTGGTGCTTTATGAAAATGCACCATCCCAAAAATCTCAAAATCTGAAGGCTGCTATCAGGGAATGAGGCTTAAACATCCAGCGTCTCCTTTTTCTTCACTCTATACTCTTAAGACTACACATTTACCAGCAGGTCATGACACTTGCATACATTCTGTACTTATGGGGTATATAAATAAAGGGGATATTTCTTGGTGCAGAGAGAATTGTCTGCATCTTAACATCAGCAAAACCAAGGAACTGGATATTTACTTTCACGACACCAAACAGCCTCTCTGTCCGGTCACTATTCAAGGAGTAAATGTAGAGGTGGTCCAGTCCTACAGGTACTTGGTGGTCCATATTAATGACAGATTGGACTGGTCTCTGAACACAGAGAAACTAAATAACAAAGGGCAGAACAGGCTCTTTTTCCTTAGGAGACTGAATTTCATTAATGTGGAAAGTGACATCTTTTGCATCTTCTATAACTCTGTGTTTGCCAGAGCGATTTTCAACAGTATGGTGTGTTGGGCTGGTGACCTTACTTTAAGAGAGGCCCACCGAATCAACAAGCTAATTAAAAGAGAAGGTTCAGTTATGTGACTCACTCTAGACCACCTAGAGGTAGTAGCGAAGGAGAGAATTAAAACAGAACTGAGTGCCAGTATGAAGAATGCTGCACATCTTCTCTCTCTGACACACTAACAATAAGGACTTTCAACCAACAAGTGTAGCAAGAAATGCTACTGGGGCTGTTTTATACCAACAGCAATACGTCTGCATAATGCCTCACTGTGTGCGATAGCCAAGTCAAAACTTTTCCTTCTTTTGAATTTTCTTGCTTTACGGTCATTCTGGTATGTGTTCAAAGCAAAGTGTGTGCGGATATTTATTTATCTACCTATTTATGTATTTATTTATTTAAAGTGCTTCTGCAAAAGGCCACATTTCCCCCTGGGGACAAATAAAGTTCTATCTATTCTGAAAGGGATTAAATCACTTGAGGCTATGTGGACTAAGTGTTTTGAAGTCAAGAGGGTTTACATTGAAAAGTACTGAGGTGAGTTTGACCGTTAGATTTTACTTTCAGGAAGATAAATGATTAAACACCCCTCTTATTAAATCAGATTAATTTTATCATGATCTCAATCACAAACACCATCTTGGTTTAATATAATCCTTTGATTACTTAACTATATTGCTGTGCAATGCTAGAGGAAAATTATGGACATATATTTTATTCATTTAAATATCTTATACTATTGCTTTGTAGCACTAACCTGAATGTATACACTGGTAACGATTCATTTTGGTTCTGTCCCCGCATCTGTAACACCTCCTTGGAAGCCTTCCTTAGCATTCTTTCTGCTGCTTCTTCCTGAAGCTGCTCCTGTTTACTTTGCCTTGCCTGTTGGAATTTGTAAAGGAAAAAAAACTGAATTCATACAAATAAACACTGTATTTATCAATACATAGAAAAATATATTTGCACTCAGTGCTTGCTTGGGATATGGTTCAACTTAAGTCACCACACTGCTTTGATTAAGCAGGTTTGGAAAATGGTTCAATTGATAGAAAAAAAATGATTTCCTGATAATCCAGAGAAAAGCCAAGAAAAATGACACCTTTTATTGGCTAACTAAAAAGATTACAATATGCAAGCTTTCGAGGCAACTCAGGCCCCTTCTTCAGGCAAGATGTAATCCTGATAATCCAGTTAATTAATCATATGAGTAACCCATCTTTAGTTAATTCATAAAGGTGCATTTCATTATTTTAATGTTTTAGTGTAGATTTCTTTTCCATTTTGAGGCAATTATTGGTTTCTGTTAAACTGGGTATTATTGGAAAAAATTAAAGTGATCAAACAGTAACAACCCAGGCATACCACAAAAGTTTAAACTTTGGTTCAAATGATTATATTACCTTTAGGAAATACAAATTACATACTTTTATATTACTATGAATTTAAAAATATAATGTGTTTAAGGATAGCATGGTAATGAAGTGGTTAGTGTTGCTGTTGCTATATGGATCCTATGTCCGGGGTTTGCATCTCTTGTGCAGCCATCGCCTGTATTGAGTTAGCATGTTTTCCTTGTGCTGTTTTTACTTTGGCACTTGAGTTTAGATAGATAGATAGATACTTTATTAATCCCAAGGAGAAATTCACATACTCCAGCATCACCATACTGATAAAAAACAATATGAAATTAAAGAGTGATAAAAGTGTAGGTATAACAGACAATAACTTTGTATAATGTTAACGTTCCCCCCCCCCCCCGGGTGGAATTGAAGAGTCGCATAGTGTGGGGGAGGAACGATCTCCTCAGTCTGTCAGTGGAGCAGGACAGTGACAGCAGTCTGTCACTGAAGCTGCTCCTCTGTCTGGAGATGATACTGTTTAGTGGATGCAGTGGATTCTCCATGATTGACAGGAGCCTGTTCAGTGCCCATCACTCTGCCACAGATGTCAAACTGTCCAGCTCCGTGCCAACAACAGAGCCTGCCTTCCTCACCAGTTTGTTCAGGCATGAGGCGTCCCTCTTCTTTATGCTGCCTCCCCAGCTCACCACCGCATAGAAGAAGGCATTCGCCACAACTGTCTGATAGAACATCTGCAGCATTTTATTGCAGATGTTGAAAGATGCCAGCCTTCTAGGGAAGTAATGTCGGCTGTGTCCTCTCTTGCACAGAGCATCAGTATTGGCAGTCCAGTCCAATCATCCAGCTGCACTCCCAGGTATTTCACAGTCACCTCTGATGATCACTGTGTCCAAGAGGGGCCTGGGCCTCCTAAAATCCACCAACAGCTTTTTGGTTTTGCTGGTGTTCAGTTGTAGGTGGTTTGAGTCGCACCATTTAACAAAGTCCTTGATTAGGTTCCTATACTCCTCCTGCCCACTCCTGATGCAGCCCACGATAGCAGTGTCTTCAGCGAACTTTTGCATGTGGCAGGACTCCGAGTTGTATTGGAAGTCCGATGTATATAGGCTGAACAGGACTGGAGAAAGTACAGTTCCCTGCGGCGTTTCTGTGTTGCGGACCACAATGTCAGACCTGCAGTTCCCGAGACGCACATACTGAGGTCTCTCTGTAAGATAGTCCACTATCCATGCACCAGGTATGAATCTACTCCCAGTCCCTAAAGACATGCAGGTTAGGTTGACTGGTGATTCTAAACTAAACTCTAAACTTGTATGGTTGTGAGTGTTTAAATGAGTAGACCCTGTGATTAATTGCTGTTCTGTTTCTTGCACCTAATTCTGGCCGTGGCTCCTTGTAAATAATGAAATGAAATAAACATGTTTGAAAATGTTGTTTTATTTGTTTGAAATATGTAAGCAATTATTCAGTACTGCATTAAAAAAAACTAGAAAAATATTTAATCTTATCCTCTGATGTTGTAAGACTTGTAACATGCATCTAGAACAATCTGATACCATAATGGAGTCTACCCTAGAAAACAGTTGTATGTAATAGCATCACCATACCTGTCTCTCTGCCTCTCTTAAAACACCGCGAAAACGCTCATCTCGCAAAACATAGTGGGGAAGTTCCATCCGTCCCTGGTCCTGGGCTTCCTCAAGTCTTTGCTTCAGTTCTCTCAGGCTACTTAACTCATCGTTCAGCTGTCTCTGTCGTGTCCTGGAGGCCTGGAGATCCAGCTCCAGGTCCAAGGATGTCCGAGTTGTTTGCTCAGCCAATGATGATCTGTAAGACTGCGGTTTTCAAAAACATTAATGACATTTTCAGTTTTAATTTTATATTTAAAATATACAATATATATTACATGAGTAAACTTCGTGTTTTTCATGGAAATACAGTAGTTTAAATTCTGACTTCTAGCATCAAAATGTGGACGTATTATCAATAGTTGAATAAACTTGGTACTTGTATGTGAGGAAAAATAACGGTGTGTGAAATAATACAGGCTGTGTCGCAAGTTTTTTTTTTTTTTTTTAATTCTGGTTAAGTATAAATAATTTAGGAAATGAGTAATAAATAATGCAATGTGTTAACATGCCTGGGAATAAACTATAATAAACTGGGAATTAAACATGCGCTTCTCATGTATTTTTGAGGCAAATAGACTTTAATGCATACCTGTTTATACCTCAGAGTTCTTCTCTCTGTGGTGTTTCTAATGAATGGGGACTTTTTTGGTAACGTTGAACTATCACTGTCACTGCGGTACAGCTGTAATGAAGTAAAAAAAAAAAACAAAATCAATAAGAATACATTTAAAATGTATACAGTAAATGTGTTTAAAGTCATCCCTGTGTGTCCAGCAACAAATGATACAGAGCTATTAGCAGGATTAAAATAAACATGGCTATTGAAAAATTATTCAATCTTTAGTCTTTCTCACATTTTATTGTGAGACTGTGTGAAATCCATACACACTGTTACCCATTTGTGAGCTTGCATATAATCGAATTTAGAGTTGCTGAGGGACTGGGGCCTATACCACCAGCACCTGGCATAAGGCAATGACAAATCCTGGACAGTGAGCTAGTCTGTTACATTGCATTACATATCTGTTTACTCATACTAGGCCAGCTGACCTAATAGATATGCTTTTGAGATATCCAATAAGCAATATTGGAATACCTGCAGAAAAATACAACAAACAAGACAAGAATGTGTAAATTCTATGTAGACAGTGACCATATGCTGCTGCTTATTTCTAGTACAGAATTAACCTTTTCACTTGGGATTTATTGATAAATACGAAAAACTAATATTAAAAATAAACTAATACTGATTTACATTTTAAATACTTTAAAATGTATTATAAATAAACACTTTTATCATGTCACCACTTATGTTTTTTAAATTGAAAATATATTCTGTAATTCCTTCAGTGACTCCATTGTGTTTTATATTTAAGAAAATTTTGCTCCCATGCGCTTTGCCTTGAATTCCTGGTTCTTATGGTTTGATTAAAAGAATCTTATGAGCCAGCATTTCAGATAGTTTAGACAACTAATTTCAGATGCACCACTATGGTCAAGTGATTTTATTGATTCTCTGCTTTTATTGCTTCCCTTATTGCTACAAAATATAAACAGAACAGTGAAACAAGGTATCCTTTGGTTAAACATACAGCATAGGCAGCTGTAGGCTCGTGGCAGCCCTGGGCAGAGAAAGAATCGGTGGCCCCTTCTCCCGCCAATGTCAATATGGTATCTTATGCATGGCGGATGTCCATATCCATTGCGGACACTCTATAGCCGCCTCGTGCTCATGATGAGCGAATGTCTTGTGTCCCCTATCCGACCAGATATTCACTATGACTATTGCGCTAACACTAATACTTTACTGAAACTAGGTGAAACATTAACTTGTAAGACAATTCACCCACTTGCACTAGCTTCGCTTCTATATGCGCGTGTACATAACTTGAAAACCAAGTGGCGGCCCATGATATTCTCATTATGGCAGAACGTTATAATACTACATATAGCTTACTGCTCTGACTCTAGCGACATTAGTAAATACCGCGTACTAATTAACAAGAAACACAATGTTTTTCGGCCACATTGCTGTCAGCTGTGTCGTTATTTTCTCTTTCTGTTTTATATTCAATATATATTGGCGTGGCGGCCCCTGGGATTTGGCTGCCCTGTGCAGGTGCACAGTTTGCACATGCCTAAGGCTGCCCTTGCATACAGTATGTGTGCAGTACACTAATTTAGTCATACTAGACACTTGAGACAGCTACCTTTTCTGTTACTACTAGGAGGTTTTGAACTTCTTTACAGGTGAAAACGTAAATGTTTTTTATGGTCTCTTACTGCTGTTATATACAACACTCCGTCTATATTCCGTTTACTGCTTAAAAACTGAAAAAAGGCTTTCGGGTTGATATTTTTGCTTTTAGTTATATTCTTCTTTAACTGACTTTTGACATTTCTAGTTTCCCTTCTAGCTGTTTCTCTCACGTGATTTTAAGTTTTATGGTTAGTGCTGAACTACTTTCTCTTGTATCTGTTGCACCTGCATTCACATAGGTGCTTTCTTCCTTCATTCCTTACTCATTCATCACTGAGTTCTTTTACAACTCCTGCTGTTTTAGCTAATTTTTAAATGAAATTGTGAAAATGAATTGTCTTGTACTGTATGAAATATACATTTAACATTATCCTATTGCTTCTTAACCTTATACACCAATAATTTCACCTATCTTTTTTCTTTTTTTCTCAAAATCTGTTTTACTAAAATTACAATAATTTTTGTGTATTAGTTTTTTTTCTAGAACAATGAAATTTATATTACTGTCACTAGTTAACACACAGCTCAAGGAGGTGAAGAGTGTGATTTAAAGCTGTAGGATGAATTTTTTACAGTTAAATGAAAGTAAAACTTAGGTGGTACCCGTGAGATTTTTGTTGCAGTGGGCTAAACATATACACAGTAATATTTTAATTTGTGCTCATTTTTACAGGCGCTTTTAACATTTGGCAGATAGCCAAACCAATGATGTCAAATGCAAACTTTAATGCCCCTGCCACTTGAGTTTCCCAGGAAAATGTTCAGATTTCCTTCTGACTCATGCATTACATTACATGGCAATATTAAATTGGCCCGTTTTAACTGAGAGGATGTGTAGATACTGTAGGATGCACTACTATTTTCAACAAATCCAAGAAGAGCTTTGCTCCTGAGATGGTCATTGTAACTATGGATCAGTCAATTTGTGCAAAACAGGCTTACTGTGTGAATACCTACATAAGGTTTTTTTTTTTTTTTTTTTTTTTTTGTTCTTTATTTCGCCTTATACAATTTCTTGTATTAGGAATTTGGTAGTTTTCACATACCCCTTGGGGTCAGAGCGCAGGGTCAGCCATTATACAGCGCCCCTAGAGCAATTACAGGTTAAGGGCCTTGCTCAAGGGCCCAGCAGAGCAGTGGCCTTTTGGCAGTGACAGGGGTTCGTACCGGCAACCTTTGGGATACCAGCGCAGCTCCTTAGCCTCAGAGCCACCACACCACTTAGATAAATACCTGCTTCTGCAAATGATAAAACTATAATGACTGAGTAAGGTTTACAAGTACTGTCAAAAAGAAGTTATTAATACTTTAAGCAACAGTGACTACAACATGGTAAAATTTGAGAATATCTTTAAAAACACACAAATATTTACCAAAACAAAGAATTTGTGTAAAGCTGACTTCATGGGGACCTGATGAAATTTTACCAATTGTATTGAAACTAATGAAAGATGTCATCTATAAACACTTATTTGGCATATTTGAGCAGTCACTTGAGAAAGGAGAAGAAACAGGAGTGTAAAGTTGAAAATGAGACAAAATGGATTCTGGTAATTACAGACCAATAATTTATACTTCTGTGTCCTATAAAACTATGGAAACATTATAATAAATAAATTAGAAAAGTACCTGTATTCAAATAACATACTACATAACATCCAACAGAGGTCTGTGAGAGATCTTGCCAGACCAATCTGTTAAATTTATTTTTTTTTTCAACAGGCAACTGCAATAATTGACAAAAGCAAAACATCTATATTATATTATATATATATATATATATATATATATATAATTCACTAAGCTGCCAACAAGTAGACACCCATGGAAAGCACGCAAGACAGCCACGCCCACCAACTCTTAAGACCATTGGATACGACGACAACTCGCAGAGCCATGCCCACCAACTGGGACGCAGCAACTCACAGAGCAGAGCGTCATTCGCGTTCGTCTCTGCTACACTCCACATGCACCTCTGAAGAAGTATGTTTGTCGCGGATGTGAATCGCTTTATGCGGCGTGTAGAACAGTTTGCGAGGGGTATCCCATGGTCTTACAGTTGGTGGGCGGGTCTCTGTTAGTTTCTCTTGCGAGGTTCAGTCTCTCCCTGTGCATTTCCTGTGCGACACACACACACACACACAGAGGCAGCGCAAGAGAGACAGACGCGCGCACACACACACAGGCAGCACCAGAGAGAGACAGACGCGCGCACACACACACACACACACACACAGAGGCAGTGAGAGAGAGGCAGAGGTTCACACACAGGCAGTGAGAGAGAGGGAGCTGCGCACACACACAGGCAGCGCCAGAGAGAGACAGAAGCACACACACAGGCAGTGCGAGCGAGAGAGAGGGCTGGACTCATAAGGTAGGAAGACAGTTAAAGAATGCACTGGGCTTGATTTTGTTTTCACTTCTGTTTACAGCGATCGGTTTGTAGTGTGCATTTTTGAAATGTTACTTTTCTTGGTGGTTTATTAAATTACAGATTTTTTTAAAATGTTCATTTGTTGTTGCTATAGTGCAAACTATTGCAGTGTTAGTTTTCTGTGTTGTTCAGGGTTTTCTCAGTGTTATTCAATGTTTTTACATTTAGTTTACTATTACGCTGTGCATTCTATGGTTTAATTAACTATATTTGTGCTTAAAAACTTACAAAAATATATATTTACATACAGTTCGTATGATCTGGAATGGATTAATTGTATTTACATACAATCCTATGGGAGAAATTGCTTCGGTTCATGACCTAATCGGTTTACGACCAGAGTTTGGGAACGAATTATGGTCGTGAACCGAGGTTCCACTGCATTCTTTTCAGTTATGATGCATGACCACGTCCACCATTGCAAACTGTTTTACACGCCATGGTCTTAGAGTTGGTGGGCGGGTCTCCGTGAGTTGCTCTTGCGAGCGGGCACATGACCAGGCGGTGTGTATGCTTCGAGAACGAGGGTGGACGCGGCAGGACCATCTAAGAAGAGGCATGTTTGTTGCGGATGTGAATCGCTGTATGCAGCATGTAAAACAGTTTGCGAGGGGTATCCCATGGTCTTAGCAGTGTCTATGCTTCGATGTGAATCGCTGTATGCAGCGTGTAAAACGCTGTATTGTATGTTGCCCTCTCCAGAGTAACATCTTTTCATTCACATACAGTCATATCCTCAAAACCAACCCCATTTGGACAACTGTGTTTTTCAGCAAGTGTTCACCCATCAATACATAATTATGCGGCGTATGCTACGCCGCGGGTTGGCTAGTACAACATAATTTACATAGATTTTCAAAAGACCTTTGATGCAGTCCCACAACAATGATCCATTTTAAATCTAGGGGATGTAGACATCAAAGGCAACCTGTAAAACTGGATCTCAAGTTGGTTGTCTGGTTTGGGAACAGTATGCAGTAGGACTGTAAGGCTCTGCAGAAAGTAGTGCGGTCAGCTAAGCGCATCACTAGGTGTGCACCCCCTAAATCCGAGGACATCTACTTCAAGCGATGTCGGACCAGGGAAAAGAAAATTTTCAATAATATCAGCCATCCCAACAACAGGTTTTTTTCTGTGTGGTCAGTTAAATGTTTCCTAAAGTCCAATTTAGAGAGAGTGAGGAAGAGCTTTTTTTCCATAGTCCAGACGCATCTCGAATAAATAAAGTGTTTAGAACTACAAGATTCCCTATTGGTGACTCTCTTAACATTAAGTTATTGAAACTGTTAAGATATTTAATATTCATCACATATTTAAAATTCTACTAATGATTGTTGATATTATAAAGTCACGTATTATTGTTATATTTATATTCTTATTAAAGGCTCAGTCATTGCAGTTGATCAACTAAGCATTTCACTACATATTGTACTGTACGTATAATTTATTACAAAATTTTATTTGATTAACCAGCAAGAGACATAGTATAGAGAAGAGAAGAATGCGCCCCATGGATTAAGGTCATCAGTGGAGTCCTCCAGTGTTTTGTCCTTGAACCATTACATTTTATGATTTATATTAATCACATTGATTCCAGGAAGACAGTATACACTGACACTGTGGAGGCAGAAAAAACAATTCAGAAAGACTTAGACAAGCTTCAGGACTAGGCAAACACTTGGAAAATGTAGTTTAATGTAGAAAAGTACTAAGTGCTACATGTGGGCAAAAGTAACGGCATAATAAATACAAGATGGGAGACAATGTCCTACAGGAACCAACCTCAGAAAAGAAATTAGAGATTTATGTTGACACATTTTCATCATCTAAGCAATGTGCAGAAGTGTTCTAAAAGGAAAATAAAATGTTAGGGTATATTGTTGATACTACTGAATATAAATCAAGGACTATATAATGCACTAGTGAGACAGAATCTGCAGTATTATGTGCAATTCTGGTCACCATACTACAAGAAAGACACAGCAAAACGTGCAGCTGTGCAGAGGAGAGTAACCAAGTTAATCTCAGAACTTCAGGAAATGTTGTACCATGTTAAACTCGCAGAATTAAACTTGTTTAGTTTCAAGCAGAGAAGAGTGCATGATAAAGTAAATCCAGAAGACATCTTTCAACGTGTAATGGTGAATCACATACTTGAATACACCAGTGGAAATTAAGGGGAAGTGCATTTAGGAATGAAGCCAGAATTAACTTCTTTACACAAAGAGTTGTGGGAATCTAGAACAAGCTACCAAGCTATCTAGTTAAAGCAGAAATCCTGACAATCGTTAGGAAGTATCTGGATGAGATATTGGGACAGCTCAGCTATTAACCAAACAGACGAGCTTGATGAACTGAATGATCTTTTCTCATTTGTCAAATTTCTAAAATAAGTTGATTTTGATGCTTTTCTCCTGCCTGAATGTAGTGAGAAGTCAAGCAAAATGACACCTTTTATTGGCTAACTAAAAAGATTACAATATGCAAGCTTTCGAGGCAACTCAAGCCCCTTCGTCAGGGAAGAATAAATGCCTGAATAAAAGTTCTGTGTGGAATTTCTCAGCCTGTTCGTGTAGATTTTCCCCATGAACTTCGGTTTTCCCTAATAGTGCCAAATCAAGTCTATAGACTGACCAGTCTGGTAGGATTAAAAATGTATGCATATATGAGTATGCAGTGAGATAGAATGACATCCCCTCTAGGACTGGTTTCCACCTAGTATTGCTGGGACAAACTGCCTGCCCATTGAAGATGCATATAGAACTTTTTTTAGGAGCACTCCATACTAAGGTACATTTCTAGTGCTATGTGTATGCTTCATGATGTTTAGAAACAACAGAATCTGCAAAAAATGTCAATGGAAAAAATACACACACATTACAACCATTTCTACAATACAGAAATTCACTTTTACTTACTCTGCATACATACTGGTTTCTTGCTCCTGGTGAAAATGTCTGAGAGCGAACAATGGTGCTACTCCGTACAAAAGGAGACCCATGGGACCTACGGCCAATCCTTTCTTTTGGTCGAACTGTCAGTCTTTCCAAAACTGGACCTTCTGTATTTGTCTCTTTATCAACCTATTAAAATAAAAAAACTGCATGCTGAAATAATGGTCTACAGTACAATTTGGGCATATAATTTTCCAGAACACCTATTTATATTCTGTGAAGATTTTTCTTTTGATAAATCAAACTGTAAAGCAGAGAGGGGAAAGAAATGATGTATTTGTTAAAGAAGGTAGATTTATATCGATCCGTGCAGAGATTGTTGTTGTTGAATTAGTTCCACTGCACAGTATTCCGCAAACGAGCGGCACAGTGGTAAGTACTGCCTCACATATCCAGAGCCATAGGTTGGAATCTCACACCCAGTCATTTACATGTTCTAGCTATGTATGTGTGTTTTTTATGCGAGTACTAACACTTTCCTCCCATGTTTCCAAAGGTATCTGGGTTAGAGTAATTGGTGAGTCCAAATTGGCTCCATTTAGGTGAGTGCATGAGTAGTTCTGCAATGGACTGGCACCCTGTTCAGGACTGATTCGTGCCTGATACTGATTGGATGGACTCCAGGTGCCCTACTACTCAATTAAGTGCATTTGTGAATGTGGTGTTATGTGAGCTTAATATAATGTAACTGAAACTACACTATAGGCATTATTCAAGAATAAGGAGAGTAACAAGAAAAAAAAACAGACCTAAATGAATGACCCTTTAAGGTAGGCATGGAAAACATTAGCAATGTCAATACAGAAGCATGTGCAATGATAAGCATGAAGAAGTCCTGAATGTGAAGTTTCAATGGAAGCCCATATCCAAAAGGACAGACAATGCATTCGGGCATGAGAGAGATTAAATTCACTGGTGAAGGTAGGCAGAACAACTGACAGCAGCGCGATTCAAGTATTGTCTCAAGAACTAAACATTTTTGGGTCTCTCTACTTTGATCATACAGAAAAATACAAATGAAATTGTGCAATTTTAAAACAAAAGCCTAGTATGTATGATCCATGTGTAATTGCTGTGCAATGTTTCTTTAATTAAGGAGATGAAAAACAAAACTCCAACACAAAAACTAGCTGGGAAAAATTAATTTTCTGGAAGTGAAAGACCTAAAAAAACACCTCTTCCACAGGCTGAACAAAACCAGCAATAAACAATATGCAGAACATATTCAAAATGATAAAATACTGAAATTGTACCGGCAACATGCATTTGATGGAGGGTCAAATAATTTATATATTGTTTGGAAAAGTATACATTTTGTAAGTAATATATTAAATGTATATTGTGAGAAATGCAAATGTAGCCATGGAGAAGCTTCATTGGAACTTTATATATGCAGTTTAAAATAAAGTTACCTAACAAAAACACGCATGTGGCTATTAGCAAACATGATCCAATTCATTGATAATTGGCAAGAGTCAAGGAAACAAATAATAAAAACAATCGTAATGAGCAAGATACATGTTATCGTAACATTTACAAATGATGAGGTTGCTTTATACAAATTATCTAAAAGTCTTGGTTTTGAGTCCATGCTGGTCATTGCTTATGTGAATTCTGCTTATTCTCTGCATGTCTGCATTGTTTTATCCTTCTGGTACTTCAGTTTTGTAACTCACATTCCCAAAGACGTGTATTCATTAGTAACAGCACAAAGTGTGATTAAGTGTGTGTATGCATGTGAATGGGCCTTGCAATTGATTGGCACCTTCTCCAAGACTGTTTCCTACCTTACAGTAGTCTCAGAATTGGGCCCAGCTGATTGCAATCCTGAATTGAATTACATGGGTTTGACAGTATACAGTGCCTAGGAAAAGTATTCACCCACTTGTAAGTTTTCATTTTTAATTATTCTTGAACATTAAATCACTGTGGACTTAATTTGGATTTTTCTACTGATCACAAGAAAAGATTCATTAATTTCAAAGTGAAAAAAGTTCTCTGCAAAGTGATCTAAATTAATAACAAATATAAAATACAAAATAGTTGTGCTAGTATTTACTCCCTTTTAATATGACACACCAAAATCATTACTGGTTCAATGAATTGTTTTAGAAGTCACATGATTAGTTCATTGGAGATCACCTCTCTGTAGTTAAGGGGTTTCAGTTGATTGCATTGTATCTGAAAGGTCCAAGTTGTGGTGAGTCATGAGTCATGTCCTAATCTACACAATAATGACAGAATAACACTCCAAGTAACTCCATGAAAAGGGATGGTAAAGCACATGTCTAGGGATGGAGAGAAGAAAATATCCAAGTCACTTAATATCCCTTGGAGTCCAGTAAAATCAGTCACTAAGAAATGGACAAAGTATGGCACAGTTGTAAAAAACTGAGTGATCGTGTAAGACTAGTGAGTGACGCCACAAGCTGCAGTAGCTTAGATTGGAGAGACTCTGCATATTGCAACAGCTTCATCTGTCACTACTTAATGGGACAGTGCCAAGAGAACGCCACTGTTAAAAAACATGTACATATCCATCCATCCATCCATTTTCCAACCCGTTGAATCCGAACACAGGGTCACGGGGGTCTGCTGGAGCCAATCCCAATCAACACAGGGCACAAGGCAGGAAACAATCCTGGGCAGGGTGCCAACCCACCGCAGGACACACACCCACACACCAAGCACACACTAGGGCCAATTTAGAATCGCCAATCCACCTGACCTGCATGTCTTTGGACTGTGGGAGGAAACCGGAGCGCCCGGAGGAAACCCACGCAGACATGGGGAAAACATGCAAACTCCACGCAGGGAGGACCCGGGAATCGAACCCAGGTCCCCAGATCTCCCAACTGCGAGGCAGCAGCGCTACCCACTACGCCACCGTGCCGCCCACATGTACATATCATCTGGGATAAAGTTTGCCAGAAATCACATGGTAGATTTTGAAGTCAGCTGGAAGAAGATTCTATGGTCTAATGATTCCAAAGTTGAGCTTTTTGGCAATCACATTAAATGCCGTTTTTGGCATAGGCCAACCACTGCACATTATGAAAAACGCACTGCACACAGAGTACTGGATCAAGCCTCTTTTAAAATGAGTTCATCAAGAACACAGGGACACAATTGGAAACTTATAAAGGGTAAATTTCACACAAACATTATGAAGTGTTTCTTTACATAGAGAACCATAGACACTTGGCATAAGCTACCAAGTAGTGTGGTAGACAGTAAGACTTTAGGGACTTTCAAAACTAGACAATGTTTTTTTAGAAGAATTAAGTGGGTAGGACTGGCGAGCTTTGTTGGGCTGAATGGCCTGTTCTTGTCTAGATTGTTCTAATGCTACTGAAACATTATCCACCCACTGGGAGACATGGTGGTGGCAGCGCTATGCTGTAGAGATGCTTCTTTGCAGCAGGCCCTGGAAGGCTTGTGAGGATACGGGATATAGTGCAGCAAAATGCAAGAAAACTCTGGAGGAAAACTTGACAAGAGTTTGTAAGATCACTGCACCTTAGGAGAAGATGGGTTTTCCAGCAAGACAATGAACTCAAGCATAAAACCAAAAATACATGGTAATGTATTGTCCTAGTGTGGCAAAGCCAGACTCAAGTTGTGGAATTGTGGCTGGACCTGAAAAAGTGTGTGATCTTCATGCAGCCTGACAGAGCTTGAGTAATTTTGCAAAGCTGAAAGAGACTTGTCCACACAAATGCAAGGCTGTCATGCCTTCAAAAGGCACATCTACCAAATACTGACTTGAAGGAGGTGAATACCTATTTGTTCAGTTATTTTTTGTTTTATGTTTGTAATTAATATAGACTACTTTGCAGAGACTTGTTTTCACTTTTACATTAAGAAGTCTTTTTCTGTTGATCGATGTCAGACGGCCAAATATAATCCATGGTGATTCAGTTTTGTATAACAACAAAATGTGAAATTGTGATGCCCAGGATAGCCACAACTGGAACACTTCCCTTCAGCTTAGGCTATTGATAGTAAAGGAATCGAAAATGGACTGGAAAATGAGGATACATAAACAAGTAAGGGTTGGTGCATCAAGTGCTTAGTGGTTTTTATTCAGTTAAAGTGCAAACAAAGTCAAATAAAATGCAGTGCAGCATCTTCATCAATAAATAAATAGACAATCCATAATAAACTCCAGTGCCATGGTTGAGGTTAAAAGTCACATAAATAATCAAATAAATATTCCAAAGATAAAGAGGGTTAAAAGCACTATTAGGATCTGTCCATTAAAACTGTCCTGAACTACAGGACTTCCATTTCAAACTTGATGTCTCTCCTGCTCACCCTTTCAGGTATACACAACAGCAACAGATGCTTTCTGACAAGCACAGTCATCCTGTAAATGTGGCTTGTGTTCCTGCCACCATTCATTAGCCTTTGGCCAGGAACATCACAAATACTTCTCCTTTCTCCCACAGTCACCCTTGGCCTTTAGCGGTAGCCCAATTGGAGTGGTTGGTTGCTCCTGTTCCTTGGGCACTCAGCAGTGGCAAACCCTGCTCTGTGACCACTCTCCATTCGCTCAACCCGAGGGCAATCTTTGACCGCTTGCCTCTAAGCTGCAGCACAAGCTCAATCACAATTTTGCTCTTTTCTTTCTTTCCTTTAACCATCAAATTCTTCTTATTCTTTTTCTCTCTATCATTTCTTTTCGATTTCAGGCTCCCTTTATACTCAACTCTGTGCGCAGGTGCCTAATTACACACCCCAGAGCATTAATAAGGAAACTGCCTGAACTGCGCACATTTGCATGTGAAAGTGGGTTCCACCAATTCCCTCATCACCACCCTGGGCCACTGCCGCAGACCCCAAATGTGTTTTACCACAGAAACCTTACACGGGGATAATTACCTTTTACAGGCACTGTATGTATGAATGTATTATTGAAGCCATCATAAGGAGACCTATTAACACTAGAATTACCAGAGCCTACGAAAAAACTCGTAAATCCGTCCCACCTTAAATCGCGTCTTAAAGCCGTTTGCACATCTCCGCCAGAGTCTTTTGTCATCTAAATGTGCTGATAAACAAAAGCTACTAGCAGCCAGCTATTCCATCCCCCCACCGACTTAGAATGAACTCCTAGCTCATGCCTTGCCTTGATTTGATTATTTGGGATTGAAGTGGAGTTTTACAGTGGAAATAATTCGAGCGTTATTTGGAATACACGCATTTCATGTGTGTTCCGTTTCTACAGTATAGTAGTCTGTGCAAACACATTTTTAAAACAGAAACGTTTTTAATATTCTAATAGTAAATGACAAAATGTAGGCATAAACTATATAACGTATGAAGCCTGAAGTCCATATATCAAAGAAACACTTTCACAAAAGGTACAAATAAGAGAACACTTGCACTTTTCTTCAAAAGTATAACTGCACAAAAAAAAAAGCCGCGTTAGCATGCCACATTGACACTCTTACTATAACTGCCACGGTGGCGTAATGGTATCAGTTCCTGACTGGGGATCAGAGGGTGATGAGTTCGATCCCGCACGGCTCCACTTCAAGAAATGAACTGCTCTTATTCTTACAATTTTAGAATAACAACATAAATTTAATTTCAGTCTGTAACAGCCGGTGTAACTTATGATACTGGTAAAGGTTAGCTTTTTTTTTTTTTTTTTTTTTTTAATTCACTTTTCATTCTCGCAGTCGATGCATACTAACGAAGCGCAAAAGGGTTCTGACACATAAACGCTGGCGAAGCTGCCTTCCTTCGTATCTCACCGTCACTTGATTTGACGAAGAAAGCAGCTTCGCCAGCGTTTATGTGTCAGAACCCTTTTGGGGGGGGGGGGGGGGGCGTTAGTATGCATCGACTGCGAGAATGAAAAGTGAATTAAACAAAAAAATAAAGCTAACCTTTACCAGTATCTCACATAAAATTTTCACACCTGATCTGATGCTGTTCGTTTTCAAATAATATTGCATTAGTGCGATGAAGTTTTCACATATATTGTCTCTTTCAGGTGTGTAATAGAAACCACAGCATAGAGAGAAGTGAGTACATTGCTTCTTACAGGAAAAGGTGATGGAAAAAGTGCATTGGTACGAGAATGCAGTCACGAGTATACTGCAGTCTTTATGTGAAAACAGCATAAATAATGTGAAATCATTCTCTCCTCTGCATGTCCTGGAGTACAAAAGAAACAGCATACAGCAACATGTGGGGACTGGCAGGAACACTCAATAACACTGAATAAAAAGAAAATCAAGTGACGGTGAGATACGAAGGAAGGCAGCTTCGCCAGCGTTTATGTGTCAGAACCCTTTTGGGGGGGGGGGGGGGAGGGCGTTAGTATGCATCGACTGCGAGAATGAAAAGTGAATTAAAAAAAAAAAAAAAAAAAAGCTAACCTTTACCAGTATCATAAGTTACACCGGCTGTTACAGTCTGAAATGAAATTTATGTTGTTATTCTAAAATTGTAAGAATAAGAGCAGTTCATTTCTCGAAGTGGAGCCGTGCGGGATCGAACTCGCCACCCTCTGATCCCCAGTCAGGAGCTGATACCATTACGCCACCGCGACGGTTGTAGTAAGAGTGTCAATGTGGCATGCTAACGCTGCTTTTTTTTTGTGCAGTTATACTTTTGAAGAAAAGCGCATGTGTTCTCTTATTTGTACCTTTTGTGAAAGTGTTTCTTTGATATATGGACTTCAGGCTTCATACGTTATATAGTTTATGCCTACATTTTGTCATTTACTATTAGAATATGAAAAACGTTTCTGTTTTAAAAATGTGTTTGCACAGACTACTATACTGTAGAAACGGTACACACATGAAATGCGTGTATTCCAAATAACGCTCGAATTATTTCCACTGTAAAACTCCACTTCAATCCCAAATAATCAAATCAAGGCAAGGCTTGAGCTAGGAGTTCATTCTAAGTCGGTGGGGGGATGGAATAGCTGGCTGCTAGTAGCTTTTGTTTATCAGCACATTTAGATGACAAAAGACTCTGGCGGAGATGTGCAAACAGCTTTAAGACGCGATTTAAGGTGGGACGGATTTACGAGTTTTTTCGTAGGCTCTGGTAATTCTAGTGTTAAATGTTAGCTACAGTACATTAAGTCAGACCCCAATGTCACTGGTAATGAAACTGGTCAGGCCACAAACGTAGGCAACAATGAAATAAATGGCCAGTGCTGGATATCAACATGAGTAGCTGTAGCCATAAATGGAGGTGGAGGACACGGTTAGGATGGATACAATAAAGTAAGAATATCACAAGGATTTAGACACTTTGATGAAGAAATAACTCACAAAGCAGATCTGAAACTAAAAGTCTTAAAAAGGGAATGACTGTGGTCATCTGTTTCTTGTGTTAATGAAGACTGAGGAACCAGTGCCATACAAGCAGAGGAAACATGTTATAAATATCAAGTAAGGGATACAGAGCTGAAGCAACTGAATGAGATATCAGCTTAAAAATAAAGAGCAAAATGCAAGTGGAGGAGAACTAGGAATATATTAGTCCACCATCATGAGAACGTAAAAAGAACAGAAAGATGCATGAGATGGCATAGTGGACTGTGCCATAAAGGGGAAGCTGCTGGGTATATCTGAGTAAAAGAAGGAAGGAAGTGCCTGGGCTGCGGAGATGTTTTGCACTTGGGCATTTGAAAAAGAATAGTGATTGTTTGAAAAAGGGGCTATTGTGAGGAAAAATGAACAATAAAAACTGCAGATCTGAGGAGGAGTGCTATGACTAAGCTGGAGGAGTGTACGGTCTAAAAAGAGAAGCAAAAGTGCATGATGACGAGAGATAATCATAAAAATGACATGGCCTACAGAGACTAATTTAAACCAACACCATGCTAATCATCAAGAGCTAGTTCTGGCCAAGGCAAGGCTACTCTCTGATTGTAACAGATTACCTTTGCTGGAAGAAGCTTTGCTGCCCTTGTTACACAAAACTCTTCAGGCTCTTCAAAAACAGCCTCTCCACACAAGCTTTCTGGACAATGAGGACCAAATGCAATGCTGTTGCTGCACCCACTGTCGACAGAGTCAGCCTGCCAGCTCCTATTAAAGCAATAATCACATTAGGTTATAAGTTAACCTAATTCAATAAATACATTCACAAATGTAATTAAAATATATTGTTGAAAAATATATAGCTTTAAGGCTATTCTTGCAGTGTGTTTTTCAAATAATGTTTATGAAAAACTAATTCTGGCCACTAGATGGCAGAACAGGAACATTTTCAAATAAGGACCGTCATTTGTTTTCTGTAGTCCATTAAAATAAAACAGATGTATTAGCACTGATAAATGCAACCTGGAGTTAAGCTCCTCTCAGATTAAATGTGTAGTCTAACTAAAAAACGTGCAATGGACAGTAGTACAATGTTTAATTCTCAGTATTTTCCTTCTGATCCATTGTATATGCTTTTGAAAATTCTCTAACTTTGACATTATCTAAAGCTGAGATGGCTGTAAAATTTGTTATGATCCGCTTGTTGGAGGAACAATAAATATAATAAGTAGCATTTTTGTCTATACTTCAAGGATAAGCATCAATGCTGTTACTGTCCAAAACTATATATTTATGCTGGGATTTATCATACCATGATTTACACCTTGGTTATTGGCAACTTTTCTATAATTATTTGCAAATGGAGATATGGAAAGTCATACCAGTAATGTTATAAACAAATCACTGATATGGGGAAGGTTTTTTTTTCAATTGAAAAAGTATGCTTAGATACTATGTGTTCACCTTATATGAGTAAGATGCTTTGTTTTTTGTAGAGAAAAAAAAGTTTATGAACATTGTATTATTCAGCTGATAATAAATATCAAGTCCACTACAGCTTTCAAAGTTTGTAATATTACTTCTGTAAACTTGACATGTCTCAGGTCTACACCTAAATTGTAAGTGTCTTAAAACTAGTAGCATTCTGAATTAATCTGCATACAGCAGGGTAAACTTAAGGGAGAAAGTCAGGTGTTATACGTCAAGGAAGTGTGGCCTAGTGACTAAGGATTACAATAGGTACTATAATGTTTTTAGTTCAGCCCTTCCACTGACTTACTGCGTGATCCTAAACTGATTGCAAGGGTAGAAATTTGCAATCAGTAAACTACTACTCCTGTAATTTTAGGCTACATTGGATAAAACCCATGCAACTATTTCCTGACACATTTTTTTTAACATTACAGGGTGACACAACATTTGGTACAAGTTAGGAGCCACTCTTAGATGCAGTGGCAGTTTTCTGCATAGCATATTCATGCACACATTCATTAACAATCAATTTAGAATCATTAGTTTAACTAACACACATATCTTTGGGTTGTGGGAAGAGATCAAAGAGAAAACAAGGAGAAACTTGATGTGAGAATTAGTGGACAAAGAAAGGACACATAATAACAAAAGAAACGATACAATATTAAACAAAACTATATCTGCACCCCTCTGATTTGGTTGAACTCTTCCCTATCTTTCTGTAGATCCTGGTGTCTACTTCCCTTCGATACTCAAGGTGGCTCTGGAGTTATTGGCCTTTAAACCCTACAACTAGGCTCTAAAATTACTACTGGAGTCCATAGCACCAGATTAGAGCAACCTCTAAAGGGCTGAACCTCATCAACACCTACCTAAATCGATAACTGTTTCACTCATCCATGTGTACTATGATGTAATGGATTTGGGCCAAGTCAGTCTCCTTTGTTTTCACCTTTAAAATAGGGAACTGTTCCCACTTTTGTACCATGTGCCTCCTTATTAATTTATTTGGTTACATTTCTTTTGTTTTTCCAATTGGAGCACAGGCAGATAAAGTGACTTAACTGTTTGAGATCCAAAGCGTTAAACCACTACACCACACTACATGCCTCCCTGAAACTGGATAATTAAAATATATATGACAACCTTTAAAGCTATGAATGTTTGTGCAAAGCCCGGCTTATGAAAATCAACACATTTTGAAATGTTTGTTGCCAAATATCTCCTCTTTAGAAAATAAAGCTCCTCTAATAAAATATCATTTTTGCAAGAGCAAACTCGATTTCTGTACACTCACTGAAACGTGGCTTAGTAATGCCAACACTGTTCTGCTAGTTGAGATCACACCAGATGGTTTACTGTTTTCCAGAAATCATAAAGGTGCTATGTAAATAAAATATTATTATTATTATTAAAATATTAGTTGAGAAAGACTAAAATAAAAAAATCAGACCTAAAATTCTGGAGAATTTTAATTGTTTAAGGTTGTCATAAATAAAATGAATAAAAACTCAATTGTCTGATTAATGAACATTCTGGACAAACTTTAATCTGATCTACTTTAAAACAAAGATCAGGTATTATCCCATTACAGTCTCTGACTAACATTAGGCCATTTAGCTTAACTTGTACAACAAGCCAATTAATGGGAGAAACTCTAATAGACAAGAAAGACAAATGTGTCAGTATATGACAGCATGTGTTTAGAAAAGCAGATTGAGTTTCATTAATATGATGGAGTTTTACAAGAAAGCATCAAATATATGTGAGTGTCTTGATGTTCTTAGGCATCTGAGTGTGAAAAAGATGACCGCCAGCCCCTTAGTTTAATTTAAAGGGATACTCAGCCCCTTAGTTTAATTTAAAGGGATACTCCACACAAAAGTTATATTTTTATATGTTACTTACCCTCTGTACTTTGTAGTGGTGGGCGAGAAAAAGTTTTAATGTCACATTTTTGTGCAGAACAGGGAGAAAAAAGTTTATGATATAATACAAGCCAATAGTGACCAATGCTCTGCAAACGATGTAAAAAAAATTAATGAAAAAAAATAAAACAAGATCTCATATTACTCATGTTGCATAATCCACATCTTTTGTCTAATTTTGAGCACAAAGCATGTACAGCACAGGCGTTTTTGCTAGAAAATTGTTAAATATATACTTCTGGAAAAATCACTGTATATCCTAAACAAAAAAACTAAAGACTCAAAATATCAGTGTAAATTTTTTTTCTTGAGAATCACTAAGAACTAAATGGGGTAAGTAACACATACAAATTATAATTTTTGGGTAGGTGGAGTATTCCTTTAAACTTTGGGATGTAGGAGTTGGTGAAGTTTCAGGGTTAAATTGTTTTTCTAACCATGCAGCAGTCTTCACTTATATTTTATTTGAGCCCATATAGCTTATAACTGATTTAAACCATGTTTATTATTTGCTTATTTCTAACTGTTACCTAAGCTCAGTGCTTCCCAAACTCTGTCCTGGGGACCCACCCACTGTGGCTGCAGGTTTTTGTTCCAGCCAGATTCATAATCAGTCACAATACCTGATAGCACTGATCTCATTTAATTAGCTGGTATTTCTTTTCTCTTATTCAACATTTAGAAAAGCACAGCAACGTGCTTTTACATTTATAAGACATTTAGAAATATTTCTGCTTTTGCTGTAGATCTAAATGCTTAACTCTCTTTTGTTGATTTCATTATATTTTGCCCATTCTCTATGTGCCCTTTCCCCCTTTGTTGTATCTTATTAATGACAACTAAAAACAAGCAGAGCAGACTCCCAGGCAAACGACACTGAATAATCAAAGGCTGCAACTACTTTAGTGTCAGACCCACTAATTAATAAATAAAAATTAATGAAAATCCAGATGAAAATATTGTTAAAAAGAAAAAAAAAATACATTATTCCCATATAACTGTTTGGTACATATATATATATATATATATATATATATATATAACTTGGGAAATAACAGTTCACTTAATTAGTCCAGGAGTCCAATTAAAAACAGAAGCTGGTTGGAACAAAAACCTGCAGCCACAGAGGGTCTTCAGGACCGAGTTTGGGAAGCACTGCCTTAGCTTATACATTGACTTATGTCAGCAGCAGCATTAAGACTCTAAGTTTCTTATGGTGGTTTGCACTAGCAAAGCTGCGTATGAAGCTTGTTTCAAAATTAGCCTTCCTATTAGTTTTTAAGATCATTTTGTTCTTTCAGAGAAAAGACACTTGTTAAGAGAAACATGATGACATATGTGTGAACTTATAAAAGCAGTCTGCTCAATGCAACAAGCACACACACATCTTAGGAGTTGCAGCAGGACTGTAGCAGGGTGTAGAACATTTGTGTGTCTAGCAATAAACTCTTTGTTCAGACTGAAAGTGTTTGATTAATTTTATTTAGGTAAATGCTTACTGAACCACTTCAAGGAAGAGCATAGTCCTCTGCTTTTGGATGTTTGTTTTTTCTACTTGAAAAGTTTAGTTATAGCAGACAAACTGAGGGCTAACCATTTAATTGCCATTTATTCTTCTTTAATATCCCATAAAATTAAAAGTGAATTTCTAGTCTACAGTCAGTCATATTTATTTGAATTATTAAGCCATAGGTCTGCAACTCTGTATTCTAAACTGCATTCACTGCTTGAAGCTGGGAATCTTAAAGGAACTTTATTACTGAGCTCAGTTTCAGTTTTCCTATCTACACCTGGTACTATTAACTAAAGATAGCTATACATTAGCTACTTTGGACCTATACATGCATTAAAGGCAATTCTAAAATTCTAAATTCAGAATAAATTAGCTATTGAGCACTGCTTTGAGCTAGAGTGGCAATGACAGTCCTTGTTTCTAGTATGCGGGACTACTCTGTTTAATTTTGTCAATGTTTATGAGTGTATGTTTCATATTAAGCTCTTGCTTTGCTGTAACACTGAAATGCGAGATGCTCTGCTTAAATGTGGGCAGGGTATCTCGTTTAAGAATCACTACAGCACTACATTTGAGGTACACCATCTGTGGAAATGTACAAAACTGTTAATGCAAGTACCAAAAAAATAAATTCACATAGATGCAGATATTCCTTTACATATGCATGGTGTAAAAATGTAAAAAAAATCCCAATATTCCTTTGTGCAAAAGGTAAAATAAAAATACAATACTCTGAAACCCCTCTTAAACGGTAATATAATGGGAAGTTTTTTTTACCACCTCTTTGCTCGATCAGCTATTGGCTTGCTGCTGCTGCCGTGCAGCGTGATCTGCATTTCGTGTGGATCTTCAAACGTTTAAAAGCATGTACAGCACTTGTTCTTTTGTCTCACTGCCTTGTCTCTCTTGTCCGCCAGACATCCTCAAACACTATGCGATCTCTTTTCACTGTTCCGTTATTGCACAGAGTAATATTTTCTGTTTGTTTGCACTAATGCGATCTTTACTCTCATTTTTTAAGACCTTCGAATTTTCCTACTTCCATTATCTCTAACCTGCTCTGCATGTGTATCATGGGACTTGCTTCCAAAGGTTGTAAGTATGACGTGACTTGACCGTCTCGCGAGAAGTGAAAGTGTCTCTCTGTCTCTCTTCAAAAGATCACGTCTCGTCGCAGGAAAAAGTCTCGTACCATCGCAAGATTTTTTTTATAATAGAAAGATTTGTATTATGACTATACTTTTGAGATTTAATAAAAATGTAATTTTTCATGCCAAAAAAGTGCAACGCTTTTTACATGTTTTTTTGGAATAAAATGCAACGCTAAGGAGGTAAGTCGCAAGATTCCTGAAATCTTTGCTGTTCAGACCTTTCTTTTTTCTGCTGTTTTTTTTTTTATGAATTTTCACCTGTCACTGCTAATTTTCTTCCTCAAGTATTTGAATCTCCAAACTCCACTGACTGCTTTCAAGAACCTTTATTTAAACCACTATTAAAATATAATTTTACAAAATAATTTAAAAGAAGCGTGATTAATATAAATCTATGCCTTGTTCCTGATACCATCAAATGTGTAATTATTATTTCAATCTGTAAAGGGCCAAGATGGATGTATTTGATAATGCACAATATCATCCAATTTTCTTGAGCAGTAAGTAAAATGGGCTTTTACTTCAAGTCAGATTAAATTTTAAGTAACATTTATAAGATACTACTCATTTCTAAGGAGTGTTTTCAACATGCTGTGATAAAAGTTACACAACAGTATAATAAAACTTTTTTGTTATTGAACACTTCTTCTGAAAAGATGCTGCCCCAGTGTAAACAGCCTACATTGGAATGGAGCAGAAGTGGGTTGGCAATTGAGTGGCTGGCATCCTAATACCCTTTATGCCGATATAATGATTATTATTATGGCATCTTTTTGCATGTAAATCTACTGTCAAATCCTTCATACAATTTTTTGCATTGACTTCCATATGTAATGCATTGTAATTGGTTTTACTTGCAATGTATTTTACAGCTAACATTTGTATTCACACACTTTTAATCTGCAAATCACAATGTGTAAAAATGCCTGCTCAATAAATAAACATAAATGCGCTTGGCAGCAGAAAAAACTAACTTCTCCTCCCCCTCTTCTTCTTATTAGCATATACCAATCAAAGTAATTTTTTAAGAAGTTGGGTACCATATCTAAATCCAGGTTATGAGATTCAGCAATTGATTACTGTAAGTTTTACTTTTCATTTCTTGTAAATTTTTGTAAAGTTTTGTTCATATATAAGCAACATCCACATTCCTAGTATTTTCACTGGCTACTCTAAATTAACTCTGTATAGGTGAGTGTGGGCGAATGACTTAAATGTACCCTAAAATGGAGTGGTGCACCAACATTGTTTCCTGCCTTGGCTGGGAACAGTTATAATGTGATAGGATCCAGCTCACAGTGACCTTGAAATTGTACAAGCAGGTTTAGTAAATAGATGGTCATGCAACGATAAGACAGCAGATTGCCTCATCTAGAAAATACTTCCTAAATTAATTGTTTCTGTTGAAGTACAATGTGTGTAAAACAAGTAAAAAATTATTCATTGGAGAGGCAGCATTAATCATCTTTTGGTCACCTTTCTGACACAGCCTCTGTCTGCTCTTCCTTCCTCTCCAAGTCTTGTATGTTTTCACTGGAATAGTTCATCTTCACTCTCTCCGAGACTAGTTCCTGCTCCACAGCCTCCAGCTGAACTGAAGTGCAAGCCAGCAATGCTGACACAGAATCCTGTAGGAAGGGAGGTTCAAGTTTTAAAGTCAACTTCTAACAAGCCATCAAGCATACATGACATTCCCACTCTGTAAGTCAGTTCCAATGATATTTTAACTTAGAGATCACATCTTCTTATGCATTTGGGGTGGAATCTTGTTGAAATGGAAGCAAGCTTACTGATTTGCTGAGATAAATACATTTAGACTTAGAATTTAACAAACTTTAAATTCTAAACATTTGTACTCAGGTATCTGTGATTAAACCTTTGAGACCTAACTTTTTAATAGGCTTCTGAAAATATTTTGCTTTATTCCGTAAACCTAGTGCACATGCTTGTCTTGAAGCTAAGTGGACTGCTGTCTGGCACTGTGTCCTGCCTGGAATCTAATGCTACCAGGACAGGCTTCAACCCCCTGCAACCCTGAACTGGATTAATTAGGTTGCAGAATATTATTTACTGTCATTTGTGTCGGCCAAGTGAAACTGTGAAATCATGTTACAGAAGTTAATTATTACTGTTATTATACTTATGACATACAAGATTATGCACAAACTGTATCTGAATGTTTCTGGACCGTGGGACAAGATAAAAAATGACTACAAATTATTTTAACTATATGAATAAAATAATTATGTTGTCATTTACAGTATGACTCCTTACTGTACAATGTTTAATGTAACTGATATTTTCCCAATAAATACACAAGCGCCGACATCTTAACTCTGGTCATAAAAAGTATTCATTTGAAACCGATCCGGAAAAAGATGCAAGTACACACTCAAGCACACAACCATACCTATAATGGGACAATTTTGCGTACCCCCAATGTGCATGGTCATTGTAATATGGGAAGAAGCTACGGTCTAAACAGAAAACCTACACAGAAACAGTAGAACATTTGCACAGTACACAGTGCCTAGACAAGGAATCAAACTGTTTAATCACTACCTCACTGTGTCATGTCTTCCTATTTTTAATAGAGTATTTGTAATGATAAGGATATATTTAATTAGATCATTTTGTATTTTCAGGAATTAATGTGCATCTCTACATAACACATGCATGTGTAGTGTAAAGATGGATCTCGGCAGGCTGAGAAAGCATTTTGGTGGTCATTGGGGTGGGGGTGGCACATTGTAATCAATAATGTAATAATTACTATGGAAGGTGTATGCCTGTGCCTTTAATAATAATAATAATAATAATAATACATTTTATTTATACAAGGCGCCTTTCAGGGAACTCAAGGACACCGAACAACAATAAATAAATAAATAATTAAATAAAAGACACAATTATAAAAAAAAACTTAAAACATCAGAAAATCTAGAAATTAAAACCAAACAAAACCATTATAATCAGGAGGAAAAGAAAAAGCCATTTTAAACAGATGCGTTTTAAGTTTACATTTGAAGGATGAATATGATTTGATATTTCGGAGATCCGCAGGCAATGAATTCCAGAGCTTGGGAGCAGAACGGCTGAAAGCTCTGCTCCCCATGGTGGTTAGACGGGCGGGAGGGACAGTCAGATGGGTGGAGGAAGAGGATCTAAGGTTACGGGATGGAATGGCAACATGAAGAAGGTCAGACAGATATGGAGGGGCGAGGTTATGGATGGCCTTAAATGTTAATAGTAGAATCTTAAAATCAATACGAAACTTAATCGGGAGCCAATGAAGCTGCTGCAAGACCGGAGTAATATGGTGAATAGATGGGATTTGAGTGATGATAAGTGCTGCAGAATTCTGGACTAACTGAAGCTTATGAAGAGATTTATTCGGGAGACCAAAGAGGAGTGAATTGCAGTAGTCCAGCCGAGAAGTGACAAGACTATGAACAAGAATGGCAGTGGTGTGAGGAGTGAGGGAGGGGCGAATACGATTAATATTACGTAGGTGGAAGTAAGCAGACCGGGTGATGTTATTAATGTGAGATTGGAAGGATAGAGTACTGTCGAGGATGACACCCAGACTCTTGACCTGAGATGATGGGGAAACAACAAAGTCATCAATAATAAGAGAAAGATTATTGGTTTTGGATAATGATGATTTTGAACCAATGAGGAGAACCTCAGTTTTATCACTGTTTAATTTAAGAAAATTCGAAGAAAACCAGGATTTAATTTCAGCAATGCAGTCAATAAGCGAGGGTGGTGGAAAAGAGGAGGTGGGATTACCAGCAAGGTAGAGCTGGGTGTCATCAGCATAACAGTGAAAATTAATGTTATATTTGCGAAAAATATTGCCAAGGGGAAGAAGGTAAATAATAAAAAGAAGAGGCCCCAGGACAGAGCCCTGGGGCACACCAGAGGTAACAGCGGTGGGTTGGGATGTGAAGGTTTCAAGTTGTATGAACTGAGTGCGGCCTAAGAGGTAGGATCTAAACCAGTCAAGTGGAGTGTGGGTAATGCCAATCAGAGATAATCTATTAAGGAGAGTGGTATGACAAATAGTATCAAAGGCCGCACTCAGATCAAGGAGGATGAGAATAGTGATTAGACCAGAATCAGCAGCCATAAGGAGGTCATTAGTAATTTTAACAAGTGCCGTTTCTGTACTATGAAGGGGGCAAAAACCAGACTGGAACTTTTCATATAGATTATTATGAGATAAATGGGTGTGAAGTTGGATAGCTACTATTTTTTCAAGAATTTTGGAGATAAAGGGCAAGTTAGAAATGGGGCGAAAATTATTGAAATTAGTAGGATCAGCACCAGGTTTTTTTAGTATTGGGGTTATAGCAGCAGTTTTAAAAGATGAGGGAATAATACCAGTAGTGAGAGAAGAGTGAATGATGGCAGAAATGAGAGGGACTAGAGAGGGGAGGCAGGCTTTAACCAGAACTGTAGGCAGGGGGTCCAGCTGACAAGTAGATGACTTGGATTTGCAGATGAGATCTGAAATTTCAGAGGAAGTGGGAAGCTGGAAAGAAGAGAAAAAATGAATAGGCGAGTGTAGTTCAGAAGGAATATAGTGAGGATCTGGACCAAGGTGCTGATGTATCTTTTGGATTTTCTCGTTGAAAAAAGACATAAGAGAATTACAGAAAGCAGTTGAGTAAAGGTGAGATGGTAAAGAGTCTGGAGGTTGTGTAACATTATTAAGTAAAGAAAACAAAGTCTTGGTGTTACCTGTATTACGAGTAATTAACTGAGTGTAATAATTAGACTTGGTTTGAGCTATACAATCCTTATAATAGAGAAGATGATTTTTATACATCTCTTTGTGGACAAACAGTCCGGATTTTTTAAACAACCTTTCAAGTTGCCTGCCCTTAGCTTTCAGAAGCCGAAGTTCAGGCGTAAACCAAGGGGCAGAAAAAGAAAAAGAAACAGAACGGGTTTTTAGCGGCGCCAGAGAATTAAGAATATCATTAAGACAGGTGTTATAATATGAGACCAGTTCTATGGGAGTGGATAAATTATAAAAGTCCATTTGGGAATCGATTCTAGAAAACAGCAAATTCAAGTTAATATTCTTAATGTTGCGAAAGGCTATGAGACGTGGAAGCTTAGGAACAGAAAAGGTAAGTTTGGCATTGAATGAAAGAAGAAAATGGTCGGTTATAGTGAGTTCATCTGCTGTGAGATCAAAAGGAACAACACCAGAGCAGCAGATCAGGTCCAAGATATGTCCTTTACAATGAGTAGGAACATCAGTGTGCTGCTGGTATCCAAAACTCTCCAGGCAAGATAAAAAGTCTCTAGTGAGAGGGATATTGATATTGTCCAGATGTACATTAAAATCCCCCAGCAGAATTATATTTGGGGTAATTACAGATAAATGAGTAAGGAAGGTAACAAGATCGTTCAAAAAATTGTTGTTTGACTTAGGAGGACGGTAGACAGTTGCAATAATGGTAGGAACTGGGCCAGACAGTTGACACACAGTCGATTCAAAAGAGCTAACAGCAGGAGCAGAGAACGGCAGGACTTTCCACTTCTCGCGATAAATAATCGCGACACCTCCTCCACGGCCAGAGGCACGGGATTGACAAGTGTAAACAAACCCCAGGGGGGTGCATTCATTAAGTTATGAAAAGTCTTGAGGTTGCTGCCAAGTCTCAGTTAAACAGAGAAAGTCAAACTTACGGTCAATGAGGAGATCCTGAATGAGATGTCCCTTGCTCGTGAGTGAGCGGATGTTTAGTAGACCAAAGCTGACAATGTTGCTGTCGCATTTGACAGTGGTGTTAGTCGACCTAGCTAAGCTGGCCAACACGCTATGATCAGCTTTCCTATCTGTGTTGTGTGGAGGGTGCCGAAAATCAGACCAAAAAGAGTTAATTCCTTTTGAGACGTCCGTTCGGAATCTCCGACGAGACCCACGGTGGATGTATCTCCGACGAGGGAGAAGTATGACGTCCGGGTCGAAATACAGCACCGACAGCAGAGGCACAGACTGGAGAAGACGCAATCGAAGAAGCTCAGCAGCTGGATACTGGAGGAGGCCAGTCGCAGGTTGGATAACGAGCGACAGAAGACTCCAAACAAGCATTAACCAGGCGATTATCCTACCAGTCCACATTGTAGGTGAGGAGGCCAGAGGCAGCTCAGACGTCCAGAGAATAAGCCGGTAGGTTTCAAACGAAACGGAGGTTAGGATGAAGCTAAATGCATACACAGCATATACAGCCACGCAGAGATGTCAACAAAATGGCAAAAAAAAAAAAACAAACAAACAAATACCCACAAAATCACATAGTCTAGTTACCGGCGAGCAGCGGCGACCAGTCCCGCCAGCGTTCACTCAAACCGGAAGTATTTTTGCTTTCATTAAATAAAGAAAATTTTAATTAATAACCTGAAAGTGAAACTAAACACTTCTAAACTCAAGGGTATAACCTCAGGGAGGAGGAATGCCTTGAAATACTAGACTAACAATTAGAAATGGAAACGTGTACATAGCAATAGTTGTATGTAAAAATCACAACCACATTTTGATCATGACATCTGCGGTGCCCCCATTAGTTTGAAAAACTGAAATAAGTACTTGGATTTTAATACCCTGTTAATAAAAATACTTCAAATTACTCACCATATTTTTGTCATTTGTTTGATTACTCAAAGTCTCTGGGCTTCTCTCTATGAATTGGTTGCTGTTTCTCCTGTTCTGAGTATCAGTCCCTGGTACAATGCAGACTTTGAACCACTGGACTGATATTTCTGTGGAGCTTTCATAATCTGCCAAGCTGACGTGAGCTGAACCCTGCACATACAATAGGAAGCAGATGATGGCAATAGTAGTGAAACATCACGTAAAGCTGCTGGTATAACCTTAAATCTGAGCTCATTGAAACTTTAAGAGGAATGGAGCATGTCTTGCTTCTCCAAGAAAAAAAAAAAAAACATTCATCCTAAAACAATAATGGGTGGTTTTGTGCTTCATCTTTTTTGGCAGAATGCTCTGTTGGTAGAAAGATATAGTCTGTCGTTATTCCAAGAAGAATCTATTAAGTTAGCAAATGGGTACAGAATGTAAATACCTAGAGTGCTACCAATAGGTATTAATAAAAAGGTTATGAGCAGAATTTACAGTGGGAAGGGCTGAGTTAACTGGAGAGTGCATTAGCTTCCTTACTAAACCTTTCCTTTCATAATGGAACATTCAAAATTATATTTATATCACATTGAGTATCTTTTCTTTGGTGGACTAGTGCCTCATGCAGGGTTGGTTGGTTCCTGTCCAGGGCACAACGCTGCCACGATATACTCCAGACTGAATAACCTTGAACTGGATTAAGCAGGTTAGCTAATGGATGGCCATTAATATCTTTTCAACACAATATATTATTACAGTTTTCCAAAAATATTATAAATGTTATGTTGTGTTGCTTTGTATTACATTCTTGTGAGCAACATAATGTGCCTCAAGACACAATCATTCAAGATAAGCAGTATATACAATTGACTGATTGATTAATTAGTCATTGAAGTGCACATACTTTCTACTGGCTAATTAAACGTGCAACTTGGTACATATAACAAGAAGAGACCAGTCAGTTTATCAAGTGTGTTTGGTTTGCCAATAGCTACGTTTTTAAACTAATTTCTTTTTACCTTAAAATAACTGATTGCTAATTGTGTTTCACAGTAAACATTTTACATTAGATCTGGACTATTGTCCTACCCAGTTAATTTTGGTAATTTTCCTAAATAAAGTTGAGAAGAAAGAATATGTTCCTAACTGATAAATCCAAGTGAATTATCACTGGTGACATAAGCGGCTTCCCATAATTAAAATCATTAACAAGCAGCACTGTTCATTTCAGTATTTAATACCTTAAATTCTGTTGGCTATCCCTGAATGTATGAGAATGAAAGTTAAAGACCTAATGCATTACAGTTTTGCAGTACTTACCAGCAGTACTTCCTCTGTGAGATGTCCTATCAATAACACATATAGTTGCAGAGAGCTGTGCCCAACAACCTTGGCAGAAACAGGAATGTGAAATCCTTCGTTAAACTTTACAGTTGTCTGCAGATCCAAAATTTTGGAGGAATAAGTGCTCATTGTGCTCGGGTCAGATGGAAGTAGATGTATTTGGATAAATCTGTTGATAAATAAGGAGGGGGTGGGGGGGCAGAAGTAAGTGACAAGTTACCAAAATAACTAAACGTTTCATTCCTTGTGAATTTCCCCTTGGGATTAATAAAGTATCTATCTATCTAAGACTTTATACAGCTTTACCCAGGTTTGTTTTGAAAAACTGACACTCAGACATTCTTAAGCATTAAGTTAATGAACATTTTATTATTTAGTATTATTGGTGTATAGGGTGGTCCAGATCTAACTATGCAATTATTGCATTGCATTGCATTAAAAGTTGCATAGTTAGATCTGGACCACCCTTTATTTTGTAACATTTTTCAATGAGTTTACACTGTAAATGGTACAGTAAATGTAGCTTCCCAGGGGTATCAATGTGAAATGGAAACAACATTAATTTGTAGTGAATTTATGGTCAAGCTAGAAAAGAGTCGACTGTTATTTTTAACTTAAATACAGCACTAAATCCCTGAGATTTAATATGATGCATTTTATTCACATCATTAAACAGTAAAAATATGAATTTCATTAATTTTGCTTCTTGGTCTAGCCTGGCTGATAAGGACCAGTATTTCGGATTTAGAAATTTCAGGATCAAGTGCAAAAGAGCAATTAAAAAGACCCTAATATAATTGAATATTTTCATATTAGTTTTACCAATATACATCATCGATTACATTAAAAAATAATTATTATTCCTATATTGAAATTCTTTATATTTTAATTTATATTTTTTTCATTTTTATATCTGCAAAACATATCTGCAAAAACTACATATCACTTTGCTATTGCACTCATTGTCAATCTCCTTTCATTCAGCCATCCATCCGTTTTCCAAACTCACTTATCCCAAGTAGCGTTTCTGGAAAGCTGTAGCCTTTCCTCACTGTCAGCATTTACCAATCAAATTATATGACATTAAAGTGGGTGATTTTGTTTCACTCTAGTTTATATTAGCTCCTAATATGATATATTCAAAAACGTCATACATATTTTTTTCTAAAGAGGTTGCAGATGATATTGTTGACCAAAACTTATAGTTTGAATATTTGGATTACTCTTGTAAATAATAGGAATGTGTGTATGAATGATACAATTCAGTTAATGCAGACTAACTGATTATTGTCTTGCTGATTTTATGAAATACAGTAATCCCTCCTCCATCGCGGGGGTTGCGTTCCAGAGCCACCCGCGAAATAAGAAAATCCGCGAAGTAGAAACCATATGTTTATATGGTTATTTTTATATTGTCATGCTTGGGTCACAGATTTGCGCAGAAACACAGGAGGTTGTAGAGAGACAGGAACGTTATTCAAACACTGCAAACAAACATTTGTCTCTTTTTCAAAAGTTTAAACTGTGCTCCATGACAAGACAGAGATGACAGTTCTGTCTCACAATTAAAAGAATGCAAACATATCTTCCTCTTCAAAGGAGTGCGCGTCAGGAGCACAGACTGTCAGAAACAGAGAGGAAAGCAAACAAATCAATAGGGCTGTTTGGCTTTTAAGTATGCAAAGCACCGCCGGTACAAAACTGTTGAAGGCGGCAGCTCACACCCCCTCCGTCAGGAGCAGGGAGAGAGAGAGAGACAGAGGAAAAACAGTCAAAAATCAATACGTGCCCTTTGAGCTTTTAAGTATGCGAAGCACCATGCAGCATGTCGCTTCACGAAGCAGCTGCACACAGAAGGTAGCAACGTGAAGATAATCTTTCAGCATTTTTAGACGAGCGTCCGTATCGTCTAGGTGTGCGAACAGCCCCCCTGCTCACATCCCCTACGTCAGGATCAGAGAAAGTCAGCGCAAGAGAGAGAAAAGTAAGTTGGGTAGTTTCTCAGCCATCTGCCAATAGCGTCCCTTGTATGAAATCAACTTGGCAAACCAACTGAGGAAGCATGTACCAGAAATTAAAAGACCCATTGTCCTCAGAAATCCGCGAACCAGCAAAAAATCCGCGATATATATTTAAATATGCTTACATGTGAAGCCGCGAAAGGTGAAGCGCGATATAGCGAGGGATCACTGTATATTTATGACTCACACATCTGTCAAATGACATGTTCATAGTAGTATTGTTTTAATAGTTAAAAGACTTGCCTATAATCATGTAGAGAGGCAGTTATGGGAATTGAACCTGCAACCTAGTGGTTTTAAGTACCTATGCCACAATATTAGTATTAGGGTCACATTAACAACAAATAAGTAATTTTGTAGGTGCATACACTTCAAATTTCAAAAATACAGAGTTAAATGATATGCCATGAAAAGCCCTGACATTTACTAAAGGAAAGTGAACCAACAAGCTCATGGTTTACTATTTGCTAGGTCATAATATGAGAAATGGGTTTAAATTATTGAAAAAGGTCCTTCAGTGGCACCCACTTTAAATATTAACTTGAAACGTACTTACTGTAAATGGCTTATTGAGCATTACAGTGATAGAAGTCAACCAGGCCGCAATATTAAAAATGTGTCAAATTCAAAAAATCATAAAAAATAAATTAAATAAGCCAATCCATTAATTTTTCAATAGTGTCTAATTCAAAGTAAATAAAATGGCCATATGCAGCTTTTTTTAATGGGTTGCCCTTTACTTTCCAGCATGCAGTTATCTTCTAAATGGCACTAGCTATGCAGTTCCTGCCTGACATGTCCTTTTCCTCATTTCATCTAATCACACACTGTTTTTAAAATGTTCAGTACTTTCCACTTCAAAATAAAGTTTAAAATAAAAAACTGGTCTTACATAACTCTTTTTTTTTTGTTTAAAGTGCTGCCTTTATACTTGCCAACATGTAGTTATCATCTTCTAAATGGTGTTGGCTACGCATAAAAAAAGCCTCGAAATACTGTATGTGTATGTAACTTACCACCAAGATTTATTAAAAATAAATAAATAAATAACCTTGACACAAAAGTTTGCATTTATTTACAGCAACTCTGACCCATTTGTACTCAACCTTTCAGAAAAAAAAACTGGGTAATGGTGACACCTCTCATCAAGCAAGGACATGCAGTCAAACCAGCTAAATGGTGACTCACAATAATAATAATACATATCATCCAACTGTTATTATGATGTGAGTTGATGTTAAGTGCATATTAAACCTCAAAGTTGTTGAATATGATGTACAGACTCTGTTTTAGTAGCTGTTTTAGAGGGCCGATTCTTACTGATCAGGGAACTGGCTGATTTGGTCAGGAAAATCTTAGCAAAGCTTTACTTAAACATGTCTGCTGTGCTGGAAGCCATTATCTTCTGAGGAGGTGCTATATTCATTTTTCATATGGTGTGGGTGTACAACATAATATATTTTTAACAATGTAAAAAGGCAATTTTCAGCAGTGTCCAGTTCTCCTAATGTCATCGGTTCACTTTACTGCACTGATATTGCAATAACGGCATTTAGCGAGAATGAAGCTGCTTTACATTCCGTTCATGTCATATGTGATGCCAAGATGATACTGACAAACATCATGTCTCTGTGGTAGCTTTGGCAGACATGACGGTACTGTACATGCTGGTTAGCTTGTTTGTAAGGTAACTGACCAAACACTCAGTTTTTAATATGTTCTATATTATTAATTATATTAGCAGTCATGTCATTTCATGTGCCAGATGATCTGTCTGCTGGCACCTTACCCCTTTCTCGGACCCCTACAACACTGAGGAGAGATGCAGTAATGTTGTATATGATCTTGGGAGATTAGTTGTGGAGTGCAGCCAGATGCTCTTGAATGCAGGTTGTAGGATCTTGGCGCATCAGGAGGGAGACTGCTCTACTAGCAAATGAACATCTGCAGCATCATGTTTGTATGTATATGAGGTTGATTAACATCGATTGTGATTAGAAATGTTTTTACAAGGTTTTACAAAGCTGATTTTTTTTTTTTTAAGTGTATGCATTTTCCTGTTTTTTGGTGTGTACATATTTTCATGATCAAATCCAAGCAGAGTTTTATTAATGAGGCTTCTGGTCTTTTTCTCATTTCATTTGCTCAAATACTACCCCCATGCAGTGTGCTTTGAAATGTTGTGCTTTACATTTACTACTTGAATGTCATCCAAGATTATCATTTAAATATGCTAGTGTAGCTCAGTGGTGCAAGTGGAATTGTACATTCAGAAATGTTATTCTTTGACATATAGGCAGTGGTGCTTTGGGATACAACTTACATTTTTAAACCTTTCTTTACAAGTGCCTCATTTAAATTCTTCATTTGAAGCAAATGAACAACAAGACGTTCTTTAAGCACATCGTACCTAGACAGGAAACAAACAAAAAAGAAAAATAATTGCATGTAAATTTAAAATCATAGAATAAAACTTTCTAACAGTCACTGCACCCAATTATCTTTGGGAGATAAAAATACATTGATGAGATGACGTTTTTAAATTAATGCAAGTTCTGAAAAGATTCACCTACTGAAAGCTATAATAATAATAATAATACATTTTATTTATATAGCGCCTTTCCCATGCTCAAGGCACTTACAGAATATAATAAAGAACGGCAGAATATACAGTATATAGCATTGTACAAACCAGATAAATAAATAAAGAAGATTAAGACAGTAAATTCTGAAAAAAACAGACAACATAATTGATGGTCTAGCACACACATACAGGTTACATTGGCATCTTGACAGAGAAGTAAACTGAGAGAAAGGTAATAAAGTCAAGTAGAGCTAAAAGCCTTCCTGAACAGATGAGTTTTGAGTTGTTTTTTAAAAGAATTCATGGAGTCAGCTGACCTGATTAATTTTGGTAGGTCATTCCAGAGTCTGGGCGCTATACAGCTGAAGGCCCTGTCACCCATAGAGTGTAGATTAGTGAGGGGCACAACAAGATTACCAGAATCAGAGGACCTTAGTGGGCGGGCAGGCACATAGTGATGGAGGAGGTCACTGATGTAGTTTGGTGCGAGGTTATTTAAAGCTTTGTAGGTTATTAGTAAGATTTTATATTCGATTCTGTAGGACACAGGGAGCCAGTGAAGACGGAGCAGGATGGGTGTGATGTGCTCGCTGCTCCATTTCCAGACAATTTTTAAAAATAAGACTTTTTTTTTTTTTTTTAAAGTGTGAAACTGACCACACTTTATCAACTCTGATTAAATAAAGTAAAATAAAGTAACAACCTTCCTTTATGGGTATGTAAACCTTTCATGTTACCTACATGAGTCCCAGCTGGATCTGAGGAGCCTCCCCACTAGCAGCATCATTGACGTAATGAACCTCCTCCGATTCCTCAGACCTGCTGAAAGACAAAGCAAAAGGAAATGAGGCATGTTTTTATTTTCTGCACTCAGCCTTTAAGGATATTTCAAAAGGCAGGGACAACATGATAAATCACACGTAAGCAAAAGCACTGTGATATTCAACATCTGCATGGGATGAATGAGTATATTAAGACTATGTCAAACAAAATAAAAGAAAAAAACTTTAGAGACTTTCAAAAACAACATTTTTTAAGTAAAATGCTTCTTGAAAGAAACCATACTTCAAAAAGTATTATAGAGGAACATGACACCATTTTTTTTATGTTGCTCATTTCATAATAAGAAAAATAAGTCTTGCCAGTAAAAATTTCCTATTGCACAGGAATTTAATTTTCCTGTCAAATGGTCTTGAGGGCCCTCATTGACATACTTTGTTGGATGAATTACTTCTAAATGGTGAAAATTATATTCTTCATATATGGACATATTAAAAATTATATCAACATTACCTAATAAAAGATATCTAACCATTAGAGTAACTGTCTGTACTGTTTGCTAATGGCACAATTATGCAATCAATCCTGGAGGAGTTAATTTCAGGGTACAGTTACAAACGAATACACATTCATGCCCACTAGACCAATTTGGGGTTGTCGATCCACCTAACATACATATCTTTTAGGTGTTGGTGAAAACTGAAATACTCAAAAGAAAATATATACACACCTGCAAATAAAACAGGCAGACACAGATTAAAAAATCAGTTCCCCAGAGCAGTGAGATCACAGCACAAACCACTGTGCCCATCAGTAATAATCTTTATATATAATATGCTACCGTGGCTGTCCGTTTGTCTGTCCAGAATTTTAAATCACCTGTAGCTTGCAAACCGTTTGACCTATTGACCTGAAATTTGGTACACATATACTACGTGACGTCTATTATCCGCTTTCGGGGTGATGATTGACCTCCAAGGTTATTCCTCTTTTTATTTTTATTTTATTTTATTGTAGAATCAACTCTCGGCAGCAGCCAGCAGGGCGGCTGTGTGGCCCATGTATACGGGCACCATTCACTTCCCCTACCGCTTCACATCCTAAATCATTCTTGAGGCAGACTGAAGACTTAAGTGCCAGCTTAAGTGGAAAATTAAAGAAAATGTACTAAGTAATTGCAACACAAACACTGACATAATCAATTTTAACGCAAAAATATGTCAACCAAAGAAGAGAAGAAGTGGGCCGCTAGGGTGGAGAAAATTAGAGCTGCTCAGAAAACAGCAAGCACATCAACCTCTGAGCAAACAAATGCTAAACATATAGAGAAAGAGGATGAAAACTATGAATGCTCAAGTCAAGTGTATTCATGCAGTGCACCAAACAGCAGAATATGTTCTTTAGATAAAACAGTAATGTAGATGTATGACTTAACATGACTTACCATGAGGGATGGGTGATAATTTAAGGAATAGTGGCTAAAGCCAGCGGCACATTACACAACATCTAGGTGCAAGGCATGTCAAACTTGATGACTGCCATTTTAGATCTCTTTGCCTGAGGATGACACATTACATGACCTGATAGGAATGACAAATTACATAACTCCATGATGACTTTCCAGCAAAGTTTCACATTTCCAAAGTTTTGCAAACTCGCCAATTTTTCTGACAGTCAATAACATGTAGTCTGCATATTTTGGTACATTATGAATACTTTCCACAATTGCATGTATTGCACTTATGGGTGAGCGCTTATTGGTTGCCAGCTTTTGAATTCACAAAGACATCCTCTGTGACTTAAGACAAGATACAGTATTACCAGTTTGATTCTGTTGAGGAAAATCAGAGACTAGTAGAAGGAGTCATTTGTGAAGTCAGATTATGTAACTGGCAGTCACAGGAGCATGCTTCGGCTACCCTCAACTTGCTAAGATTATGTAAATGAAGCTAATGAATGAAAATTGATAAAAAAAAATTGTGTAGTGTGAGATGGCCTTTTAATGATAAGGCTGTGTGACCCAAAGCAAGCCACATAATCTGTAAAACTATATAGAGTATCTTTACACAATGTAACATATCTGAATTTCGGAAGTTCAGAAATAAAGGTATCAATCAGAAAGTAAAAATAGTAAAATAAGGTCTAGAGTGTAATGTTTTAATATGGAGATAGCTATTTGAAACTTGCAATTAAAAAAATAAGTAGGATGAACCAAGTCATGAGTTTTTTTTAACAGTATAGATGACACATTTTTGCCTATAGGGATATCATTTCAACTTTAACTTCAATTACTTAAAACAGTTGAAATATATTTCAAAATAAAATGTCAATGCTTAATCCACTATAAAACGTTAACATATAAATCATAATATTATGACACATTGAATAAATGATTATAATATTGTGGTGTCCATAGGGTTTTCTTACACTTAATATTTGTGTATTGTTTTTTAAAAAACAAAAAGAGTAAATACAAAGAATCTGTGGCAGCGTGTATAAATACAGTGTACCAAATACCAAATGATGAAGCCTGATTTAGTAAAGTGTTTTCATGGCCACCTCAAACAGATTAAACTGATAAATTACTATATGAAACTGATCTGGATCTGGTCTACCACGTGAGAATTAATATTTTACATTGGTTCAACGGTGGTTAGGGAAAAATGCTATGAGGGTCAAGTGTTCCTGGTATATAATTTTATTCACATCTGATTTTTTTTTATTGTAAACGTATGTTTATGCCTTTGTATGTTATTTCACCTTCTTCTTTCATTATATACTTTATTTGTGCACACTGATTGTCTATGTTTGATTATTTTACCTGTTTAATACGTAATTGATCACAAAAGTATGTTTATTTTAACTTCCAATTAGTTAGCAAATCATATGCTTAAGGACAACGGTAGACATTAAGGGAAGGTGTATGCAAGATAGAATCCTGAATCCAATGAAGCTCTTCACGAAAGTGGCCATGGGTTTGTCCTGAGTGTTCCATGTTTAGGACTTGCCTAGGTGGCAGCCTAACTACAGGTCATAGCCAAACCACATGTACTGGCCCCTCTAAATCTGAAGAAGTCCTCTAATATTGTTAGCTGTTCATTCTGTCACAAACAGAATAGAAACCATATTCAGGAAGGTTCCATTTGGAAGCTCAAACATCAAAGGGCAATTATTGGGTGCTATGTACGTGATGTGATAGACAAGAGTGAGATAGATTCAGGAAAACTAAACAGATATTTTACAATTTGACAGACATAAATGTATACATAACATTAAACATTGTACAGTACATGCCAAAAAAACAAATAAGTTTGTTGGTGATATGAAATGTAAAAATGTCTATTTTACATAACACAAAAGTGGCACTGTGGGGCAGCGGTTAGTACTGAGTGAATACAGGTATCCCAGAGTGTAATCTTCATCTGCATGGAGCCTTGTTGTTTTAGCCATACAGTATCTATATCAAATCAGCAATGTTCAGTTTCAAAGTTAAAACAAAAAAACAAAATCATATGTGGGAATAACTGCCTATTATTATTTAATGGTTTTAGTAATGTAATATATGAAAGACAAATATCACACATGTATAATTTAAAAACACAAATCAACAAATGAGTTTAACACTGGTGTGTTCACTCTGAATGCGGAGTCACAGTGACTTAAGTGACCAACCTTTTACTCCATGCTTCAAACACACCACTGTCTGTGGCAAGGGCATCTTCAGACACCCCTGCCGAAACTCGTCTGGCCCTCCTGCTAGACCTTCCAGTACTGTTGGATCTTAAGGTAACTCCTAAAAAAGGAAGATAAACCAGTGCAACATTCATTAATTAAAAACTGGGATATTGTTTTTCTAACAGTGCTCAGCTGCAACCAGAGTACCTAGTTGCAACAATATATTTGTAGACACAGAACAAAAATATAATTTATTATAGAATGACAGGCTAGATGGTCAAGTTTAGTTGGAACCTGACAGACCAAGGTCAGCTGGGATTTTGAAGATTTCCCATATTCCGCAAGTATTGTCCATTTGTTAGTTACTGCCCTTCAAACTTTTGCTTGATTATTTTCTTGTCACCCTGCATACATTTTCACGGCTTCCACAGTTGAGCATTAAACTTTACTTCCTATCCAAATACCTAATCTCATAGCCCAGCATGTCCCTCTTCATATCCAAGTACACATTTTGACACTGTAGCCTTTCAGCAAGTTAGAGATAGCTGTGCTTGGGCCTGCCACTCAAATCCCTCAGTGAAAAATTTGAAATATGTCTTAGGAAGGAGATGAGCAAAGCACTGTGACTCCATTTAAATCCTTTCTTATTGTATGAAGGCTTCTCCGTACTTTTCACTGGACAGTGCTGTAAACTCCTTGGTATTTGTTAACAGCCCAGAGATCTGTTTAATACATTATTTTAGTGAGAACTTAAGCAAAATGACACCTTTTGGACACTGTGAGATGGACTTTAAAGTCACAGTGCTTATGGGCAACTTCAGAACACAACAAGAGAGAAAAGAATGAGAAATTAAACTCTTGCTAAAATTTAACACATTACAACATGATTTAAATAAGGACAAGAGTTTTATAGCCAGATATGAGGATTGTTTGCATCTCTGAGGCTGTCCCAGACAACCTGACTACAGACCTACATTGTTTTGAAAAACTCATCAGAAACTTCAAAAGACTTTGTTAGACCGTTATCTTATCAAAATCTTGACTATACATTGTTCTCCTCTCTTGCTAAATGAATCTTAGCCTGGAGAGGTCCATTAATTTTTCACATCTAAGATGTCACCTAAAGGATTTCTAATGCTGTGTCTGGCCTGGTCTGTTTAAGCACAGATAACTCCAGTTTTTGTATTTTTATGATATAACAGGAATAAGAATAACTGACTAAAGTATAGAGATGGCCATGAGTATACCTCACACTTATACACTTTATTAAGGAAAGATGGAAAAACTGAAAAGGTGGAGGACTAACAATATTTTATGTAAAATAAGATTTAAATGCAAGGTTTCTTAAATTGGGTGATGAGCCACAGCTTAGTAAGGATTTAACTAGAAAACTATTGGGATAGAAGCCTTATATTAGGGGTGTATTATAGACGCCCTAATGCAAACAAAAGTTTCAGTTTACATCTTAATAATGTTAAAAGGGAAAATTTAAATTAGGACAGTATTGTAATTGGGATATGAATGGCCCATAATAATAATAATAATAAAAATAATAATACATTTTATTTATATAGTGCCTTTCCCATGCTCCAGGCATTTCACAGAGTTTAAGAAAGAATGGCAGGGTATACAGTACATAGCATTGTACTAAACCAAAGAAAAGCCAAGCAAAATGACACCTTTTATTGGCTAACTAAAAAGATTACAATATGCAAGCTTTCGAGGCAACTCAGGCCCCTTCTTCAGGCAAGACGTAATCAAAGGCCTGAAGAAGGGGCCTGAGTTGCCTCGAAAGCTTGCATATTGTAATCTTTTTAGTTAGCCAATAAAAGGTGTCATTTTGCTTGGCTTTTCTCTACATTCATAATGGCTAACACGGTACAACACCCTAGTACTAAACCAGATAAATAAATAAAGAAGAGTAATTACATCTTGCCTGAAGAAGGGGCCTGAGTTGCCTTGAAAGCTTGCATATTGTAATCTTTTTAGTTAGCCAGTAAAAGGTGTAATTTTGCTTGGCTTTTCTCTAAAGAAGAGTAAGATAGTAAATTCAGAGAAAAGCCTAACAGACAACATAATTGATGGCCTAGCATACACACACACAGGTTACATGAGCATCTTGACATAGAGGTAAACTAAGAGAAGGGTAATAAAATCAGGTAGAGCTAAAAGCCTTCCTGAACAGATGTGTTTTGAGTTGTTTTTTAAAAGAATTCATGGAGTCAGCTGGTCTAATTAATTTTGGTAGGTCATTCCAGAGTCTGAGCGCTATACAGCTGAAGGCCCTGTCACCCATGGAGTGTAGATTAGTGTGGGGCACAACAAGGTTGCCAGAATCAGAGGACCTTAGTGGGCGGACAAGCACATAGTGATGGAGAAGGTCACTGGTCGCTTAAGGCTTTGTAGGTTATTAGTAGAATTTTATAATCAATTCTGTAGGACACAGGAAGCCAGTGAAGATGAAGCAGGATGGGTGTGATGTGCACGCTGCTGCTGGTCCATGTAAGGACTCTTGCAGCCGAGCTTTGAATAAGCTGGAGTTGTGATATAAGATTAGAAGGAGCACCTGCCAGTAGGGAATTACAATAATCGATGTGGGATTTGATAAAAGCATGGACAAGTTTCTCAGCGTTAGAAAAGGAGAGGAAGGAGCGAACATGGGATATGTTACGGAGGTGAAACTAAGAATGTTTCTTAATGTGATTTATGTGGACGGAATAAGAAAGGGAGGAATCAAAAATGACACCAAGATTTTTTGCAGTAGAGGCAGGTCTGATGAGATCACCGCCAAGATCGACTGGGAAGGAGCTCATTTTCTTAAGTTGCACTTTAGTCCCAATTTGCAGGAGTTCAGTTTTGTTGCAATTTAATTTTAAAGAATTCTGCTCCATCCAGGTTTTAATTTCACTGAGGCAAGTTGTGAGCTGAGAAAGCTCTGATGAAGTTGCACTTTTGACATTGAAATAGAGTTGAGTATCGTCTGCATAAAAATGATAACCCAGTCCAAAGCTATGAATAATATGGCCAAGGGGAAGCATGTAAATACAGAAAAGCAGAGGACTGAGGACAGAGCCCTGAGGAACTCCTTGTGTGACTGGCGCTGTGCTGGACCTTCTGTTGCCAAAACTAACAAACTCTTGCCTATCAGTCAAATAGGACTTGAACCACTGGAGGGCAGTGTCAGAGATACCCAGCATGTTCTCCATTCTGGACAGTAGAATGTCATGTCTGACGGTGTCAAATGCTGCACTGAGGTCTAACAGAATTAATATGCTGGTTTGTCCAAAGTCTGCTGCCATAAGCAAATCATTGGTTACCCATAGCAGAGCAGTTTCACAGCTGTGCTGTGCTCTGAAACCAGACTGAAAGGGTTCCATCAAATTAGTAGAAGTTAAGAAGTTGGTGAGTTGGGAAGCTCAAGAACTTTTGACAGAAAAGGTAAGTGGGAAAATTGTTAAGATTGTCAGCATCATGACCAGACTTTTTTTAACATTGGGGTTACAGAAATGGTTTTGAAAGTGAGTGGCACAGAGTCAGTGTCAAGGGATGTATTGATTATTGCTGTAATAGTTGTGATTATGGCATGAAGGCAGGATTTCAGTAGTGTGGTGGGGATGTACACAAGTAGTTGGCCTCATCTTACAAAGCAGGTCATTAACAAAAGCACATGTGACTGGTGAGAACTTAGAGAAGGAGCTGGATGGAGTGGGAAAACAGGGAGAGATATAAACAGATGATGTATTTATGTTAGTTGAATTATTTAGATCTTTAATTTTGTTACGGAATAAGTGGATGAATTTCTCACAGACATCAGTAGAAGAGGTATTTGGGCCAGATGAGGGTTGAAGTAGTTTATTATGTCCTGTGCAGAACAGGTTTTTACTTTAGACCTAGGCTCCTCCACTGGGAAAAAAATAATCAGGTACGAATGAAACTGTGCTTTGTTAAATTCTTTAAAACATTAAAGAAAAGTAAACCATTAAGGCCATGTTTTTCATTTTATTTTTCAAATAAATATACAGAGAACATTAGGCATAATGCCAAATCAAGGAAGATTGATTTGGAGGTTTTTTCCCCCCTCAACAGCTTGTTAAATGCCTTGTTTTTACTACTTTATTCTTCTGGTCGCTGTACAATTGGAAGCTCACGCCAGTAGTAGGGAAATATTGGATACACATGTCTGAGTGGAATGGTTTCTTCTAACTTTAATATTTTATTGTTGTGATCTAGTGACAAACTGACTCTGACTGGCCACTCATATGCCTTAGTGCATACAGTAAATAAGCAAACTACTTGATAATACCTATGTATCAGATGGGGAGTCTGATTTTATATGGTGTGCACCTTGAAAGATGCTACATAATATGTGATAGGCAGTATGCTATGCTGGCTAGGGCACTGAGCCATGTTCAGTTCTCACTCACTGACTTTGATTTGCTCAGATTCACAATGTCACATTACATGACTTCTAGCCATCGCGTATGTCAGAGTTGCTGACTGATTTTGCTGGCGTTTTTATTTATGTGACTGACAAATGCACAATGACTTTCCAGCAGAGTTGTGCTTGTCCAGTTTTTTGACAGCATGATGCCTGACGGAGCCAGTGCTGTATGAAGGGTTAACATGTAAATTTAAGCCCAATCTCTGCCCTATTTTTTTCTTTTTTCCAATTTGCTGTGGTACATAAATCATGAGATATCAGGTAGATTAACTTCTCTTCTATTTGCAAGGTCTAAAACATCCTTTTTCCTTATACTCTTCACTACATTACATGCATTGTACTTCTGGATAGGCATCGCAAACTAGTTGGAGTGAGCTGCTGGTATGACTGGCTAGATGACTGTCCTTGACAGAGTGCACCGTCAACTGCTTTCGACTCCGTAAGATTATGTAAATATAGGCTACATCTAAAAGTCACTGAAAAAGTCGTCTAATGTGACATTTTCTTAACTTGCTAGTAGTTCAACTGTAACAGTTATAATGTGTCTTGTAAGTGGCCTTAGGTACAGCATCTGCCACATTTATAATAATAATAATAATCCTTCCATCTATCCAGCCATCAACTGAATTTACGGAAACCTTGTAATCTGATGTTAAGGTGTGGGAGCCATTGCCTGCCACAGCAAACCCATGTGCTAGGTAGGAATCAGCCCTACACAAGACATCAGTGAAAAAATTACATTCACAAACTTAAGTATTTAAGTATGTAGGGTAAAACTTACTTTATTTATTTTATTACCACATTAACTTAATTATATAATAAATTGGAAAAGAAGCTTAATGAACAGTGCGGTGTGTTGGCACAGTGGTTAGTGTTGCTGCCTCATGCCTGGGTGTTGTCTTTGTGGACTCTGCATGTCCTGTCTGTGTCTGTATGGATTTTTCTCTGGATACTCTAATTTTAATTCTATTCTAGACATGGTTAATTGACAAATTCTGAATGGAGCTTGTATGACTGGACCCAGCGATGAACTGGCATCCTATCTTGGGTTGCTTTCTGCTGTATTCCCAGTGATGCCTTTATATGCACTAGCTTCAAGAGCCATTAAGTTGATTTAAAAATGTTATGTGTGTTACTTTTACTAACATTACTTGTTTACCACCACATACATTATGGTTCAGAAATGCAATTTCAAATTATACTGTATTCTGTACATGAGACAATAGTACTACTACTGTGCATATACTACATTATATAACCAAAACTCAGATTCTTTTTAAAAAATCTGCAGTTTGCCATAGTAGTTAACTTTGTTAAAAGAGCAGCCCATCTTAAAGAGCTAAGACTAAAGAGTTAAAAAAAACAAAGATCATCATGTGGGTGAGTCGAGAAGCATAACAGTCTGCACAAGCCTCCTTCCCATGACCCCAGCTCACTATGAGGAAGGTTGGGCCAGGAGCCCGACTGAAGACAGGATGTGCTTAACTTTGTTGCAAATTGCATATCTCTCCGCAGTAAAAGCTGACTTGTGGCATTTGATTCCTCAGGGTGTTGCCTCTCTCTCTTCAACATTACAAGAATGTAGAAAAATGAACAACAGGAAGCAGGAAGCCGAACCAGCCCAGCTAGAAAAGAAGCGGAAAAACAGCTCTGGATGTCAAAGTGTCAAGACATTCTAGAACGAATGGCAGGATTCTTTCTGATGCTGGCAAATGTACTCTATTCTGTATAACCCTTTGGTGTGGGTTGTGTGGCTGGGGTGGTTTATCTGACCAGGAGCTGGACTTGAAACTAAAATGCCACAAGTTTAAATCTGCCCCACCTCACCATACAGCTCTTAGCAGGCAACTAGTCTGTTTGCTATATGCAAGACTGTACAGTATATTAGAAATGATATATGACCGTATTCACATTTTAACAAAAATAAAATAATACTATATAAATGTGTTACCAAGCCTCACCTTTGATACTGACTTACACTCAGAAACATTGTCAAAAACCTACATGCAGGCTTAGACATTGTTTAAAAAAAAGATTCATGTGACTCTGCTTGGAGTACACTTATTTTACTACTGTTTGAATCTCTAATCAGTACTAGTGATGTATTTAAGTGTTCAATTTCACTCTTTAAAATTCTGAAATTCATAAACTGGCCTTCATATCTTCTGTAGGTCTAACTTCAAATATGAATGTGTGTCATCATCAGTGTTGCTGCTGAAATGTATCCGATTCTGTTGAGTATTGCTCAATTGACTTGCCTGCTGAGGATTGCTTAGATTACAGATCTCCCGGGACTTGCACTTATAACATCAATGGCTCAGGAACACCTTTACACACAAACTGACAAATATGCACTTTATACTCAATCTTTTGTTACTGTTTATTCTCATATATATTATTAAAGGCATGGTATTTTTAAATGCTTCTGTTATTCTCTTATCAATATTAAATCATTGAATGTGCAAGTGTGAATAAGAATGATTGCCCATCTGTTTCCTAAAGCTTTTCAATTAAATTTAGGTATATGAAAAGCCAGAACAACACTGTAGTCAAGGTAGGAATCAACAAAAGATGTGGTGTCATTTAACAACATGATGTAAAAGTCTTTGGGATGTGAGAGGAAAAAAATCAGAGAACTTAGACAAATTGTTCAAACTCCACACCATCAGTAACTGAACCAAAAATTCAAACTCGGTCCCCTAGAGCTATGAGGTAGCAGTGTTAACTACTGCACCACTGGGAAGAACATGCAGACACCGCACAAATAGAAACTGGGCTGATATATGAACACAGTCTAGTGGGTAGTCAAAGATACCCGCTAAGAATTATGACATGATAAACCATTAATCATTTTCTGACTCACACTTGTAATCAGTTAACACAAATCAAATTATTAATGAGAGGTTTTAAAATATTTCTTAAAAATGTAATGTTTTTTAAATGCATTCACATATAAAGCAAAAAGCACCTACTGTAATAGCCATGTCTGTTTGTCTGTTCACATGAAAACAACTCAGTTTCCTGTGAACCAATTTTGCTGAAATTTAGCACACTTATTTTATTAGTCAGAATAGTTCCATTTTCAATCTGATATCTGATATTTTTGAATTTTTAAAATCTCACTGAAAAGCACTGGTAAATTTACAAACTTGTCAATGTTATTTTTCATCAAGTGTGAGGAATTCTTCATCTTCCTCATCATGAATGTTAATCTAGGCATCCAGAAAGTAAGTAGCTGGATGGAAATCAATTAAATTATCACTCATATTTCACCAGTATATCAAGTATACCTAAACAGTGTTAGAAAAAACTGTATACTATGAGAGATTTTGTAAATTTTATATGCCACACCATTTCCAGGCGAAGTTTTGATAGAAAGACAGCAGACAAAAATTTTTGATTGTTTTCAACAAAAATCGATCAAAGACTTCCTGTCAATGTATTTTTTTCAAACTGTAAAGCAAAGGGAATGTTCTTGGTGAGTATTACAACCAGATGAGACCTCTCCACACAAAGTAATTTCTGGGTGAGATCAGTTGAGCTACATGATGAAATAAGAGTTCAGTGAGGCATCTTTGCAAAACCATGTAACAAAATTCTCTACATGCTTTGATATTTATCACTTGAAAGAGTGTACATGTAAATTCTACCAGTACAAGGTTCATGTAGCATGTGAACATAGTCTTGCTCATAAGATACATTGGAAGATGAACAGACATTAAAAATGTCCTCTTGAACTTAGAATAAACTTTTCATAAAATAACATTGGGATTCAGGTGACTTTTGACAAGACACAACAATTTATACTTCCTGTATTGGTAATACAAACTAGAGAAGTACAAAATTGAACATTTCAATGAACTGAATAGCCCAGGAAGTCACTGTCAAAAGCAGGATTACTTTCAAGAAAAACAAGATCCATCCATCCATCCATTTTCCAACCCGCTGAATCCGAACACAGGGTCACGGGGGTCTGCTGGAGCCAATCCCAGCCAACACAGGGCACAAGGCAGGAACCAATCCTGGGCAGGGTGCCAACCCACCGCAGGTCACACACAAACACACCCAGCACACACTAGGGCCAATTTAGAATCACCAATCCACCTAACCTGCATGTCTTTGGACTGTGGGAGGAGACCGGAGCTCCCGGAGGAAACCCACGCAGACACGGGGAGAACATGCAAACTCCACGCAGGGAGGACCCGGGAAGCGAACCCAGGTCCCCAGGTCTCCCAACTGCGAGGCAGCAGCGCTACCTACTGCGCCACCGTGCCGCCAAAAACATCCATTTCTTTTTTTTTTGGTAAATATTTGTATACTTACCAGCCGTTCCTTGGGAGCTTGGTCCTCCTTGTGCAATGCTCTCCTTTGGACCTTTGTTTTGCAGTGCAAGTCCACCATATTGATTACTTGGACCAGCACTTTGGGTGCCTTCACTAGCTAAGGGTGAAACATGTGTGTGCCCACGAATTCCTTCCAAAATCCCTCGTCCTGCAAGTTCCACATATTCTTCAGTCATTTGGGTCAGTGGGGATTCTCGAGAAACAGAGTGACAAGGTGTGTCCAGTGGAGAACTGGGTGGGGAAAGGGAAGAAAGCGAGGAGCGGGATGACAAGGAGGCCAGTGATTGAGGGGTGTCCAGGGATCGTCTTGATTTAATCATATTGATAGGGTCAGATCCATAGACAATTGTGTCCTTGGCAACCACATCAAATGGAAAGAGATCAAAGCGTAGATGCTGACTGTCACCATATACACTTGTCTCCACCCGATCATATTGGGGGAGACCATAGATATCTGTAAAGCTCACAGAGCTTAATGAGCCTCTGCTGGAAGTCAGGGAACCACGGCTGGAGGCAAGGGATCCTCTGCTACTTCCAGATGATGCTGTCAAACTGTTTGCTGAAATGCTGGAAAAAAAAAAAGAATTAACAAAAAAATGCTCTGAATACATTTCAACCCAGCAGGCAAAAAAATATATATAATACTTTAACACTAAGATTCAAAGCCGGTGGTATTATAAAACAAAGAGTTGTATATGGCACATAACCTCATGTTAAAATTGACTAAGTAAATAATAGTTGGCTGCACTGATAATGAAAATGAGGTGAAGTACAGAAAGATAGTGGCAGACTTTTGACTTGTGGGCAGGAATAACCACCAGCAACTGAACATTACCAAGATAAAGGAGATAGTGGTGGATTTGTAGAGTGCCAGGGTGCCCTGATATCAGTCATCATAGCCGGGGAGGAGGTGTAGACTTATGAAGACTGCTATGATAGACCTAAGTAAACAAAACTGACCTGCTGTATACACAGAGCAGGCCTTCTTTTTGAAAATGCAATGGTCTTCTAATGTACAGAACAGACTTTTGTGGATGTTCTATCAGTTCACCGTGATCTGTTCAAAGCTGTAGTCTGTGGGGTAACACTAACACAGGGGATGTCAGATGCCTGAATAAACTGATCAGGGAGCCCACCTGTGTTATAGGACTGACCATGAACTAACTGGAGGCAGTGGCATAATGAGAAATCTAGACCTTTCATGGCTGATACTGCATTGCAGTAAAGTGCCTTTAGTTGGTCTTTATTTGAAAACAGCAGTGTCAGATCAGGGGGAGAATAAAACTGAATAAAAAAAAAATGCTAACCTTTACAAGTACCATACATTTACACCGTCTGTTACAGACTCAAATCAAATGTATGTTTTTATTGTATAATAGTAACAATAAAAGTGTCTCACTACTCAAAACGTTTATTTTGGTACGTGGCAAGGCTGGAACCCGCGGCCTCTTGATTATGAGTCAGCAGTTCTTACCACTGTACTACCAAAGCAGTCTGAAGTACACCAACCCAATATCTTTTTCTTCGGTTATAGTCTTGAATAAAAGTGCACTTGTTTTGTTATACTTGTACCTTTCGTGAAAGTGCTTATTTGATATTTGGACTTCTGTCTTCACACATTATACACTTCATGTCAAAATTTTGTCATTAGCACTAAAACATGAAAAAAGTTTGTCTTTTAGGTATGTGTTCAACATTTCTGTCGTACTACACTTACATAGATCTTTGTAGACACGGGACATGTGTGTCAAATAACGATATCTTATTTACTCTGTTCAGCTCTAGGTACCTGACACCCAGATAAACAAGGCTTGAGCTGGGAGAGGTTTTCAATGTTTCTGTGGCAGTGGGAGGGAAGGGATAGTAGGCTGCTTGTGCTTATTGACACATTTACAACACAAAAGACGCTGACGGAGAGGTGCGAACGGATTTAAGGTGGGCCGGGATTACAAGTTTTTTTGTAGGGTTTGGTAATTCTTGTGTTAACAGGTGGAGGCCACTGAGCACATGTGAGAGACGTGAAAGGGTCTGGATAAGCCGTGGAGAATGTTATGCTGCCTGTAACATCATTCAGCATGAGCAGTTTGGTGGTGGGTCAGTGATGGTCTGGGGAGGCATATCCATGGAGGGATGCACAGATCTCTACAGGCTAGACAATGGAACCTGGATGCCATTAGGTATCGGGATGAAATCCTTGGCCTGTCAGACCCTGTGCTGGTGCAGTGGGTCCTGGGTTCATCATGGTGCACAACAATGAATACCTGGCCTCCTGGTTAACTCACTAAGTCTGTTTATAATTTTGCATATTTTTGGCAAGAGATCCAGTTTGACATAACTAAGTCCTGATGTTTCGACAAAAATGAATTCATTCAATAATTATTCATTATAACTATTTGGTTTCTTTAAATCATGATTACAATAGCTGGATTCTATGTTTGGCATTAGAAGAAACTGTGCAGCAACCGACCCTAGATGGGGGGGCTGGTCCGTTGTTTATACTCTTATATATGGGGATATTTTAGAGCTGCCAATAAACCTGACGAACATGTTTATTGGGAAGGAAACCCCATACCCCCTAATTCCACTGAGCAACTGTGCTAACACCCTACTCCCCCCCATACCATTATATAAAATAAAGAAAACTCCTTTTAAACCAAGTATACAGTGCCTATAAAAGAGTATTGTCTCCTTGGATGTTTTCACATTTTATTGTAATACAACATTGACTCATAGTGGATTTCATTTGGCTCTTTTGACACTGACCAACAGCAACAGAAACATTCTTCAAGTCAAAGTGGTCTAAATTAATTATAAATATCAAACTCAAAATAACTGATCACATAAGTGTTCACCCCTTTAATATAACACCCCTAAATCAACACTGGTGCAGCCATCAGGTTTTAGAAATCACATATTTAGTTCAAAGGAGATCACCTACATGTGGTTTCAATTGACTGTTGTATAAATTTCCTTTACTTGGAAGGTCCAACATGTGGTGAGTCAGTATTGTGGCCTAACCTACACAATAAAGATTCCGTGAAAAGGTGATTGGAAAGCAAAAGTTCTTGGGGTGGACACAAGAAAGCGTCCAAGCCACCAAATATGCCCTAGAGTCCAGTTAAGTCAGTCATTATGAAATGGAAAGAGTATGACAGAGCTATAAATCTGCCTATACCAGAACAAGCTGAGTGAGGGAGGTCACCAAGAGACCTATGAGAATACTGAAGGAGTTACAAGTTACAGTGGTTTAAAATGAAGAGCCTGCACATGCAACAACTGTAGCTCAGGTGCTTTACCAGTCATACCTGTATAGTAGAGTTGCAAACAGAAAAAAATGCACATGAAATCTGGATTAAAGTTTGCCAGAAGGGACATGGAGGACTCAGAATTTAAGTGAAAGAATGTGCTATTGTCTAATGAGATGAAAATGTATCTTTTTTCTTTTTCTTTTTTTTTTTATCAGTAACACACCATTCCCACTGTGAAGCCTAGTGGTGGTAGCATCATGCTGTGGAGATGCTTCTTTGCAGAAGGCACTGGAAAGTTTGTGAGGGTGGAGGTTTGAAATAAAAGCAGTAAAACACAGGGAAATTCTGGAAGAAAACTTGTTGCAGTCTGCAAGAAATTTGTGCCTTTGGAGAAGGTTCGTTTTTCAGCAAGATGACAACCCCAAGCATAAAGCCAATGCTATACAGGAATGCCTTAAAAATACAATGTTAATGTCATGGATTGGCCGAATCAAAGTCCACATGTCAATCCAACTGATAATTTGTTGTCATCTCCATGCAACCTAACAGAGCTTGAGCAGTTTTGCAAAGACAAATGGGGGAAAACTGCAGTGTCTAGAAATCTGATTGAGACCTGTGCAAACAAACTTAAGGCTGTCATGGCTGCCAAGGTTGTATCTACTAAATGCTGACTTGAAGGAGGTGAATACTTATGAGATCAAATATTTTGCATCTTTAAAATTCAAACCTGTAGACACACCTATTTTTAATATCTTTAAAATATTTTAAAAGCAACATCTGCAAATGCATCTTGTAGTGTTACATGCTCTAATCATTGAGTTTTTTTGTGTGTCTAATTTGATATACTCTATTTAACAATTGAATACAAACTAGGGAAGAACATAAGTATATGTAAGTAATAATTTAAAGACACTTAAGTCAACATATTTAGTTACAGTGAACAAAGAGGACAAATTTTACTTGTCGTTCCCTATAAACAATTTTCACCTTGGGAAAGCAAAACTGTACTATTATGCATAGTATACAACTTCCATCATTAAACAGAAAAGGATAATGATATAACATTGTCAAACCCTTTCTACTGTAGAAAGCTGATTCTGTTCATCTGGACATGTTTTTTTCCAAGGGAGATACATTACATCACTCATCCAAGTGACTTCCTCAGTCTTGGAGACTGGAGACTGAGGAAGTCACTTGGATGAGTGATGTAACGTATCTCCCTTAGAAAAAAACGATGTCCAGATGAACAAAATCAACTTTCTAGAATTTCCTTACCTGGATTATTGAGCATGCATCGAGACATTGTCAAACCCTCTTTGTTGAAATAAGTAAGAAAAGAAATCTTCATTCAAAATAAAATATACAAGATAAAATGTAAGAGTAGAATATCAACAGACCATATGATTGTGCCCCTGTACTGTGCACAAATGCTGCAGTGCTCACCTTTTTAGCTGTGAGTGAAGATACGTTGTTATCCGAGTAGCTTCTTCCAGCTGCCTCAGAAGCACATTTTTCTTTTCTTGTTGAAGGATTCTAGAGAAGATATGTTTTTACACAGATTTATTCTGAATCTTATTTATTATCTATACTATACATAATAGAAGCCATGTGGACAAAGATCACGTAAAGAAAGGAGGGCTTCCCATCCATACCTTGTATGGTAGGGCAAATACCTAAACAGAAACACATATAAGTGGTGATCAGGATGAAAACCATTGCTAAAAAATGAAAATCTACTAAAGCTAACTTAGATATTCTGAAGTACAAAAATTCCCTTGTGTGGATATGACAAGAAATGCCACACAGGAGACATGGCACTTAGGGGACTGTGTAGGCAGATTGGTCCTACAGTATACCATATACAAGGTCATAGAGACTACAGGATTAGACCTTAGCATTCGGAATCTGTGTAAATGTGGCCAGAGGGCCAGTACATATCACTTGTCTCTATGTTCTACAGACAAGAGCAGAGACATCCAATATATTTTACAGGGAAAGAACATGCAGATTTCTTGCTCCATCAATTTATTTACTACTCCATTTAGTCGAATTCAGATGCTTCCTTTAAATAAACAAAAAAATAAATTTTAGATGGGTCAGCTATGAACATGTATTTTTACATCAGCCAAATTAAGGCTATTGACAGAATACTTCAGGAGTGAATAGAACAAGTTAAAGTTACCTTTTATTTTATTTAGTGCCTTTCACGAAGGCTACCATTCCAGAAGCCCATAAAATTGCAGTGCAATGTAAATTTTTGAACTGCTGCTAGCTTGTTCTAAAGAAAGATGAATGTTTAACCCACATGTGCACAGATCATCTAATAGTTGCCTGCAGTCTCCCCAGATAGTATGAAAGATGCCCAGTATAATGCTCTGAGGTGTAATGCCTCCCCAGTTTTGAGGAGACTAGAACTGTAAAGGCGTCAGCAGACTGCATTTAGAAAATCATTTGTCTGGAGAAAGACTGATTAAAAAGACTGATCTAGATCATGGTTTACTCTTCTGCACTGCAGAAGAAGTCATCCATCTGAAGCGAAGTATGTTTAGGCCTGGCCAGTATTTACTCTAGATGGGAGAACATCCATCCATCCATCCATTTTCCAACCCGCTGAATCCGACCACAGGGTCACGGAGGTCTGCTGGAGCCAATCCCAGCCAACACAGGGCACAAGGCAGGAACCAATCCTGGGCAGGGTGCCAACCCACCGCAAGTTGGGAGAACATCTAGGAAAGATTTGGGTTACTGCTGGAAGATGTGTTGGTGAAGCCACCAGGGGGTGTTTAGCCTGTGGTCTGTGTGTGGACCCTAATTCCTCAGTGCAATTACAGGGACAATGTGCAGTAAAAACTGGGCCCTCCCTCAGATGAGATGTAAGACTGATGTCCTGACTCTCTGAGGTCATAAAAGATCAAAAAAGTGTACAGTGTATCACAATGGCCTGGCTATACTACTCACCAGAGCCCAGTCATTCTGGCTCCCTAATCATCTGCTATCTCAGTTTGAGTACTTATCCCTCTTATCCCTTCACCGCGTAATATCTAGTGTTTGGTGAGTGTACTGGTGCAAAAATGGCCGTTGTTGCAGCATACAGGTGGATGCCACAGGTGATTGTTAAAGCTGTTCCCCACTGCCCATGTATAATGCTTTGAGTAGGTTAGAAAAGGGTTATATAAATATGATTAATTAAGATAAATATTAAAAATTTTAATTCAAAATGGCTATGATATTAGGCATTAAATTTCTTGCCAAAATACATCCATCCATCCATCCATTTTCCAACCCGCTGAATCCGAACACAGGGTCACGGGGGTCTGCTGGAGCCAATCCCAGCCAACACAGGGCACAAGGCAGGGAACCAATCCTGGGCAGGGTGCCAACCCACCGCAGTGCCAAAATACAATAAGAGTTTAATATTCTGCATTTAAAAAGGAACATGAACAAAGGAAACAATGCACATTGAGGTGTGGACCAAAATATAACTTAAGAATTGCAGCTTATTTTAATGATTAAATGATTTTCTTTTACAGCATATTATATAAAAATATTATAAAGAATCAATAAGACAAAAGAATGTATAAAATGTTTTTTTTTCTATTTGTAAATTTTATGTTGATTATCATGTTTTTTATTTTGTTCATGTTTAGTTTTTCTAGTTGTGCTAGCCACCTTTTGATAAACTTTGTTTGCAGGCAGTGTGGTACAGTGACTATGGCATCAGACTCAGACCACAAGGCTGTGACTTAAACCCCACTGGTGAGTCAGTCTGTAGGTCTGGTAGTGCTTAGATAGATAGATAGATTTGATTATTGAAAGTCACGATATGAAGTAAGAGTAGTCTGTTTATTTCTTAAATGGAAAAAGGCTGATTTCCCAGCCTGCTTCTGAAAGGACCAAAGGGTTAAATAACCAAGAGACTTTATTCACGTAACAAGTTCAGAATACTCTCATGGGAATTTTCCCCATAAAGTGAGAGAAAAAAAAAAGTAAAAAAAGATACCAGCTGACAGTAATCAGCAAAGGTCTCAATACACAGTACTGTGGCGTGCTGCTCACAAGATCAGCAAACTGGAACATTCTAAATGTTCTTCTGAACAGCTAGCACGCACTCAAATAACGTCTTATACAAAATAATCAAAATGTTGGCTATATAAGGATGTTTCAGTAAAAAATAAATAAATACATAAATAAATAACCAACATAGCCATCCTTATATTTCCTAACCTGCATATGTAAGTCCTGAAAGGAGACTGCTGTTTTCAATATCTATTTGTGAAAGCTACAGTTAAGGTCATAGGCCAAAAAGGATAGTCTGATCTGTGTTTCTTTCAAAAAGCTCTAAAGATGGGAAAATGAACAATTTTGTTGTTATTAACTAAATGCAACAAAAAATGGGACTCCTATGAGAAGCTGAATGCCTTGGTTACTAAATGATGCCAATGCTGATACTAATATATAGTGTATGTGCAAGATAATGCATTAAAGCCCTGACAGAGTAAGTTGAGAGAACAATTAACACCAGGATTGTACATTTCTCCATTTCTTCAGCCAAGACACATGATAATTTTCCTGCAACTTACAACCTTTATCTTTTGAGATAATTATTGTATCATGTAAGCATAAGATAATAAGTTAAAGTTGTCAGATAGCAAGCCAGGGCACATGAGAACATAAGCCATGCTTATATTAGCTGTACATTTGCCCTACTGTTCATCAATATTTGGTGTGCTTGACTTACAATGTCATTCTCATGGCTTATTTAATTTCTAAATATATCAGACCTTTCATTGGTTCCTTGAGGGGTTGTACTGTATGCCTTCTGAATCTCCTCCTCCAACTTCTTCTTTTGGACTTCTAAGCGCAGCTTTTCTTCTGTGGATCGTTGCTGCTGACTCATCAATGTTAGCTCTTGCAACAAAGCTTCCTTCTCTCTCAGAAGCTGCAAGCGGTCTCGGTCCCGGTCTACTTCAGCTTTGCCAGGCCAGCCCTCATTGTCCAGTTGGGCCAGCTGAAGCTGGATACTGGAGACTCTGCAAAAGACGGACACTGAGATGTATAAACTCCTCACAAAGAAGATGTTGGCAGTTCTAAATTGGCCCCCATGTACTGTAAGTGTGAGTGTGTTAATGAGCAGGTCCTTTAATGGTCTCACACCATGTCAGTGACTGTTTCCTCCTTTAAACTCACTGCTGCTGGGATAGGCTCCAGTCCAATGTAACTCTAAACTGATTTAAGTAGGTCTGAGAATGTATCATTTATTTGTTTAACTGACTGATGTGTGACCATGTTAACAGCCTATTTAAGAAAAGGCTGTATAAAGAATTAAATCCTGAAACTCTGTGGCTTTCCCTCCTCATCTAAAATAACGTCAAGGACACTTAAGCTAAAAATAAAACAGTGAAAAATAATATATAATTCTTTTAAGAATAAACACAAAAGGAAGGAATAAACAATGAAAGAACAGTTAACTGCATAGATTTAAAAACACTGCTTACCAGGCTATGTGGCTCATCTACTTGCCCACCAATCAATTAATACAAATCACTTCCTCTCTCTCCTTTACCATTCTATTGCTCCTGTCAATAAACTCAAGTCTCAACTCACCTCCTGTCTCTAGAATCAGCCGTTGCTCTGGCTTAAAGCACTTAAGTTAATTCTTGGCAAGCCACAGAGTCAGTGGCTCTTCTTCAGCTACAGAGACACCAAAATAGGACTCCCACTATTTGAGTCCTGTGTCCCTGTGCTCGCAGAGTCACTTTTGGGATTCGGTGGCTTTTCTTTAGCTAAAGAGACACTAAGATAGGACTCCCAACTAGTAGCTTTCGGAGTCGCTGCATCCATAATCTTTCATCACCCCTTGATAGATAGGGTCTCCAAAGCAGCTCCTCAGTTGTCCACTCCATTATGGAGTAACACAGTTCTGTCTCCTCCCACTTCAGATTGTGTGTTTTCTCTGAGCCAGAAGGTCTCTTATCATCCTGTGGTTCCTTCCCTATAAGAAGGAACCCTTCTCTGCCATAACACAGGAAATCTTTCCATCATTGACATCTCCCCCTTTGCCCATCTCTCACCTTAAGCAGAGAATATGGAGTCCAAGGCACATGTTGGGCTGCCTGTCCTCTAGTGTTCTGAGGAAACAGGTTCTACGTAGGCTGACACTGTCTCCTACACAGTTGTCTCTGCCCATGTATAAGAGGAACAATTGTCCTCTTTGAGCATCCTGCCCGTTTCCCATACTAGCACCCCCAGTTGCTCTTTCCCTACCAGTGTGGGCCTACCCCGAGGTCTCTTGCAGAACTTACCTGTACCAACTTGTCTAAAAGTTGTGAATACCTAGTATTAATGGCAATACATGCATGTATTTTCAAAGGTGTTTAGCTTTTTTCTGATTGAGGGAGGATTTTGTATTGAAGCACTGAAAAATATAAGAGAGGTACATTCAGAAAGGATATCTCAGCTTAAAACAAGTGAGTAGGAAAGTCTATGTAATGCTGCTCTGCCATACTCCATTGAAATACACACAGCTCATCCTTTAGTGACCTGATATTTCCCTGATGACACTTGAGAGGGCAGGAAACAAGGTGTTAACTGAAATCACCATTTTATCCTGTCATCTCATTGACTTAAGAATTTAGCTAACATACAGGAAAGTGAAAGGTCTGAACAAAACTCAGGAAATTACAGGCAGATAATACCGGAGTCTCCACCAAACAGTGCAAGAAAGACACCATAAATCACAGTGTATGGCACAAGTGTGATCTTTTAAACCACTCTATCCTAAGTAAATTACAGACTTTCTATCCTGTTAGAGACTCAATGAACTAACACCAAGCGCAACCAATTAAGAACTCAATCTACTTAATACCTGTAGGTTCAGCGAGAACCCATTTTTGATTCAGTTTCAACCCTCTTAATTACACCAGCACCCTCAAAAGTGGGATCAAGGAGGCCTGTACTTTTTATACTCCATTATGAACAACTAAGGAAGGACACCTTATACTTTAAAGACAGAGACTGATTATTAGTCAGAGCAAGAGGAACTAACACGGAACATGTACAGCAACTGAAAAACAAAGACCAACAATATAAGTAGCAGCAACAGATACTAGGAATCCTTGGCACAAAGTGAAGTGCTTAGCCAGGAGACTCAAGGTTTTAGAATCTGATTCAGGGAGATTGTAAGGACATTAATAAAGTGCATAAGCATGTTGAGACAATTAAACCCAGATTGATTGTTTAGACAATTAAGCTATCTTTTTTGTTTTCTCCAAATTATGGCTGAATTTTCATCATTGCTGGGTGGCATGTTGCAGGATGTTTTAGCCTTCTAGCAAATATATAAATCTGAGAAAAAATTACATATATCCCTAGCATCAAGATTGGGTAGCTTCCATAAGCACCCTCAAAAGTGGGCTCAAGAAGGCCTGTACTTTTTACACTCTATTTCCAGTGATTTTTACTTGCAGACTTTAATTACATTATCTTAATGAGTCACGAGCAGTCTTGCCGCACTTCATGACCACCAGTTGTGTAGTCTGACACACCCAGTCACTCAGTCCAATCAGTCTGTGACTCGTCCCAATAAAAAAATCAAACAGGTTTGATTTTGTCCTAAGTCATGGTGTGGTCATAGTATGTGTGAGTTCCAGCACTCAGCTGGAAGTACAATGTACAGTGGTGTGAAAAACTATTTGCCCCCTTCCTGATTTCTTATTCTTTTGCATGTTTGTCACACAAAATGTTTCTGATCATCAAACACATTTAACCATTAGTCAAATATAACACAAGTAAACACAAAATGCAGTTTTTAAATGATGGTTTTTATTATTTAGGGAGAAAAAAAATCCAAACCTACATGACCCGGTGTGAAAAAGTAATTGCCCCCTTGTTAAAAAATAACCTAACTGTGGTGTATCACAACTGAGTTCAATTTCCGTAGCCACCCCCAGGCCTGATTACTGCCACACCTGTTTCAATCAAGAAATCACTTAAATAGGAGCTGCCTGACACAGAGAAGTAGACCAAAAGCACCTCAAAAGCTAGACATCATGCCAAGATCCAAAGAAATTCAGGAACAAATGAGAACAGAAGTAATTGAGATCTATCAGTCTGGTAAAGGTTATAAAGCCATTTCTAAAGCTTTGGGACTCCAGCGAACCACAGTGAGAGCCATTATCCACAAATGGCAAAAACATGGAACAGTGGTGAACCTTCCCAGGAGTGGCCGGCCGACCAAAATTACCCCAAGAGCGCAGAGGCGACTCATCCGAGAGGTCACAAAAGACCCCAGGACAACGTCTAAAGAACTGCAGGCCTCACTTGCCTCAATTAAGGTCAGTGTTCAAGACTCCACCATAAGAAAGAGACTGGGCAAAAATGCCTGCATGGCAGATTTCCAAGACGCAAACCACTGTTAAGCAAAAAGAACATTAGGGCTCGTCTCAATTTTGCTAAGAAACATCTCAATGATTGCCAAGACTTTTGGGAAAATACCTTGTGGACTGATGAGACAAAAGTTGAACTTTTTGGAAGGCAAATGTCCCGTTACATCTGGCGTAAAAGGAACACAGCATTTCAGAAAAAGAACATCATACCAACAGTAAAATATGGTGGTGGTAGTGTGATGGTCTGGGGTTGTTTTGCTGCTTCAGGACCTGGAAGGCTTGCTGTGATAGATGGAACCATGAATTCTACTGTCTACCAAAAAATCCTGAAGGAGAATGTCCGGCCATCTGTTCGTCAACTCAAGCTGAAGCGATCTTGGGTGCTGCAACAGGACAATGACCCAAAACACACCAGCAAATCCACCTCTGAATGGCTGAAGAAAAACAAAATGAAGACTTTGGAGTGGCCTAGTCAAAGTCCTGACCTGAATCCAATTGAGATGCTATGGCATGACCTTAAAAAGGCGGTTCATGCTAGAAAACCCTCAAATAAAGCTGAATTACAACAATTTTGCAAAGATGAGTGGGCCAAAATTCCTCCGGAGCGCTGTAAAAGACTCATTGCAAGTTATCGCAAACGCTTGATTGCAGTTATTGCTGCTAAGGGTGGCCCAACCAGTTATTAGGTTCAGGGGGCAATTACTTTTTCACACAGGGCCATGTAGGTTTGGATTTTTTTTTCTCCCTAAATAATAAAAACCACCATTTACGAACTGCATTTTGTGTTTACTTCTGTTATATTTGACTAATGGTTAAATGTGTTTGATGATCAGAAACATTTTGTGTGACAAACATGCAAAAGAATAAGAAATCAGGAAGGGGGCAAATAGTTTTTCACACCACTGTATATAATACAGCTAATGAAACTAAGGAAGGCAGGGGTTTCAGATCTCACAAATAGAAGAGGAGCTTATCTGTCTGATGTCTCATGTTTTACATACCAAGACAGAAGGGGAGATTATGGCTAAACTTTCCGTACTTGTAAAGCATTTCAACAGCACTTGTTCTGTTAGGTAAAACATGTTATTTGCTGTCATAAAAAGGGGTGAGCTTGTAATAATTTGGAAAGCTGAAACTGTGCTGGAAGTCATCATGGAGTTGTGTGATTTGTCATGTCTTGCAATTTCTACTCATGTAAACTGACATAATCATGTGATGAGACCAACAACAGAAGTTGTCAACTTTGGCATCCTCTTCAACTAGATGTCATGTAATGTACCACCTGCATTTGTGACTGGATGTTTTTCCTCTGTTGTCTTGTCAAATCCATCTACTGTACATGAACATGCTGACACTCCCTGTTACATTATATTGCTTAGATTACAGGTGATGATCAGAAATACATATTGACGAGTCAACATTTGGGACATTGATACATTTTCTTGAGTTCAAATATGAAGGTAGTTCAAAAAATTAAAGTAAATTTGTGTACCTTAAGCACATCTGAAAATGCATGGTTGTTAAAACTTCATGTTTGGTTATGCCATTATAGGGTATGGTTTAACATTTATTGCCGCTTATGTCACTTTCAAAATGGCAAGAAACATGATCACAGCATGCAATTTTAATCAGATTAGAGTTGTTGTAGAAAGCCATTTGTCAGAAATAATCTTGGCTACAACACAAAGACGTAATTTTGCTGCACAATTACCTTAGGCACACTATGAACACTACTCAGAAATTGTTATAGGACTTTGCAAGGAAGTTGGTGGACCATCGATCCCACAGCCTGGACCTTACACCAAGTGACTTCTGTCTCTTTGGTGCATTGAAAAATAACTTGGCTTGTAAGTGACTTTGAATTTATAGTGCTGTATTGAACTTGTAATAAACTGGCTGGCTTTCATCTCACAGTTGGCCTAATGCCTGGACAAATATGGAGGTTGCATAGAAAATCAGTACTTTTGTTTCTAAGAATAAAAATTGTCAAAACAATTTTAGTTTGTGTCACATCTGTATTAGACATTTATAAAGATAATTCATTCAGGGTCAGAGGGTAAGTACATTTCTGTCTCTTCAATGTTATAATCATGAAATAACTCTAAAATGACACTTATAAGTTGCACTATATAAAGGAATTTGTCTTTTGGACCACACAGACAAGACCAAGCAAAGAAATTACGAGGCCTCAAGTACTACATAGTCCATTCCATACTAGCTCTGACACTAGCCTTAGCTCAGAATTGTGCTGCACCTCCCTAAAATCTATCTCAAAATATACACATTTGAATTATGTATGATTTTACTCATATATATCCATTTTTGACCCACTTATTTCAAACAATATTGGGGAAAAGGCAGAAAACAACCCAGGACTGGGCATCAGTAAATCACAGAGCATATGCAGTCGCAAAAGTCCAAACTAGAGTTGTCAATTAAAATGAACACAGCAGTGCTTTATACATTTTCTCATTTTTGTCTTCCCTGACAGGCAACCTGCAAGTTTTTCATGCATGACTCTACCCTATAAAAAGCTTTGCTCAGGCAGACCGGGCAGTCACATTGGCCAGCACACACAGCAAGAACAAGGCTGAAACACTTTGCTCACACACAAAGACTTCATAGTCTCCACAACGAGCCCAGAGGCTGGGGGGGGGGGATGTCATAGAGAAAATGTGACCATTGTGCACATTTTTACAAGTAGAGCGTTCTGAGGTTACTTATGAACACACATTAAGTGCAACACTGAAAGCTTGAGTGGGAGAGAAAAATAGACAGACAAAGGCCTTGCGTACCCAGAAAACCTAAAGGTAAATCTTCAGCTCTTACAAACCCAATGTTGCTCTTTTCCTAAAGTGCAATAAATTCTTTGGGATAAACACTTTTATTTTACTGCTTGTCAGATGCATTGCAGCTACTTAGAAAGGTTTCCCAGGTTAGTTAAACTATATAAAATAAACACATTGAAGCAAGTGAGGTGGCAAATCAACATACGGTATTTATCCACTCTTTGGCAGAACACAACTGCTGCAGATTTTATTAACCAGCTTTACTTTTTCCAGCACTGGCAGGATATCTAAGCCATTCTGAGAAGAAGCAGTCACTGTTCCACCGCATCTTGTGTTCAATTCCAAGCTCTAACATTATTTGACTATAATTATACAATAATTTCATAATATACTGTATTAATTAATGCTAAGCTCCAATTTGGATTTGAATAGAGAGAGGGTTCATAAGGTATTGTGACAGGGTGCCAGCCTAGAGGATGTTGCCATGTGCAAAAGAATCAGGATAAAAGAAAATGATAATACATCGACTTAATGTGACTCTTAAATGTTCAAGAGAAAGATCTGTGCCATGGGCAACATGGGTCAATACCCAATAGAGGGCTATATTATTACCTATGGATAAACTATTATTAGAGGAGGCTTGTCTTTTAGATTCTAACATTGGAAAATGTAATAATGTAATTATTCCATGGAATAATAAGGGTGCAATGTATTTCAAATAAGCAATGAAGCTCAGGGATGCAAGGAGACCTGGGGCTACCTGAGGGATCACTGGTAAAAAGTAGTTAAATATTTTGGACAAGGTCCTGACCCCAGAAGTTTAGAAATAGCTCCAAATTAGAGTATAAAGCCATCCTTTGGCCAGATGACCTTAAAGTTTTAGAGTGAGTGTGGTGAATTTGAAAGCAACTTGGAGATAACCTTTTAGGACAACTTTACTTATGTAACAAGTTTTGGATGGTGGCCTTATGGACTTAGCAAACTGGCTTCAAACTCACATAACTAGGACAGCAAGGCAAACTGGGCTTTCCTTTTATTTATTAATTTTCTACTTTGAGTTGTTCTCCAAATCTTTAAACAGCCTTCATATTCATTTTGTGGTGTTGGCATTCTTTTACAGGTAAGAGTAGCACAGAACATAAAACTGAGGAACATCAAGTAACAGAAAGGAATTGGGTTAAACACACAGACAGCAGATAGGGAATTTCCTGGGTGAAAGGCAAATGCCTTTTTAAAAATATAGAGCAACTGGTATGGATTCAGGATTCTTGAATGAATTCAGGCTTACATCTAACAAATATGTCTATCTTCTTACCACTTGTGAACAATAATTTTAGGGCATAATTTTATACATGTCATAATTATTGTGTGATCGATCTACTGTACTTATTGAAGCCACCTAATCTAATTTCAGTATGCAAGAACATTGTTCCAGTTCTTCTCAAAGCACAATCATGTACACATCCACAGTCATACTGATAGAGACAAATTTATACTTGCCCATTAACCTAAAATGCATTTCTTTGTGATATGGGAAGTGCTTAAATAAATCTTACATTTACACACATTGGGCTCAGGATGGCATTTGAACCCAGTCTTCTGGAGCTGTCAGACAGCAAAGCGAACTAAAGTACTATTGTGTTGTCAAAATTAGCATACCTCACTTTTCAAATGGCAATTTCTGTGATGCCAGCAACATCTATTTAACTTATACCATTTTACAGAGCATCTGTTGAGATGACACAGCAAGTGACCAAGACCGTCTCATCACCACTAGGCTTCACCCATCATTCTTATAGGCCTGTATCACTAGTAACTGTCATGGATGGTTCATCCATCAAACCGCTAACCCGCTATATCCTAACTACAGGGTCATGGGGGTCTGCTGGAGCCAATCCCAGCCAACACAGGGCATAAGGCAGAGAACAAACCCCAGGCAGGGCACATGCACACCAAGCACACACTAGAGACAATCTAGAATCGCCAATCCACCTAACCTGCATGTCTTTGGACTGTGGGAGGAAACCAGAGGAAACCCACACAGACATGGGGAGAACATGCAAACTCCACGCAGGGAGGACCCGGGAAGCGAACCCAGGTCTCCTAACTGCGAGGCAGCAGCGCTACCCACTGCGCCACCGTGCTGCCCATGGATGGTTCATTTATGCAGAATTTGTTTTAATCTCATTTGTCATCTGCTTGTATTTTTTGTGGTATTGCTTTCATTGTGTTGCAGATGGAGCACATGCAGCGTCCCATTTTCTAGCAGGTTCACTGTATAAGCAAATTGGACCTGCCCCTGTAGGTAACTGGCTCTCTTATATACCAACAGGCTGGCAGTGTGCTGTAGTACCTAAGGCACTGGTATTTAAAAATCAAGGTTCTTAGTTGAATTCCTTCTTTTGACTCACTGTGACCAATGAGCAAGCCACTAAACCCACCTGAGCTCCCATTCTAAAATTTATATACCATGCTCTTGTAAGTCAACTTAGTTGAAGGTGTTAGAAAATAAAAGATATAACACTGCACATTTTTCTTCCATTGCACAAAAGAGCCTTGTTCTCATAACACTGCTAGTGCTAACTGTTCACATTTTGCAATGCAAATTTAAATCATAAAAAGCAGGCATCAATGAACACAGGGAATAACCCAATTAGTTGCTTGTTTTTCACAGTATCATGGGGTTATCTATTTGGTACTTAGACATACAAATCTTTTCTCATTCCTCAAAATACATTTGCCCTCTTGCCCTTATTTCAGCTTAATGGCAATTCCATGACATAGAATGTCACATACTCGGAGGCAGAAAGTGACAGAAACAGTGAAGGTGTTTTCTTTTTCAACAAAATGTGCTTTTGTGATACTTAAAGAACATTACTTTATTTATTATTATTAATTCTTTACACTGAAATGGAATCCCTACACTATCACTTGTCCCCAGTATGTGCTTCCCTTAATATTAATTGATTTAAATCGTGAGAAGAAAAGCACAGTTCTTGCTATCTCTCTGGTCCAAGTTTTAACATTAAACTCCTTAGTGTTATGCCTACCCCCAAAAAAACGAGTCAAAATATTTTACAACAAGAAAAAATGTTATTATGTGCATCAGAAACATGTCTATACCAAAACATCAACATAAATACAGTACAAAAGATATGTCTAGCATCCACAGCTGCAGCGATACAGATTTAGTACATTTACTTTGTGTGATATGGCATCAAATAGTCACTACTTAAAGTCCGATATTGCAATCAAGACAGTTGAAGCATGTTTTTTTTTTTTTTCTACACTTGAGGGTAAAATGTCAGTGCCTGACCCTGATGATTGACGTGCCCATGGTGTTGTTGTACTGTGAAGAGTGCTTCGGGGGCTAATAACATTCTTGTCCTTCTACTTGATTGTAATAATTATGCCTTTTTGCCACACACCTAGTTGCACCATAGTGAATCATCAGGCGACCACATTAACCAGGCATACCACGTTGGTTTGATTGTGCAGTGCCACCTGCATGCATCACTTTCACTATACAATTCATGTTGTCATCACTATCGCTTGAGTCAACTAATGGTTCAGTTTCAGTTTGTTCTGAAACTGGCTTTACAACTTTTCATTTATATGCATCTGTGTTTTGGTTGAAGACTCCATCCCACTCAAGGATACTGATCAGTTAGTTACATGAGAGTGGCAAAATACATAAAATACTCATGGATTTTTTGCAGCATAAAGTTATTTTATCCACTAGATGGCAGCAGAATACTGTCCCCCAGCATTATTCAGTCTTAATGCTCTACATTACATTATAACAAGTAAATTCAAGAGACGCTCAGAGTTAACCGTATTTACATAGAATTCCAAGCCCATGAGACTCTTGTGTTTAACACCAAAGAGGTTAAAAATTGCACATAGAAACTGCTTAATGGAAAAGAAAGCAAAGATCATTTGAGAAAAATTTATAAAGCAATGCATAAAAGTAAGAGGCTAAAGAGCAATGGACTTAGAGAAACTAAGAAAGTGCACATTTTTATTTGTGATACTGATAAGTTAATTTTGCTCTTACTGTAATATTCCAATTCCCTTTATCAAAATTTACTTACCCATACACAATGTTATGTACACACTCGATAATCTAGATGCACATGATTGGTCAGTTGTTAATGTAATATGAATTAATGCATGAAGATAGATAGATAGATAGATAGATAGATAGATAGATAGATAGATAGATAGATAGATAGATAGATAGATAGATAGATACTTTATTAATCCCAAGGGGAAATTCACATACTCCAGCAGCAGTAATTGTAATTGTAGTAACAACATTTGCAAACTGCTGCATGTAATTGCAAAACCAATTCAAACACTCAAAGATTTTTAAGTGAAGAGTAGTAGTGGCATAATTTATATTAAAAATACTAACCACCATTAGTTTTGTAATTTTTGTATCTCTGGACATAGGCATATGACTCAATTTATTCACCTATCTATCCACCCAGTTACAACAATTGTGGAATTCCACCAAAGTTATGCAGGAGTCCTCTCACCTTTTCTTGGCTTCCTCATACTGCCAACTCAGTCGTATTCTTCCTGCCAGCCGTGAAGCGTCACCAGCATCAAACTAAAGAGCAGAGAAAAAAAAATGTAAAAAAACAAACAAACAGAACACTCTTTTTTTTTTCTGGCATGCAGTATGCTGATGTTAAACCATATTTTAACTTTAAAAAAACCCATCAATTCATTTTAATTTTACCACCCATTCCCTACTCCAAAGGCATGATTTTAGAAAGACATTCACATATTGCAGTGCAACATATAGGATAGGTGCTCATTTTTCACATCCCACGCAAGACCCATGGTTAATTATGATGCTGAATGACACAAAAAAATGTATGAATGAATTTTAGTATATTTTATGCATTTTTGCAAGCTTTAAAAAGAAAAGGGTGACTAAATGAAAGACAAAAAAGCACCATCACTGTCATCATAGTAACAGTGTCTATTCATTGTTTGAAGTGTCTGTTCCATAGTTTGAGCTTGTTTAATTAAAAATGTCCTTTGTGAGTGTACTGTATTTGACATCCTCTATCCTCTGCTGTAGCTCAACACATATACAGTTAGAGTTAAGGTCATGCAAAAAATATCTGAACAGCTTTTCCATTCATCTACAACATCTTCAACATTCCTAGAGGTTCATTTGAAAGCAAAAGGAAATGTGATCATTTTCTCATTCTTTCAAGCATTCTATGACAGTTAATCTACTGAAACTTGACCATGTAGTACTTAGCGAATCCTCTGCTAGCTTTTATTCATTTATTTTTAAAACGCTGTAAACTCTAATTTTCCAGAATCCTGGTGTTTTTTACTTCATAGAAGCATATGAAATAATTTGAAGATGGCACTCTTTCTAATTAGAAGTCAATCCATCTATCTTCTGATCAACTTTATGTATTTCAGGATTGTGGGACCTAGAGCATCTCCCAGCAATATCTAGTGCAAGGCATGAGCTATTTCTGGATGGGACGTCTGTCTATCCTAGGGCATATTCATGTATGGACCCACACTCTCACATATACTGCAGGGCCAGTGTACAGTCTCCAATTAATCTGACGTGCAGGTTTTTTGGCAGTGAGATGAAGACTGAAGTAGTTTGAGAAAAAACTCTTACAGACACATAGAGAAACATGAACTGTACACAGGCAGTGCTTGTGCTGGATTCAAACCCAGGATTCTGAAGCTATAAGGCAGCAGTGCTACCCACTGTACCAACTTGCCAGCCTATACAAAAGGCTTCATACCATATTAATGCCAACTTAGCTTTATAGCTCCAACTACATGGAATTTTCAGGGCAGAGTTTTTAGTGACATCTAAATTGAGGCTATAGTTTAATTGAAAACTACTAATCCTGCCATCAAACAATGTCTCTTAACTTTGAGCATTTTAGATGACGATGAGCCCTAGTTGATTGAAAAAGCACTGTTCTTCATGACAACTACATTAAAAGTGATGAAAATATATATACAATTAAATCCTGAATTAATGAGTCAAACCCAGGGCATTTTTCTTTGAGTCTGGATTCCATTCCAAGATTTAAGACCTTTTTTATGTCATGCAACCAACTGCAAGTGCAAAGACCACCTATATTTTACTGTATATTTCTGATTTCTGTTTCTAGTAAGTAAGCTGTAAATGACCAGCCAGTCAACCAAACATAACTATTGTGCTATAAAATAGTGTTTTACACATTTGGAAGATGGTCCTCTAGTTAAAAAAGGTGTTCATTTTTTTAATTTGTGTACATTTTACATACAGTACTCAAAACAAATTCTTCTAATAGAATATTCAGTTTGTCAGAGAACACGAGAAAGGCAGATGTGAATGTACTGTAAAACAGGGGTAGGCAACGTCAGTCCTGGAGTGCCACAGTATGTGCAGGTTTTTGTTCCAACCCAGTTCCTTAACGAGAACTCAATTATTGCTGATGAAGCACATATTGCTTAAGTGACATTTTAATGCTTCATTTTAGTGGTCTCGCTTGTTAAGGTTCTCCAACCTTAATTGCTTATTTCAATCTTAAACTGCTGCATTCAGTGTTTTAATTGCTCCTTATTAGCAATAAGATGTAAAAGACAAAGCAGCCAGCAGTTCTCCAGCTAGCTTTTTTCCAATTACATCTGTGTGTGTTCATCATGCACGGTTTGATTTAATAAAACACTTAATAGAAAAATGTGACAGACTGAAAATGATCTGTTTTAGGCTTCAAATCATTTGGATGATATCCTTGGAAAGGAAAAAAATCTACGATATAAAAGCCTTACATTGCACAGACTAACAAGCCATAAAATTAAATAAGGTCTGTGATTGGCAAAGATTGGTTTCTAATTAAGCAATTGGGTTGGAATGAAAACCTGTAGCCACTGCGGCTCACCAGGACCGACATTGCCTACCCCTGTTTTACATCTTATTGCTAATAAGGAGCAATTAAAACACTGAATGCAGCAGTTTAAGATTGAAATAAGCAATTAAGGTTGGAGAACCTTAACAAGCGAGACCACTAAAATGAAGCATTAAAATGTCACTTAAGCAATATGTGCTTCATCAGCAATAATTGAGTTCTCGTTAAGGAACTGGGTTGGAACAAAAACCTGCACATACTGTGGCACTCCAGGACCGACGTTGCCTACCCCTGCTGTAAAGCACTATAAATTACCAAACTATCGAGGTAACAAGTTAGCAACATTTTTTTTTCCTGATTTGAGGGCCTTTATCCTTAAAAAAAAAAAAAAAAAAGAGCAATGACTCTGTGTTTATTGAGTCTGGGCTTATGCTTTAATATTGAGCGCTTTGAGTAGTGAGAAAAGCGCAATATAAATGTAATGAATTATCATTTTTATTATTATTAATATGTAGCATTTTTGAATTGTAATCCAGAAATAAAAAGAACATGCCAGACAAAATAGGAGCATTTACTTAATTGCTGCTCACTGTGTTCTAGACTGTTATTGTATAGGCTTTATCAGTCCCAACATTTCCATTCAAAAAGAACACTCAACTCAGCTCTACTTTATTACATACAAATAATTAAACAGTTTAAATGATGCATTAGTCACGCCTTGAGCTTGTAACCAACCCAAATCTTATTAATTTATCATGAGAGATGTTATAGTGTACATAACAATGCTCACTGGTCAATTTTCAGCTATGCTAATCCTAATCAAATGAAATAAAAAAAATGTAAATGTTGCAAAGAGCACTTGAGGTTTATGATAATGTTTGCCAAAAAAGTAGTGCAGAATTCCCATGCTTGGAATTTCAGGAATATCAAATGAAAGAAATGTGGGTCAAAAATAATAACAAAAACCCATCCAGTAATCTTTGAGTTACACTTTTACATGATCGTAGGAAGCAACAATTGGCACAAGGCAGACGTGAGTCTTAGATGGAACACTAGTCCATCACAGGGTAGAGCCATACACACACCCAGAGTCATTCATGTGCATTACTGACACACATCCAGTACACCAACTTAATATATTCACTCACTCGATCTACTGTATGTTTGTCCTTGTGAGAGTCACTAAAGCAAGGCACTTAGCTAGACAGACTAGGCCACTATATAAATAGTGACAATATTCAGACACTACTATAGAATTCAAGGCACATCAAGGCTATCTGGAAAATACAATACCTCCAGCATGTCAAAGGTCTGCATACGGTCTTTTCTCCATCAGTCATGCCTAGTATACTGTCTGTGGGAGTTGCTTGAAAAGAATCCTGACCAAACTGTTTTGTGTCAATCCAAAGAAGCAACAGTCCTATACTGAAGTGCTCTGTGGTACTCGACCTTATCATAACAAGCAAGCTCAGCTAACTGGTATAGGAACCTATTTTCAACCTTTGGTGAAGACGGATGTAAATCAGGAAGTAAAGCTTTGGCCAAGAAGTTATTTCCCATGTTTTTTTTTTTCCCAAGTCTTTTTAGACAGTCTTAAACCATTATTCAACAACAAGTCTCCATGGAACTGTATGCAAGCAGAAGAGACAAAAATGTATTATAGGTGGAATTTTACACCCACACTTTCAACATACTCAATTGAAGGACAAGTATTTGAAACACAACTCTCTGAAAGAAAGAGGGAAAGACACCAAATATTAAATAGCAGTAGCCTCAAACTACAATGATCATGATTCTTCTTAACCTATACAATACGCATTTAGGGTGCGGTGGGGAATTCTGGTGATTCCTTAAATATCAATGTAAGCACAACAATTTCATTAACTTTTGTACAACTTGGGCAGAATCTGCAATGGATGAGAATTTTGTCTTATGCACTACAGGTTAATTGCTACCTCTAGATGTTTAATATGAACAGATGTGTGTATTTGTGTGTGTGTGTGCTCATCCTGAACTTGTCTAGCATATATCAATCAAATCAAAATCTTTATTGTCATTGTAGCAATAAGACATTGTACAACAAAATTTTAGGTGCAATTTTCCAGTGAAAAAAAAAACACAATTACTCAAGTTAAAACTAAAATAAAAAGGGAATAAAATAAGTACCAAAATAGTCCATAACAGCAGAACCATGTTTTCCACTCATACATACATTATATTGCACTTGTCCCTTATCCAATGTTAACTTAGAGCTGTATTTTAAACATGAGAGTGTATTGTATTGTAAACATGAAGGTGCACTAGGTCAGACTGACCACTTAGCAGCATTCAGCATGGTGATGGCTGAAGGATAGAAACTGTTTCTCAGTCTGTTTGTCTTAGTCTTTATGGATCTGAAACATCTGCCTAAAGACAGGTGTTTAAACAATGCATGCCCTGGGTGTGATGGGTCCTGAAGAATTTTATTGACGTTCCTGAGGCAACAGGAACTATACAGTTCTTCTAGTGAGGGGAGAGGACAGCCGACTATCCGCTGGGCAAACTTAATGACCCTGTGGAGCTCTTTCTTCTGTGCTACTGTGCAGCTAGAGAACCACACACAGAGACAGTAGACCAGATATCTGAAGTTTCTGCTTAGATGGGCTCCATTGATCCACAAATCTGGAATGGAAAACAAGTGATGGATGGATGGATTATTTACTCCAGAGGTAACTGAAAGCCCTATAATGTGTGGATTTGTATTTATAAGAATTTTGAGAAATAGTTTCAGTACTTAAAGGAAGATCATTGAGGTTACTCTGAATATGTAAATTAACTGTATACTATGAGCTCATGGGTATAAGACTTTGCTGTCTTAGGTGGTAGCAGGGAGCTTATAATGAGACTGCTACATGAATACATTTGGATCGATACACCTATTAGAAATTGATATAATGCAAGTGAAAGTTTTGATAATTATGGATGGTAAGTGGGTTTGAATCACAAGATGTGTTAGGATAAAAGCTGGAACATTATATCATTTTGCAATGGTTTGCCAAAATGGAACATGCTTTAAAACCTGGACATCTGGTGCCAGTAATTTTATGGCCCTTTTTTAACTGGCTGCAATTACTACTTTTAACTTCTTTAATTCTCTTTATGCCATGTAAAACAAACATGGATAAAACCTAAGCTCTGTCCGTTTCTCTGTCCATAACATCATCATGGGCCATCATTACTACGTGGAGATCTTATTTTTCCTTTAGTCTTTTCTTCTCTTCAATATTGTTTTGCTTATATTTTCATTTTGCAGGAAGCATGCAATTTCCAGTCGTCCCTGCCTTTGCCTTTTTGTAGCACTGAATTCAAAGGAGAAACATAATAGTTTGAGGGAAAAGGTTAATATTTTTGTGAGTGTGTACAGAGTATGGTGAAACTCCTCCTTGACAATACTAATTTAATTTTAACTCAATTTATATAGCATGCAGACATGGTCAAGAGATTTTTGTTGTTATTCAACCAAACATTAGAATCAGCAAGATGCAGGATCTAAGTGACCTTTAACTGTTGGTTCCAAAATCTGAGAAACAGCTGTCCTCCTGGGACTTTCATGCAATACAGTCTCTAGAGTTTAGAGAGAATTTGGCAATAAATAACAAATGTTGTGAGCAGCAGTTAGCGGGAATGTATTTTCATACATTTTTATAATTATGTTCCAAGATTATGGTCAAGAAAAGCAGACACTAGTTTAAATTAATGAAACCACTTCACAAGAAGGAATACTTAAGTACTCTTAGAAATTTTACACATAATACTATATACATATATACATATACACACAACAAAATACAGTATATATAACTTAATAATGTGGCCTGTTTCATCCCTGTTTTATAACAGGCTATAAACCTTTAGAATATTTACAGAATATAGTTTGATTTTTACATTCACATGCTTTATTCAATATTCAGTGTTTAGCTTTCAGTTAGTGCTTTTTCTTGTTCTTGGTCGTTAAGATACTTAAAGTGCCAGACTCTGCGAATGAATGCATACCTCTCCGATGATGTCAGTCTGACATCCTGCATCACAGTACTGCTGAGGTAAGCAGGTGTCGCCAAGGGCTTCATGAGAACTCTGAAGGTCCTGAAGAGAGTCACTTACGTAGCAGCTATTCCGAAAGCCAACTGTGAGCTTTGCTAAGCTCTGGAAAGGAAGCATAAATGTCATAAGTACTAAAGGAGCTCTCAATAGCTGAAAAAAGAATAGATAACTGAATATAAGCATATAACTAAGTAGCATCACAAAAAAATATTACCATTAATGTAAACACAAACATAAATTATGTCTATACTCTGTCTCCTCTAAAATTCTTCTGTTTAGGCCTAACAATTTTATACGCAATTGAATGTCAATATTTTAGTTTAGAATGTCTCCTATACAATTATACATGTATTCGCCAAGCTATCTTTATAGATGCCACTTTTAAAATATATACTTTTATTCTGAGTCTGTAACATTTATTTGTAAGCAGGTGTAAGCACACTGTCGTCTGTTAATGGCGATTAATAGTAACATACTTAATGATTGTTGATGGAATTTTTTTTTCAGAAGAATAATTTCCCTGTGGTAATCATTGACATAAGATAAAAGGATGTTTTTAATGCCTGGTTGTAAATGCACAGCATGTCTAGTAGTAACATACTTTGGAAAAAACAATTTATAGGACACCTAAGATGCAGATACTTTGGATTGGAGGCCAGTACCACAGTCACAAGTCTAAAATGAAGGGTGAATTTTAAAATCTTCACGTTTTCCTAGCCTAATTTGGAAACCTCTAAACCCAAGGTCATTTCACTAAGACTTATTGTTTTTGCTAAACTGTAAATTCAAGGTGCTTCACTAGTACCAGCCTTGAAAAAGTCTTTTTTTGCTGTTTCATTCCTGAAATTCTAAGTTCAAAGAAAAGTATATGGTATCAACAAGTTACTTTGTTCTTTTCCTTCCCTGCAGGCTATGAAATGCAAGATGAATATGTAAAGTAATCCATCCAAGTGGATTTAGTGCCTTTTGATGGGTACTAGCTATTCATCGTCATCTGACATTTTTAATATTAGGTGCATGACAAAATTGACACCCACAGTCAATTATAGTAAAGTTAAAATGAAATAAACATTACATACAGTAAACAGGAAAACACAGAGCTACACAAAAATATCATGAAAATGATCCTATATACAGTATATTATATATCATACATGTGTTTTATATGTTTATACTGTATATGCCCAGTTGTTGTTCTTGTGGGGTATGCAAGGTGTCCCTGTGACTGAGTGGGATTTATTTATGGGGACTCTGGTAATTCTCCCTCATTCCCAAAGACGTACTGGTTAGGGTAATTCCAGATGCCAGTCTGGTCCAGAATGTGTGTGTGCATCAGTGGGTTTCATGATAAATGTGATAAATTTTCACCTTGTCCAGGAATATTTCATGCCAGTGTTGTCAGGTTAGGCTCTGTCCAAGGGGTTTAAAAAAATAATGTGATATGCTACATTATGTTTCGTATACACACACATGTAATGGGCTGCCAGAAACTAGTAATAAGTTAAACAGGCAAGTTTCGATTTGCAAACAATTTCACAAAACATTTTGCTAGTGATTTTGCAATTGTAAAATTCAAAGTTCACTAAAATTGGGTTTTCTTTTAAAGGCTTTAAAGTTTTTTTTGGCATAGAAAACAAAGAATTTTGTTCCTTAACACTAGAATTACCAGAGCCGACGAAAAAACTCGTAGATCCGTCCCACCTTAAACCACTTCGCACCTCTCCATCAGTGTCTTTTGTCCTGTAAATGTGTCGATAAGCAGCAAGCAGCCTGCTATCACATCCCCCACCGCCACACAGTTTTCTCAGCTCAAGTCTGTTTACCTGCGTGTCAGTTGCTTAGAGTTGTATAGAGTGAGAAGTCAAGCAAAATGACACCTTTTATAAATACTATATCGTTATTTGGAACACATGCATTTCATGTGTGTTCCGTGTCTACAACAATCTATGTACAGTAAACACATCGTTAAAACAGAAATGTTTTTCATGTTTTAGTAATAATTGACAAAATGTAGACATGAATTGTATAATGTGTTAAGCCAGAATTCCAAATATCAAATAAACACTTTCACAAAAGGTACAAATATAACAGAACAAGTGCTATTCCTATTCAAGAATACAACTGCAGAAAAAGAACCCGCGTTAGGGTGCGACATTGACATGCATTTGCTACGACCGCTTTGGTGGCGCAATGGTATCAACTGACTGGTAATCAAAACTTCACAGGTTTGACCCCGGACAAGTCCGTTTTGAGAAGTGAGCTGCTCTTATTCTTACTATTTTAGAATAAAAACATACATTTGATTTCAGTCTGTAACAGCCAGTGTAAATGTATAATACTTGTAAAGGTTAGCTTTGTTTTTTTTTTTTTTTATTCAGTTTTATTCTCTCAGTCGCGTTCACGATCCTACCCCCCCCCATCTTACACTGCTGTTTTCACATAAAGACGCGCTATAACAGAGGTGAACTTAGATCATGACGACGGTTCTACATCGGAGCAAGAATGCATGTCGCACTTTGTATATGTACACGGGAAGCTCTGCAGTCTACTTGTGACTTTACACTGTAGGAAGATAAAGTAAATAAATAAAGGTAAATAAGTAAATAACATTCAATCTGGCTCTTATATACAAAGTACAGCGACGGCAGCTTCCACCTTTTAACTTCCACCTTTTAACTAAAATAGCTTATTGTCTCGTTTACAGAATCCATTGCTTATTCGGGATATTAGAATAAAAGCAAAAATGGACTGTCTTTAAGGTAGTTTCCATTGGCCATCCTTTTGTAGTCTTAAAACTTTGAAGCTATGGCTCATTGTCTTTAGATGCGACCTGTGAGACATCAGTGCTAAGCAATGTGCAACTACAGCTAACAATGTTAATAAATAAAATGGCTGCAAAGTGGATATTTTCAGTAAATTTTCCAGTTTTGTTTTATATTTCTTCTGGCACCCCATAGACCTCAAATGAAAGATGCTGAGGAAGACGCCTTTATATATTTAATATATAAATACAGCTAAATATGACTACTTTTCAGAAACAAATGTACACCGGAATTAGGAAAAAGAACATCAAACTCTTCCGTGGAGGCCAGCTAGCAACAGAAAAGCAACGCAAAATCTACTCTTGTCCAAATGGTCCTACTATCATTTAGCCAATGAATTTCCCAGATCATCTAGTGGGACAAAAATAAATACTGTACCTGTGCAGTTTTAGACCGGGTGATAAAATATAGTGGCTGCAGACTAACGTGACAGACACATTCTGGAGGAGTCATCAAGGCTTGAGGGTGCAGACAGTGCAGCATATCACTGTCATGCAATACAAAGGCAAGGGAACCTGAATGAGAGTATTCACAGTAAAAATAATAAGAGACAGAAACTGAAGCAAGTTCTACAGCCAATACCTGGAGGGAGCGGCAGACAGCAAGACATAGAAGTAGTTCAAGAATACCACATGAAGGTGAATGATTAGAATATAGACTCCTGTTCTCCTTCCTGCTAGATGACTCACAGAACCAACAAATGTATTGTACTGTGAGGCCTAAGGTCTCTTTGCAACTGATTCTCCTCATTTGACAGCCTTAAGCACAGCTTGGTTTTAGGAATCTATGTCTTTCAACATCTAAAGGACATATGCTAGTGTTGTGGAAGATGAATTTACAGTACCTCTGAGTAATAAGTATGACAATGTGTAATCAAGGAAATTGATCTTGTCAAATCAAATTAAAATTAGGCATTGTGTTTTGCTAATGTATGATACACCCATACACATCTTAACAACACATTATGACTTTATCCACTAATCCTAATGCAAACCTTAATTTAAACTCCACAAAAAAGAGGCTGTAACAAAGGCATTTTTGTGTAATGAAAAAAATGACGTGATTTTTCTGTTTGATTTTTATTTTATTTATTAGGGGCTCTGCCCCCTGCTCGCTTCGCTCGCCCACCCCCGGGTTCGGTTTACCGGATATACAATTTAAAGAGATTGTTAGTTTCATGGGAACTGTTACATATGCATTATTTTCACTTTTACTTTAAAACTTTTGTAAAAACAATACTTGTCCTTTATCTCCGGCCCCAGGTGTGGGGACATTTCTTACTCACAGGACGTATAACTCTGCTCGCGTCGTGAAGGGGGGTGCGGCTAAACACATGCTAAGGAGGTGCCGTCGGATCATCTGCTGTCGCGCTGCCTGTCAATCATTTTAAAGCCTGTACAGCAGCTGTCCTTTTGCCACTTCGCGTCTCTGCCGCTCGCGTTGTGAAGGGGGGGGGGGGGGGGTAGAGATGGTGAGGGAGGAGGGGTTAGGGTGGCTGAACGCACGCAAGGAGAAGCGGTCAGATCATTTTCTGGGTTTCTGCTGCTGGCGAGCTGCATGTTTTGCTTGTCGCTTGTTGTTGTTTTAAGAGCTGGGAGCACATGAAGCATGTCTGCCAAAAGCAATCTAACAACTGCTAGGTTAGATGTCCGTGGACTAGTTTTAAATGATGTCTCACTGCCTTGTCTCACGTGACATTGTAAAAACAATACTTGTCCTTTATTTCCGGCCCCGGGCGTGGTTAAATCTCTTTTCTCAGGAGGTATTACACTGCTCACGTTGTGGGGGGGGGGGGGTTTGGGGAGTTAGGGTGACTGAACACATGCTAAGGAGATGCCATTGGATCATCTGCGGTCTTTCTGCTGCTGTCGCGCTGCCCGTCGATCATTTTAAAGCCTATACAGCAGCTGTCCTTTTGCCACTTCGTGTCTCTGCCGCTCGTGTTGTGAAGGTGGGGGGCGGGGGATTGGGGGTTAGGGTGGCTAAACGCATGCAAGGAGAAGTGGTCAGATCATCTGCTGGGTTTCTGCTGCTGGTGTGCTACGTGTTTTGCTTGTCGCTTGCCGTTGTTTTAAGAGCTGGGAGCAAGTTAAAGTGTCTCTTGCGGGACTTCAAATTGTCTTCCGAGAAAATCACGTCTCGTCTACCTAATCTCCCTCCCAAAGATTTTTTTTTTAATAATAGAGAGATACATACAATTTTAGCTAAAGAGTTTTACAAAACTAAAGTTTATACAATGCAGACTTTAAATTCTATAGGAATATAACTGAAAGGCAGGTAAAGTGACATGATTAGGGCTGCACAGAGTCTTTTGTGTCTCGGTGCCAGTGCTTAAGCATGAAATCACACTGCCTGCACAGTCCTTTTTATCATTTAACAAACTAAAAGTTAAGATGTCTGGATATTCAAATCAAGCTCAACCAGAAGTCCCCCTGTGAAACATCATTCTTGGTCAATTTGATGAAGTCACTCTTCCTACCTGGATAAGGTCCTGCCTCTCCTTCTCGCCTATGTTGATCGCTTTCTTGATTGACCTTAGTTCATTGATGATGGCCTGGGCTTCATCAAGTTTGTAGTTTGTTTGACTGGTAGACATCTTCCTGTCAATTCTATAAGAGTAAACAACCAATTAGAGACAGGCATTATTTATAGTTGGTTTTTTTTTTTGTTTTTTTTAAATTATGAAAGAGAAATATCTTCAGAAAAATCAACTGAATACAGTTGCCACTAGAAATGACCATTGACCAAATCTTCACCTAAAAAAAGCAAAATAAAATAAATGTTCACTAAATAAGGTTATTAGCTATAAATGAGTGAAAGGTGAAATATTTTGCCTATTCAAGTTTTCCAAAAAATACAAAGTGTCACATACTTTTTCCCCAGCATAATATAATGGTACATCTAGGCGATTATGGGATTTTTAGTGTAACAGCAGTTTAGTTTTCATAGTGACTTAAAACAATGGAATCAATGCCTAAAAGAGCAAAATGATAAATAAAACAAAAAAAAATTATATGCCACACTCTGGCTTTCTTATATTAACCACAGTACACGAACGTCTCGGTACACGTACAACTCGGTTTACGACCAAAAAGTTTGCCAAACTTTTGCCTCCGTTCACGACCACACACTTGGTATATGAATAAGCCAGTTTCCCTTTCGGTTTGTGCGCGCCGATGATTTCCGCACGTGTTGCATTGTTCTCCGTGCATGCATGCTTTCGCTGTGAAGTCTTTGTGCTCTATTTCATTTCCCTTCCGGTTTCTTACGCGCCGATTACTGTATTTAAGCACGTGCTCAGCCTCTCCCTGTTCATTGTTCTCAGTCAGACATGCGTGCTTTACCTGTGAACTCTTTGTGCTCTACAGTATTTCGTGTGCTTTTGCAGTTAACCATGACTTCTAAGCAAGTGAAGAGTGGTGAGAATTATTGAGACTTAATTATGAGAAGTGTTGCAATGTTACTTTTCTCTTTTTTCAAATGTTCATTTTTTCCCTGCTTAAAACTCATTTAAAAAGAGTGTTTACAGCGATCAGGTTGTAATGCTATTAGCTTGAACTCCTGTAATGTTACTTTCTTGATTGGCTTTTAAATAAAGTTTGGATTAGTTCAAATGTTCCTTTTTTTTCCCTGTCGCTTAATACTCATTTAAAAAGTGTGTTTACAGCGATCGGGTTGGAATGCTATAGCGTGAACTGCTGCAATACTATGGGGGGGGGGGGGGTAGGTGTCTCTCGTGCAGCTGAGAGGAGAGGGGGGCTCGCGTGCTGCTGAGAGAGAGAGCCTGCTGCAGCTGAGCAGGGAGCCTGGGTGTTTGTGTCAGTGTTATTCAATGTTTTTACATTAGTTTACTATTACACTGTGCACTCTATGGTGTAATTAACTATATATTTGTGCTTAAAAATCTTTAAAAAAATATATTTACATACAGTTCGTACGGTCTGGAACGGATTAATTGTATTTACATACAGTCCTATGGGGGATATTGCTTCGGTTCATGACCAAATCGGTTTACGACCAGAGGTTTGGAATGAATTATGGTCATGAACCCAGGTTCCACTGTATGTGTCTCCTGTGCTCTCACTTTGTGTCACACACAGATATATGAGAAGAATTGAGATACTCACCTCCTTTACTGTTGCTAAATGTCCTACCACCTCAGACCTATGGCCTAATAACCAACCAGATCCACTCTTGCCATAGTGTCACACTCATTGTGGCATGTGGTAGAGCAAGAAAGAGAAACTCTGCCAACTTGTGCTGTCCCTCTGTCACACTCACCACTCACCATGTGTATATCTTGTCTGGCTAACTATGATTTATATGAAATAGTAGTCTCTTCTAATTCTGGCCATATTGGACTAACACAAGATGCCCTAGCCTGAGTCTCCCACAAGACACCATCACTGCACATAGGCACATTGTTTGAAATGTTATTGATACTCTTGTGTATTTGAGGCTAGGGATATACTTTAAGGAGAAATGTAAGGGGTTGTATATGGACATTTCACTATACATGATTTTTCATTATATACAGTGTCTGTAATGAATAAATTGCATATATGAGGATCTTTACTATATAAAAAAATGAGGTTAGCTTTGTAAAGTGTGTTGTACTATCAGATGGAATGATTTCCCGTCATGGTTTATGTTTTTCTGTTCCTGTTAAAGGTAGCTGATGTGGAGGAAACTTTTATTTATACTCTTTCAGAAACCACTTTTTTCATTACAAGGTCACACAGTATCCAGTAAGGAAAGGAAAGGACTACAGGCCACCTAAAAATGCACAAGTCCACAAACACACACACACACACACACACACACACGCACACACACTCTCTTTCACCCATAATTGTTTCAATATTGATGACAAAGTTGAATTTGATACCCAGGCAGCAATATTGCTGGGAATTTCTATTGGTGTTACATCCATATACTAACATGGTACACAGAATTAAAAAACACAATATACAATATATAACACAATCACAACATACTGTATACAGTAAACACAGATATATAAAACAATATAGTAATGCTGAATTTTAATTTCTTTCTGAAATATAGTGCAGTAAGTCCTATATAAACTAAAGACACAATAAACATACGTTATATTGAATGGATGAGAACAGAAATCAGGAAAAGACAAAGATGAATCAGAGACTATTTAACCTGAGTGACTGCAGTAGGAAAGGAACTGCTTATATGTCTAGTAGTTCTTGCCTTTAGTGACTGGTAACATTTCCTCAGTGATAATAACTGCCCTCTGTTGTCCCGGGGGAGGTATTGCCCCGTGCAAGCTCCTTCCCTCAGTCCTTCCATTATAGAGGCACCCTGGTCAGATAAGAATCCTGGCTGTCTGTCACACTATATTATATATTCATTGCATTCGTAGTCTGTGTCCCGACCTGAATTGTGTGGGTGGTTACCTACCAGGTAACGCTTGTGGTTGGTCTGCCATTCGGCAAACATCCGCCACGGTGCCCTCTTCAGTTGCGAGAAGCAGATCATGGAATGTTGCATAGTTGCAAAGAGTACGCGACACACTTGTGGTTCGATCCCTGAGAGGGGGGCAGTAGAGTGTGTATGCCTGATGAACCCAAATGAGGGCGAAACACGTGTCGCGTACTCTTTGCTTTATTTGACAGTAAACTATGCAACATTCCATGATCTGCTTCTTGCAACTGAAGAGGGCACCGTGGATGATGTCACAAGCGTTACCTGGTAGGTAACCACCCACACAATTCAGGTTGGGACTCAGACTACGAATGCAATGAATGTAATTACTACAGGCTGTCAAATAAACGAACCACACGCCATGGCGCAGCGTAAAGGGGCTTTGTCTCTTACGCTGACGTCCGAGGTTCAATCCCTGAGAGGGGAGCAGTAGAGTGTGTACGCCTGATGAGCCCAAATGAGGGCGAAACACGTGTCGCGTACTCTTTGCATTATTTATATACAGTATATTATATAAATATATATATATACAGTATATTATATAAATGAAGTTTATGTTGTAAAGATGTAAAAATGAATGAAATATTTTTCATTTTCAGCTACTCATTCATTACTTTACAACACCAAGCTAACATTTAACAAATTAAGTAACAGAGTTAAAATAAACCACATTATAATTTAAAAGTCACTTAAAACTACTACATTCGGAGACAGCATACATAACAGGATATGACTGAGAGGCAATATTATAAGTACAGTTTCTCACTTTATCCCTAATTGTTCCAAATTAGGGTCACGGGAAAACCATTGGGCACAAGGCAAAAACCAAGCAAGGACAGTTAAGCGCAAGGCAGAATTAGCATAACAAGTTCCAAGTGAAATTTTCCAATTAACCTAACATAAATTTTGGTAGCACTTTAGTTTAGGTACTGCAAAATCTATAACTTATTTACTGTTATGTCACAAGACCTTAACAAAGGCTTCTCCAGATGTTAATAACACTTATAAAGCATCAGTAAAGTATTATGCATCTATGCATTGTGGCCTACTAAAATAACTTCACTTTGGTACGGCCAGAGGTACAGTAGCTTAAGTGAGATGTGTTTCTCATGATTTTGCGTACTTATATTAAAACCTGTGCATCCTTTATGTTAACAAGTAATTTTACCAGCATATCAAACTGTCTTATTATGCTGCACTGCACAGAGATGAATGACCTATCTATTGATGTTTTATAAGCATAATGAAGACCAAAGCAGGCCTTTGGTAATGTCTTATTACCTAAGAGTAAATGGGTAATAGATGCATTTTTCAGCATCTAATCTGAAGTTTTACCCAAATGTCTTTAGGAAGTAAGGAGAAAAACAAAGCAGCATGAGTTAAACCTAGACAGAGATTGTGAAGGCATGCAAATGCTACACAGGCAGTGACCAAGTTGGGATGTAAATGCAGGACTCCAGAGCTATGAGATGGCAGTGCTTACCACTGACAAACACAAATATGCCAAATAACTTTATATTTGACTTCTTAAATTTTATAAACTTTTCCTTATTATAACTTTGTAATTACCTGGACAGTGCTTTCAAATTCCAGGTGGAGTAAAACTGACAGATGGCAGTAGGTTTAGCCATCTGCACTGAATGCAGGATTAGAGTAAGATTACCATTGTCAATATTTACAGCAAAGTACATTTCCGTTTTACTTTTGCAGGCTATTGTTTATCACTCAAACCTGTTGTCAGGATTTACTGCATTTATTGCTTTATATAAAGGGACTTCAAAAGCATTTTTGGAAGGTTAATGACATTGGTATTTTAAAAAACCTGTAAGCTGATGAGTGTTGCATGCAGTTTAAAAGAAGATGAACATATTTGTTGTTGTTATTTCTGCCAAAATTCACCCGCATTGCTTAACCTAAATAAGACTTCATCCTGCTGCCTTTTTTTACTTTACATGACATCAACAGGTTGGCTGTCAATGTCTTTAAGTCTCTCTTGAGTAGCCAGTACATCAGGTTCAAAAAATGGTAAAATAATTTTGGTTAGACCTGCAATTGCAAAGCGTATTTTTTTCTATTTAGATCAGATTGATTCCATTCAAATTAAATCAGTCCTAACATTATTATGTGCAAGTTAAGAATCAACCCTGGATGGGATGCCGGTCTACTACAGAGCACAGATACAATTTAGAGCCACCAGGTAGCCTCATCCCTAAATCTTGGGAATACATGTTAGGTTAACTGGTGACCAATGCTGTATAAGTTAGTGTGATATGTGACTAATGGTTCTTTGTAATGAATTAGCACCGATGTAGTGTGTTCCTCTTCCTTGTGCCCGAAGCTGCCAGGTTGGCTTCAGGGCTCGGTAACCCCAAGGTAAATAAAATGTGTTTGAAAATGGATTGATGTATGTATGAGAATAATACATTCTGGCTGTCATAAGAAATAATATAATGGTGTTTCTTAATGACTTGTAGTGCCCGCATATGTGTAATAATCTAACATGTAATCTCTCTAGAGAGCATTTATAGCAGGTCTAATCAGAGCTTAGTTTCTGACCCATACTAGGGTAATGACTGAAATGTTGGTAGCCAGAAACAGTTATTGTTTCCCTGAAAAAGTTGATAACACAAGGTGTAATGGGAAAATAAAACAGAACCATGCATAATTTTGTAATTGTAACAATTCCTGGGAAATCAATAAAACTGCCACATACAATGATGAAACTAGAGCCCAATGACTGAAAATGCAACTTTTACATCAGAAAAACATCACTCATTGGTTCAGTGTACACAAAGGCCAGCAAGACAGGGAGTAGAACATCAAGGGGACACCTACCAATGAAAGTGAGCTATACTAAAATTTTCAGGATTGGGTACAAAGCAGGATCAAGTCCTGCACAGGTCACCACAGGGCTCCCTCACCAAACTGTACATCTTTGGGTTTATAGTCAGTGATACACAGAAGAATGAGGGAGTTTGTTTTCAGAAACAATTATTGTGTGTAATAATACAAGGCAACCTAATTTACAGTATGTCCAGTACAATTACTGGACCTGCTTAATCTAATTTTCAGGGACAGAGAGAGCTAGAGGATGTCCATGCACCTTCTGGGACAAGGTGAGAACCACACCTATATGGGACACGTTAACACTAACCACATTCACCCACCAGAGAACATTTAATATCACCAATAAATGTAATCTGCATGTCTTTGGGAAATGGGAGGAGTCATGCAAACTCTACCAAGACAAACAGACAGACATCAGGCTGGTATTCAAACTCAGTCTCTTGGAAACAACATGCCAGCTGCACCATTTTTTTATTTGATGACACCCATGAAAGGCAAATTAGTATTTGTTGTTCTGCACTGCTATAGAAGTTTACATTTTAATATATTAATTTTAAATACCATATATCATTAATATACTTATTTTATTCACTTATTTTTTTTTATCTGTTTAGACTTAAGTTTTTCTCTAACTGCTTATAATATACTAGCTGTGTAAGCTAATGCTGTAAAAAACCTGGGCTCCTAGAAACTATTGAAGTCATCAAAAAAAAATTGAAATGCAGAGTCAGTGGTTTCATTTTGCGGACGTGCTTGTCCCGCTTGTCTATCAGTGGCTAAGTGAGTTTCTCTCTCATTTGTTTTTCCTCAGCGGTTTCACTTTGGCGATAGAGTCGCTATCTTTCAGCTTCATGCTGTAGCCTCATACTTCTTTCTTCTTCCGAATCGTTAACTTGGGGCCACCTTGCCAGCCCTTTGAGCTTCATGCTGTAGCGTCACACTTCCGGGCCAGACAGATAGACACACACACTTCCACACGTAGACATTTATACATAAGATAGCATTTCAGCTGGTGTAGCACCACACTTCCCCTCTGGGATAAATAAATTCTCTCTCTATCCATCCTTCTTTTATATTGTGCCTTTGTATTCCTTCATACATCCTTCTTTATTTTATAAAGTGCTTCCATTTCTGTCTATCAATCATTTGACACTTTCTCTGTATCTAACTTAGATATTTAAAATGTAAATGGAAAATACTGCTTGCCTCATATATTTGTACAAAATACAAGTAGACATCCTGTAATACTACATATTATCCAAAAGAACATACACTAAACAGAAAATCATTAATGTTTATTGTCTACATTAAATATACTGAAGAACTAGATATGTAGAAGCTATAGAGGGCAACTAAATCACTTTCTTTTGCTAGTGCCTTTCTCAGCAACTGAGACAGAGCAAAGGAATACAAACAATGGATGTAATATCCATCAAAATAAGTTGAATCAGTCATACACCCAGTGTATGGTAACATAAGTTAAAGGGCAGCAGAGGTCATTGGTTACAAATTAAATGAAAACACAGAAATGATTTCACAAATGTTTTAAAAATGAAAAATATGGAAAATGTTGACAAATATTAGCAAAAAATCTGCTGCATATATAAGCAGTGCACTTTCATGAAGAGCTGTTGTCTTCAATTTAGTAATGCATTAAATGTAAACTGCTGTTAAGCAAAGAAAAGAATCATGCAAAAGACAATGGGGAATTCAGCAGAAAGTGGAAACTTTGTTCACCAGAAGGTATGATGCGCATTCTTGTGGCATACAGTCAGCAGGGCACCTGGCAGTAGGCCCCAGGAGCACATGTGTACCGTATATGAAAACCTCTCTCCAGTGGCAAGACTTGAGAAAAATATTTGGCTTGCAAATTTTCACTTTTTCAGTTTTCATCATTTCCAGATATTTATTTATTTAAATGTATTTTATTTCTATAAAATACTATACAAAACATACTTTAAAATGTAGACAAGAATGTTAAGTTAAAGTCTATTCAGAGAGAGAGAAGGAAATTTCATATTCCGCTATGCTAATGTAAGTACCAATACTACTACTAAATAAAGTCCAGGGGCCTCATGTATAAACGGTGCATACACACAGAAATGTTGCGTACGAACGTTTCCACGCTCAAATCGCGATGTATAAAACCTAAACTTGGTGTAAAGCCATGCACATTTCCACGGTAACTCATACCTTGGCGTACACAATTTCTCCGCTCGGTTTTGCAGACTGGCGGCACCCAGCGTCAAAGCAGTGCTACTGTTCCTGTGTGGTCACCCTTTCTTTCTTAGCTCCACATTCCTGACGCGGCTTTATAAATACACTGAAACTAACTGCATATTGTTTATTAGTGTAATGCATCTGATTGTAATTAACCTGCAGCAATATAATGGTCCAGGGAATAGCCATAGTATTCCAAATACCATAACTGCTTTAGCGTTGTAACTCTCACTGCATCTTCTTCTTCTTTCAGCTGCTCCCATTAAGGGTTGCCACAGCAGATCATCTTTTCCATATTACTCTCACTGCACCACTTGGAGTATTTATATCACTGTATCTGAGTAGGGAATCACAGCAGCAGCTGATCGGAAAGAGAATAATCGGTACACAGCATGAAGCAGACGCTGCCTGAGCCAAGGCAAAACACTTCAGAGACTTCCCTGTACGGACTTCGCGGTTTAGAAAAAGTTTCATCCCAAGAACTATAAACGCACTCAATCAGTCCATCAAGTGCTCCTTGTAGAACTGTTTACTTATAAGTACAATCACCTCACTGTAAACTTGCACTACAGTTATAATATTGCACAACTTACATATGATGACGATATCATTTTTAAGATGAAATGCAGCAAAATATGTTGATTATATTATACAGATAAAACTTTAACTTCATTTAAATAATCTTGTTAATAATTAAACATGTGAGGACACGGTGCCGCAGCGCTAGCTAGTTAAGGGATTGTTCCTGCATTGCGTTGTATTCTTGCTGGTGCTGACGCGACACTGGAAGGATAGACGGATATAATAATTAAACATGTACTACGAAGATATTTCAATGTTCCTTAAAAATTTTGAAGAATCAGCGTTTTAAGCTTACAAATGGCTTCACGTCTATATAGCTGATTGTGTGGCGATTGGGTTTTTGGAGAAAGAAAAGTAAGGACAGGAATTGGAGGTTAGTACATTTGAAAGAGACAGTACTTCTGTAATAAATTATTTCATTGAAGGTCGCGCATGGCACAGCAAGCCTCTTGCATGAGACATGAACAAGCACTGCGCCACCGTGTTCCCATGTTTCATAACATGCTTTCATTCCTATCATCATGAAAAAGATATCACGTATGCATCTCAGTATTTTAATTATTCAGAGAGCTGTAATATCACGAATGTAATGGATTATGTGTCCTGTCGGAGAAAGAGAAAGCCCGTTTAAGAAGCAGGTAGTGATTCACACGTGTAGAGCACATAGAAGATCAAATACAGAACAAAGCATTTAATGTGCCACTTTAGTTACAATGGGATTTGAGAAACTAGTAAATTAAACGATTTTAAGATGAAGTTTATGATGTTCTACTTTAATGGCAAAATAAACTATGTGATTAAAGTGGAAATTTCGAGATTAAAGTTGACATTTCGTGCTTTTTTCCCCACTGTGTGCCTATTTTTTTTGTCTGTACCCTAATTAGCTTTCATATGACACTCAGACGGTGGGCTACGACTCGACTTTTCACGGCGACTTTGATATGTGATTTCTTTTTTATTTCGGGCACTGTGCGACTTTGTGAAGTTGAGCCTTCGAGTTTCTCCGACACTCTGTCACTCAATCAACTTCCTTTTGTTGATTATACCACTGTTTAAACCAACAAATAGTACGTTTTTCCTTTGCCTCCACTTGGTATTCGCTGAAATTCTTATATTTCCCCCCGTGCTTTTCCTTGTCTTTTCACAGAAGGCTATTTATATTGATTTGCATATTCAAAGAGGCGTAATTCTGGGAGGAGTTGGGGCGGGACAGAAGGTGCGTGCACGTACGTTACTTTTCACGCTGATCGGGATTTATGCAGTGGAAGAACGTGAAAGTTTGCGTACGTATAGATTCCTGCATCTGGATTTTTCTGTGCGTACGCACATTCCCACTTTTGTGCTTACGCCATGTTATAGTGTGAGTTCCACGCACTGCGTTATACATGAGGCCCCTGCTGATTACCATTTATAATGATGCCATAATCTACAGTGAAAATTGTAAAAAGCAGCTGTTCAACTGAGACTGCTTCAGACTTTAATAGGTGTGAGTGAATAAGGAACTGGACAGTGTTTCCTCAATTACAACAATGAGAAGTGTTGTCTCTGCATAAACTTAGCAGAGTGCACAAATAATTTGTCAATAAATCCATTCAAGTGCTTAATTCAACTCAAGGTCACAGTCAGAAGCCTATCATGGAAGCAGTACGCACATGGCAGGAGCCAACACTGGATGTGGTCCACTACAACACAGGACACACTCACCCACACATCCACACTTAATTAAGAACCACCATTTAGAATTCACCTGGACTGAAGAGGTTCAGGGTATTCTAAAGTCCAAATAATAGGCGGTGCCCAAATAAACAAAATACATACCATAACCCCACTTTTTGTCCCATCATGAAATGAGCTGTTCTGCTTCTTCAGCCTCTTTTGCAGTCAAAAAGCAAGCACACATCCTGTTGAGCTAAATTAATTCTCATTAAGCCTGAGAGTAATCATCAACTTCTAAAACTCTAATTTTAACAGATAACTGCATTTATTTCTTTAATTTTTAAACCCACTTATCCAAATAGAGGATTTTGAAACCAAAATGTTGCGTGAGAGCCACTAGTCCCAGGTGCTGGACTGAATGTGTATATGTGATTGTTGATGACTTTGCTTGTGATTAATAAATTACACTGCTAATGATGCTCCTTTCTCTATATTGTATTGTTTATGCTTTTTGATTACTTTAAGACAAAGAGAAATTCTTCTGGCTTGCACTCTGAGATTATTTACTCACTTGTATGTCCATTCACTGTCTGGAGATGAACCCCCAAACTACTGTACATAAAGTTGATTGACCTACAGTCAAATTCTACTGAATAATAAGAGACTAGTAAGCACGGTTAGATTTCAAGTGCTTTTAAACATTTCTGAATTCAAAAACATTTGGATCATGGCAGCTCATTCACTCTTTACTTTCATTCCACACTTTACGCATGTTACAGCTTTATGCATAGTAAGATTGAAAACTGGTCAGCAAACTCTGCTTTTTTTTTGATTCAGTGACACTTGACAAACTATCTTTGTTTAGTTTTCTATTTTTAACTTCTAATGTCAATAGACAGCATCCAGAGTGCAGGAGGCCCCTCATTTAAGGTAAAGGCCCTACATCCGGAAAGAATGGAAAGTACTGTAGTGCTAGCAGGCTTTGACATCATTCTCTCTGGCATTGAATCATGGCCTCCCTGACCACAGTCTGCTTCCTACAGGCCTTCCATTAAGGACAGGTACTGTTAGAAGAGCCAGCTATAACAACTACACTGCCCTGGGCCTTTGCAACAATTCCAACTTTGTTTAATCTTTGGTTATAGAATTTCCTATTTTTCCTAAATTTGTCATTCACACATTCATTCATTTGTTCTTGAAACAGGTTAATCCATTTCAGGGCCACAGGGAGATGGAGTCTGTCCTGGAAAGCAATGGAGTGTAAGGCCGGAGTTATACTTCACGCGACGCGACGCATGCTGCAGCGGACGCTCCTGCTACGCAAGCGTTGTACTGTTTATACTTGCACGCGTACTTTACAAGGAATCCGCCAGGTGGCAGTGCGAGATATTATCACAGTGAGAACATGTTCGGCTTCTCTGTGTTGTGAATTGCTTAGAACACCCATTAAATTCCGATGACACCTTACCGCAATATCTCTGAAAGGATGTTTATTGGATGTGTCCATTCCAGCAAGCATTGGGCACGAGTGGGAAACAATCCCTGGACGATGCCTCGGCTCACCGCAAGGTGAATACAAGCACACACATACACTAGCGTCATTTTAGCGGCATCAAATCCCCAAATCTGCATATCTTTGGAAGGAAACTGGAGCACACTGAGGAAACCCAGCAGGAAAACATGTAAACTCCAGGCAGGGAATATCAGCGACATGACTCCCTGCAAGACAGCAACGCTAACGCTCCGCCACTGTGTCACCCCATATGTGTAATTACTATCTATCTAATTATTAACAGTATTCATTATTTAAATGAAATTACCGATTTATCTATAAAATGTAAAATACATACATACTTTCACTTTTCATCATGAAAGTGATATCAAGTATAAATCTAAGGATTCTAAATGTGCAGAGAGTTGGAATATCATACATTTAATGTGCTCAGTGTGGTGATCTATTGCTGGTGATTCGCTGCTGTCAGGAGCAGAGGAAGCCATAGAAAAAAAGATGGCACACAAGACAGTATGTGAGAATTTTAAAACGTATTGTGTCATTACGATCGGGAATATGCGACGCTTGAATATAAAAGCACCATGAATACATCTGTATGTCGGCATTTTGCTTCACCACATCGAACCATTTATGAAATACTGAAGCACGCACACCGATCTCTTAGGATCCTCAAAGCGGCTTTCTGTCACATGTAGATAGTAAACAGAGACTCTGACGTCACATTCCAACTTTTAGCACACTGCACCCCCCGACTTTTTGCTGGTACTGCAACTCGTGCACGCGTTGCGTTAATTTCTGAGGACCTGCTCAGAGGACGCATCAAATGAACGCTCAGAACGCGTGGCGGCCATGATGCAGGCGCGTACGCGTTCTGAGCGTGAAGTATAAATGAGCCCTAAGGCAGTAATGGCCCTGGACAGGATGCTAGTCTGTTGCAGGGCCCACTCGTACTACAGACACACACACAAACGAGCTATTTTAGATTCACCAATTAATCTAAATGGTACAAATATGAGTATGCAGGAGGAGTATGGAATAACATCATGAAAATCCATGCAGAAATGGTCATGCAAACTCCTCCAGACCAACAACTAGGCAGACCACTCAAATCCAGACGCTGGATCTGTATAGCATCAATACCACTGTTCCAAAGTGTTGCCCCCACAATTGTCATAACAAATTCATTTTCAGAACTGTGAACAGTCATATGCTGTGCTCAGACTGAAGGGAAAAGCAGTGACTTCGACCAATCACAACAATAATGGGCAGCACAAAACTACTTCACTAAAATAAATGTAGCTGCTAGACACGGTGAGGTAATATCCAAAATAGATACTGACCGAGTCATTATATATTCTATGTACAGTGCCTAAAGATAGTATTCACCCCCTTTGAAATGTTTACATTTTATTATTACGATATATTGATTCACAGTGGATTTGACATTTTTGATACTCATCAGAAAAAGACGTTTTAATGTCAAAATTAAAATATGTCCCTACTAAGTAGGCTAAATCAAATACACATATAAAAAAAAAACAAAGTAATTAATTGAATAAGTATTTTACTTCAAGTCATTATTTAGTAGATACACCTTTGGCAGCCATGATAGCCTTGAGTCTGTGTGCACAGGTCTCTGTCTATCAGCTATTCACATCTAAACACTTTTAATTTCCCCATTCTTCTTTGCAAAGCTGCTCTAGCTCTGTCAGTTTGCATGGGGATCATGAGTGAACAACCTTTTTCAAGTCAGGTTACACATTCTCAATTGGACTGAGATCAGGACTCTGACTCAGCCACTCCATGACATTAACATTGCTGCTTTAAAGCCATTCCTTTGTAGCTTTGGCTTTACACTTGGGATTGTTGTCTTGCTGGAAAGCACATCTCTGAAGGTGCAGGATTCTGCATCAGCTTTTCCTCCAGGACTTCCCAGTATTTTGCTGTAGTCTATTTAGCCTTTACCCTCACAGCCCTTCATGTATGTCCTGTAAAGAAACATCCCCCCATGCTTCACGGTGGAAATGGTGTTGTTTTTGATAGCATGCAGTGTCTGACTTACACCAAACATGGTGTTTAGTCTAATGGCCAAAAAATCTCAATTTTGGTTTTGTAAAATATTCTTCCAGCTAACTTCAGAGTCTCTCACCCAGTAAATTGTAGCTGAGGTGCTTTTTAAAACAGTGGCTTTCTCTTTGCCACTCTCCCATAAGGCTACAACTCATGAAGCACCTGGGTAACAATTCTTGTATGCACAGTCTCTCCAATTTTGGCCACTGTAGACAAACTCTGAGAGTTATTATAGGTCTCTTGGTGGCTTCTCTCACAAGTCAGCTTCATGTCCAGTCAGCCACTTTTTGTTGACGGCCTGCTCTAGCCCAATTCACAGCTCTTCCATACTGGACTTCACTGACTGGACTGTATTCAGTGTTCTTGGATGTATTCTTGTCTCCATTCCCTGACTTGTGTTTTTCAATCACCTTCTCATGGAGTTGCTTTGGAGTGTTCTTTTGTCTTCATTGTGTATGTTAGGTTGCAATACTGACTCACCACAAGCTGCACCATTTTTATTACAATCAACTGAAACTCCAGACAGTTATCTCCATTTAACTACTTATGTGAATTTCAAATCCAGTTGGAAATACCACTAATGATTTAGTTTTGTCATTGTAAAGGGAGTTACTAATTGTGCAATCAATTAGTTTGTGTTTTATATTTGTAATTAATTTAGACCACTTTGCAGAGATATATTTTCACTTTGACATTAAAAAGTCTTTTTCTGATGATCAGTATCAAAAAAGCCAAGCCAAATCAACTGCTATTCAATGTTGTAGAACAATAAAATGTGAAATGTTCCAAGGAGATGAATACTTTTTATAGGCACTGTACACTATAAAAAAGTAAGATTATTTTTTATGAAGAATTGTTGACTGTTTTTTCAGATGTATTATTTTTTTGTGAATTTTTCCCCTGTTGACCGTACAATGGGATTTATAACCAGAAGATGGCAAGTTCAGATCTGACTTTTTGCTCAGTTTGCATGTTCATAAGCAATTCTCTTTTCTGCACCTCCTAGTATTTCAGGCTGCTAATCTAATCTCTTAGATTTTTCCTGTGATCATGTAAATAGCTTAGAGGTTGTGGTTAGCACAAGAGCTGCCATATAAGGTGATAAAATAGATGAAAACAATTAGTAGCCTAAAGCTGTATAAACTTGCCACCAGTGACAACTGAATAAGAAACAAGGTTTTTTGTTAATCAGTCTACAAGATGGATAGAAGTGATGAGTAATTTCGCTCACAGTCATATTTATATTGTTATTTTACACATTCAAGGCTTATAAATCACAACAGAACTCTAAAATATACAGTACTACTGCTATTCAGCTGAAATAATGGTTATTATCAGTGGTACTTTCAGCTCTAATATGCAGACTCAATTACTGATTTATTTTCTTGAGACAGTTATACAAAGTGACTTACAAATCACATGTCTACAGTACATTAACATCCTTTGGCACTATATTTAAGTACTAGCATCAAAATGCAACATTTGCAAGAAATTTAATTTACCTCAATCCAATTTCCCCTACATTATCTTTGCATATGAATATACAAACTCATGTGTGTGTTTTTCAGAATGTTTGAGAAAAAACAGAGTACCAATTGGAAAAACCACACAGACATGGGTGGAAAACTTCTCCATAGGTGTGGCTTCTTCCTGTACTGTTTGGGAGGTTTTGCCTAATTGACTCTAATTTCAGTGAAGCCTGAACTCTAACTATTCCATTCACTGGCATTACTGTACAGTGCAGAGATACCATTTTCCTGGTCTGTGTTTGGATAGCTTGACGGGAGGTCCACATTTTCAATTTTCAAATGAGATGTGTACATGAAGGCAAAGATTCAAACCCAGAATGCCGGATTCATGATGCAGGAGTGGTTTATGAGTGCATGAGTAGGCCTTATTTTGGACTGGTGCCCTATTCAGGGTCTTGCATCCAGTGCTGCCAGGATAGGATTTTAGTTCCCCGTGATTCTGAAACTGAGTAACAGGGTTTTGAGAATGCATGTACATGCTGTTCTAGTGTTATATAAGTACATTGTTTCAGTTTACACCTCCACCTACTATGAATTAATACAACTACAAACAGCTATCAGCGCTCAGTTTACAAGTGTCATCAATCAACAATTAGGGGCATTCTCCGGGCAGTACTGGTTGATTTTAACCTAAATGGAATTAAGACAATCATAGGAAGGAGAAATTCAAGAATTGTTTAAAAGTAGAACAGGTATGTATTTTTAAAACTCAAAAATTAAACTCTTTACCTAAAAGACATTCGAGAAAGAAAACCTAAACAAGCAAATGGAAATGAATGCTACAGAGAAGTAGTTGCTTCATTGTTACTTCTACTTATATAATCAAGATGGCAAACACTGCTGCTTGCATCTTCCTTTAGAATTGTTTAACTTTTATAGTTTAAAAGCCTGCAGTATGAATGCACAATTTTTAATTAAAAAACATTTCCAGGGTTATTTCTTTTTAGCATGTGTTTTCTGAGTGCAGATTTACATGATTTTGTCTTTATACAATGGCCTAGCATCAGACTTTTGTCCCAGATGTGTGTGGGTATGTGCTATATGTATACTGTTTCACTTGGAGAGCAGTTTATTCACTCCAGACTGTAGATTTCCAAGTGATTTGATTTGCCCTAAGTTGAAATACTATGGATTAGGGAAGTCAGTATGTTACTGAATCATAGGAGCAACGTTAAGTGTCTGATCCACTACATTTCTATGTCTGAGGCTAGAAAAATAGAATGCTATCTCAGAATCAAACTACACAACAGGCTATATAAAAAAAACAAAACACCACAACATAGTACCATACACTTCATGTACAATATCTTGAGTTATCAGCTATATACAGCAAATTATAATTATCATAATGGATTTGTACAGTAAATTTGTGCACTGTAGTAATGTAGTGGTTAGCATTGGTCCTTCACAGTTCTGAAACAGCAACTCGTTAATTTGCACAGACAAAGTAGGCGAGGTCAAGCAACACCAATGTTGAACTTTACATTCTAAGGTAGGAAGCCCACTTGTAGCAGCACTACTTAAATTGCCTACATCTCCCAGCAGCCACAGCAATATTATACCAATGGGCAGATTCAGAAGGTACAGATGTTGCTGGGAAAGAGCCAAAAACACACTCTGGAGACTGCAGGTGATTGCAGTAATTTGTCTGTATTAGTTACACATACAACCACTGTGGATTACAGTTTCTATCTGGATCTATATGCTGTCCTGTGCCTGCTTGTCCATGTGATTTTGTTTGTGCTCCCAATCACAGCAAATATTCATACTACAACAGAACTTGGTAGGACAAAACTTTACATTTCTTTCAGAGGGCGGTTTTCTTATTGCACACTAATGGCTAAATGCAAATTCCATTCACTATTAATGAGTCCCAACATAAGCTCTTGAAACTCTGTTCTGGATCATTCTACAAATGTAACTTCTACATTCTTCTTTTATAGCATACGGTATATACAGGAATATAGCTAAATGAATAATTACTGCAACATTTTGCTCAGCTATCAAATTTTATACTGTGCATTTATTTTTAAAATAAATGACACGACCAATGTCTCCATTTCTAGCAGAATTCAAAAAGTTATGGAAACCTGGACGAAACTACCAAAGTCATGTAGCTAAAGCAGAAATCTTCACAGCATCTGGATGAGATTTTGAGACAATTTAGGTATCCAACCAAAAATTATATTCATATGTTACTTACACCACATCATTTGTAGTGATAACCAAGAAAAAAAAATGAATGTCATGTTTTCATGGAGAAAGACGATAACACATTTTTGATATAACGGGTATCTATAGAGACCAATGTTGAACAACAGAAAACAATATCAAAAACGTCCATGAATAAATATTATATTACTCAAGTCATTCAGTCAATTGCTCACAACATGCAAAACATATGCATTTTTGCTAAAATATTGCTAAATAAATATCATAGTTGTGCACGCACAGGAAATGCATTTAAATGGGTTGAGCTTTTGAATTGCCTCTCTTCCTCTTTCTCTGGTCAAGAGTCCTGTCTTCCATTCCAGAGCTCATTCCCATTTGTACATACTTCTGTGTGATCTTCCAGGACCATTTATTTGGTAATATTTTAGCAAAGAATTCATGCATTTTCCATGTTGCAAGCATACAAATGGATAGATGACTTGACATATGGAAAACATGACAGAAAGAACATGACATTTTTTTCATGGATGTTTTTGATATTGTTTGCAGTTGTCCAGCATTGGTCTCCTTAGATGTCCATTCTATAAGAAAGCTGGTTATATCTGTTTTCCATGAAAACATGAGACTAAAATTTTTTCTCAGTCACCACTGCAAACCACATTGGGTAAGTAACATATTAAAATGTGTATACCCAATGTACCAAATACTTTCCTCCTGTTTGTCAACCATTCATGGCTTTATGCTGATTACTTTATTACACAAGTACTTGTCTTTAAGCTTTCATCTGCTTTAGCACTTAATACAATGGTACCTCTTTTGCCATAATGCCAGTGAGTTCCTGAGATGGACCAAGACTATCACCTCACAACTGGTGTAGGATGACAATGAAAGCAGTCTAAAAACATACAGAACCAGAAACAGACAAGGGACCAACAACAAATCACATGGAATTCTGAGTTCACAAACACAAATTCCAAACTCCTACAGTATAATTCTCGCTCAGACTGCTCCCTGTGGTCTGCTGTAAATGACTCTTTGTAACAATATGCTTCCTAAGTGCCAGTTTTCTCAGAATTAAAGAGGAACATCCAGGGTTATTTTTATCTTGCCAAATAAGGCATGTAGGAAACAATCTGTGTAGAATCAGTAGTCTGTTTAGCTGTAAATGCCTTTTGATTAATCTGACTAAAAATGAATCTTTCACAAAGATATTCTGTAGCTTAATTTGATAAACAATAAACCCTGATGTGTGTGTGTGTGGTTACCTTGCATTGAGCTAGCACCTTGTCCAGTGATTGTCCCTCCTTGTGCCTGCTAATTGATGGAATCGGCTCCAGCTTCCCCATGACCCTGTTCTGAATAAGTTGGTACAGAAAATGGATGGATATACATGTGCAAAGTAAACAACTAAATATTTATACTTAAAATATTCCTAATACCTCAAAAAAGAAGCCTAAGAATTTCTATTACACTGCAAGCACAATATGGCCCACTGTTTCACACAATCAGTCTCACCCATTTCTGTGCCACACTTCTTGGGTACTTTTGTCTTTTTAATCTTCACATTTTTCTGCCTAGCAGCCAGGGTAACTAATTAAATTAAAAAAAAAAAATAAAAATTTTATAGAACAAAATAATATGTAAATTAGTATTCAAGTTGTTGGGTGTTATTTTTTTTTTCTTAGGTGATACGGAAATGTGCATTTGTTGAATAAGGAAATGAGCTGGCAAATAGCCAGCATTTGTATGCATGTCATAGTCATTCAGATCAAGAATGGTAGTGCTGGACTTTAGATGTACTACTCTGCATCCTACCTTCCCACAGAAGATGCTAGTTAACAACAAGCACTAACGCTACTGCTTTAACTGGAAGATAGATTTATGCTTCTATAAGACCATGAATTATATTTTATTTTATTAACTAGTAGGCATCAAACATTGTCAACATTTCCTGTAAGCAATACAGCATGTTAATGTCAGTAAATGGACACATAAAAGAAACATACTGTCATATTTTATGAAGAAAATAGCTGATATTATCAGAAAACAGCACATACCACCCCTTTAGCATCATTAAAGTGTAAATCATAGGAATATAACTTGAGAGCAGAATTAATTATAATGCTACTACTACTTAATAATAATAATAATAATAATACTTAAATGAAAAAGATAACTTGGTTGGGGAATTATAGTTGCTAATGTCCCAAATATCTGTGAACCTGTGGCTTCTTATCTATGTTATTCAGGACATGACAGGAATGAAAGAGTACGGAGAATAAGAGAGGAAGGTAGTATCATATTTTTAACATTTTGTAACATTATCTTTAATTTAATTTTGAAGTGAAGATAAGCTTTTGGGTCATATTTCATGTTATTGTTTTAAATATAGTGTGCTGAGGAATGCCATTATTCTGTTCCTGGAGTTTTTGTTGTGAAAGCAGAATTCTAATAAATAAAGGATAGGGGGAGATTCCTAAGCTGAATGCCTCGGTTTATTACTCAGAGCTGGAGCACTTCCAGGAGCCATTTTTATAAGGATTCAATTTCCTGACAGTACAACTATCAAGTATACATTTTCTTAAACTGAAGAAAGTCACTGTGTTACTGCAACCCACTCTAAAACATTCTGTGGTATTGGCTGCCTCTTTCAATTCAGTTCCTCCGGTGGCTCTCATGGAACTAGATGCCATCCTAAAAACACTCTCAATTATTATGCACTTAAAGATCCTCCCTGGATTATTTAAACCAAAACATTTTAGGTTTCTCCAGAGACTAGTTCTACATGAGGAAGCTAAATCTTGTTTCTGGAAAGAAACTACTTGGAGTTTATTGACCCTTGAGGTTTAAAGCATATCTCATAAAAGCTGGAGGGAAGTAAAGGTGGAAGGGCACATTTAAAACACTACTGCAGGAGAACAGAAAGTAAGACTTGCACTATATGACAATGCTACATATCTTCTAGACACATGTATCCTTGAAACCTAGGAATTCAGCATTTTCTTTGTGCTTTGTTGAAGTAAAAACTTGGACTGCAACAACGTATCATATATTAATGCAAACAAACTGTTAATTACAAGGCCAAAAAATAAAATAAACCTCTGCAATATATTACCTCTGCAAGCTGTGCTCTGCAAGAGAGGCTCTGTCTGCTTAGAAATAAAGCTCAAGGGTCTGTGCACCTTTCCAGGAGTTATTATGATATTTCCTTCCCTGTACATTGCATGTTTCCAAGACAGTAGAGTCCATCTGGTTTACGGAAAGCCCTCACAATCCCCACAAAGTTGGGGTCCTGGAGACCCAAAGGATCTGCAAAGGCTTCTAAATCTAGCCACAAAACAATATAGAGTGGTGCATCACATAGTGTGACATTATAAATTACTCAGTGCCCATTACAGAGTTTGCAAGAAATATGGTAAGAGTGCAGGGAGCACTATGTACATACAGGACTGACAGACGGTTATCTGCGAGTACCTACGTGAAGCATCATCTCAATAACAATGAAGGCTATAATGGTGATTGCTGATACCATGATAGTGTTCAGGATTGGGAATAGTGTGAACCAGCTGAGTCTTGTTCCCTGTTCGTATCTGTTTTAGGGGCATTTCCTAGCACCAATAAAAATGAAAAAGTGAAATTGTCACTCTCCTTATGCTCTTTGAATGCAGTTTTGCCATAGGTCTTCAATAAACAAGTCCATTATTGGGATGATGCTGTGGGTGAACTAGTGAGGAGACTTCAATTCCCAGCTCTCTGCTGAAATACACAAGGGCTGAGGGTAGATCAGTACATGCTTTAAAAGAAGGTAGCATTCAGGCTTTAGTCGGAAATGAAACAGACAAAAGTGTAATTGCTGCAGTCTTCGATAAATAGCATTTTAATGCGTATATGTCACAGTGTTTTTTCCCATATTATTTTGCCTAATGCACAATATGCATATCATAACTGTTAACATTATTCATATCCAATTTACTGTATATTCCGTAGTACCAGAGTAAGATTTCACTGTTCAGCAAACGGGACTCCCCCAGTTACCACAGGATATTTCACGCACTGACCATGAGCCTATCAATAAAGAGCCGAACAACCCTCCAGCTCCAAACCAATGTAGAAACAATAATATGCAGCATTTGACTATTAAATAAAAACACTTAAGTCTCAAAATGTTTCATTATTATTATTTCAGTGCCACAGCAATTTTACCCTGAGATGCAACAAATTGGCCAGGCACAATGTGGTCTTTGAGAAATTATTTATTTAATTAGTTTCTGAGTTTAACTGAAAGGCAGGCAGGTTTAAAACAGATGTTTTCTCTCGGTATGGAGACCCAGCCTCCACACTTGTGTAATGGTCAACAAATGCGGAAGGTTCCTGAATGACTGAACCTTTAAATTATGTAAGCATACTACAGGACCATGGAGTTCCCAGGATTGGAAAAGTGGGTGCACTGCTAAGTTTCCATAATCAGTTAATCCTTAGTTTTTATAACAATCATAACCAGCATCCATGATCATAAAGTCCTTCATTAACCAATTTCATATGCAAGTCTTTGTATTGCCGCATACTGTATTGCTGTTCTCGGTTCCTCACAATTACTTCTTCTGGTTTGTATGTCATTTTCTAACAACTAGATTCACACTTGCAGAATGGTTAAGAAGCAAAGTGTAAGTGATACGGTGTGTGCTAATATGGAAAAGACACACCATTACTTTAGGCGAATGTGCACTGATACTTCGACTGATGAAAGTGGATAAGCTTCTTTTAAAATGCACACCTCATGTTACTTTCTAAATGATCCAACTGCTGCATATACATAGTCTAGGGTTTTGACTTTTGGCCAAGAAGAAGGTAGTAAAACTAACAAAACAAATGTTTCTTCAGTATTTGCCAAAACACTTGCTTTCACCACAAATGTATTAAAAGTCACATACTTGTTCATTTGAATATGTTTGGCTTCAGACATGAATGACTTTGACACCACAGAGTTCTCATTGCCAGCAAGAAAAGATTTGGCTGCACTTATACCACACATCAATACTTTCACAGCCTTAGCCATTTTTGGCAATACAGTACCTCCATGAGGCTAGCTGTTTCTAAAATGTATATGGCAAATAAACAATATTTAATGCAATAAATGTTTCACTAATATATATTTACATATAATTCATTATGATGATAATAATAACTGTAGCATTTTCGACAGTATTATTGGAACTTAATGTACGTTAATGAGAATTATTATTTTCAATCACTGAAAAGAATGTTGCTTCACTTGCCTCACATACAGTAATACAAAGTTGATTGACTGACTGATTCACTCACTCACTCAATCACTCCTTCATTTACTCATCAGCAAAAACACTGTTTCCCATTTAGTTACAAAGCTGAAATTTGCTCGGGTGGTACAACTAGGGCTGTAGGTTTTCACGAAGAAGGGACACTTTGATATAAATAAATATATTTATTTTTGGTTATTATGCTGTCTAACATGCTCTGTGACAGCAGGCTTTATGCGAACAAAAGACAGAGAATTGATGGGCAGAAGAGCAACACTAAACAGAAGGGTGGATGAACAACTGAAGAGGCGGTGTCCTGGATAAGAAAAAAAAATATGATCACATTTGGTGTATACAATAAGGTATGAAACAGATGGAGAAAGTTTGGCAAAGCTCAAGGAAGACGCAAGAAGTTAAGAAGGAGTCTATAAATCTCGAGTTGCAGTGCCAGGGTTGTGATTGTGAGTAGGTGTTGCTTTGCTAGAAGCAAAAAGGGAGTGAGAGAGAACTAGAGGCAACAGTGTCCTCCAATCTAACACCAGCCAAGAGCGACACGGTGGCATGGGAATGCCATTCAGTTTCAGGGTATACTCGCACATCCTTACTCATTCATACTAATTTATACTTAATAATCAACTAGGAGGCTCTGCCCCCTGCTCGCTTCATTCACCAACCCCCGGGCGGGTGCTATGCGCTAACCACTTCGCAGATCTGCCACTTGCATTTGGGGAAGCAAATATACAATTTAAACAGATTGTTATTTGTATGGGAATTGTTATATATGCATAATAGAACTAACTATTTTACATTACAGTGAGTAATTAACCATAGTAAAAAATAGTAGAATGTAATAAATTGAAAGAAAATTATGTTTCATGTTGCGTTAGAGGTATTCATTGCATTATGCGTTTTCATTCTGTTTGATTTTGAAATTAACATGCAAACACTTTTTAAACTTACACATTTACTTTTCATCAATATCGCATTGAATTTTGAATCCGTTTGGACTTACATTGTGACAATGCAATGTATAACTGCCCTTGACTGAATATCATTTCTTTCTCTCTAATAAATAAACAGACTTTTTTGAATGTTTGTCCCTATGATTTGTTAATTGTCATAGCAAAAGCTATTCTAATGGGAAACTGTAAATATTTTAATACGAATGGCATATCAAGATCTCCTTTGGTGTCTAATGTTATCCGCGGAAGATGTACTACATTACCTTTATTATTGCCTGTTAAAATTTTACATGTAAGAATTGTTAGACCAAATTTGAAATATAACTAATCTTGTCCTATTGCATAGCCCATAACTCAGACATAAATTACGCAATAACATTACAATACATCCTTCTTTCAGTAGTAATTCGGCAGGTGGAAGACCAGACGGTGTTAACTGTTGTAGATATTCTATACGATATTGTAAGCTGATGTTCTCATCTTCTGCACCATCACCACCAACTGGCATAGTTTTTTGATACGCATTTAACCAGTTTGCAGTGTAACCGATTGACAATTTTCACGTTAATTCGTTTGACTTAATCGTTTCATGGTACTAGGATTGCCCGTGTACTCAATTCTTCTGTTGATAACCCTTCGGGATGAAATTCTTCAATAAGATTTGGACATAAGTAGTGTTCTTTTATTGGGAACTTAAAGTGAGGAAAATGTAAAAATGTGTAAGAGAGCACAGGAACTGTGTCTGACAAAAGCATTCACACGAATGAGAGGAGAGAGGACCGTGGGCGTGGTTGAAAATGGTTGAGAGGAGGGCAGGACTTGAAAAAATCTCTTGGCAATAGTCTTGTCCCGCAGGACTTGAAAAATCACTTGGCAATAGTCTTGTCTCAGGTTTTCTTTTATAATAGAGAGATATACAGGATACCTGTGCACTGTGGGTAGAAACTGGAGTTCTCAAATCAAACCTACTTGAATATAGGAATAACATGAAAATCTCGCAGAGAAGAAGGCACCCAGGCTCAGAATGTCAATTGAATTGGTGCTAAAGTGCTATATGACTGCAACTGTAACCATTACACTACTATCCTGTAACAATCTCAAAGTATATACAACCTAATTTGGGAACATCATCTTTCATCTCACTGTCAATTGTTAAGTGGTGTTCTTAAAGTTTCAGCACTAAGTCAAAGCACACTAATGTGGAATATAAAAATCAGTTTTTTTTGTGTTTAGTCTACTGTTATTCCTAGTTCAACTTTTATGAGAGAATTACTTACATTACTTACATTAAATTCAGATAAATGGAAGCTAACATTAATAAAAAGAATAATAAATGCATTCCTAAAGTGGATGTGATTTTAAATTGTGTGTATGATGCAATAAAACCTAATCCTAATCCTAAAACCTTCAGTAGGCACCACAATAGTTTATGAGCTTATCAATTATAACTTATATGATGTGACTAAAAATAACACATTTTGACTAATGGTCAAGTCAAGTCAAGTTGGGGAGCTTGCACTGGTGCAGTGCATTGCCACACCCACTACACGACGAAACAACTCGGGATCCCGGTTTGCAACCTCCCAGGCAGACACGCGGTCCAGTCCCACCCTCCAGAAATGACCCTCTATCTGCCGCAGCCAGGTGCTATGTGGGCAACCCCTTGGCCTGGTCCAGCCACTTGGGTCCCCAACAATGAGGATCTTATGAGCCGGATCACCCTCGGGGAAACTCACCACATGGCCGTAGTGCCGTAACTGACGCTCCCTCACAATGCAGGTAATGTGCCTCATTCGGGACTCCATGAGCAACCACTCATTAGACACAAAGTCAAACCAACGGTATCCAAGGATTTTCCGGAGAGACACAGTACCAAAGGAGTCCAGTCTTCGTCTCAGGTCACGGGATAGCGTCCATGTCTCGCAACCATATAGCAAGACAGGAAGCACCAGGACTCTAAAGACTTGGACCTTTGTCCTTTTGCATAGATATCGGGAGCACCACACACCCCTTTCCAGCAACCTCATGACCACCCATGCTCTCCCATTCCATCTACTGACTTCATAGGAAGAGTCACCGGAGACATGAATGTCATTGCCAAGGTAAGTAAACCTCTCGACAAGGTCAACACTCTCTCCACAAACAGACACACTGCTGATGGCTGTGCCAAAGAGGTCATTAAAGGCCTGGATCTTGGTTTTTATCCAGGACACTCGCAAGCCCAGACACAGACTCCTCACTCAGTCTCTTGAGCACCCCGATCAGAGCCTCCATTGACTCCGCGAAGATCACAGCATCGTCAGCAAAGTCAAAATCTATGAATCTTTCTTCACCAACAGATGCCCCACAGCCGCTGGACCCCACGACCTTGCCCAACACCCAGTCCATACAAGCATTGAACAGAGTAGGAGCAAGAACACACCCCTGACGAACCCCAGAATCAACTGGGAAAAATGCAGAGGTCCTGCCTCCACTTTGTACAGCAATCACTGTACCAGTGTACAGGCCAGCCATGATATCCAACAACCTCAAAGGGATCCCAAGAATCCTCAGGATATCCCACAGGGCAATGAGGATTATCTCTCATTTTCTCTCTCTCTCTCTCTCTCTCTCTCTCTCTCTCTCTCTCTCTCACTCACTCAGGCGGAAGCACGAGCGTAGCAGCGAGCGGAAGCACCGAGCAGAAGCACAGAGCAGCGGCGTCTCCCACAGGCACGTAGCCCTTCGCAAACACCCAAGCAAGTTCATCTGAAGTAAAGCCGGCAGCTGACCAGAAGAAATAACCGGCAGTGAGAAACTTGAAGCTGACGGTCTCTGAAGCAGAAAGCACTTAAGTAAACTACAGAAAACGGAGAAGATGACATCAATACTAAACGTAAGTTCAATCTGCTCTCTGCCCGTTGAGGTCACGTTTATATATTGTGTGTCCTGCAGCATGTACAGTTCAGGTTTTCCGGCCGACATTGTAGACAGCTTCACCTGCCAAAAGTGTCTAGTTAATTTAGAGTTGGTCGGGAAAATACGCGAATTGGAGGACCGCGTTAGGAATCTGATAGCGATTAGGCAAACTGAAAATTGGATCGACTCGGTTTGTTTAGACAATTCGGCTACTTGATTCGGCTTCAGTCTCTCCTGGTCCCACTGTAGTCAGTGCACGGCCGAAGTCAGCAGCACCAATTCAGCCACAGGGCGAGTGGGTAACAGTAAGATGGGGGTCTAAGAATCCAAAATGTAGTCCCCCGGCACCCAGGTCACCAATTCGGACCCAGAACAGATTCTCAGCACTCCGCAGCGCGCCTGTGGAAACTGAGAATAAGAAAGTGCTCATAATTGGCGATTCCATAGTGCGGAATATTAGAATTCCAAACTGTGTTAAACCAGCAGTTAATGTTAAGTGCCTTGCAGGGGCCAAGATTTCTGGCATAGAGGCCGCATTGGACCGTGTCGCCGACGATGAAGTATCTACCTTATTGCTGCATGTCGGCACTAATGATATTTATTCACAGCAATCTGAGGTATTAAAGAGGAACTTCATCTCTCTTTGCATCAAAGCTAAAAGAAAATGTCGGAATTTAGTTGTATCTGGCACCTTACCAAGATTATATAGAGGGGATGTGATTTATAGCAGATTGCATTCCCTTCACTGCTGGCTAGAGACCTGGTGTGCAAACAAAAGCATAGCGTTTGTGAACAATTGGGATGATTTTTGGGAAAGGCCTGGATTTTTCAGAAGAGATGGTCTTCATCCTAACTAGAGGGGATCTTATGTATTATCCCAAAATATGGCAGCAAAACTGCCTGGTTGACTGATTAGAGCACCATCCAGGCCACAGTCATGTGATCTTAAATCACAGGCTGTTGTTTATCGCACCTGTTACTTTCCTGAAGCTGTTACCCATAATCCTTGTCTTGGGGCATCCAGTAAATTTAGTCTTGATACAAACCTTAAATTAATTGATAACCAAAAAATAAGGTGTATAATTAGACCAAGGGATAAAACCAGACCCTCCACCAGGGGCATCTGTAATAGAAAATTACTACAAATTAAAACAAAAAGTATATCACCAATTCAGAAAGAAGCATACAGTTTTAAATGCTGTTTATTGAACATTCGCTCTCTTGGCACTAAAGCTGTTTTGGTAAATGATATTATATTAAGTACAAAATCTGATCTGTGTCTTCTCACTGAAACCTGGCTTAGTAAATGTGACACTGTACCCCTAGCTGAGGCGTCACCAGATGGCTACTCGTTCCTTCATAAGTCTAGAGATTCAGGTCGAGGAGGGGGCCTTGGAATAATTCATTGTAACAAAATGCAAATCACTTCTAAAAAATTTAGGCAACTTTACATTCTTTGAAGCATTCATTTTAAATATTAAAACAGATTCCAACACAATTATAGTGCTAGTCTATAGACCACCAGGGCCGTATTCATTGTTCATGTCTGAATTTAGCAACCTTTTATCTGACTTGGCTATAAATTATGATCACGTAGTACTGATGGGAGATTTTAATGTACACATTGATGTGGAAACTGACACTTTTAGCAAATGTTTTACTTATTTGTTAAATTCAGTAGGATTTTGTCAGAATGTCAAAGGTCCAACTCATAATCATAACCACACATTAGATTTAATTATAACTTACAAAGTTGAAATTCAAAATTTAATTATTACTCCATTAAATGAAGTTATTTCCGATCACTACTTAATTACATTTGATTTAGTCCTGCCCTTGCCAACACACTCCCTGATTAAAACAAAGACAGTGCAACATCTAGATTGTAATTCTGCTTCAGAATTTATAGATACTTTGAGTAAGTCGAATGTAATTGTGGAAAACCATTTAGATCAGTTAACATCAAATGTAAACACGGAAAACAATTTAGATCAGCTAACATCACATTATAATGTGACCTTGAGAGATGCTCTGGACACAGTGGCTCCCCTTAAAACAAAAGTGATCAAAGCACATAGAAACTCTCCCTGGTTTAATGAAAACACTCAAGCTCTTAAATTAGAGTGTCGAAAACTGGAGCGCAGATGGAGAACAACAAAGCTACATGTCTTTCAAATTGCATGGACAGAGAGTGTTAATAAATATAAAAAAGCCCTCTTTAAAGCTTGGTCAGAATATTATTCTACATTAATAGATAGCAATAATAAAAATCCTCGGGTACTGTTTAGAACAGTGGCTAAATTAACAAATGGAAATTCAGATCAACAGTGCAAAATACCAACAGACATTAGCAGTACAGACTTTATGAACTTCTTCAATGAGAAAATTAAAAATATAAGATCCCAGATCTCTGCATCACAGTACAAACCAAATACTAGCTTAGCAGACCCTGTCTCACATTGCACTCAGCACTTTAGTAATTTTAATCCTGTAACTGAGCAGGAAGTCTTAAGTTTAATTTCTAAAATGAAGCCCTCTACTTGTTCCCTAGATCCAGTGCCAATAAAACTAGTAAAAAGTGCAATGGATGTTCTTGCAGCGCCTACCCTAAACATTATCAATAGTTCATTATTGCATGGCACAGTACCTGATACACTAAAAGTGTCAGTCATTAAACCATTACTTAAAAAGTCAGACCTTGACCCACATATACTAAATAATTATAGGCCTATTTCAAATTTACCGTTTCTCTCTAAAATACTAGAAAAAGTAGTCGCCAGTCAGCTTCAGACACACCTTATGCATTACAATTTATTTGAGAAATTCCAGTCTGGTTTTCGCACTGGTCATAGTACAGAAACGGCACTATGAAACGGTAAATGACATTCTGATATCCTCTGATGAAGGAAACTCCACTGTAATTATGTTGTTGGACTTAAGTGCAGCATTTGACACCATCGACCATTCTATTTTACTGCACAGGCTACAAAATGATGTTGGGCTTACAGGTACCGTTCTCGCTTGGTTTAGTTCCAATATGTACAGAAATGTGCTGACAGTACTCCATCATTATACACAGAAATTCAATATGGTGTCCCGCAGGGCTCAGTACAGGGACCTTTACTGTTTTCACTGTACATGCTTCCACTGGGATCTCTCATTAGGAAACATAATGTTAATTTTCACTCGTATGCAGATGACACCCAGTTATACCTTTCATTTAAATCAAATGAAGTTTCTCTAATGTTGTCTTTAATTAGTTGTGTTAGCGAATTAAAGGAGTGGCTGAATGAGAACTACTTGTCTTTAAATACAGATAAAACAGAGATGTTAATTGTTGGAGGGAATGATGCTGATCACAACAATATTTTGTCATCATTTAACTCAGTTGGAATCCCAGTCAATTTTACTGAATCAGCCCGCAATCTAGGAGTTATCTTTGACTCTAGCATGTCATTTAAAGCGCATATTACAAAGTTGTCCAAAACATGTTTCTTCCATCTTAAAAATGTTAGGAAATTAAGGCGCTTTTTAAATAAACAGGATTCTGAGAAACTAATTCATGCATTTATCTCTAGTAGGATTGACTACTGCAATGCGGTGTTCACTGGATGTTCAAACTGTTCTTTATACAGCCTCCAGTTAATCCAAAATGCGGCTGCAAGAATTATTACAAGAACAAGAAAATACGAACACATAACTCCAGTTCTTAAATCCTTACACTGGCTCCCGGTTAAGTTTAGGGCAGATTTCAAAATCCTTCTTTTAACATATAAAGCATTAAATGGTCGAGGTCCGGCTTACTTGTCTGAACTTATCATGACTTACAAACCTGAGCGCGCATTAAGATCTCAAGATGCCGGTCTGCTTATGATTCCAAGGATTAATAAAATAACAGTGGGAGGTCGAGCTTTTAGTTACAGGGAACTGTGGAATGGTCTGCCTGCTACTATAAGAGATGCCCCTTCGGTCTCAGCTTTTAAATCCTGGCTGAAGACTCACTACTTCAGTTTAGCATATCCTGACTAGAGCTGCTGATTAACTGTACAGACTGCATCTCTGTTGTTCGTCATTAGCACTTAAACATAAGTAACATGACAGTTATAATCGTATAATAACCCTCACTTATTCTGTTTTTCTTCTCGGTACTCAAATGTGGCACTTGGTGCCATGGCCCACCTGCCAAGTTGTTTTGCCGGCCTAAGGAAACGTCATCCCAGATGGAGGATCGCAGGAATCGTGGGAAATGGGGGTCCTTTCATCGGATTGGCTGGTCCAGCACTGTTTCAGCCGTGGAATGGCCAAATGGGGGAGGCAGCTTGAAGGATGAGGTCTCCAGGACTCTACACAAATCCAAATCTTATTATGGGATATATCATCTACTGTTAAATTCTGCTCTGTACTTCTAAAATTTATATTTTTTATTTCTTACTATATTGTTCTGTTCTGTGTACTGCATTGTATTGTATTGACCCCCTTCTTTTGACACCCACTGCACGCCCAACCTACCTGGAAAGGGGTCTCTCTTTGAACTGTCTTTCCCAAGGTTTCTTCCATTTTTTCCCTACAAGGTTTTTTTGGGAGTTTTTCCTTGTCTTCTTAGAGAGTCAAGGCTGGGGGGCTGTCAAGAGGCAGGGCCTGTTAAAGCCCATTGCGGCACTTCCTGTGTGATTTTGGGCTATACAAAAATAAACTGTATTGTATTGTATAATTCGATCAACTGATTCGAACGCTTTGCGAAAATCGACAAAGGCTGCAAAGAAACTCTGCCGATATTCGCGTTTGCACTCCATGAGAAACCTCAGTGCTAGGATGCGATCGATGGTAGACTTCTTAGGCATAAAACCAGACTGTTCTGGTCGCTGGTAGGTGAGCAAGTGATTGCGGATCCTATTGAGGACGACTCTAGCAAGGACCTTATCCGGCACCGAGAGCAGTGTTATCCCCCTGTAGTTGCTGCAATCCAGGCGATCACCCTTCCCTTTCCAGATAGGGACGACAAGTCCCATTTTCCAGTCAGTTGGGATGATGCCAGTCTCTCAAATGGAAGCAAAGATTGCTTGCAATGACAGGAGGACAGACTTACCATCAGCATGGAGAACTTCACCCTGGATACCACAGATCCCTGCAGCCTTCCCCCCCACCTGGTTCACCACCTGTGCAATTTCAGTGAGATTGGGTGGTTCACAGCTAATTGGAGCCTCAAGAACCATGGACCCAAAGATATCTAACGTCCTGGCTGGAGGATCAGCTTTGAACAACTGCTCAAAGTAGCCAGCCCAGTGGGTCACAACTGCAGTGTCATCCGTAACGACCGTTCCATCAGCTGCCCTGGCTGCAACTCTCAGAGAAACAGATGTGCGTAATGCTTCGATTCCTCTGTAAGCAGGACGTGGGTCGCTAGACCACAGATGGTGTGTCACTTGCTCACAGATTCCTCCAACAAACGCCTCTTTATCTGCCCTCAGAACCCTCGCAGCCGTCCTTCTCAGTTCCCGGTACAGACCAGAGTTGCCATTGAGCCGTGCGCTGCGACTCCTCTCGATGATATTCAGGGTGCCCTGTGAGATGAAACACCTCCTTCTGGGAACACCGGTAACACCAACACAACCCTCAGCAACCTTCAGGGTGTTGTCACGGAAGGTCTCCCACATCACATTAGGATCAGCAGTCGTACCCAAATCTGAAAGTTCCTCACGCAAACTGCGTGCAAACTCATTAGAAATACCCTGGTCTTGGAGTGGCCAAGTCTAGGCTCATTTTCCTAGTAGGTGGTAACCTACTGGACCTAAGCTGGATCCTAAGAGTAGCAACAACAAGTCTGTGGTCAGAATTCACAAATGGGGCACTTCTGTAGACCCTGCAGTTTTGCAAGAGCCTCCAGCGTCTGCCCACGAGGATGTGATCGATCTCCTTCACTACACCACCAGTATTGGAGTACCAAGTCCAATGATGCGGTTCAGGATTCACAGCCCCTCACCTTTTGCAAAGTCAAGGAACATGGAGCCACTTTCACCATGGTCACCAGACCCATGGGGACCGAGACAATCCTCATGGCCAGCCCTGTCAGTGCCAGCGGCTGCATTGAAGTCACCCATGACCAGAGGAGTGTCTCCTCGTGGGCACCCATCAACCACCGAGCGAAGCTGTGAATAAAATGTCTCCCTCGCCGAAACATCACTCACCGTGGTCGGAGCATACACTGAGACAACAGACAAGGCACCCACAGAGTGCCGTAATCTGTGTCCCATAATACGCTTATTGAAAGGAGTGACATCGGACACCATCAGAAGAAGCCAATCCGCTACAGCAACAGCTACTCCCCGAGTATGACAGCCATCAGCCCAACCAGACCAATAAAAGGTGCATCCACCTACAGATATCTGGCCAGTCCCCGGTCTGCACATCTCAGAGAGTGCCGCCACTGAAATGCGGAGTTTATGCAGATCCTGCGACAGCAGAGGAAGATTATCATCTTGCTGGAGAGACAAGACGTTCCATGTGCCCACCCATATGGGTCGCCTCAAATTGGCCTCAGCACCACACCAGTTCCGATCCCAAACAGACCTGACTCTATTGGCTCTCCAACGGTTTCGACTCTTCCAGGGATGGGGCTCCCGAGGGCTTTCCCCCATCCCCTTCATAATCCGAGCAGCCTTCCTATGGGCGACCATAGCAGCCGCCCATAGGAAGGCTAATGGTCACTAGTTTTAAATTTTCCACTTTTTAATTAGTCTCTTTATATTGCTGTATTAAAATGTATTTTAAATTTTTTTTCATAATCAGATATTAAAAACTGGCATTTCTGTAGGACTAAAGTGCTCAGGACTCGTAGACTGAACACAAACCTGTGTAATTAGATCTAGGACCTGACTGTTAAATTACGAATATTCAGAGTCCAGAATGCAAAATACTAATTAGTAATCGAGGTCCCATGCTCCAGTGTTGGCTGAACATTGAAATCTTGCACTGGTATTTTGAGTTATAAAATACATTAGCTACAGGGAATGCAACCATAAGAAAAATCATAACACAATCTGCCAGGAAAAGCCACAGCACCTTGTACTTCTGACCAGAACTGCACTAAACAGACACTTATGAAAAAAATTTTGGACTACACTCAAACCTACAAAATTAATAAGTATTGGTGAACTCAAAATAAAAATTAAAAAACAGACAAACTTTAACAATACAAACATTGTTGAGGAAGGAGCACTGCATATCCTGGCATCCCTGTACACAAGAAGGAAGAGCCCTATGAGAAGTATACTGCTAGACCTTCACTTTAGCTGATGTCCCATGATGCAACTTCTAATCGTAGGGTATGTCAGACTTGTCAGCTATGGTTGCTGATCTGCTTGCCGAACCAGGTCAATTTAAATGACTAAAAATCACTGGGTATCTTAAATTATGTGGCAGTATGTTGAAATTGAAATCTATAATACCTTCTTTTTCATGAAGCACACAATTCACAATGATACTTTTCTTCAGCCACGCCATCCTGCACTTTCTCTCAAAATCATGAAGTGTTCTGGAAATTGAGAGAGTCATCTCATTGTTACCTCAATTGTTTTCTTCTAAAGGGATTTTTCCTATCAATAATTTGCCTTGGCATACAAGTTATGGATGTATCCATTTCCTGGAGACAAACTAAACCAAGGCAGATAAATTATTCAATCTACTGATGGAAAGTTTCTCCTGTTGCATATGACTCACTGTAATACTTCATTTGTTGCCTCATAGCTTTATGGTTTTAATTTACGTCAGCTTAATAACTGTACTTGAAAGTATCATCCCACTCCATAATTTTTCAATATTGTAAATACCAACTGTCATCAATGGGCAAACAAATCCGAAAATGACAATAATGTGCTGTAGGAAAGATAGTGGTTCATCGTTTGGCACACTTAAACACACCCAAGATGTGCATTATGGAAATTTATACATTACCATTAAACCCATATCTTGAAAATCTCAGGACTAAATGGTACAGTACATAGCAAAGAGTAAATAGCTAGACACTAAAGGCATCCCCATCTACACCATACTATTATACTGAACCTGTATTCTACAGATTCTAGAAAAATCAAAAAAAGATGTGCTCATGAACAGGGGCGTTAACGGGGGGAAAAGGGAAATATTTTTCCTGAACCCTGGGGCTGGTGAGGGCCAGGACGGTCTGTGCACAGATTCATTGTTTTCATAATGGCACCATTACTAACAATATCCAGTGATCTGACATCCACTTTTGATGTTAAATGAACCCCTGAAGAAGATATACTGAGTCAATTTTAAAAATGAACTGATACCTCTTGCATTGATTAATGCCACACACCAAATGAAGCTTCAGAGAATTTTCCAGACATGTGCACTGCACCAAGTATTTTTTTACACTTTACACTGTGACTGGGCAGAGAATTGTTTTAGTAAACTAATATTTATTAAAAATGACTTGTATTCAACAGTGTAGTAGGAAAGAATGAACAGACTTACAACCCTGTACACTTTTAATGGGAGTTTGAGTGTCAAGTGAAGTTTGTAGACATTATAAATTACCTCAAAATCATAAAACCTCGGAGACTGGTTCTGTATAAATTTGTGCAGCAAGATTGGACCAGTTATTTTCTATATTTATTTCACGTGACGTTAAAAAGATATTTTGTTGCACTTGGTTTGCAGGATTACAAAATGCATACTGTATTGAGAGTCTTTTGCATTTTGTTTGAAATTTAAAAAAAAGAAAAGAGGTAGTGCATTGTGTTTGGGTTGAAGTGTTATTATAGTATTTGTTTGTAATGTCCTGTTAGTAGTGGTCATGACAAAGGGCCAGTACAATGTGAGACTGTGGAGGTGTTTATTAGGATAGTTCTGCCTCGGGTCCTGACATGTATAATGGTGCCCCTGCTGATGAACTACATATTTATATATCATGTACTAAGGAATTCACCCCATATTTGCATTTCTAACCTATATTTATCTTATGAAATCCAACCCAGTAAAGTTTTGACAGTCCAGAACCATTAGAGCTAAAGTCATTTCAAGCAGTTGAAAATGTTGAACCATCAAGTGGTACTATAAGTTGGTGTTATTTACGCCAAATAGTATAGTGGGTCACTTAAAAAAAAAACAAAAAAAAAAAAAACAGCTTGTAATTAGATGCTTAATATAAAAGTACAATGTAAATACATTACACAACAAAAATGTTTAGGAACAACACATTTTACCCTTATCTTTCCCAAGTAATAGTACTGTAAGTATCTATTCATCATCCTTCCCCTTCAAAGTTACAGATATAAGTAATATAAAACCATGCAATTTTGGAATATCATACAGAATGTTGGAAAGACTGGAAAGTGTTTTATTCAAAAATAAGCTACCTCAGGAGACATTTAAAGTCACAAGTCAACAATATTAATCTTTTACTGTTGTATGATCTGATGTTTTATTCAATAAAATATTTCTATTTAATGATAAACAAAGATAAACATGCCAGACTATCACAAGTGTTATACATGGAATGCCAAACTTGGATTAATACTGCAACCTGATTCCAAGCAAAATTAAAATATAATAAGAAAGAAAGTAATACAGGACACATATAAAGTTCAAAAACAAGAAAAGTGCATAAGATACTTGCCAAGTTATTTATTTTTCTACAATACATTCAATATGTTCTTGGTGTAGTATGGTGCACTCTAATTTAAGAACAACTGATTTTCATTTTTCACGTTGATGTTATTAAAATTATGGTACTCAAACATTTTTAATGTTCAGATCTTTTTTGACTGCATTACAGGCATGAAGAACAAAGAGAAAACAATTTTAATGATCTGCTAGTTATACGTAGGTGTCTTCAGATGTACAAAATTGGGAGACAACAGCAAAACTTAATTTGTGGACTTCTTCCTGGAAACTCTTTTGTTTAATTAGGCAAGTGCACTGTTGTCACTTTTATTACTACTATCATTGATATACTATTTGTTATTCAATTAATGTCTAAAATGCATAAAGAATAAAAAAACAAAGCAAATACAGTTTAAAGTGAATTCACTCTTTTAATTATAAAACAATTAGGGAAATTGCTAGTCAAATCACAACCAGTCAACTGCAAATGAGGCAGACATGGATGCATGATAGGACTAACTATTAAGGATACTATTTAGAGCTTTGAAATAAAAAGTGTGATGCTAGGTGAAGTAAAACAAACTTTGATTTGTCTATGTGGAGAGTCTTCTTTTTTTTTCCCTGCCCAGAGTTTTAAAATTCAGTGTGAAAGGAAAGCACCCTCTTGGTATCTCTTAACACTTGTAATAATACCAAGGAATCCAGCTAAATGAAGAGTGTGTTTATTTTTAAATAGTAAAGAACAGTAGGGAGGGAGGATGGCTACATGGTGTAGTGGTTAGCGCTCCCTCACAGCTCTGGAAACCTTGGCTCAAGTTCCAGTCTGGTCATTGGTTTATAAGTTCTTAATGTGTCTACATGGTTTTCATCTAAGTACTATGGGGCTCCCACTACATCCCAAAGGCATAAGTGTGGACTGATTGCCAACTCTCAACTGGCCCACTACAGGCCAGTTATAAGCCAGCATAGACTCTACATCAGACTCGGCTTTAAAAATTAACTTCCTTCTCTACCATGTTTTATCTTCCCCCATGGTTGGGTTGTGTGGGACATTTTCTGCGAAGTTATTTTTTTGTAAACAAAATATGCCTTCAAGAGAGTGTACAACCTCTGCTGATGTACCAGCTTGTCTGCTTAAGAGTATTGGCTTGTTAATGTATGACTTGGAATGCTATAAACAGTTTTATGTATTGTCTCATGATAAAACAATACATCTACTGCTTAGCCTTATAACTGGTTTCACTATGCAGGTTTACAATGCACTAAAAAGCAAGTTAATAAATTTGGTGGGCAGCCCTGACTTTAATCATGGGAATGCTTGGTTATTACCCAAAAAAGCTCCAAAGACTTGGCAAAAAGAGCATTGGACACACGTGGACCACTGAGTTTACTTGTTTTGCTTTGCTACCAGACAGAAAAAGGCAGTCACAGATCTTAAGGTTCTGTTTCCCAGGGTAGACATTAGGACATCCACACAGAGAAAATGACGGCATATTTTTCTGTTTGTGGAGATATACATTTATTGGAATTTTGTTTATTAACATTACACTGTATGCTACATTTTTTAATTCGTGGAGATACACATTTATTGGAATTACTTTATTAACATTGCACTGCATTATGTGATTTTTTTTTTTTTTTACTGATCTCAGTATGTTTTCATAAGCCTTTCACTTATTATGCTTGCTGTCTTTATTTGCTTTGTGGAAGAAGGCCAAGAGTGCCAAGGGTACTGCATCACATCAGTTACAATCTTAAATAATTTAAGAGAGGTGGTACCCATTTCTCTTCCAAGAAAAACGAATATGGCTCAAAGGTCAAACTGCCACACAAAAATACAATATACTACTCAGTATACACATAGACACACATACAACAGAAGTAACAACCACAGGGCAGTGTTTCCGATTAAGGCTTAAGAAGAAAAACTACTCCCATTCCTGGACTGGGTGGCACATACTGTACAAATAACCATTTGGGAAAAAGAGGGAAGGCTAGAGAATGTGGGGATTTTCCTTCCCATAGGTGGGTGGTGCTGGGATACAGTTTGGCATACTTACTCCTGCAGGGTCTCCACTCCCATTTCCTTGTACTGTAGCTCCTGCTTCATCTGTGCCAACTCTTGTTTCAGCCTGGAGAGCTGGAAACAAATTCAGTATTCATTTAGACTTTTTAAACAAGCCTAACAATTTAATTAAGCTGGTGGACCACATAGATGCCCTACGTCAAAACCTGCATTGTTCAGCAGTTCTTAATAACCATACTGAGGAAAACATTCCCCAAATTAAAGATCCCTGCAAAGTTTTAATAATGAATTATCTCCATAAATGTGTCACTTATTTGTACTTATGCATTTAACACATTTCTGATCTCAGACATTACTTTTTTCACTACAACAATAATACAGTAATTTTGACATATATTTTTACAAATGTAAATGATCATAGCTACATAATATGAAGTATTTAAGAATAAACAATATTCACTCATGGTTTTAGGTCTTTGTAACTTTATCTTTTCATAATATGATCTATCTATATTTATACATACACCCACACAACACATATTACATATGAAAGTGTGGTAAGCCTCTTATAGGAACCCGTTTTCTGGATATATTGGGTGTGACACAAATTCACTCAGTTATCATTTCCCACTTCTCTAGAATGGAAGAACACCACCCAGAAGAAAAATGGCATCACTTCCACCTCTCCCATTGCAGGCAGGGTGGATAAAAACCCACCTGCTCCATAAATCCAACATTATTTGATGAGCAGACATCAGAAAATTGGACTGAGCTGCTATGATTGTTTTATAGAATCGGTGTAACATTTGTTAACACTACAATTTTTTTGATGGCCTTTTCTTGAATTAGCTCTAATTCTTCATTTGATTCACTGTCCTTCCTTTTTATTACACATACACACACATATAAAATACACACATACAAATATATTGCATACACACATGTATATCACTTTTAGTATTCATGATTTTTTAATATATCACTTTTGATTATGTTCTGATAGATTTGTTTTTTAAAAAGAATTCATATGAACCAATAATTCATATGTCATTGTTTTCTATTTGAAGTAGGCTGCTGAAAGTTCAGAAAAAAAATATAGCCAACTGCAAAAAGTGCCATATGTAAAATGAAATGAATGTATTGGCTCAAGCATTGTTTTTGTTAGGTGCAAAATAACACAAGACTTAAACAGTCAGGAAAAATGCAGTAAAAATGCTTGGATTTTGGCATAGTTGACAACACATTTTTATTAAACAGCCAAGACAAATTTGCTGGACTATCAGTCACTGTTCTTGTGTTGTTTGGATGATAATCATCAAATTAGTTCTGTATGTACAGAAACTTGATGACTATACTCTGTTCTTATGTTTTGATGTAAAAGTTGGTGTCCCTTATAGTTCAGTTCTTAGACCACTACAATTTTCATTATACACGCAGTTGTTGGGAGATATAGTTAGAATACTTAGGCTATGTTCACATTACCAGTTTTTTGCCTTGATATGACACAAATCCAATGTTTTCAGGGCTGTGTGGACACCAAAATCCGATTTTTTTCAAGTAAGATTTGAGTCCCTTTCATATGTGGTCCTAGATCTGATATGCATCCAATTCATGGTCATGCAACATGAAGGAGAATGGTCAAATCAGAATTCATGTGTCTTTTTGCCTGTACACATGGGTTGAGCATTGTCCTCATCAGCCAGAACCGGCAGTATGGCAAAATAGCAAAATTGCTAGCTCCTTTTCTCATACCCCCACATCTCTTGGTGAAGCAGTGCCAACAATGACTGGAAAAACAGCAAAAGCTAGCCATCAGGATTTTATTCACCTTCTTGATATAATCATGTACAGCTGATGAACGGTTTGCTGTCCTCCAGCGCCAAATGTGATGCATACACTAGCTGTGTTCATTTTGTCGGTTTTACTACCAGAAGTCGTCTCACAAATAGAAAGTTTTTGTTGCTGCTGATGCAGATGACTCATGCACAAACTTATCAATGTGCACATGTGTGTTGTTTTGGAAGACAGATGTGTTCACATTACAGTTAAATACAGGTCACTTGTATTTCTGAATGTAAACCATCAAGATGGAAAAATCCAATCTGAGCAAAAAATCGGATTTGAGCAATGAAGCATGTCATGTGAACAGAGTCCGTCATTGTCCAACCAGCTATATCCTAACACAGGGTCACGGGGGTCTGCTGGAGTCAATCCCAGCCAAAACAGGGTGCAAGGCAGAAACAAATCCCGGGCAGGGTACCAGCCCACCGCAGTACTCAAATAGTGCCCTGACCAAATTCGTAATATACTTTTTAATTGTTTATTTAATTTCAAATTATTCTACAAGGATACTTAGACTACTGTTTTCACTTTAACATTTTAGAATTTTTTTCATTTTTCACAGCAACAAGTTCAATTACCTTAAGTATATGCATACAAAGAATCTGTAGTCTAACAAACGTATTTTATAACATTTGGCTTTTGTTCTGTATAGTCTGTGTAAATGACATACACTAGTGTTTTTTGTCTTCTCTCCAAAAGGAAATTATCAAAAAAGACATGAGATAAAATTAATGCAATATTATCAATATTACTCTCTTTTTTTATTATTTTAGTTTAGCGCTTGCCCTGCAGCTCCGCCCCTACCCAGTTCCCCACTCCTAAAGTCATGCTTCCACCTCCCCTCGGCCTGCAGCCTCTGTCTAGGATTATTGGGAATATATTGCTCCTGCAAGCAAACTATGATTCTTAGCGCGATGAGAAAAGTCACAAAATCAGCTGGAATGTTCAAGCAAATTATAGAAAAAAACCCTACTTAAATCCATTAAGTAGTTCTTTTGTTCTCGAGCTAAGTGGATGTAAGATACACCCCGAGACTGGCGTGTGAGGGAGGAGGGCTCTGCCCCCTTCCCCACTGCATGTCTCTCAGATTCATGCAAATAAATCGGTACTGCGAGCGAACTATGATACATAGCGCAATGAGAGTTGCCGCAAAATCAATCGGAATGTTCAAGCAAATTATAGAAAAAAAACCCAATCTAAATCTGTTAAGTGGTTCACTCGTGAAAAGCGGACAGACATACAGATAGATGTTGGATTGTCATGCTTGGGTCACAGATTTGCACAGAAACACAGGAGGTTGTAGAGAGACAGGAACTTTATTCAAACACTGCAAACAAACATTTGTCTCTTTTTCAAAAGTTTAAACTGTGCTCCATGACAAGACAGAGATGACAGTTCCGTCTCACAATTAAAAGAATGCAAGCATATCTTCCTCTTCAAAGGAGTGCGCGTCAGGAGCAGAGAATGTCAGAGAGAGAGAGAAAAGCAAACAAATCAATAGGGCTGTTTGGCTTTTAAGTATGCGAAACACCGCCGCACAAAGCAGTTGCAAGAAAGGCAGCAGCTCACACCCCCTCAGTCAGGAGCAGAGAATGTCAGAGAGAGAGAGAGAGACAGCATATTGCTTCACGAAGCAGCTGCACAGAAGGGAGCAACATGAAGATAATCTTTCAGTATTTTTAGACGAGCGTCCGTATCGTCTAGGTGTGCGAACAGACCCCCTGCTCACACCCCCTCCGTCAGGAGCAGAGAATGTCCGAGCAAGAGAGAGAGAGAGAGAAAAGTAAAAATCAAAAATCAATACGTGCTGTTTGATCTTTTAAGTATGCGAAGCACCGTGCAGGAAGCATATCGCTTGATAAAGCAGCCATATGTAAGCCCAGCAAAGAAGAGAGCAATGTGAAGGTAATCTTTCAGCGTTTTTTGAGGAGCGGTCGTATCCTCTAGGGGTGCGAAGAGCCCCTGTGCTCACAATATATTTGAGGAGTTTTATTTAATACGTAATATGCGCTCTGGTTGGGTAGCTTCTCAGCCATCTGCCAATAGCGTCCCTTGTATGAAATCAACTGGGCAAACCAACTGAGGAAGCATGTACCAGAAATTAAAAGACCCATTGTCCGCAGAAATCCGCGAACCAGCAAAAAATCTACGATATATATTTAAATATGCTTACATATAAAATCCGCGATAGAGTGAAGCCGCGAAAGTCGATGGCGTGATACAGCAAGGGATTACTGTATATAATATTATTATATATATATATATATATATATATATATATATATATATATATATATATATATATATATATATATATAGAGAGAGAGAGAGAGAGAGAGAGAGAGAGAGAGAGAGAGAGAGAGAGAGAGAATCACACAATATTACATTATTTTAGCAGAACAAGATATATGACTGAGATGATACGTCATAGTACTGTTCACAATATTGGTCACTTACCCTTTCACGTCTGAGTATTATTTCCTCTTTAATTTGGTCAGGGTCATACTTTGTGTTAGAAGACGAGCCAGACAATGCTACAAAAGAAGTTTAGGGCATGGGAGAGAGAGAAAGAGAAAATAGTTAGTTTTATACAAACCAAAACATTTTAATCAAATAAAAGATTAAGTAGGAATAATCTGATAATGTGACAGATAACACTGTCTGATAAAATGTCCAGCGTTCAAACTATTTTGGAGATTGCAGTGAGAGAACTATACGCAAAACCATAATATCTTAGAAGATTACATGGTCTTGAGAGAGAAAGAAAAAGTCCAGCCTTATTCTTCAGACTATTTTTTCACCCAATTGAAAGTTTTCCTAACAATTTTTTTTTTATTCTAAATTTATTAAACAAATATGGAAGAAGGGAAATTGAACCATATGAATAAAGAGCCAGTAGAGATGCTGTATATTTTTGTACAGCACTCTACATGGAGTGCATGCGCAAAGCACTGTGAAAGCACTGTGAAAAGTTCACAGATACAGTAGATTCACATGCAAAGTTATAAATTACTAATTACATAATGAGTACAGAAAGACACAAATTTGTTACAAACACACAGAAAAACAAACTAGTTGGAACATAAATGAAGCCCAGCATTAATTAATAGCTGAACTATGACCAGAAGTTTAGAGACTAAATTGGCCCACACACAGTCTGTGTGGAATTTCCTCTTATACCTGCAGCTTTGTTTTTTTCTATATCTGGCTTGCCTCTTACATCCCAGTGGTGGGCAGGTTAGATTAACTAGCAACTCTAAACTGGCCCGGTGTGAGTAAGTATTGATTATGTGTGCGAGTGTTCCCTGCAGTGCACTCAAAGGAGACTCTGGCCGCCACTTAATCAGAAATGAAAAAATGGATATTGAAAAATGAGTACATAAATGGAGTTCCTCCAGTTCTACAAATCACCAGTGACAGATTTAGGAGGATGATGAAACTATTAGACAGTCTGATTAAGTCTCAATCTTGACATGTTTGTCCTAGGAATTGGTTTAAACTCCCTCTGTTTTCAAGACAAGGGTGAGCAATCTAGAAAAGTGGTGAATACAGCCATAAAGCCTAAAGACTAATGGGAATCCTGATACTCATAGGTCTAGTATTACAGCCTGAAAATCACAGGTCACAGAATATTATGACAAATGGTATGTTGACATTAAGAATCATATACTAAAGGCCAAAGACAGGCCCATGTGCCAGCTAATCACTGGCATTTGTTTTATTTAGTTTAACCATTTCTCTGCTATCCTAGAGTTCCATAAATTTAAAATATGAAAGCAGAACATGGCTCTATTCTTAAATTTCACACTGCACATTATTGAAGACATATTCTAATGTAGACTTAACCTTTACAATTTCTAAAAAATGTACCCAAAAACAAAAAGTATGTACTTACAACTTGCATGAGAGTAGCTATCTTCCTCAGAGAGTTCGTGGAGATGCAGGTACTCCTGCTGGGCCAGCTCTAAGCGCTGCTGCTTTACAAAGTAGATTGCTTTCTTGGCATCAAGAGCCTCCTGGGCCACCACCAAATACTCTTTCAGCATGCGCTCCTGTTCTTGACGCCATTGAGTCCGAGGATCCTCAATTTGGGTGGTCTCTACAGAACAGGGGAAGAAAGAAAGAAGAGCGAGAAACGATTCAGTAAAAAATTGTACCCGGGCATGTATGGTCCTTGATGGACATCTCATAGCTGACTCAAGGCAACTGAGTTGGACTCACGATGTTACTCAGCCACAGCAAGATAGAAGCCAAAGTGCTGACAACGTGGGAGTATTTATAACATAGAACAGGCATGCAAGTAATTTTTTTTTGACCCCACACAAGGATGACTTGCTGTTCTGCAAAAAAAAAAAAAAAAAACTAGGAATGGTAATTTCACAGTTTTAATTTATTTTACACAGTTGTAAGTTTTTGCTAATGTAGTTGAAATTGACTTATTTCCCTCCTCGTGCTTTTGAATAAATACTTCCAACACAGAAACATAAAAAATACAACTGTCAGTGATTTTTTTTTTTTTACCGATCCCTGTTTAACTTGGATTGGCAATGTTCCACCTAATTGAGCTGCTGCTGTATGTGTTAATGTGCCTTTAAGCATTTATGCAGCCAGCAAGCAATGTTTAGGTATGAGGTGGTAAAGATGACATTGACTGCAAAGCAATTACTGTCAAATAAAACTCTGCAAGGATTTTAACATCTTGCTTTCTCATTGCAGCCTGGGGGGGGGGTTGATGAACAACATCTTTAATACTTTGTAAAGCAAGGCACTGAAGTCAAGGATAACAGCAATTAATATGTCCAACACATGGCTATTAATAATTTCTGAAACAGTTAAATATTGATCTTGCAATTGGAATAAGTGCCCTTAAGTACAGCATATTAACATTACTCTAATCTATGATACAACATTTGGTATTTAACAAGGAAAAAGATCAATTTACACAACATATTCAAGTAATGACTTATTATAATACCTGCATAAGGTGCTGTAACTAGAATAAAGATAAGAGAGACAGAGATACCACACAACATTGATGATTCAGCTCTATCATACAGGTGTATTTATTGTTTAACTCAAAATTAACAGATATGCCACACCCTATGTTTGGCCCATGGAGAACACCCTCAATGAACACAGTTCAACTCACAGCACTTCTCAACTTGTTAGGTTCTCTTTTAGTGGGACGATCATACTTGGAGTACCTCAGATTAGCAGATTCATGACCAACTCTTGGTAACCCCCTCTCCTTTTGGCAAGACAATCTCTCTTGCCTTCTCTCCACATCCTTCTAAAGTAGCCACTGTCACTCTAGGTATGTGACTCCACCTGCCTCAGTCTTGATGCTCAGACTTCAATTCGTGACATTCAAAAAAGTGAAATTATTGCTAATTAATCTTATCCCAGACAGTGTTACTTCAAACAACTACATTAAAGGATAAAGAATAATCGTGAGCCCAACACATTCTGTAAAATGAGCAAATATGTTCCTTTAAAGTGGTTGAAATTTTGGGCAGTCACAAAACACACACTATTTAGCCACAACATTGAAACCACCTACCTAATATTGCATAGGTCCCCATCACTGTGCCAAAATAGCTCTTACCATCGAGACATGGACTCCACGAGACCTCTGAAGGTGTCCAGTGTTATCTAGCACCATAATGTTAGCAGTAGATTGTTTACGTTCTGTAAATAGTGAGCTGGGGCATCCATAGAGTGAACTTGTTTTACCAGCACATCCTACAGATGCTCCACTGGACTGAGATCCAGGGAATTTAAAGGACAAATCAACACCTTGAACTTTTTGTCATGATCCTCAAACCATTTTTTCCATCAGGGAACACTATTGCTGTGAAGGGGTGTATGCAGTCTGTAACAATCTTTAGGTAAGTGGTACTTGTCAAAGTAACAACCACATGAATGGCATGGCCCAAGTTCTTCTAGCAGAATATTGGCCAGAGCATAACACTGCCTCTGCTGGCTTGCCTTCTTCCCATAGTGCACCCTGCTGCCATCTCACCCCAGGTAAACAATGTGCACACACAGGCCATCAACATGATCTAAAAAATAACTTGACTCATCCGACCAGACCACTTTCTTCTATTGCTCCATGGTCCAGTTCTGATGCTCACATGCCCATTGAAGGCACTTTCAGCTGTGGACAGAGGTTACCACAGGCCCTCTGACTGATCTACAGCTATGCAGCTCAACACACAGTAATCTGTGATACACTGCGTTTATGAAGCACACCTTTTACCCATGACCAGCATTAAGTTTTTCAGCAATTTGTTCTACAGTAGCACTTTTATGGGATTGGACCAGACAGTAAGCCTTTGCTCCCCGCACACATCATCAAGCCTTCGGCACCCATAACTCAGTCACCGGTTCATTGGTAGTCCTTCCTAGGACCAGATTTAGTAGGTGGTAAAAACTAACACGTATCAGAAATGGCCCAAAAGACCTGCCAATCTGGAGATGCCATGACTCCAGTCATCTAGCCAACACAATTTGGCCCTTGTCAAAGTTGCTCAGATCCTTATGCTCACTTATTTCTCCTGCTTTCAACACATCACCTTCAAGAAGATTGGCTGTCAGAAAAATGGGTGAGCATGACTGTGCTGGAAAATCATTCCACGGTCACGGACACTCCCAGTACTCCCAGTCTCTTCAGGCGTGTATGGTCTGGCAACAAGATCACCAACTGCGTAATGTTACACTGACTTTAAAGGCCCAGAGGATTTCAGCTGCTTGCATTCTTTGAGAGGCGGCATGGTCTAGTGTAGAGGTACTCAACACTGGTTCTTCAGGTCCACAGAGGGTGCAGGTTTTCATTCCAACCTTTTGTAATTAGAAGCCAGGCCCATGAGATAATGAAACTTGAAATTTATTTATCTGTCTTGTTAGTACTTTCATTCTTCAAAGACAAATCTTTATCACATAGATTTTTTATTTTCTGATAACATCATCCATATGTTTGCAACAGATTTGTACTAGTCCTGGTCATTCCCTTCTCTCTAATTTATTTCAAAACATTTATTAACACAGATACTTCATGATTCATATAAACAAGTTTAAATGGAAGCACATTAGCTGGAGAGCTGGTGGTTCCTTTATCATTAACACTTCATTATTACCTGATGGCTGGTTAAGAAAATAGGTAACAAGTAAAACGTAAATGCAGCAGTTTGAAACTAAAATAGGCAATTAAGTCTTCAGAATTAAAGCAAACAAGTTAAATAAATCTAATCCCAAAAAACAAATATTGCTTTTTGTTGTTATTGTTAGGTGCCATCAAGTCGGTTCTGATTCATAACGACCATGTATACAACAGAGCGAAACCTTGTCCGATCCTGAGCTATTCTCGCCATTTCTTCCACATTTGAACCCATTGTTCTTCTGCTTTCCTTCTACTTTACCAAACACATGTCCTTTTCCAAAGACTGCTCCCTCCTGCCAACGCATCCAATGAATGTGAGCTGTAGTTTTGCCATCCTCACCTTTAACAAGTATTCAGGTTGAACTTCCTCCAAAACAGATCGGTTTGTTCAACATTCCTCACCAACACCAGAACTCGAAAGCATCAATTCTTCGTCGATCTTCCTTATTCATTGTCCAGCTTTCACACCCATATGAGGCAACTGAAAATACCATTGCTTGAATCAGACACACTTAAGTCCTTAAAGACACATCTTTGCTTTTTAACACTTTGGAAAGATCATTCACAGCAGATTTTCCCAGTGCAATACAGGTATGTTAACTGATTTCCTGAGATGCTGCTTCCATGGACATTGATTGTGGATCCAAGTAGAATGAAATCATTTACAATCTGTTCTCTGTCTATTGTGATGTTGCATGCTGATCCAGTTGTGAGGACTTTTATCTCCTTTATCCTCAGATGTAATTCATATTGCAGACTGTGGTCTGTGACTTTCATAAGTAGATGATTCAAATCCTCTTTGTTTTCAGCAAGCAAGGCTATATCATCTGCATATCTCAGGTGGTTGATTAGTCTTCCTGCAATCCCAACACCATGCTCTTCTACGTATAGTCTGCCTTCTCAGATAATTTGCTCAGTATACAAATTGAATAGGTACTGTATGACAAAAGAACACAACCTTGACACACTCTCTTTCCAACTTTAAAACATCCACTTTGGTCTTCTCTTCCTTTCTTATCCTCGTAGTGACCTTTTTCTTTCTTCGTGTATGATATCTTTGAGGTCGTTCCACAGTTCATCTGGCATTCAATTGTTTGTGCTCAATGCATCAAATCTGTTTTGGAGACTGTCTCTAATTGAAGGTGATATATTTTCGATATCACACTTTGGCTCTTATGAAATTGCTTTAATTTTCATCAACTTCAGCTTGAACTTGCATATGAACAGTTCTCCCAGTCTTGTTCTCACTTTCCAAATTGAACTTCTCCATCTTCTCCTTACACTGTGCATCCCATCCGGTGAGATCCATGTGTACAGTTTCAGCTTTCGTTGGTGGAAAAAGGTGTTTACAATGAATAAGTTGTTGGTTTTACAAAATTAAATCACGCATTCCCAGGCGTCATTCATATCTCCAAGGACATATTTCCCAACTACCCATCCTTCTTCCTTGTCTCCCACTTTTGCGTTCCAATCACCAATGATAATTAGTAAGTCCTAACTGCAAGTTTGATCAATTTCAGCCTGCAGAAGTTGGTAAAAATCTTCAATTTCCTCATCTGTAGCCTTAGTGATTGGTGCATACATTTGTATAATAGTTGTGTTGACTGGTCTTTCTTGTCAGCGCATGGATATTATCCTGTCACTGACCACGTTGTACTTCAAGACATATCTTGAGATGTTCTTCCTGATGATTAATGCAACGCCATTCGTCTTTGATTCCTCACTCATTGTAGTAGATCGTATGATCGTCCAATTGAAAATGACCAAAGCCAGTCCATCTCTGCTTACTGACAGTGAGGATGTTGATGTTGATGCATTCCATTTCATTTTTGACAACTTCCAATTTGCCCACATTCATGCTTCTCAGATTCCAAGTCCTGCTTATTAATGGGCGCTTGCAGCGGTTTCTCTTCATTCTCTTCATATCAGCAAATTAAGTTCCTGAATTATCGGCTTTTATAACATTCACGTCATTTTGGCCAACTCTACTTTGAGGAGGCAGCTCTTCCTCATTCGCATACTGAGTGCCTTCCAACCTGGGGGGCTCCTCTTCCAGCATTATATCAGACAGTATTTCATTGTTATGTATGGATTTTCAATGGCTTGTTTTCGGAAGTGGACTGCCACATCCTTCTTCCTAGCTTGTTCTTAATCTGGAACCTCCATTGGGACTTTTCCACCAGGGGTAACCCTACTATTATTAGAAATACCAACAGCATAGCTTCCACCATCACAACAATGCCCAAGCCACCACAGTACAACAAACTAATAGATGAGTAGTGGACTGACAGATGAGTGGTGGCATATTGCTTTAGTAGTAATTAAATGGGTTCAAATTAAAAAAAAAAAATTATTAAAGAAAACGCCCTGTAGCCACTGCAGACCTTAAGGACCAGAATTGACTCCCCTCTGTCAAGTGATTTCTTTACTTAGATCAGCTTTACCTACTTGGGGTCACTCACTCACAAATCACCTGTTTTTTCACACTGATATAGCAATGTGATACTATTGCCAATGCATATTTCTATCTCAATTCTAGAGCTTCATAAAGTCCTTTATATTTGTCATATCAGCCTTCTCCTGCCTGTGATCCCTGCCCCGACTCGGTCCCCTATCACAGCACTGAATGGTTAGCTCAGAAGAGCAAAGTTAACAAATGACATATAAAAAAGGATATATTGAATCACAAGAATTATTAAAATTAGACCCTAGATTAGAAGAAATTTAGCAGGTCAACTGGTTAACAATTTATAAGGTCAAAACTAGGAACGTTAACAGTCAACTCTTTGATTAACTCACATTCAGAATTTATAAAGAACAACTATATTGATTATATGATTCATGTAAATATGCAGTTGGTAATGTAATTCTCTTGCTGCACTGCAATGCCTAAATCAGACTTACTTTGAAACATGTTGGTCATTTAAACAGGCCCAGAAACACTGGATTTAAGCTACACATCAGATTCCATCATCAGTGAAAGTGAATTCTGAATCTCTGATCTGAAGCATTTTCAACAAAAATGATACAAAGTTCACAGCAAATAGTGTAGTATTGTGCGGAAATACAAAAGTGGCAATTACATGATGCATTAGCACATGCAAAACAAGCTATCTTCCTTATATAATTTATTTGTTGGACTGTAGCTATCTACCACATCAACAACATTACCAAAAATTTGCTGATGGGTAATCAAAGTCAATTGCACAGCATTTTTATATATCAAAATGCTTCCAGTCAGTGGAGCTGATGGCAAACACTTTTGTCAGCACGTCAATTATGTTGGGCCAGGGTACATTCCATCTGGAGACACTGTCACTGCCTGTGCTGAGGAACATTTTACTGAGAAGACACAAAAGTTAAAAATACAGACAGTCACAATTTATAAACCCCCACCCACAAGAGAATTCAGGACTTGGTCAGAGCTGAGAATTACATCACAATGTTGTGCCAATACAAAGGTGAATACTGACAGATGAAATCCATGGTACTACAGATGCAAAATATTCAAGAAAGACATGCACCAGAATGAAGCTAGGTGAATTGGTTGCATGTATTCATAGTTATGTAGAAAACTTTGTAGCCACTAACTTAGCCACTCCTATGAACCTGGCCTTGTTAGCAAATAGTATTTTATTAAGACAATGAAAGTCATACTCATTGATAGATTTAGCATGCATCTTAACTTTGGTGAGAGGTTACCTGAGTATATCTAAAACAATGGTGCAAGGTTATTATAGTTAACAAAAACTAAAATCAAAAGTGAAACTATTATTAAAAAAACATTTTCGTAAACTGATTTACGTATAGTGATTTAATGTCACTCAACATGGAAATTCAGACATATACTCGTCTAAACCTTCTGTCATTGGGTACGGAACAGGATAAAGGACTAGTAAATCCAAATACCATGGTTCTACTGAAAGAATTTGGACTGCTGCGGACGAGCGGTGAGGCCAGTCAAGCACCCATATTATCTACCTGTGCTATCCGCGCCTCGAGAACAAGACGGCGGCGGTGTATGCATAAACAAAAGCGAGGTGTCCGTGGTGGGCTCAGCGTTAAGGCTAAAGCTAATCCATGCAGAACGCCACTACCATCGATCTTGGTGGCAAATATCCGCTCACTGGAGAATAAATTGGACTACATTCAGTTGGATTTAACATCGAAGCGGGAGATTAAGGATTGCTGTGCTTTTGTCTTTACGGAGTCCTGGCTCACCGACTCCACAACCGACACTGCTATTAGCCTGGAGGGGCTAACGATTCATCGGGCAGACAGGAGCAGCAGTCTCAGCAGCAAAACACGGGGCGGAGGTATCATCGTCTACATAAACAACAGATGGTGTGTTGACTCAAAAATAATCCACACATGTTGCTCTCCGGACACTGAGTTTTTGGTAGTTAAATGCCGGCCTTTTTATTTGCCACGGGAATTTTCCGTTGTACTTATAGTAGCTGTTTATATTCCCCCTGACGCTGACACCAAGGCAGCCATTGACACACTCTGCCACTGTATCAACAATTTGCAAACCACACATCCAGAGGGAGTAGTCATCATTGCTGGGGATTTTAACCAGGCAAACATGAAGAGAGGTTTACCCCATTTTTACCAACATGTGGATTTTGCAACTCGAGGAACCAATATATTGGATCATGTCTACACCAACATTAAAGGAGCATTCAAAGCATCCCCACGTCCCCATCTTGGCTCATCAGACCACATCTCTATTATGCTAATCCCAGCATATAGACCTGTGCTCATCAGATCAAAACCATCACTCAAACAGGTGAGAGTTTGGCCAGGAGAAGCCATGAATGCACTACAGGATTGTTTTGAGTGCACTGACTGGTCTGTGTTCAGTGAGGCAGCTACCACAGATCAAAGGATAGACATAAATGAATATGCAGAGGCTGTGTTTGGCTACATAAATAAGTGCATGGAGGATGTCTGCGTCACCAAAAACATCATTGTCAGGGCAAACGATAAACCGTGGGTGACTGCTGAAGTGCGAGTTTTGCTGCAAGTGAGAAACTGTGCTTTTAAATCTGGAGATATAGCTGCCCTTAGAACAGCAAGAGCCAACCTAAATAAAGCTATTAGAAGAGCTAAAAGGGCTCATGGAAAGAAAATAGAGAGTCATTTTCAAGATCACAGGAACAGCAGAAGATTGTGGCAGGGGATTAAATCTGTGACAGATTACAAAACAGTTTCTTACCCCTGTGATGATAGCTTCAACTTCCTGAATGACCTAAATAAGTACTTTGGACGGTTTGAAGCATTGAATGATACATCACTAGTGAAGGCCAACCCTCATCCTGATGAGAAGGCACTGTGTCTGGAACCGGATGATGTTCTACAGACTTTGAGGAAAATTAATCCAAGGAAAGCTGCGGGACCAGACCAGATACCAGGTTGTGTACTCAAAGGATGTGCGGAGCAGCTGACACATGTCCTTACGGATATATTTAACTTCTCTCTGTGTCAAGCTGTTGTGCCATCTTGTTTTAAAACCTCAGAAATCATCCCAGTTCCGAAAAAACCCATAGTCACAACCATGAATGACTATCGCCCTGTAGCCTTAACATCAATAGTGATGAAATGTTTCGAGAGGCTGATCAAGGACCACATTACTTCTGTCCTACCCTCCTCTTTTGACCCACTCCAATTCGCCTACCGCTCCAACCGTGCCACAGAGGATGCCATATCTATTGCACTCCATTTTTCATTGGAACATCTGGAGAATAGAGACGCTATGGTCCGCATGCTGTTTGTTGATTTTAGTTCGGCTTTTAATACCATCATCCCTCAGAATTTGATCAGCAAACTGGGCCCATTGGGACTGGGCATACCTCTGCAAAACTGGATATTGGACTTTCTAAAGGATAGGCCACAGTACGTACGGGTAGGAAAGAATAAATCAGATATCATCTCCTTGAGCACAGGTTCTCCACAGGGGTGTGTTCTAAGTCCCCTCCTCTTCATGCTCATGACCCACGATTGTTGTGCCAAGTTCAGCACAAACCAAATTATTAAGTATGCGGACGACACAACAGTGGTGGGTCTCATTCGAGGTGACGGGGAGGGGGATTACAGAGAGGAGGTGAAGTCATTTGTGGAATGGTGTGATAAAAACAATCTGATACTGAATGTCGAAAAAACAAAAGAACTGGTGATCGACTTCAGGAAGAAACAGCTGATACATATCCCGGTCTACATTAAGAACACTGCTGTGGAAATTGTGCAGTCTATTAAGTTCCTGGGAGTTAATGTGACGAACAACCTCACCTGGTCCCTGCACACCTCCTCCGTCATCAAGAAAGCTCACCAGCGCTTGATCTTTCTGCGGAGGCTAAAGAGGGCCCATCTCAGTAAGTCAGTCCTCACCACTTTTTACAGAGGGACCATAGAGAGCGTGCTAACCAGCAGCAGCTCTCTGTGGCAGGAGAGCTGCAGCGCTTCGGACTGGAAAGCACTGAGGAAAGTGGTGAGGGCTGCGGAGAGGATCATTGGAGCCCCGTTGCCTAATGTACAAGATTTGGCAAAACAACGCTGTCTGGCCAGAGCTGTGCGGATTTCTAGAGACCCTACTTATCCTGCCTCTGAACTCTTTTCCCTCATGCCCTCAAGCAGAAGGTACCGCAGCCTGAAATGTAGAACTACCAGGTTTAAAAACAGTTTTTTTCCTACTGCCGTTCGTCTTTTAAATGAAGCATTTTAGTATTTCATTGTATGCCGATTTTAACTATGTGTTTTTATTAATGTCTTGTGCATCGTATTTTCGTTCTGCAGCACATCTTGGATGTTCTGCTGAATGACAAATAAAATTGAATTGAATTGAATTGAAATAAAAATTAACAAAACTGAAATCAAAAACTAAAACTAAATGAAATTATTAAAGTAGCTGGAAAGACTAACTGAAATAAAATAATAATTTAGTTTTGATTTTTAAATGAATATTATTGCCGTTAGTCTTTAACCCTTGAAAGTTTTAACTCTAAAACAAAAAGTCATCCACCACGAAGCGCCCGCACATATTCATCCAGTGAACGGCGGTTGGTGATGGAGGGCGGCTGTTCACACAGCATCTGAGGTGACAGAACAAGCTGAATGCGGGTGCGTAAAGCATGTGAAATAGGAAGTGATTTACGTGCTGCCTTTCTTTGTGCTTGTTGTATATCAAGATGTAATTCAAACGGCTTAAATCAGAATGTGCTGGTCAACATAACATTTACCATATGGAGAGAAAAATCACGAGTGAGTAACGTTTCAGTTTATTTCTCAGGTGTCTGCTTTTTGTTTACAGCAATTCACCTGCCACTTCACACAGGAGAAATCATTTTTACTTTTTCATATACAAAGTATAGAGAAAGTATAGTAATCATGAAAAAATTCAGCCTTGATATTTTGATGAATCTTGACATTATACACCTTCCAGAATCCAAAAGTACAATTTTTTGGAATTGTGTGTGTGTATGTGTGTGTGTGTGTGTGTGTGTAAGTAAACATGATAACTCAAAAACGCAACTAGATAGTTGGATGGAATTCGGCATGTAGTTGTTACACCACAATTGTAGATCTGTATTAACTTTTGGGCCAAATCCATCACCCGGAAGTGGTACTTTACCTGAACACATACTAGATTTTTTTTTTTTTATTCATGCAGCTGCAGAGTCTGATTTATTCAACTTTACCTTTATAATAATTGTTTAATATATTATTAATTTGATTTGATTTGTTGTTGATGGTTCTTTAATGTACATAATATAAAAATATAATCATTGTCTTGAGGTTTACTCCTCAAATATCCATCCCCATATCTGAGTACACAAGAAAGTCTGGGGGAGACCACTCCCGTTTTTTGAAAATTAAACGGCACTGATTGAGAGACTGACTAGGTCATCATACACGATCAGCATATTGTTGCTGACCAATCACTTTTGCTTTAAAAACATCGTTTAACAATGAAGTGATACAAACAAAGGTAGGTAGGCGAAGAGAGTCTGCCAAGTGATGAAAAACTAAATATACTAATGAGTTCTTGTATTTATTCTATATTTATTAATTTATCTTTTTTAGTTTATATTCACAACTCAAAATACCTGATATTGTGAAAGTAATCCATTAGCAGATTTTAAAATATTTGTTTCCTTTTTTCAATGTTTTTCTCTCTCTCTCAAAATAGATAGTTGAAATATCATATTCTTTTTGTTCTTAACATCAGCCTTATCATACATATTGCATACCAGGGATTTTTCCTACCTTACATCCAAACCTGCTTGGGTAGGCTCTAGGTTTCCTGTGATCCTGCTCTGGATAAACAGGTTTAGATACTGTATATACAGTATTGTTCTTAATCTCAGATGCTGTCTCTGTTGTTTTATGCCTGTCTGTACTCCTATTACCTGCTCTTGCTCAGCTCATTATGGTTTAACTGTCCTTTATGTTAAGCTATTCAAATCTCACTGCCCAAAACCTTGACACAACAGGTTTGTTTTTCTTTGTTTCCCAGCTAGGTGGGGTCTGCACCCTGATTCAGGTCTAAGAGCCCTGTTCTTCCTAAGCCCCCATGATTTTCATGAGAAAATATTTTAAAAATTATAAAATTGTGTAAAATTGTTCATATTCAGTATCTAGTTTTGATTGTGCTTGTTTTTATCTGACAAAAACAAAACCAGATAGTAAACCATGTAGTCTAGTAAGCTTCCACTAACATTAAAATCATATGCAAATCTATTAAGTGTACAGTTCTGTCTGATTGTAACACAAAACTAATCTCCATAGGAGCTCCATGCCATAATTACTAAAACTAAAACTGAAACTAATAGTTATAAAAAATAAAATAGAAATGTCTTTGTGAAATAAAAACTAAACTAAAACTAAAAATACACAATGAAGGAAAACTAAAACTAAACTGAATTTCCAAGTAAGGTCAGAAAAAATATAGAAATAAAAACTAATATAAAAAGGCAAAACTATAATAACCTTGCACTGGTGCCACCTCAGTGAATATTTAGCTGCATACTAACATTTAACAGGCTGGCAACATATCAAAATACAGAGCACATCAATATGCTCCTGTTGCTAAACAAAAATGCATAACATTTTTTTTGATAATGTTATAATAAGACAATTTATGACACGTTTTCACTTGACATTAAAACAATTTCTTATCACTCATTATTTATTAAAAAATCTGCAAACATTATCCTTGCACTATCCTTATTATTTTTATGTTCTTAAGCAGTAATGACTCATTTTAGTGATTGGTGGTTATTAATCAATCAAAGGGATAGACTGTCAATTATGAAATTTGATCAAAATTTGCACCTCATTTCCAACACTGCTTCACAATTAGGAGGAAAGTAAAGGAAAAGAAAGCCCAGCAAGTCAAAAATAGTCTGATCCAAGTCGCTCTGGAGAACTTTGAGAACAGAGCTCAGAATATGAGTCAACAATGCAGCTTCAAAGCAGACACACAAGTAAAAAATATTTCCACACTGTAATTTATTCTTCAATGTTTCATTTCCTATTATCGGTAAAACTACAATTCTAGAAACTGTTAATCTGGTACACAAAGAATAAGAAGTTGCATAGGAAGGTGGTTTTTGGAAGTGAAACAAAGAAAACATTGTTAAATAATTATTTTAACAATTTAACCAAGGACTTTTTTTAATTAACGCTCAAGACATGGCATCTTAAACAATAGTGGATTTCATGCATGTGTTCTTCTACTCCAGCTTTAGCTGCATAAAGCTGCCGGTTATTTCACTTTTTAACAGCTGTACAGGGGGGCTTTAAAACAAGCACTCACAGGCACTTCCAGGGCATGGATCCAGCATTTTGGCAGTCAGGCAAGAATCAACACTCTGACAGCCAATTCAATACTTTCTATGTTAAAGCAAATTTAATGACTTTCAAGTTCTTGGTACACCTGCAGATATTTTCAGTGTTACCATTGAAAATGTCATGTATAGTGCAAGGCAAGTAGTTACTACAGTAATACAAGAGAGATGATCATGATTGATGGCTATTCTATAGGTACCTGGTGCCCTGATCTGAAGATTAATATACTGTAGATCAGGTGTCTCCAGCTCCAGTCCTGGGGCCTCATGTATAAACGGTGCATACGCACAGAAATGTTGCGTACGAACGTTTCCACGCTCAAATCACGATGTATAAAACCTAAACTTGGCGTAAAGCCACACACATTTCCACGGTACCTCATACCTTGGTGTACGCAATTTCTCCGCTCGGTTTTGCAGACTGGCAGCACCCAGTGTCAAAGCAGTGCTACTGTTCCATTGTGGTCACCCTTTCTTTCTTAGCTCCACATTCCTGACGCGGCTTTATAAATACACTGAAACTAACTGCATATTGTTTATTAGTGTAATGCATTTGATTGTAATTAACCTGTAACAATATAATAGTCCAGGGAATAGCCATAGTATTCCAAATACCATAACTGCTTTAGCGTTGTTACTCTCAATGCATCATCTTCTTCTTTCAGCTGCTCCCGTTAAGGGTTGCCACAGCAGATCATCTTTTTCCATATTACTCTCACTGCACCACTTGGAGTATTTATATCACTGTATCTGAGTGGGGAATCACAGCAGCAGCTGATCGGAAAGAGAATTATCGGTACACGGCATGAAGCAGACGCTGACTCAGCCACGGCAAAACGTTTCAGAGACTTCCCAGTATGGACTTCGCGGTTTAGAAAAAGTTTCATCCCAAGAACTCTAAACGCACTCAATCAGTCCATCAAGTGCTCCTTGTAGAATTGTTTACTTATAAGTACAATTACCACACTGTAAAATTGCACTACAGTTATAATATTGCACAACCTGCGCCACTTTATAAAGCACGTATTTACATATGATGACGGTATTCATTTTTAAGATGAAATGCAGCAAAATATGTTAATTATATTATACAGATAAAACTAACTTCATTTAAATAATCTGTATTGTTAATAATTAAACATGTGAGGACACGGTGCCGCAGCGCTAGCTAGTTCAGGGATTGTTCCTGCATTGCGTTGTATTCTTGCGCTGACGCGACACTGGAAAGATAGACAGATAGAATAATTAAACATGTACTATGAAGATATTTCAATGTTCCTTAAAAGTTTTGAAGAATCGGCGTTCTAAGCTTACAAATGGCTTCACGTCTATTACATAGCTGATTGTGTGGCGATTGGGTATTTGGAGAAAGAAAAGTAAGGACAGGAATTGGAGGTTAGTACGTTTGAAAGAGAGAGCACTGCTGTGATAAATTACGTCATTGAAGGTCGCGCATGGCGCAGCAAGCCTCTTGCGTGAGATATGAACAAGCACTGCGCCACCGTGTTCCCATATTTAATAACATGCTTTCATTCCTATCATCATGAAAAAGATATCACGTATACATCTCAGTATTTTAATTATTCAGAGAGCTGTAATATCACGAATGTAATGGATTATGTGTCCTGTTGGAGAAAGAGAAAGGCCATTTAAGAAGCAGGTAGTGATTCACACACAGAGCACAAAGAAGATCAAATACAGAACAAAGCATTTAACGTCCTACTTTAGTTACAATGGGATTTGAGAAACTAGTAAATTAAACGATTTTAAGATGAAGTTTGTGATGTTCTACTTTAATGGCAAAATAAACTACCTGATTAAAGTGGAAATTTCGAGATAAAAGTTGACATTTCGTGCTTTTTTCCCCCACTGTGTGCCTATTTTTTTGTCTGTGCCCTAATAAGCTTTCATATGACACTCAGATGGTGGGCTACGACTTGCCTTTTCACGGCGACTTTGATATGTGATTTCTTTTTTATTTCAGACACTGTGCGACTTTGTGAACTTGAGCTTTCTAGTTTCTCCAACACTCTGTCACTCGATCAACTTCCTTTTGTTGATTATACCACTGTTTAAACCAACAAATAGTACGTTTTTCCTTTGCCTCCACTTGGTATTCGCTGAAATTCTTATATTTTCCCCTGTGCTTTTCCCATTGTCTTTTCTCAGAAGGCTGTTTATATCAATTTGCATATTCAAATAGGCATAATTCTGGGAGGAGTTGGGGCGGGAAAGAAGGCGCGTGCATGTGCTTTACTTTTCACGCTGATCAGGATTTATGTAGTGGAAGAACGTGAAAGTTTGCGTACGTACAGATTCCTGAATCTGGATTTTTCTGTGCGTATGCACATTCCCGCTTTTGTGCTTACGCCATGTTATAGTGTGAGTTTTACGCACGGCGTTATACATGAGGCCCCTGGAGAACTACTGTGGCTGCAGGTTTTCATTCTAACCCTTTTCTTAATTAGTGACCAGCTGGAGTTTTTTTTTGTTTTTTCTGTCCACCCTGGCCATCGGACCTTACTCCTTTCTATGTTAATTAATGTTGTCTTATTTTAATTTCTTATTTTGTCTTTTATTTTTCTTCTCTCCATTATGTAAAGCACTTTGAGCTACTTTTTGTATGAAAATGTGCTATATAAATAAATGTTATTGTTGTTGTTGTTGTTTTGCTGCTAATTAACTCTTTGCCTTAATTTCAATTGTTGCACAATTTAAGATTCAGACCCCTTAATTATTTTTTTTTCCTTAATAAGCAACCAAACAATATTAAGACACAAAATAAACCAACACATAAACAACAATCTGCGTCCATCACACAATAACTGAAAATAAAGAAGGGTGAAGGCCTCAGTAATGTTGATCTGCTCAGGTCCACAAAACATTTTCCCAGCGCTCTTAAAAAGAAGATCAACAGTTTTGGAAATGTCTGCCATGGCAGAATGAGCGCCATGGAATTAAATAACGGGTTAATTAGCAACAAGAATTGTCTTCAAGTTAAACTGAATGAAGGTTGGAGTTTGAGACCCCAACTTAGTTGGTCATCTGTTGGCTCATTTCACATCAAATTTATGTTTAGGTGCTGTTTAAGGAAAAAATAATCAATTCAGTGGTCAGAGTCTCAAAAAAAGTCAATTAAAATAAAGTAAAATAGTTAAATAGTAGTTGAATTGGAGACCCCTGCTGTAGATGGACACTATTTAGTTATTTAACGATAGTAAGCTAGACAAATATAACATTAAAATATAAGTTGTGTTATTTAATGGACATGAGACTTTTTTTTGTATTCAATCCTGCAAACAGAAAATACAAGAAATATGAAATTAAGCTTTGTATCATGTATTATGTGACAACACATGACTGAAATGAAACACAAAGGAAAACTAAAATGACTTTCTTCAAAAGAAGGGAATTTAAAAATCTGATTGGAAAAACTAGAACAAAGGTATAACATGACAAGCTGTCTGCAATTTTGTTATTCATCATCTGTATAATGATGTTAAGGTGAAAGTTTTTGCTGCTCATCATAGACATCACCATATGTGAAATGTGGCTGAGACAACAGGTTAGGTGTTTCACACACACACACTTACTATAATTCATTGAGTGCCATCTTCGGACAAGTACAATAAATCATAACATTGTTTCAAAATTGTCCTGCTGTATCCACTGGCTTGTTTTCAAATCGCACTCTATTGGGCCAGCAAAGCATAAACTTACCATCATACTGGATCATATTTCATACTCAAGTGCTACTGAGAGAGCGGCACACTGCAACGACTGCAACTCTCATGAGCTACAGATGTGAGAACGAGTGCTCAAAACATTGCTACACCTTTCACTGATACTGATTCAGCAACATGGGCAGATTACAGCAAATGAAAAAACGGGTGAATGTTTCAATGGCATATTATCACAGCGGTGAAATCTCAGATTCTTTTAGAGTGGGCATATTCTCAAAGCTCTTCAAAGATTCATTTAAGACTCACAGATAACTGGGAAGTAAGGCATTGAAGTAGGAAATAAAAGGACAGCTATTGATTGACCGATTTTGATGTTGAAAAAAATGTTAAAATAAGAAGTATTCAAGAAAATAATGAAAAGCAGCTTACATCTGGATGGTTTTGCACTGGAGTAAATTTATAGCATGGGTGTTTTGAGTAATTATTGTGTGTACAGAGTGCAATGAAATTTTAGTCTATAGGTGTAATGTGTAATAAAAGAAGCATACAATACCTATATTATGACTGTGTACTTGTCCACTGATAAGAATGCATTTTGAAGTGTTTTGATTTATGAATGTCAAATAACAAGTAACATTAAACATGCAGTACGTTTCTTTAATAAAAATTTCAGATTGTGGAAATATGGAATTCATGATGTTTAAATTACAATTTGAATTGTATCGTGGGCTAAATGTATTGTCTCATGCCTATTATTTAGACATAAAAATATACCTCACTGCAAGGGTAAATTGAAAGGCATCAGTTTTTTTTCCTATTGGCTACAGTGTGTGTACTTTTCTGTGCAATCTGGTCTAGTTAATTGCTACTGTGTTATAGCATTGTTAACATGGCTGCTCCCTTTTCCATATGCACCAAAGAAGAGCAGAGAGGTGTATCAGGAGCACTGATCCATCATTAATTTTCAGATTACATCTTGCCTGTAGAAGGGGCCCCAGTTGCCTCGAAAGCTTGCATATTTTAATCTTTTTAGTTATCCAATAAAAGGTGTCATTTTAGTTGACTTCTCATTACATCCATAATGGCTAACACGGTACAACACCCTAGTAGCACAGTATGAAAAAAACCTTTTGCTTCAGCAAACAAATGAACAGTTCAAGAATGGCCACAAAAGTGTCAGAGATGAAGAACAATTTAGTCACCTATTTATATTCATTACTGCAGATAATATTGAAAATGCCCGTGATATAGTTCTGGCAAAATGGGGAGTGAATGTTATTTACTGTAGGTGCTGAAAAAATAGAGAAATGAACAATACATGCAAGGAGCTAGCTAAGTTTTTGTCACAGACATGCAAGAGTTTTAGATACTGGAAAAACAAATAGCTGAATGACAGACCACAAAATGTGCAAAAACGAGAATCTCAAAAGCACATGTTAAAGACTATTTAAGTAATCTTTCCCTTGAATATACTAAGCAAAAGAATGTCTTTTTTATGCAATTAATGGTTCAAAAGTAGGATGCTGCTCTTGTCATGACGTCTCCTTTAATAGACCCCAAATGATAGCATTGAAAAGAAGTGATGTGTATCATATGACCAGTAACAGGTTATGTTACAAAGAAGAAAACATCACATTGCCCATTATCCGAAAAACAAAACAGTGGCATCTGCAACCAAAACAAATGACATGGTGACATCACCATTGTAATGATAAAAATGAAACATGTATAACATTGGGAAAAGGATGTAATATGGTAAAAAAAAATATGCAAGCTGATGTAGAAAAGAACTTTGTCTCTGAGGTTATTAACACTAAGTGGTCACTGCCATGATTCTATGTCAAAACATTCTTCTCAAGGAAACGCTATCATTTATGTATTCATTTTTTTCTCCCACTTAATTCAAATTAAGGTTGCTGCAGTACTGCGACCTGGTCAGGAACAAGCTGAGTAGGCCACCAATCAATTCATGTTCAGAATTTTCACACACTACCATATTTAATAATACATTTTATTTAAAAGCACCTTTCAAGGTACCCAAATACACTGAACAACAGTATACAGTCGTGGCCAAAAGTTTTGAGAATGACACAAATATTAATTTTTACAAAGTTTGCTACCTCAGTTTTTATGAATGCAATTTTCATATACTCCAGAATGTTATGAAGAGTGATCAAATAAATTGCAATTAATTGCCAAGAAAATGAACTTAATCCCAAAAAAACAATTTCCACTGCATTTCAGCCGTGCCAGAAAAGGACCTGCTGACATAATTTCAATGATCCTCTTCTTAACACAGGTGAGAGTGTTGACGCGGACAAGGCTGGAGATCACTCTGTCATGCTGATTGAGTTCAATTGTTGTGAAGAAGGCTTTGGGGCACCCAAGAAAGTCCAGTAAGCGCCAAAATCTTCTCATAAAGTTGATTCAGCTGCGGGATTGGGGCACCACCAGTGCAGAGCTTGCTCAGGAATGGCTGAAGGCAGGTGTGAGTGCATCTGCATGCACAGTGAGGCGAAAACATTTGGAAAATGGCCTGGTGTCAAGAAGGGCAGTAAAGCAGCCACTTCTCTCCAAGAAAAACATCAGGGACAGACTGATATTCTGGAAAAGGAACAGGGATTGGACTGCTGAGGACTGGGGTAAAGGTTTTGTCTCTGATGAATCCCCTTTCTGATTGTTTGGGGCATCCGGAAAAAAGAAAAGGTGAGCTCTACCATCAGTCCTATGTCATGCCAACAGTAAAGCCTCCTGAGACCATTCATTCATTCTGCTTCCCAGCCAAGCGAGTGGGCTCACTCACAGTTTTGCCTAAGAACACAGCCATGAATAAAGAATGTCCCATTGAGAACATGTGGTCAGTCCTCAAGAGGCGAATCGACAAACAAAAACCCACAAATTCTGACAAACTCCAAGCATTGATTATGCAAGAATGGGCTGCCATCAGTCGGAATTTGGCCCAGAAGTTGATTGACAGCATGCCAGAGCGAATTGCAGAAATCTTGAAAAGAAGTGCCAACACTGCAAATATTGACTCTTCGCATGAACGTAATGCAATTGTCAATAAAAGCCTTTGAAACTTATGAAATGCTTGTAATTATACTTCAGTATACCATAGAAACATCTGACAAAAAGATCTAAAAACACTGAACCAGCAAATTTTGTGAAAACCAATACTTGTGTCATTCTCAAAACTTCTGCCCACAATAGTACATAACAAACAGTCCAATATACAAACATAATTAACAAAATCAACAAAAAAAATATTAAAAAGATTGGTTTTATGTTTAGATTTAAAAACAAAAAGTGAGGTACATGTACAAAGTTCCGAAGACAGGGCATTCCTTAACTGTGGTCCTGATACACTAAAAGTCCCATCATCCACGGGGCGCAATCTGTACAGTGGAATGGTTAACAGCAAGGAGTCAGTTGAATGAAGTGAACATGATGGAGTATATGGACATAATAAAGAAGACAAGTAACATGGGGCGAAACCATGTAGAGCCTTAAAAACTAAAAGGAGAGGTTTATATTGAATGCAGAAAGGGACAGGTAGCCAGTGTTACTTTAGGAGTAATAAGCTTCTAGGGTTTTAAATGGGTAACCACTCGTGACAATGAATTTTGTGCATATTAAAATGTGTTTAGGCTCCGAGCAGGGATACCAAACAACAATGCACGGTAATAGTCAAGTTGCAAGGTGACAAAAGCATGTATAAGCATCTCAGTTGCAGTATCAGAGAGCAGTGGATGCAGCCTTGATATTTGCTGGGTGAAACAAGGCAACTTTGGTAATATTAATAATATATGGTTCAAAGGACAGTTTGGGATCAAGAATAACACCAAGATTTATAACCTGTACAGACAAAGATGTAATAAAGCCTGTGACTTACTGAGATATTATCTATTTTCCTTAAAGTGCCAGGAGATACAATAATTAAAGCTTCAGTTTTATCACTATTTAGTCTGAGAAAATTTTCAGACAACCAGTATTTGATGCCAGCCAAACAGGCAACCAATGCAGGAGGAGGTAATGTTTGCATAAGCCCTGTGCGTAAATAAATGTGTGTTACCATCAGCATAATAATGAAACTGTAGACCATGCCGTCTAATAATGGCAGAGCAGAGAGCCGAGAACTGCTAACTAAGGGACACCCTGAAACAAATAAGATGGGTCAGACCTAAACCTACAGATTGCAACAAATTGTTGTCTGTCCTTAAGGTACGGCTTAAACCACACAAGAGCATTTCCAGCAATATTCAACTAAGTCTAAAAAGAAGAATGTCATGATGTACTGTATCAAAAGCAGCAGTAAGATCTAAAAAGATCTTTCATGTTAAAAGACAATGATCCGCTGCGATTAAGATATCATTCGTCACCCTGATGAGTGCTGTCTCTGTACTGTGACTGGCCCTAAAACCAGGCTGAAATTCCTCAAGCAGATCATTAGAGGCAAGATGGTCTTTCAAATGGCCAGCAACAGCACGTTGTAAGATTTTACTAAGAAAGGGAAGATTTGAAATAGGTCCATAGTTTTAAAATCCTCAGTGTCAAGTCCAGGTTTTTCGAGGACAGGTATAACAACAGCCATCTTTAGGCTGGAAGGGACCGAGCCAGTATAAAAAGATGTATTGATAATACTGGTGATAAAAGTAAGAAGAAAGGACAAAGCAGCCTTAACCAAAGAAAAATGCATGGGGTCTAGAATACAGTCAGCTGGCCTGGCGGTCATGACAAGCTTAAGGCCTGCATGATCGTCCAACAATGGGAAACTAGATTAACAGCTGCCAGTGAAGATAGGAAATGGACACAGTTTTGACTGAACAAACGGACCCCTTTGAAATTCAGAAGAAATCAGATATTATTAAATAAAGGACAGAAATTTCTGACAGAGATCAAAGGAGGCAATCAAAGGAAAGTTAGTTGCAGGTTTAAGTACCTTATTGACAGTAGAGAAAAGCATTTGGGTATTATGCTGACCACATAGAATGCTGTTAGTATAAAAAGCAATCTTATCTCTCTGTAGTGCCTGATTATAGAGGACAACATATTCCTTAAAAGCAGTTGCATGGGCAAACAAGCTTGTTTTTGTACTAAGGAATTCAAACCTTCACCCACTAGCTTTCATGTGACGCAGCTCAGAAGAAAATCTAGCAGTACAGCATGTAAATGTCACACTATATGTTTAGCACAGTTAGAGCGGACAGAGACGCAAGTACCTGCGGGAAGCACAAAGGAGGTGGACTCACACACTCTGTCAATACAAGAAGGTGCAACTCTGGACATGTAAACGTTAAAATCTCCACTTGCTGCAGGGACATCCAACTGTTGGCCGTAAGTCTGCGTCCCTATTACTTGCCCAGAGAGTTTGTAAACGTCATTGTTGTTACTATTTACATCCCTCCTCGCTAGCGAGTGACATCATCCACTCAGCTGTTGCTAAACTGTAAACGCAGCACCCCAAGGCACTTGTGCTAATTGCTGGAGATTTTAACCATGTGACGCTGGACAAAACATTACCTGCCTTTTCCTAGTATGTGGATTGTAACACCCGGGGAAATAGGACTATTTACCTACTGTATGCAAACGTTAAAGACGTATACAGTGCCACCCCGCTGCCTGCGCTTGGGAAAGCAGATCATAACCTGTTCTGCTTCAGCCTCACTACAAACCAAGAGTGAGAGAGCTACCTACAACCACACGCTCATTCAGGAACTGGTCCCCTGAGGCAGAGCAGGCTCTGAGAGAATGCTTTGGAACTACGGACTGGGATATCCTGCAGGGGTCACATAGTGAGAACATTGAGGAGGTTGTTGACTGCACTACTGACTACATCAACTTCTGTATGGACATTGTAGTTCCAGTAAGAACAGTACGCTGCTATGCTAACAACAAGCCGTGGATTACAAGTGACATCAAGGGTCTTTTGAACCAGAAGAAAAGGGCTTTTAAAGGCGGTGATCAGCATGAGCTCAAGCGCGTGCAGAAGGAACTCTGAGTCCAGCTCAGGACGGCGAAGGAGCAGTACAGGAGAAAGCTGGAGCAGAAGTTGCAGAACAACAGCATGAAGGAAGTGTGGGATGGGATGAAGATCATCACTGGCTGCAGCTCGAAGCGGGGTGCCACCATCGAGAGAGATGTGGAGAGAGCAAACCAAATGAACAACTTTTTTTTAACAGGTTTGACCACCCTAACCCACTCTCACCTCAGAGTACTGCACCCTCCAACCATCCTTCTGCTGATACCAACATAGGAGAGAGTTTCCCCCAACCCACAATTACAGCAGCACAGGTGAGCAGAGAGCTGAGGAGACTTTGTGCCAGCAAAGCAGTGGGTCCAGATGGAGTATCGCCACGACTGCTGAAGGCCTGTGCGTTGGAGCTGGGGAACCTCTACAGCGCATCTTCAACCTGAGCCTGGAACAGGGGAGAGTCCCGAGGCTTTGGAAAACATCTTGCATCACCCCGTCCCAAAGATATCACATCCTAGTGAGCTGAACGACTTCCGGCCTGTCGCTCTGACGTCACATGTGATGAAGACCATGGAGCGGCTGCTGCTTCACCACCTAAGGCCACAGGTCCGCCACGCCCTCGACCCTCTGCAGTTCGCATATCAGGAGAAGGTGGGAGCGGAGGATGGCATCATCTACATGCTACACCGATCCCTCTCCCACTTGGACAGAGGCAGTGGTGCTGTAAGAATTATGTTTCTGGACTTCTCTAGCGCCTTCAACACCATCCAACCTCTGCTCCTTAAGGACAAGCTGTCAGAGATGGGAGTAGATTCATACCTGGTGGCATGGATCGTGGACCATCTTACAAACAGACCTCAGTATGTGCGTCTTGGGAACTGCAGGTCTGACATTGTGGTCAACAACACAGGAGCGCCACAGGGGACTGTACTTTCTCCAGTCCTGGTCAGCCTATATACATCGGACTTCCAATACAACTCGGAGTCCTGCCACGTGCAAAAGTTTGCTGATGACACTGCTATCGTGGGCTGCATCAGGAATGGGCAGGAGGAGGAGTATAGGAACCTAATCAAGGACTTTGTTAAATGGTGCGACTCAAACCATCTACAGCTGAACACCAGCAAAACCAAGGAGCTGGTGGTGGATTTTAGGAGGACCAGGCCCCTCATGGACCCTGTGATCATCAGAGGTGACTGTGTGCAGAGGGTGCAAACCTATAAATACCTGGGAGTGCAGCTGGATGATAAATTGGACTGGACTGCCAATACAGATGCTCTGTGTAAGAAAGGACAGAGCCGACTATACTTCCTTAGAAGGCTGGCGTCCTTCAACATCTGCAATAAGATGCTGCAGATGTTCTATCAGACGGTTGTGGTCAGCGCCCTCTTATACGCAGAGGTGTGGTGGGGAAGCAGCATAAAGAAGAGGGACGCCTCACGCCTGGACAAACTGGTGAGGAAGGCAGGTTCTATTGTAGGCATGGAGCTGGACAGTTTGACATCTGTGGCAGAGCAACGGGCGCTGAGCAGGCTCCTGTCAATTATGGAGAATCCACTGCATCCACTAAACAGTATCAACTCCAGACAGAGGAGCAGCTTCAGCAACAGACTGCTGTCAATGTCCTGCTCCACTGACAGACTGAGGAGATTGTTCCTCCCCCACACTATGCGACTCTTCAATTCCACCCGGGGGTGGGGGGTAAACGTTAAAGTTATTGTCTGTCTGTATACCTGCATTGTTATCGGCATTGTTATCTCTCTTTAATTTAATATTGTTCTTTATCAGTATGCTGCTGCTGGAGTATGTGAATTTCCCCTTGGGATTAATAAAGTATCTATCTATACATTTTAAGTGGAGCAAGATGATTCAGGCTAGTTGAAAGTATATAGTCAAAATGCTGAACTAAGGCAGCAGGTGATAAAGAAACACCAGCTGGAGGAGGACACTGCTTCAATGTAATTACATGAGCAGTGGCACTGATATTTTTCTGATATTTCATTGTAAAGCATGACAAGTTGCATCTTATGCCAACAATTTGTCAATTAAGTGAAATATCTGAATTTCAGCCAAATTTGCTTTTAATGACCACATTCTGGTTTAAAGGTCTGGTTTGCTGAAACTTGAAACTGTTTAAAATTCACAATTTCAGCTCTAATATACAGTAGGTATGCAGTGAAATAGGAGGTGAGGGGAGTTTGGGACTCCCCTACTGAAAGCCTCAAAAATAACAAAAAACAAAACAAAACTGTGAGGTGGTTCCCATACATAAACTTGAAAAACATTTAACAGTGTCATAACATACAAATTCAGATGTAACCACTGTTAGGGGCTTCCCGATTACATCAGCCTGCTTCACCCTCGACATGACTTAGCTTGGCTGTCTTTAATAATCTGAGCTATAACACTTCACTTAGCCAAACTCTCCTTAGTGTTCAGTAATTATCAGTTTATGTTTCAACTTTGCATGCCTTTTAGCCATACTATAGTTGTAATTATTTTACATTGTGTGTGCACATTACTACATTCATGGTTAAATTTCTTGTAAGAATTAAATGAAAAGAACTAAAAAGGGAGGAGAAACTCATAAAGAGGAAAATACAGTGCATGTGTTATATCATTCTGTATTTATGATTTGATTTTTATTGGAATGCCTTGTTTGCAGGAACACCAATAATCTCATAATGTGTAAGTATGAAATATGAATATTAATTTCTTTAAATTCTATATTTTATCTGGACCCTGTAGTGATAAGTAATGTTTTGTTAAATCTTACTCAAATGCCCAGATCATATTTTGACCTAAAATGAATGATGGAGCTGCCTTGTTAGTATGAGTTCCATCAAGTATATCTTTCCCAAATGAAAATTTAGTTATAATTTGATTAATTGCCTTAAAAAGGAAAAAAGTACATGTTAGGGCTACAAATTATTATTATACAAAATGAATTTATTTTTTTACTTTAGTTACTAAGTCAAGAAGAAAACAATGATAATTTTCAAGAAGTCGAAAAAATCTTATTTTCCACTTTTTATTTAATAATTTATCTTGCCTGCAAAACCCTAACAGAGCAACACTGCAGTGTGATGTTTCCTAGCAACACTTTAAAACTGCCTCATAAAATGGAGCCCACTTTTAAGTTATGCCCACATTTTATTGTCTAATTAAAACTAACAGTCTGCAGTAAAATCTTTCTTGAGTTATAGAGAATTATGTGTCAAGTATGTTTTTTATTTTCATTTCTGCTTGGCATCTATTTTTTTCTTAGTCAGAGGCACTCCTATAGATTATGTGAACAAAGTCAAATATTAATCATCCTTAATAAAGTTGTATAAACACTTGACAGGAAGTAGCCACTTACTTAACAGGAGCTAAACTAACAATAAATATATTATTACTACAACTTAAATTCAATGTTTTCTCCAGTATTCGTTCCCATGTTAAACTATATTTCATTAAACTGATAAAATGGACTAAATTTCAAATGCCCTTAAAAACAGAAGTTTGTAGAAAAGTCTATTTTAATTCTTATTGTATTCAATAAAATACAAAGAGGGCAGACAGCTCTTTGCCTTCTGTTGCTCATAATAAATTTCCTTTCTTTATTTCATCTCACAGAAGCAGAGCAGGGTTCAGTGCGAGAGACCTTCTGCACCAGTGCACTAAAGAAGTATTTTCATTCTGTGCATCGCAGATGACTTACTGTTAATGTGATCGATGTAGTAGACACCAATTTGTTGATCATAAACAATTTCCCAGCCCAGTGGCAATTCATCTCCAACACAGTCAGCAAACGTCAACGGCTTTGTAATCCTGAAATGAGAACAAACATACAAAGTGTGATTTTTACATGTGTGGTTTGCACATCCCTTTACTTATTGAACCCATTTGCTCATAATAAAGTCACAGGAATATGATAGCAATGGGAACGAATTCCCAGATGGAATGCCAGGCTATTGCAGGGAGCATCAACACGTATATCTTCACTCACTCATGTTAGAAACACTGGTGGTCAGTCAACTGAAGAACTTCAGAAACCCTCACAACCAGCAGATGACAGGACCCCAGCTGGGAATCGAAAAGCTATAATTAAAATAAGCAATGCATACTGTCACCATAGAGCTCTAAATGGGGAAAAAACATACACAGTTAATGGTCTAAGTGTAAACCATGACCGTGCTTCTCTGACATGAAAGCAGCAGATTCTCATACTATTTTGCTAAATAATTTTTCATTATTACTACAGACTGCAGCTTAAAATGCACCTAAATGCTATGTAGCCACGTAAATCCCCAAACACTGAAAATGGCATATATTATTAGAATCCAGTGTGGAGAACCAGTAACCGAAACAGAGTGATACAGCAAATAGTAATTTTTGGTAGTTTGGGAGTCAGGCCAACAAAAATACTAATGAAGGTCAGAGACCCTGGGACACCATGCCAGGTTGAGTCAATTCCTACAGGCTAATATGAAGAAGTACATATTTCTTACATGGGACTGTGGAGGCAGTGCTGCCTTTTTAAGAGGATAACAAGTTATTTTATAGTCCTGGCCCTTTTAAGACAGAACAGGGTTTAGGGAGGCTAACTGATTTTGGAGTCACTGGTGGGACACTGTGGCTTGGTGGTCTTTCAAATTAACAATGGAAGTGAACTCAGGACTGAACCTGGAAGTGGCCTCTATGTCATAGGGGATCGGTGAGTCTAGAGTGAGGATGTAACTTAGGGCCTGGACTCACTAGTGGAGAAAGACAGGCCAGAAAAACTGAAAGTGTGAGTGTGTGTGTCTATGAGACTGAGTGATATGTAATATGAAAAGGATTATTGCTTTGTGGTACTTTTAAGATGGACAAGTTAGAAAACCACATCACTATAACAGAGATATTTTTTGTATACACAACCCCAGAGGGGCAACAGGAGTGTCTTTGTGCTGCTTATGTTGATACTTTTTTGGATGGATGACCAGATGACCACCGTGTTTAAGTGTAAAATTAAGAGAACGATAAGTTAAACAAATCAATTGAACCATGCGAATTGGAACATATAATGGTGTCGAGTATAATTCAAACAAGTGGGCCTGTTGATACAAAAGTAATAATAAAAGACCTGACTCATGACCTACACATATAAATATATTTTTTAATCAAAGAGGTCTGTTTATTCAGTTAGTGAGTCACATTTCAAATTCAAAATGTCTTGAAACAAACCAGGAGCTAGGTGAAGAACACCAGTAAAGTGTTTCAGTATTTATAAGGCAACCCAAGAGCCAATCCTAACATTTATAATACACATAAGCTTTTACCCTTCAGGAAAAATCTGCTCCTCAACTTCAGAATTCACTGAAATTTAAATGAATGTGAATCCTGCATTTCAAAGATCAAAGTGCATCCCCCACTTAACTAAGCATGTCCTACTGTGATTGTTATGAGCACAGAAAGCCACAAGGGGACCTAAAAATTCATAAATGCCTCAAGGAAATTGCTCCAGCTGAATTATTTCAGTTAAACAGAGGATTACGTCCATCCGGAAATTAAGAGGAAGTGCACTTAATATGAAAGGAAGGAAGCTCTTTTTTCACATAAAGCATCAGGAGAATCTGAAACAAACACCTAAAGTTGATCTTACATTACACAACTACCAATAATGGGTATTTCAGACTTGACTGTAGCTGACAATGTTAATTTACATGACTAAGAATTGCTGGTCATGTCAAAGTCACTGCATGTCAGTCCTGCTCACCCATTTTTCTGACAGCCAATAGCATGCTGCCTGATGGAGCATGTGCTGCTTTGAGAACAAAACAGGTACGGCAAGTTTACAAGCAATCTTGTCCCATTTTTGTTTTTCTTTTATCTATTCTTTTGTGGTATGTAAAACACGAGGCATCAGACAGACAAGTCCTTCTTTTGTTTGTGATATCTAAAGCATCCGCATTCTTTAATCCTCATTTCTGCATTACTGTATATTCATTCAACTTCTGGATGGCCACTCATTGCTTGTCAGCTCACATGCACAGTGATTTTGTCAGAGCGAGTCGTTAACTAGTTGGAGTGAGTGACTGGGAATTTTCTTATTATGCAGCTGGTCTTTAGGGGAGTGCACCAACGATTTCCTCCAACTCGCTAAGGTTATGTAAATTAAGGCTACGACTAAAAATCGCTGGAAAAGTCATCAAATGTGACATGACATTAAGTTATATAGTTGAAGTGAATTTAGATAATTGATCAAAATTATTGACTAAATATTCTTTTGTTGTTTGATAAACTTCTGTTTGATGCTTCCTAGCTACCAAGTTTTCTTTGGGAAAGCAATGATTTGTCAAGAAATGCAAAGTTGTGTCATTAACACAGACTTCTCTAAAGTTTTTGTTTACTTAAATTTATTTCACTGCTTTAAATTTTGTTTTTTTTTATTTAGAGGACTCTAAGATGATGCATAATAATCAAGTACTATGCATAGGTAAATGTCCACAGTCAGTAATGAGTTAGTGATTCACTCCTAGTCTTTCCAAAGCACACTAATACTCCTGATACCTCTCAACCTTACCAACTTCCATTATGTGCCAGTCACATGACAGAGGGGCAGGGGACATAAAAAACTTGGACAGTGTTACTTGAGCATCAGCAGCCGTGCCTGTACAATGTCCACTCTCCGCAGTTTCCCTTTGGTAAGTGAGATTTCTAGTGTTCTCTTAGACATTTGGCTTTGTCTTTGAATTTTTAAACTTTGTCTTGTGATTTCACTCATATTTGATTTTCCTGTTCTTGTGTTAGCTGGTGTTTCGACCTTCTGAATTTCAATTTTTCCGTTTTGCCATTTGAATTTCAGGCTTGTTTAACTTTTTTTTAATTTCGTTTTACACTATGTCTGCTTTATCATTGGCTCACTGAGATCCACAGTTTAATTTAGGTGTGCACAGTCACCATGCAGCAATCCTTTGGCTCACTCTTGTCTGCTGGAGAGGCGACATTGTCTTTCCTGTGGTTGTGGTGTTTGTCTTTAGAATATCTGAAAAGTTTTGAAGAGAACAGGCCTATCAATCTTGATCATCCTATATATATATATATATATCAGAATAGCACATAAACCCACCAACAATCTGCGCACGGTCCTGTTTAATGCTAAAAACAAGAAATCGACAGCCGAAACGCAGTTTATAGTATTCCATGCAATTCTTGCTCAGCTGTATACATAAGACAAACGTCAAAAAAAATCTCAACACATGTACAGGAACATCGCAACGCCGTCAGAAGAAAGGATGCACTATCTTTGATATATGCACATACTAAATCGACAGGACACACATTCAACTGGGACAACGTAAAAGTAAAATTTAAGGCCAGTACAAAAAGCGCCAGAGAGTTGGCCGAGTCTTGGCTATCAGATGAAAACGCCATCAACAGACACTTGGACATAAACCCAGCATATGCCAACTTAAGAAGGACATGTACACAATAATTAAACTATACAACCCCCCCCCCCCCCTTGATTATACTGACTTAGTCACCTCCACCTACCCCCCCCACTGAATGTGTTGCTATATATTGCCTTTGATTCTTGTAAGTCTAAGCATTATCCTCTGATGAAGACCCCTGATAGGGGTTGAAAGCTCAGGAATAAAACTATTTTATGATACGTGATTCGTTTTTTCTCCCTTTGTGGATCTCCAACTGCAAATATATATATATATATATATATATATATATATATATATACACTGTATATATTATATTATATATTATATGAGAGAGAGAGATTGTGAAAAAGAACACCAAGTCGTAATTTTGAGGTGTCTACCACACTACTTGGTAATTCACGAATCTGTGATTTCTCAGCTCTGAGGCAGCCTGAAATGTCAAGAATGAATGGGTTATCTTGTCCTACCCTATGTCTACATTCACACCTTGGTCTCCTCACTCTGTGTCTGATGTGTGAAGGACCAGTGGATACAGTAAGGTATTGGGAAAGACTAGAAGCAGACACCAGCCATCACTTTGAACCAAAATGAAACACACAATTCCATTAATCACAGTTACACCCACCGTGTTATGTACAGTTTTCAAGCTTTAAATTGTAAAATTAAACTCAGACCAAGATAACAGGAGGCAAAAATGACTAAAACACTGGGCATGGCAATAGACTGCTTAGGCTCAGTATTCTGGGGGACCACAACTCATAACTAGAAGCCAACTAATTCTGCATTTAATTTTGCAACCTTTCTCTTTAATTTTGCGTCTGGAGAATATGCCATGACTCAGGCTTTCTGGGCTGTAAAAATGAAAAGGGCAGGGGGGGGTGGGGGTGTGGTGGAGGAAAAAGGTACACTGTGAATCGAGTGACTTGTTTTGAATAGAATTATTTAGAAAAAAAAGTGCTTCAAGACTGTATCTGATCTTAAAGGAAAAAGTGCAACATCTGCAGCTGGGTAACATATGATTCAGGAGGAAAGACGGGCATGCCCCTGCATGCGTGGCAGAGTACCATGCTGGCTGAACACAGTTATGGAACAGAACTGTTTTAAATATATTGGCATATATTTAATAAAACACATCATTCATTCCCACATTTCACACCTAATCCATTATTTAAAGAAATCAAATATCTGGGCAGAATGCTATTCCATCAGAAGCAGAATACATGAATTCATCCATCCGTTCATCCACTTTCTATATATACTTTTTCCTGAGAAGGGTTGCTGATGTCTACCCCATCTAGCATTGGGCACAAGGCAGGAACAATCCTTGGACCGTGTGTCAGTTCATCACAGGGCGAACGACCACACACACACATATCGTGGCCAATTTAACAACGCCAGTCCCTCTAACCTACATGTCTTTGGACTGGTGAAAGAGCTTCAGGGGAAGCCCAAGTGCATACTGGGAGAACATACAAGCTTCATGCAGGTGAGGATCCAGGACGTGAACCCCCAGCCTTTGTTCACATCAGACAAACTTCGAAATTAGTGATGTGAAGGTAAGCTGGAATACCAGGAAGAAACACCACATAGACACAGGCAGTAAAAGCACACTTTACAAAGACTGATCACAAATTGAGTTTGTTTCATGGAAATGTCGGGTAGCAGCACTATTTTTTAGCAGATAAATTTGAAATAAGAAAGCAGCGCTGGCAGACATTAGGAAAATCTTGGAAACAATCCTGACCTTAAATTGTTAAGCGCACGCACATTAATGACTTATTCATGTCAAAAGTCACTTTTACACTGCACATCCATAGTATTTCTTTTCTTCTGCTCCTACAGTACACAGGAGAAGGCTAACAGTTGGTTACCTGGTGCCTACTTGAGGCCCAAACATCCTGTAGGCAGGTTTACATTTATGTTTATTGACATCATGTACAAGCTGTTAAGAGACTGAAATATTCTACATACTGTCCAAATAACTACTGAGAAGGAACAGAAAATATTGTCTGTCTTTAAAAAACAATACTATTTGAGGAGGGCTGCTGCACCGACTCAGTATTTATTGCATAACCAACAATTTAAAAGACTAAAAGTTTGCCTGGTACATTATCAGACATTTCTATACCTTATAATATTACCAAAAAAAAAATCAGAATAGGGCAATATCAGCGGTGCCCAGATGTGTGACACTCATGCAATTTGAGCTCTGTGAGTGGAGTGGTGCTCCATGCCCTGTACATCGACTCAAACCTGGTGCCACAGGGGCAACAAGGGGACACTGACCTCTCAACTGACCTTTCCCGCTCCCTTGGTTTTGGAGAAAAGGACTTTTGAACGCTTCTGCATACTTAATTTCCATCCTAAAAATAGCTGTACTTCATCAGTGGTCAGATATCTACACTGACCGGAAACTCACAATAAAAATGACACATCTGTACAGAAAAAGCACTCATCTGTAAAGTTTATATCAAGTCTGTTTCATGTTTTAACCCTACAAGTGGAAATAAAAACAATGGTCTTCATAGTTATTACACAATCTTTTGTGGTAATTACCCCATAGCTAATGCATGAATCTTCATAAAAGTGTATTATTAGGATTTTATTTTAATTTTGAGTCTGTATAATTCAGGGGCAGAGTGGCCATCTCAGGAGATTTCCCGGTGGGCCAGATGAGTTGCCATGCACACTTTTTCATATCCTCATAAATAAATGTACGTGCATTTAGTACATCTAATTGACACAACCCCACTTTGTGTGCAGAAAAGGAGGTGACCCTTCCCCAAATACTACAAACCCGAACTTGTGACATTAAAGCCAACCAATCATCCATCTTGTTTTCTTGACCAGCTCACCGAATTTACAATGGACACCAGAAGTAAAAGAAAAAAAGAAGGTGCTCATGAGAAAGCAATGATTATTTAGAATAAAGGATGCAGTATAATGTATAAAAATATCAGCTTTATTTAAAAAAGGTGAGCAAAGTTGTCATCTATTACCTTTACAATACTACATTGGTTCCCAAATTCAGTAGCACTAGGTGACAGCAAAGTAACCAGGAAGCTACTGTATCAAATGTGACTGGCCCTACAGTCCATTATATTGGTTAAACCAAACTGCATTTCTAGCATTATTAACTCACTGTGTCCAGCTGACATTTCTGCTTCACATGACAAAAGCATTACCATCGACACACAAATTAACTTAGCAACCAACAAGTGTACTTTTAACTCCGCACCACTACATGTCTTTAGTAGGTAACTTTAGGCTTTAGAATTTTGGCTACATGTAACCTATTAAGAAAGGGAAAATAATATATACTGAAATGCCACCTACTTTGAATGCCCAGGGAAAACAAAACACTGCCTGTTTATTTCACAGTTCTGTTCCAGCTGGCAGCCACAGAGAGCCAGTCCAGTGATGCTGATGAGGTAGGGCAGGAAGTATTAGAGAAGAACAGCAGAACAGGTATGTGCAACATTGTGGGGTTTTCAGCATATAATCAGTGTGAAACACTGTTACGTCTGTAGGATGTGAAGAAATTATCTATGGAAGGCCTCTGAGAAACCTAATTAACAGAGGTAGATTTCTCTGTGAATAACCTATGTGGCCGTGTATACCCTTAATTGGGTACTGTTAACAATTTTTTATTCTGTGAATGTCCATTGCGCTCTGTCAGTCTGTGCGTGTACTGTATTTGCTTCAAACAGGCTTTCAGTAGCCACAGGTCAATGCATTCACAAAATACATTTTCAGAGCAAAAAGTTCAAGTGATCTCTTTATTCCTACTTCTGGCTGAAATAATCTGGCTCAATATTTCAGATTTTGCTAAATGTGTGTTGATGAGCTGAACATACACTGCTAAACTCAGCAACATAATCCCGAGAGCATTTGGGGTAATCCTGCAAAAGTAATACGTGCTAAGCAGTTCAATTACTTTTTAAAGTGATGAGTAACCAAATGCAATACTTCTCTTATTGAAGTAAAAATACCTGCGTTATTATTACTCCAGCAGCACTGGGCATAAGGGAAGAAACACACGTCCTGAGTCCTTTGCAGGGCTCAGTCACAAGCTGATAATAGAAACCTATAAATACAGTGTCAATTTGACTAAGATATTTATAAAATACAACAAAAATGATCACAGGCCCCATGCTTATTTTCTGATTCATAGTGGCCACAGTGATGTTTAAGTCTTTTTTCACAGTTTAATGACGTTGGAGTATTTTGATAAAGTAGAACTCTAGAAGTTTACGTGTGTATGTAGACGTGGATTATTGAGAAACCAAGTTTCTGCTTTAACCAGGTTAGTCACCTTAACCTGATTAAATGTGTGCATGTAAACACACTAATTCATCTATTCTTTTATTCACTAAGCCCACATACAGTCAGAGAAAATGCTCTGTTCTGCTTTTAGTATGCTTGTATTTTACCTCAAATTAATTGAAATAATGAGCAAATAAATTCCCACAAACCATCCCCACAAATATTAGAAGTGAGAGAGATATCAATTACAATGAGGCATTATAACAACATATTGCTGTTCGTATAAAGCAGCCTTATTAAGGTTTCTTTACACAGTAATGCTAAATAATTTGCTGGAAGTACTCTCTGTTAGTGTAACCCAGCCACAGGGGATACACAAACCGGTGTGTTTCTTCGTGCTGGTCCCAAGCCCGGATAAAAGGGTAGGGTTATGTCAGGAAGGGCATCCGGTGTAAAATTTTGCCAAATCAATATGTGGACAACAATTTTGGATGATCCGCTGTGGCAACCCCAAACGGGAGCAGCCGAAAGAAGAAGAAGAAGAAGACTCTGTTAGTGTGTGGAGAGAGGATATGCAGCATTGTTCATTTTCTTTCTCACTATGTCCCCCAGTGGATTAAATGTGTATCTCCTCACCACCTGTTTAACCAGCTTGATGATTTGGTGGGCCTCTTTTGAAGACTAGCATTGCCAAGATAAAGTACTTCCATCAAAATATTAAAATGTTTAGCACTGTAAAAGCAACCAGCTCTTTTACAACCTGTACTGTCTTCCTGCATTGCAGCACAGACAGTTAAAATGGGTAAGATAGGCATGTGGGTTGTGCATGAGCAGAATTTGAAATTCTCATCCATCCATCCATTTTCCAACCCGCTGAATCCGAACACAGGGTCACGGGGGTCTGCTGGAGCCAATCCCAGCCAACACAGGGCACAAGGCAGGAACCAATCCCGGGCAGGGTGCCAACCCACCGCAGGGCACACACAAACACACCCACACACCAAGCACACACTAGGGCCAATTTAGAATCGCCAATCCACCTAACCTGCATGTCTTTGGACTGTGGGAGGAAACCGGAGCGCCCGGAGGAAACCCACGCAGACACGGGGAGAACATGCAAACTCCACGCAGGGAGGACCCGGGAAGCGAACCCAGGTCCCCAGGTCTCCCAACTGCGACTAAAATGTCCAAACCATCAAAAGCAGTGTATGTTTAATCTAAAAGTTTTTTGGTTTTTTTTGGAATACACCATATAAACAAAGATAAGTGAAAAGCTTAGGACATGCATAACATTCATATATTTGTATCATGTTGCAGAACATTATTCCTTATAAATTTAGAGCATGAGGGCAAATTGCAGATGCAAAAAACAAGTATCATTAAAATCAAGTATGGCCTGTATTAACACAAAAACACATACATCCCTGGCAAAAATTCCCCACCTTTTTTTTTAATCACAACTCGTGGATCATCAGACTGCCTTAATACACTTATGAAATTTTCAAAGTAGACTGTCACCTATTCTTTGCAGGAATTTATCTTTCTTGGCACTCCCTTTTACAGTTGATAGCTTGTTCATCTGAGTGCACTTTTGACTCCACTTAGTCCTAATTACCCATGTACTACCAATTAGTGTTCATTTAACAGTCATAACAGCTTGCCCTAAAGGTAGCTCCACTCAGACAACAAATGTCCTTAGGCACGAGCACATAGTTAGTATCTTTTATTTTAAAAGAATATTTCATTTTTGCCCTGTGATGAACTGGCAACCTGTCAGGGTCTGGTTCTTGCCAGCACCCCATGACCCTGAATTTCATTAAGAGTTGAGACGACGACTTCTTCTTTTCCCAGCAAGCTCAATAAGAAAAGATCCTTGTTATAAAATTATATGTATAGTAAAAATTACACTTTAAGAAAATACATAGTATCAGTGGCTTACCATTAAATATGACTGCTAATATAATCAATTCTAGAAATCTCATTGCAGCATTTCGTTCAGTTTCTGCATCGTGTCAGGTAACATTTGACCAGCCCACAACTGACCATTCAGACCTAGTTAATAAGACAGCCTCCCGTGGTTGGGACCATGTTCTGTTATCCAATCGTTTCAAAGAATAAGAAGATTCAATCAGTGTCCTCAAGTTTGTGATTCACCCTTAAGATGAAAGAATTCTGCTGGATCCACCTTATCAATGCATTTCAGACCCTTGAAGACCCACATCAGTTCCTCTCCTTGTGACTAAAAACATTGTGAGGGATGGCCGGCCAAATATTCTGGTCCACACCTCCAGGCCGCCAGATGGAGCCCACCCAGCAGCATGGAAGGTCCCCAAATTCCAGCAGGGCATCATGGACATTGTAGTTTTTATAAACAACCCTGCTGGATACCGTGGGGACCACCAGGAGCCGCTGTAGGAAGGCTTACAGAGTGCTACGTGCCCTATAACCTGGAAGTGTGTCATGATCAGGTTGAAGAAAAGGACTTTTAATCTGACCCGGAAGTGATGAGGACTTATGGATTGTTGGGCTGGAACCACTTCCGGGTCAGGGGATATAAAAGGACTGTGGGAAAGCCCAGACACTGAGCTGAGCTGGGAGGAAGGGTGGCTAAGTGTCTGGGAGAGGAGGAGTGTGTATTGTTGTTAATTAATTAGAGAACTGGTATTTGTATGAGTAGTGTGGAGTGGAGGGTGCTTAGTGCACGTATTTATAATAAAAAGAAAAAGTATTGCACTTTTACCTGGTGTTTGGCGTGGTACCTGAGGGTTCAAGGGAGCGATAGCGCCCCCTACTGCTACAACATTTAATTCTCTTGAGTTTGTCACAGTACAACATGTCCCTACGTCCAGGGATACACCTGGCTGCTGTCTGATACACAGCTTAAAGTACTGCTATGTCTTTTTTGTAACATGGTGACCAGAACTGCACATAGCACTCCAGATGCAGTCTCACTAGTGCATTCTATAGTCTAAGTGTAACATCAATCTATATTCAACAGTTTTTACGATGTAACCTAATATTTTATTGCTTTTTTAATTGCTTATGCACATTGCTTGAACTATGAAAATGTAGTGTCAACATTAACTACTAAATACTTTTCAGAAGTTGCTTCTTTTAGGACAGTCTTGCATCTTATATTGATAATGGAAGCTCCTTTTGCTGATCTTTCCAAGCATTCACTCAGAACTGGAGCTTGTCTGAGTCTTTCTGAACTTTTTGATGCCTCCACCGCAAGTTCCATTCCTCCACTTTTAGTATCTTCTGTACATTTCACGTCCACTAACTACACAGAAATCAGTATCACACGTAATGGTCAAGGACAGTCCCCTAAGGGACTCCATTGATGACCTCACTCCACATGAAGCATTCTCCTCTTTTCAGTCATTGTTATTTCCAAGTCAGTTAACCAACAAGAGATCCTGTCTTTTAGGTTACCTCTGATGACTAAAGACATACTTTTTGCTGTGGTTTGCAATAGAGTCAATGGGGTTATCACACTACATGACTGGATCAAGGAGTGTGTAACAAATGTCCACTAGTTGCTAATATTATGAAGTTACAACTAAACATTGCAGGAAAATTCATGTGGTGTACAAGAGATTTAGGTCAATCCCAGTTCAAATTTTGGTTGAGCAACCTTCAATATGGCTTCATGCTATATAGATTGTAGCTGCATGGATGGCTGGTTGTAATAGCTGCCTATCTGTATTACCAAGCCTATGGACCTAATAATGAATGTACATATTTACGCATGATGGACCTAATAATGAGTGTATATGTATTTTACACACATTATAAACATTTTTCTTTTAAAAGTAGATCATACATACTTTAAGAATATTTCAAGTAATGCTCTAGATTACTGACATAATCAAAAATGAATAATTTATTAATCAATTTTCCAGTCACACAATCTGCTCTGATGTAAGCAATAGGCAATTCTCTAAGGCAGAAAAATCTTAGACATGCTCATGTGTATCAAACACTGTTAAATCGAAAACAATGCCAAGCATCACTCCTAGTACTGAGTGAGTATTTCAACACCAGCTAGAGGCACAGCAAATAAGAAGCTCATCCCAGTCATTCTGTCACAAATCAGTATGCACAATCTTTTTCAAACTTTGTCTGCATGTATTAACCCCTGGGCCTTCAGCATTCGCAGAATGTATGGCATGTGCAGTCCCTCAGAAAGCATGCCAGTGGGGGATGCCTGTTGCACATTCCTTTATGTTCCAGGAGACAAAAAAATAAGTCTTCACCTTGGTGAACTATACAGGCATTTCAGGTCTGCTAGACCTACAGTAGCTTTAAACCAAAAAATAACAGACAGGGTCAGCACAGAACTTCTCTCCATTTTATTATACCACAGATCTACTGCTATACATTAAAATGGAGAAGCTCATTTTTAAATACCCATATAGTGGGGGGAGAAAAACAGTAGTATAAAGTGACATGCCATTTATAATCATCACTGTCACAATCTTTTCCTGTGAAAAATTTCAAGAGGGATCACTTTGCTACCGCAGGCAAAATAGTGGTGAGATTTTATCTTTCTGGCATCCGAAAGTCCTTTTAAACGTGTTAATACCACTTGCTAAAAAAAATGACACAGACCTCAGTTTCAGTCTCAAAATGTGACAAAGCATGGTTTGTGGAAAAGCACCTTTTTACCCTGCATTCTTGTATGAAATCTTTGGCGCAGTTAAAAATAATTTTTTGGCTTGGAAAAGGAGTGCTAATTGGTCCTTCAGATTCATATTGAGCAAAAGCAGGCCCTTGTGGGTGGCATTTAATACTATTAACTTGTATGTTACAAAAAGTGCACCATTAAACCAGCATTTCAGCAGCATATTTATCAAAAGTGAGAATTCACTTAATGTTGCTTCTAGGTTTTTTCAGCAGAAGAAACTGCCTTCCAGAGGTCATGGAACTTTCCCTTTGTGTAAATTATTTAATTCCTCCAAGCTACTAATTATTTTTAGAAAGGAATAATGCTTTGGCAACCCAAAGCATATTCTCTTGCCAGTAAAGCTGTTTCAGATTTCAAAATGATAGAAGCCATAATGCAGTTTTTAAAATTCTTTTCAATAATTACTGTTTATTACTACATGTGCCACTGGCTACTACACTGCTTTACTTATGTACAAATTTAAAACAAGCCAGGCACAAATAACAGCAATGAAGTAAGCCCCAAAAAGGTTTTTTCCTTGGGTCAACTGGACTAGGGTTTGTTCTGGAATACGTTTCATCACTCCATATGTCTTCTTCAGTATCAGTGTGCAGAGGGCTCCTGGTTTTAATGCTGTAATTGTCTATCCAAGTTCACAATTTGATGACCAGTTAGTGAGTTTGACAGCTCACTAGAATTAAAGACCAAGGGAAGAGAAGCAATCACTGGAGCCTGCTTCTCAGGCCCACCCTAGGATTAATGGTATGCACTATAATAGTCAAGTGACTTTATTGTCATGCCATCCACAAATGGTATTACAGAAAACAGTAGCACAGAATGATGTTTCCTAAGACCACGGTATAGATAGATAGTAAAAAAGCAAAATATCAGAAACCAATGAATCAGGAAGAACTGGCTCCATTACTATGGTAAATTATACCAAATGGAACTAGGACAAATAGACTGATGGAAGAATTGGAACTTCCATAGTGGGATGAGTGGATCTTTTACAATACTGTAGGCTGTGTGGAAACAACGCTTGATAAAGATGTCTTAATTGATTGGTAGAGCCATCCCAATGATCTTTTCTGTTGTGTGTATTATTCAATGCAGGACCTAACAGCTGCAGTTGCATACCAGAAGATGATGCAGCTGGTCAGAACGCTCTCAGAGTGGTCCTTGTGAAATCTGGTGAGAATGGAGAGAGGTAGGCTGTCCTGCCACAGCACCTGGAGAATGTGAAGATGCTGCTGCACCTTCTTGGCTATGAAGGTGGTGTTATTTGGCCAAGTAAGGTTAGCTACCAGGTAAAGACCAAGGTAACTGCTGCCCTTGACCACCACAGGGTCCTTGATGTGCAGTGGAATGTGGATAGCATGAGCCTTTCTGAAGTCAACAACCATCTCTTTCATCTTGTCCATGTCAAAAACAAAAACAGATTGTTGCACTTGCACCAGTCCTACAATCATATCTCCATTCTGTAAGCTGACTTATACCCATTGCTGATGAGACCCACCACAGTTTTGTCATCAGTAAATGTAATGATGGTGCCAGCAGAATGAAAAGACGTTTTGCTGAGTACACAGAGCTGGGGGACACCAGTACTCAGCATGGTGCTGGAGATGGTGGACAGTCTGGGGTCTCTCTTTCTGGACATCCAGAATACAGTTGCATAGAGAAGTAGGCTAGCAGTCTTAACTTTCCTTTGGGTTTCTTAGGGATGATGGTGTTGAATGCTAAACTGAAGTCCATGAACATCATTCTAGCACACGTGTCTATTTTGTCCAGATGGGACAGGACCAGAGTAGGTAAACAGCCTCCTTCACTCTAAATTCAAACCAGTCATCTTGTCCATCCAAGATGCAAACCCTTACATCTTCAAATGTTAGTGAGTATTTGAACTTCAGTCATAGTACAATCAACTACAGTCGGGATGGTGAAAATTTTCCTAAGAAAACAGTAATGGGCAGCTTGCCTTTTTTGCCTGAATTTACATCCTAGAAAAGTGAAGTTGGGGAGCTCATAAACTTACATGTTTGACTACACTCTACAAGGTGTTGCCGTGGTGCACCCCATAAAAGAAGCTGAATACATTTGTATATATAGTCTCTACTTATTAAGTACTAACTTAACTACTTAATTATCTTAATGATTCAAAACCTTACTTAAAATTCAATCAGGTCATGCAGATAACATGCTAATTGAAAGAACATACAAGCTTGGTCTTCAGTATTAGCCTGTAACACACTCATCAACACAGCTACTCTTATTCATACAGAGACAATTTAGAGTAACCAATTAAACTACCCTACATATATCTTTGGGATTCGGGAAGAAAAAAAAAATTGAGTTCCATTATGAGGACCCTGTGTACCCCAGTCTCTGGTGTCTCATTTCATTCTTTCAAGACATCTTCATTCAGTTTCAGTCTGTCTGCTTAGAGATGAGCTAATGCTAGATGGTGCTTTCAGTTCTTCTTTCCCATGACCATTAAATCGTTCCTAATCTACTGATGTTTAGGCACCTCTTCGAAACAAACCTATTTTCAAAGTATCTAGGGATTTCTTATATTTCTATGTGTGCTCTATTCCTATATATGCGCAGTTTTATTCAGATAAATTCCTATTTTTCATCTGTTCTTGGAACTAACTATAGCACTACACTTCTTGTGGCCTGCTTTAAATTTTGCTCTTTATCAATTATGAATATTTTATTTTCTCACACTCATTGTATGTATTAATTATTGTATCATAAATTAGTTTGGATAACGGCATTGGCTGAATAAAGACAATAATAATAAACCCAAAGAAAATTTGCAAACTGCACACAGACTGTGGCTAACTCAAATTTTGATCCCAGCCTCATGAAGCTATGCGTTAACAGCACTGACCACTACTTCATTGTACCACACTCAGCAACAAACTCCAAGGCAAAAAATACAGAAGGCCAGTATCCACCCCATATAAACACAATGCTGTTTTGAAATGATGTGATTTTTGTTTTGTTGTCTTCACACCAGTTAAACTCCAGTGGCATTGTTATGGGTTGTCACATGGTAGAAGTAGACCCCACTGAACTTGACCCCTAGAATATATATGTACTTGGCATCACTTCAAAAGATTCTTCATCTAAAACATGATGATCAAGAGTATTTTGAGATATGTACTACCTTTTATACAAATCTTTTAAAAATACAATGGGATGGAATAAAAAGTCAAGATCCGTCTTATGTGTGAATCTGTATAGGAATGCTTTTCCAGTATTGTTCCCAAAGCCATCTCTGTGGAAAGCAGTAAAGAATCCCATTCTTGCAGAATATAGTGACTCAAAACCCAAACAAGCAGTCAAACATTGAAAAGTGAAAGATGACCAGCTTCCCGAGAATGCAAGATGACCAGAAGCTTCATGAATTTGGTAATACAAGCTGGAAGCACGCCGTCAAATGCCTTCTTTACAAGTAGCAAGACTGTGAAGTCAGTTCTAAATTTACAAGCAAACAGTGAAGCCAAGCTAAAATAGCTGTGAAGTGGTCAGCGCGCCACTAGATCAGGAAGTACGACGGGTGGCACAGTGGCAAAGGGAACGTGTTAAAGAGAGGAGGAGAACAGGCCCAGCATTAAGAAAAGTCTGAACATGAGAAAGAGGTGGAGGAGGAGGAAAAATGTAATTGCATATATATTTTTATTGGTTTAGCTGACACTTTCATCTTGTAGTTTATATCATGTTTAATTTCAAGTCGTCTGTGTCTCTATAAAAGATAATCAAAATAATGAAAATGAAGCAGTAAACCCATTCAGCTGGCTCCAAGCCCATTGACTGTGGGATTTTGGGGGATTTTTGGTGAAGCACTACAAGAACATTCTTCAGAAATGTGGTAAGACATCATTTTGCACTGAGTCTCTCCTTTCTCACCTTTAATATAAAATTATAACACTATGAGGGCATAAACAAAACCACACAAAAATAACAGAAGGAACTCTTCCTCACTATCATTCTCTCTTGGTGCAACATGAAAACATGGCGAAAGAGTAGCAGCTAGCTTACCCCATCACCCCTTAATGCAGTGGTTCTCAAACTGTGGGGCAGGCCCCACTAGGGGGGCACGAAGTAACAAAAAGGGGGGGGCGCAAAGATGTGAAAAAAAGAAAACAAGAATATGAAAAATACATCTATTGAAACCAAAACAAATGAACTTAAACTATATTGTGATACTAGAATAATAAATATAGAGTTAGATAAATGTCGATAAAAGTTAAGTAGGTATAATAAAATATGCATCTATGATATATCATTAATTAAAAAAGAACAAATTGGTATTAGTGGGCTCCTTTCAAAAAAACCTTTGGGGAGCATGATTAAAACTGTTATGAAAACTCGGGTCGCAAATACTTAAAGGTTGAGAAACGCTGGCTTAATGGTCAGCATGAACTACTCATTTTAAATTTCTTGGATACTGTTACTGGCACCATGCCTTGAATTAACTGTCAATGACAACCATTAGGCAGGCTACAACTACTGTCTTTTTTTCTCCTTTAGGAAAAGCCATGGGCTTAACTATCCCCACGTCTTTCTGTTTTAGTCAAGTAATACAAGATGGGAAGAGTACACAGAACCTCTGTAGATTAAGCTACTTTCACACCAGCAGTCCAATCTTGAATGTGAGACACCATTTTTTAAACTTGGAAAAGGTCATATGATACACAATGCCATATGAAACAACAGAGTTTACCAGACATTTGTTTCCAATTATTATATACTTTAATTTACATTGAATTACTACCAGAATACACCAATATTTTGATGAGAATAGGCCAACCTAACTCAGTCTCTATTCACCTAACTCTTTGATGGTCCCCAGGGTACTACTTTGTAATACACTGCATAGTAACTTATTCCAGTTATCTTTAGATTACTGAACAAAGAAATATTTTTATACCCTTTGCACAAAATTTACCCTTAACAAGTCCATCTGAGTCCTGTTGCTCTTGTTGCATACTTTAATTTAAAACTAAAGCACTCATCCAATGTATTAATTTCCATTATAATTTTAAACACTTCTGTCATGTCATAACCTTCACTTGAGCTGAAGAAATTCATCTCTGTTAAAATCGTAATTTGTAGCTCATATCCCACCATCCTAATATTAGTCTGCTAGCTCTAGTAGCTTGTTCCTGAACTTTCGCTGGTCCTGTCATATCCATTTTATAACACTGAAAACTGCACACAATATTCCAGAATAGGTCCTTCAATCTAATTGTACAGTTTAACCTCCTTGGTATTAACCCAGAGTTTGTATCTTGGGCTCGGAATTCTGTGTATAAATGGTTAAGTCCAAGAGTCTCTTGGGAATTGCGCTATTGTTCGCATGTACAGTGTTAAGCCCAAATAGCACAAGGAATCACATAGATAAAATAATATCATTCTTCAAAAAAAAACCTAAATATTTCTATGCATTTTGCCACAAGACCGAAACTCATCAGTATTCATGAGTGGGGCGGAGACTTCAACCAAAACGCACAATAGTGTGGAAATAAAAAAAATGTAAAGCCAGTTTTAGAAACAAATTAGTTGAATCAAGCGATAATGGTGACAATGTGAATTGGTCATTATATGTCAACACAGATAGTGAAACTGATGCATATATTAATGTATGTGCAAACCACTGTAATATACCTGGTGATTACAGTCATGTGACACTTCAGCCTGGCAAAAAGGTAAAGTGATTGTGACCAAATGGAATGGTAAAAAAGACGTTAGCCTCCTAAGCACTTTTCACAATGCAACACCGTCAATATTTGTATCAGGGGAAATGTGGAAGTCACTAAGCCTTATGTTGTGGTAGCCTACAAGAACCCAAAAGGGTCCATTGTGAGGATCAAGCACTGACATCCTACCCTCTCATGCGCAAGAAACAGAAAAAATAATAAGAAAAATGTGCAAAGAAACACGTGTCTACTGGCCTGACTGTAAAGCTGGGCTGTGCATTGATCATTGTTTCAAAACATATCACACTGCAATGGAAAGTAAACATACCTTTCCTACAATTTTGTTATTGATGTTTTAGTGTTTTCATGTTTCTGTTACACACAACATTTTTCTTGTTGATAAAAATTAAACATAGTTGACTCTGGTAGCACTAATCATAGCAAAGAGACCTTTCCAAGACATTTAACTTTGTAAAATACATTATATAGTAATCAATAAAAGTTAATAGTAATCCAACTGCCCACTTTTGAAAATTTAATATGAAGCAATACACTGACCTTGCAGGTTTAGAACCTGGGTTTATAAATTTAAGCAGGAGTGAAAATAGGACAGAGGCTTAACAGACTCCATGGGGGAATTATACATTTAATTAAAACTCAGCAGTTCAGCAATCCAATACACTAGTTTTAAATTTCAAAGGCAACCTGTTCAAATCTTGTATGATGAGTAAATCAAAGTGTTGACTTCAGCGTACCAGAAAATATGGAAATCACTGCAGTCATCCACTGCATTTACTGTACATATTGTATGGTTACTTGGTATTTAATGCAAGGGGATTTGCAGTACAAATCATCGATGGGCAGCACAAATGTTTCCATATTTCTACAGATATTTTGCTCAGGATCTCAAAGGAAGTCAATGCTAGGCATTAATCTAACAGCCTTTACGGTTCAGAGCTTTACCCACTGTCACAAGAGCGAGCCCCTGGAGCAAACTATTGGCTCTGGTCAGCTAAATATGATGGGGAAAGATAAGGGTGTAACTACTTTTGCTTCTTTTCCCTTATATTGGAGGAAGAAAATATAGGTAGGCTATGATGCAACTCTCACCATGCCACTGGAAGCTCTGACTTTTCTGGGATTTTACTTTGGACCCTGCTCCCAAAGACAGTGGATTTCCCACAGAGACAACCTCATATTGTATATCTGAGAAGCTCCAGTATACCTCCAGACCAACAGTCCTTCATTTTTTGTGATGTATTGCTTACTGACATTTCATTTTGAACCCTTTATTAAATGGGGTTACAAGTTGGTACCCCAACACTTTGTTGTTGTGCTCGTCTTCTTTTACAGCCACCAAACCACATACTTGCTTTAACAACTTATCTTTACCAAAGGATGGTGAGCCTTTAAAATGTTCAAAGTCCAACACAACTGCCTGGATTTCACCTGTTGGTAAGGAAAAGCTTAGAATGCAACTCCAAACACAAAAGTAAAGACTATATGTGCAAGCATGATTTAGAAGATGAAGACACTATGAATCCTTCCCATTTTCTAATCTGCTTAACTAGTTCAGGGAGCTGATGAGGTTCTGGCCACCTAATTTTGGCCAAATCTAAGTACCAACACCTTCACTTTTGTGTTCTCTGCGTGCCAGGACCTCCAAATCTACATAGAATATTTGTCTTTTACATTTTTGATAATGTTTAAGTAAACAAAATGTATTACACATACTTTATTTAAACTTTATAAAAGTGATCTACCTAACATTACTACTATTTGTTTTTTGATTGGATAACATGAAAACGATAAATGGACCCCAATACACCGTAAACTGCACAAGTCGAAATAAATCTTCAGGTCCGTGTAGTTTAAAAAAAGATGGTGAAGAAGGTGTTGATCCTGACGTGGAAGTTGACAGATAAAAGGAACAGGGGAGAGGCAGTAGGGATAATGACCCACCCTACAAAGTTGAGGAGAGCAACAACTCCTGAACGAGTGTGTTGCAAGGAGTGTGAGCAGTGGAACAAGTTAAGATTGCAAGATATCTAAATGACATTCTAATTTATGTGTGAGTGCACAACAACAACAACAACATTTTCATACAAAGCACATTTTCATACAACAACATATTGTATCTATTAGGTTGATGATGAAATTCAACATCAACGACACTGTGCTCAGTGTCCAATATAGCACTGTTTCGCACCCAGGGTCACATCATAAATTAAGCACTGCTGGTGGAATTTGGCACAAGGAAGAAGTCAACCCTGTACTTGGCACCAGTTCATCGTATGTCATGCTCACACACACTCTCAGTTATACATGGCCTGTTAACCTGACATGGACCTAATGCAAAAGTACATAATATAAAATGTCAATTTTTTTTTTTCATTTACATTTTTAATAATAAGTTAAATGTGCCTCTTTCCTGAAAATAGTTTAAGGTTCCTTGCTGTAAAATTTCTCTTGTTAGTTGGTATCAGGAAAGGCAAAGTAGTTAACCCTGCTGTTTGGGACCCCTGGGTAAATGCCAGGATAAAATCTGCATCTCCTCTCTTAGTTCTAAAATGTTCTCTCAGGATATCGATTTCCTCCTTCATCCTAATCTCATCAGATTTTTTGGGTCAAATTATTTCTTTGAGCAATCTAAATCTAATATGAGTGTGTAGAGAGACAAGTCTTGAATGGGTTTTACATGTACAAAATTAATTTTTAAAAAATTGGTTGTGTGAGGCTGGCAGTGGACAGTTTATGTAACAACACATACTGTATCGAATCCATGATGTGATTTTTAGTGGGACTTAGAACAGCCACCAGATAAACACATTATACTAAAAAAGTCACAGCACGTTACTTTTATCACAGTGATAAGTACAGAACTCATAATCATCGAATGAGGGGAAGAGTTGAGGGTCTTGAATTAAAAAAGTGATTTCCATGAGGCTTTAGTTGTTTATTCTAGAAGTACATGTATTTATTCAACATTATTTTAGGAAAAAAAGCATGATTTGACATGTTTTGTTCATACAACCAAATAACTGACATACTGTATGTATTTTGCAACATGAATAACGCAAGATTTTTATTTCTTTTCCAATAGATGTTTTTCACATGGCTTGCAGTGTTGTTCACATTGTTTGCAGCATTGGTCACCATTGGTTTCTGTTATATCAAACTTTTTTCACAATTCTCTGTGTAAAAATAAAATGTTTGTACATTTTTTTTTTCCTCGGCCAGCACTATAGACTACATCGAGTAAGTAATTTTTTGGTGGAGTATTCTTTTTAATAAGCTCTTTCCCACCAAGCTGTCAACAAACACAAACTGGAGGGAGGAGAGGGTACTGAAAACTGCAGGGAGAGTACCAATACCTAGGATCTCCCCAGCAAACAATCCAAGTAAAAGAGACTTGTCCTCCATCTGGATCTCAGCCCATTCATCCAATTTTTGAGCCCACATAATCCTGGTCCATGATGCAGGAAGAACTTGTTTCTGTCAAATTCTAATTGTTTTGATGTTTTTTCTCCTTGATACCTTGATGGATATTGTATGGGAAATGGTGCAAAATATTTTACACACTAAGCCTGTAGTAACTAAAACACTTTTACCTACTTATCTGAATCCTTTATCCTAAGTGAATAATAAATCACAACTGTTTCCATATTTGAACAATTGGAGCCCAGATGGGGTAAGTGAGCCCCTCATTTATTTCTCACATAGTCAGTGGTAGAAATTAAACTGACTCACTGCCACATTGCCTCCTTGTGTAAAAACAGAAGACAAAAGTCAGTTTTTATTTTTCCCTATAACAAAAAAAAAAAACATTCTGTTATATCCAAAATGTATGTTGTACAGCACAGTCATTTTTTTTATAGGTCCAGCATCTCAGGTTAGACTTTCACCCGTGGTCACCGTGTGAAATGTGTATCCAGCGTCACACACGTGCACATGGGAGACAGCTGAAAGGCCCAAAACACGGTAATTCCGTGCCAAACCAGGGAAGGGCAGAGTGCACCAATCCTTGCTCTTTTTTATTAGCAGACCAATCACGGGAAATTACGCTTGGATCCAATGACATCACTTCTGGGTCCAGCATCGAGATGCCACTTCTGGTTCTGGCCATGCCACTTCCAATCCCAACCCACGGACTTCACTTCCGTTCCCGGGGGTGAGGGCTCCACTTCTGGTTACGTCATGTCCTGTTCCTGCCTGATGACATCATTTGCCATCTACCTTACATATAAGCACCATGTTTTCCTGTTCTTTGTTATGGAGTGATCTATAACAAGTTGAACCACATCATTGCTACATCTTTGACAGCCAACTGCAAGTATACAGGCGGCTGCCCCCAAACCTCTTTCATTTACACCAGATATTTTGATATCCAACATACTAGGTTTACTCATTGTCAGAATTTCCTTTATCCCTCACAGGATGGTTGGGAATTAAAATATACAAGTACTGTGCGGATACGCAAAATCAGCACATCTACAATGCTGTAACGCATACAAAACAAGCTTCATACTTATGAGCTTAGACTGTAGACTGAAATTTTGGTCTGTATAGAAAATATCCTGAAGTGCTCAACTTCCATCTAATGATAAAACAATTGTCACTATAGTGGAGGTTTTCTCAGAGATTTTTCGCATATGATTTTAAGAACTGGGGCACATGTGAACAAGTGTTACGGTAAAAGACGCTAGGAGTATGTCAGGTAGGTAGATTTGTGTTGTCTATTAAAGAAAAAGCAATTCTGTATACAGTATATTGCATTTTCTTTATCCTAGTGCTAGAGGGGGTATATGCAACACATACTTTGTACACGTAACACTTATTACTGCTACTTACTACTGAGACCTATATGACAGTAACTTACTACTATATAGATAACGACTGGCAGTTGAAATTGGAGGTCTTACAGACAAGATTCTGCTGGTTACCGTCTCTGTGAAGTATGAATGTTCTCCCCAAGTCTATGTGGGGTTTTCTTCACAAATTCCAAACATGTATGTCTATTAGGCTAACTGATGATTCTGAATTGGCTTTGGATGTGTGTGTGTGTGTGTGTGCGTGTGAACCCTGCTATGGACTGGTGCTCCATCTGTGATCTTAGACTCTCTCTACTCCCAGTCCTGCTAGGACAGCTGCTGGGCCGCTTGTGATGCTAATCTGGATTAAGTCGCATTTTATGGTCTACATTGTCTACGTTAGTATTACTGTTGTTGAGATAATATTAATTAAGATATTGTGATATTTAAAAATACTAGAATTACTCACTCTTTTTCAAAATGTACTTTTTCCCGCATGGGTTTCTTGAGTGCTAAGATATATTAGTATCAGGAGAAGAGAATAGTACTTTCCTGGATGCCAGCCCAACATATGTCATGTTCAGTTACATGCCCAATTTTGCTCATACAAGCTTTTCTTTAATATATCAATAAACAAAGCATGCATAACATTTGGATGCTGGAAGAAACTGGAATGTCCAGAAAAGAAAATGCAAATGCCTTGAATCCAAAATCTTAGAGCCTCGTGACAATATAGCTAGTCACGGTTTGATCACTAATTATCATGAGACCATGAATTTCCAATACATATATGAAATAGTTATTTAGATTTTTCCTCAAGTTAGAAGGCATGGTGTTTAGTTTCAGGGTGCAGATTGTTACATTTGTTTAATACAATTTCTTATACATACCATATAAGTCAAAGAAATAAAAACATGGGCAAAGCAGACTGAGCTACAAAGCTACAAAAATACTTTCCAAACTTTTTATCATTAGATGAATCCTGTGGTTTTCTTATGACATAACACTTCACTAATGAACAGTGACAGTGCTTTGCCACATGTCTGTCAACAGTTATTTAATTAGCTACCAAGCCTGCCCTGCCTGCTTTCTAAAACTCAAGACCAGATTAATTTCTTACATTTTACAGCTGATGGTCCCGTTTGAAACGAAAAGCTCCTCAAGCCATCTGCTCAGGGTAGAGGTAAGTGAAGCCTGTAACAATCTCTTTGGAGTCCCTTGTTAAAATATTTTTATATTTTACACATAAGGCAACATTTTCCTACCAATTTACTTTCTTCAGAGTGAACAGTCTCCCTCACTAATGCGGCACTCTGATGAAGCAAACCCGAACCCTTTACCCTGCGGACATTTTCAAATTTTCCCAGCAGGGTGAACGTTTCTTTATGTTCTTTCACACTCTGTTTCCAAAGTGCCAACAGTAGATCAGGACAAGACAATCCAGCTCCGCCAGCCTTTTATCCGAGTCCTTATAGCTTATTTTTTTTAGTTCTGAACAGATTTTAATTCTTTACAGCATTTACTGCAGGAAGGCAAACATTTAAAAAATTAATATGCCAAACTAGCATGTTTTTCCAGTAAATTAAAACAATTCAATCATTGAAGTATCTGACAGCCTTGTGGCAATGAAAACCACTTGGGTTCCCCGGATCGATATCAAAGGAAAGCAGGCAGGCGCACAACTAGCAGTCATGTCAGCTGGATGCCAAATCTTCAAACTAAGCCATAAACTTTAATTAGCTCAGATGTGAAAGATGAAGTGTGGACAGCAGAAGGGATTTGGGTCATGAAAGCTATAATGTCTCTTTAATCTATTACTAGCTGCGCTCGTGGTTACATATAGTATACTTTAGCCCTATTTGATGTTGGCAGATTAAACGTAATGGAATTAAAAAATCCCTTTATTATTAGTTTAGACTTTGCACTTTACAGTCAGAGTGGTAGCTATTATCACAATCACTTTACCCAATCGGAAATGCTCAACAAATACTTTTAATGCTACTAATAAACAGATCCACTTTAAATTGTGCACATATGTGAAACTGACACTATACATCAATAAAATCTAAAGGCAGGATTGTGAGAAAAATTTAAACGTGAGTTAAATGTATGAGAATTGTCAGCTCAAAAGGAGGCCTTTTCCAAATGAAAACAGTATCATCATTTAACTTCCCTCAAAGCTTACTTTGGAAACTGCTATCCATTTAGTTAACTCCCTAACTTTTTTCCAACTGCTTGACTCGGAATAGTTTTACAGTATAGCTAAAGTTTTAAATCTGTAATTCAATTATAATCATCAAATCTTAATCTCCTGTGATCCTGAAATGAATTAAGATGGTTTGGGAATGTTAACGTATGAATTGTGGCCTGCAGTAAACAGACACCACGTCGAAGTTTGGTTCCTACCTTCTTCCCATAGCTGCACCCCATGAATGTATAAGCTTAGAAAACTCAATGCATGGATGGAATTGTTAATGTTCCTTGTTAGATGCGGGCCATTGGCCTAATTCAATAAGGCATTAGCCTTCAAAAGCTTATGGACGAGAGTTTGAGTCCCATTTGGGTAAAAGAAATTCTGGCTTAGGCAGGCAGTGTGGCTTAGTGGTTAAGGCTTTGGACTTAAGACTTCAAACCCTGAAGCTGTGACTTCAATTCCTGCTACTGACACTGGATGACAAAGAGTAAAGTCCTTTCATCTGCCTGTGCTCCAACTGGAACAAACAAAAGAAATATAACCAACTGTATCTCCCAGATGTCGTAAGTCACCTTGGAAAGAGGTGTCAGCCAAATAAATAAATAAATAGATGAAGGCTTTTGGCATCTTACAGTCCGGGACTTCTCAAGTACGAGAATTTTTTCCACTTACTGTCAACTAGATTCAGTGGCCATTTAACTTAACAACAAAAAACTTAAAAATAACTTGATCCTCCTAGTATTATAATTTAAATATGGGTTTCTGCATATGTACTGTATTCAGCAGTAAGTCCATTTTTATTATGATTTATTTATGTTGGAAGTACCCTATAGAAAACAGAAAGTACATTTAGTCAGAAAGGTAGCAGCGCGCACACAAGCAACACTGCTGATGTGCAGATTGCCAATTCTTTAGATCCCATCACTGGAGATGGCAGCACATAACCAAAAAGGACATGTAGTCTCCACTTGGTGTCTCTGTCTTATCTAAGATATTCCATTGTGGATTGTTACTATTTCAAGAATGTGGAATTACATGCCTATGGCTGCCTCTGAAACTCCATCAATCAAACCATTCAAATCACCATGCTAAGATGGGCTTAACTGAATAGTTTATCAAATGTTACAGTCATCACGTCATAATGCAGCTCGAAGTCAGGGCACTTACCAGTACCATATACTGTATCTCTAATTTATCTTCATTTGTCCAACATTACACGACAGTAGAACTAAATAAGCCTTGGCACCAAACTAGCCAAGGTCTTTAAAACTTTGGCTTTAGGTTTATCTTATCAACATGTACCTAAATGGGCTTATTTTGCTAAAAATCAGCTGGAATTTTTGCTTTCCTTATCTTCTTTGTAGCTACCATTAACCCCACTTAATCTATTTAGCGTCAATATGCACAGAGTTGCCGATTACAAGGTGGGTGGAAGGCAGGAGCTTAAAACATGTTCATGAGTGACCACTCACAGTCTCCACTCCTACATACACCCACTCTGGGCCAACTTTGACTCAGGAGTTAGTCTGGCACATGCCTTGATGTTGTGGGTAGCACTGTGGCAAAGTGGTTAGCACTTCTGCCTCACAGATTGTGTACTCTGGGTTCTTGTGTCTAGTCATTGTAGAGCTTGCTTGTTCTCCATTTCATGAGTTTTCTACATGCTGCTCCAGTTTTCCCTCACATGTCCAAAAGCATGCGAGTTAGACTAATAGGCTACTCCAAACTGGCAATCTATGATTCTGTGGGTGTGTGCATTAGTGGGCCCTCTGATGGACCCAGAGCTGTTTCTTGCCTTGGTCCCAGTGCTGCCAGGACAGGCAATGGCAGCTCATAATCATTGAATGGTTTAAGAGTGTTTGAGAATGTTATGTTGCATGGCTTGTTCGAGGAAAACACCTAGAAAAACCTTAAAAACAAACAAAGGTAGAACATACCAAGTCCACAGACAGTTTTATTGTTTCCATTTGTTATTATTTAAGACAGTAAGGTTTCACAGCAGCTATTGTTTTCAATTCACAGCTCAAGAAGACCAGGGGCCTCATGCATAACGCCATGCATAGAATTCACACTATAACATGACGTAAGCACAAAAGCCGAAATGTGCTTACGCACAGAAAAATCCAGATGCAGGAATCTGTGCGTTCGCCAATTTCCGTGTTCTTCCACTACATAAATCCCGCTCAGCATGGAAATAAACGCACGTGCACGTGCCTACTGTCCCGCCCCAACTCCTCCCAGAATTACGCCTCTTTGAATATGTAAATCAATATAAATAGCCCTTAAGCCCAGCGTTCTGTGAAAAGGCAATGGCAAAAGTACGAGGAAAAACAGAAGAATTTCAGCGAATACCAAATGGAGGCAAAGAAAAACGTACTATTTGTTGGTTTAAACAGTTATATAAGCAACAAAAGGAAGATGATTGAGTGATATAGCGTGTTGGAGAAACTCAAAAGCTCAAGTTCACGAAGTCGCACAGTGCCCGAAATAAAAAAGAAGTTGTCACATATCAAAGTCGGCGTGAAAAGGCGAGACATAGCCCACCGTCTGAGTGTCATATGAAAGCTTATTAGGGTACAGTGAAAAAAAAGGCACACAATGTGAAAAAAATAGGAAATGTCAATTTTAATCTCGAAATTTCCACTTTAATCACATAGTTTATTTTGTCATTAAAGTAGAACATCTTCATCTTAAAATCGTTTAATTTACTAGTTTCTCAAATCCCATCGTAACTAAGGTAGCACATTAAATGCTTTGTTGTGTATTTGATCTTATATGTGCTCTATGTGCCTGAATCACTACGTGCTCTTCCTCCGACAGGACACAGAATCCATTACGTTCGTAATATTACAGCTCTCTGAATAATTAAAATACTAAGAAGTATACATGATATCATTTTCATGATGATATGAGTTAAAGTAGGTTATTAAACATGGGAACACGGTGGCGCGGTGATTGTTCAAGTCTTACACAAGATGCTTGCTGCGCCATGTGCGACCTTCAATGAAATGCTTTACTACAGAAGTACTGTCTTTTTCAAACGTACTAACCCCCAATTCCTGTCCTCACTTTTCTTTCTCCAAATACCCAATCGCCACACAATCAGCTCTGTAATAGACGTTAAGCCATCTATAAGCTTAAAACGCTGATGCTTCAAAACTTTTAAGGAACATCGAAATATCTTCGTAATGTTTAATTATTCTATCCATCTATCCTTCCAGTGTCACGCCAGCCACAGCATGAAAACAGCGCGAGGCAGAAACAATCCATGAACGAAACTCAAGCTCGCTAGCGCTGCGGCACCTTGTAGTTAAAGTTAAAGTTTTATCTGTATAATATAATCAACATATTTTGCTGCATTTCATCTTAAAAATGATATCGTCATCATATGTAAATACGCGCTTTATAAAGTGGCTGAGGTTGTGCAACATTATAACTGTATCATAAGTACAATTACCTCACGGTAACTTGCAAGTACAAACAGTTCTACAAGGAGCACTTAGATAGATAGATAGATAGATAGATAGATAGATAGATAGATAGATAGATAGATAGATAGATAGATAGATAGATAGATAGATAGATAGATAGATAGATAGATAGATAGATAGATAGATAGATAGATAGATAGATAGATAGATAGATAGATAGATAGATAGATAGATAGATAGATAGATAGATAGATAGATAGATAGATAGATACTTTATTAATCCCAATGATGGACTGATTGAGTGCATTTAGAGTTCTTGGGATGAAACTGTTTGTGAACCGCAAGGTCCGAACAGGAAAGGCTGTGAAGCGTTGGTTGGATGAGAGCAGTTCAAATAGCGAATGGCTGAGGCAGCGAGTGATGTATACCGATAATTCTCTTTCCAATCGCTGTAGATCTGTGATTCACACTCAGATACAGTGATATAAATACTCCGAGTGGTGCAGTGAGAGTAATATGGAAAAAGATGATCCGCTGTGGCAACCCCTAACGGGAGCAGCTGACAGAAAAAGAAGAAGGTGCAGTGAGAGTAACAACGCTAAAGCAGTTATGGTATTTAGAATAACTTGACCGTTCTGTGGACCATTATATTGTTACAGGTTAATTACAATCAGATGCATTAAATTTCTGAACGATATGTGGTTCATTTCAGTGTATTTGATAAAGCCGCCGTTGTGGATGTGGATCTAAGAAAGGGTAACCACACAGGAACAGTAGCACTGCTTTGACGCTGGGTGCCGCCAGTCTGCAAAACCGAGCGGAGAACTTGCATACGACAGGATATGAGGTACCGTGGAAAAGTGCGTGGCTTTATGCCAAGCGATTTGAACGTGGAAACATTTCTGTCCGTATACACCGTTTATACATGAGGCCCCAGGTGTGAATCCTAGCCAATCTCTGCATGCATGTTCTTGTTAAGATATTGTTTTTATTTTGTAGTACTTTTGATTTTTTTGTAAATGTTGTAGTCTCCTCTGCTCCCTTGGTCACTCCCTGTTTATGTTTATTGTATTGTTTATAACTTTACCCAGATTCAGGTGTGACTGTCCCATTTAAAATCATCTATTGCCTCAATTCTTTGATGAAACGTTAGTTAGTTTAGCCATGCCTCTTTGATCCCCTTTTTTTGTTCTTCCCATATTTTTTTGGTAATTTTGTTGGTCTTTAGACCATTTTGACTTTTGGCTCTTGTTCTGGTGTTTTCTCTTTGTTTAGCTGATTTGTTTAGGTAATTATTAGATTATCTTTTGTTGTTTTTATTTAATATTTAGTTTGTTATTCTGTATTCTGGGTGGCATCATGGTGCAGCAGTAGTGCTTCTACCTTTCAACGAGAAGGCTGAGTTTCATGTCTCGAGTCCTGCCTGTGTGGAGTTTATATCTTCTCCCCTTCTCCATATGGGTTTCTCCAGGTGTTCCGGATTCCTCCCACATTGTGAAGACATGCAGGTTAGATTAACTGATGATGATAAATTGTCCCTGATATGTGCGTTTACCCTGTGATGCCTTGTCCTGGGATTGCTCCTGCCTTGGGATAAACCTGAACAGGATAAAGCGGGTGTAGTAAATGGAGGGATGGGTGGATTTTGTATTCTTTACCAATTGAACCATTTGCTTTAGAACTTGGAATATTTGGAATTTTTCGTTTTTAAAGAGCTTTTTGAATTCTTTGGTTTTGTTGGATTTTGTTTATCTTCATTTGGTTTAGTAAATATTAAAATCTCAGAGTTTGACAATTGTGTTTGGTTAATTTGGCCTTCCCCATGAGGCTTGATTTACAAATAGTTACTACCATACATGACGGGAAATTGAAATGCCTTCCTGAATTGTAAGACTTAATAAAGGAGGATGTATTAAAGTTATATCTTCAATAAAAATTCGGACATGAGCATCAGTAGGCTTTGCACTCTATAAACCAAGTTACCGGAACTATTCTTTAACATTTCAGTAATTATTTACCGCTCTGATGCTGATCTTTCTGATCATAAAATAGGTCATTACGATAGCAATTGACAAGAATAAATAATTCATTGCAGAATTACGGTATTTGAGAGTTCCTCTAGAGTGCCTCTTTCTCTTGCACGATTTGGCTCAAAAACGAATCAGCACGTCGTCAACTCATAACAGGCTTAGGCTTTGAGTTTGGTATTTTTCCTTCCAGCCGTTTTAGCTCTAGACTGTCTTCAAAAAACTGTGACACACATACACACACACACAAATAGACACACACCCATTCATCAAGGTATCAATGTTTCCAGTATCAAGGGACCCTAAAACTTCGAGATCTGCCGAAAACCGGAGATGGGAATTTTTGCCGAATCTATAGTTTTCGCTCCTCCCCCATAGACGATAGGTTATGGTGGGGGAGGGAGCAAATCAAAACATGAAGTATGCAAATTAATACCTCAGTTTGGAAGCGTTTTGAGGGAAGGTCACAGGAAGCAGTTAATACTGTGTTGATGGACACAAAAAGTACATCTACAATGCACTTCCACATACAATACAAACATTGTGCTTACAAGCTTGGATTTTAACAACCTGCCATACTAGCAACACTAGCAAGGAGAAAGATAAGCATCAATTTGAGGAAATCACACAGACATTATGCATAATCATGGAATAAGGTGTGCTACAAATCAATTTAATTGATGGCAAAGGCTTTCCGCATATAATCAGTCCTGAGTCAGACACCAAATTTCACCTCATGGCGCTCTAACCAGCCGAACAAAAAAAACACTTCAAAGTTGAAAGCTGCCAATAGATAGATAGATAGATAGATAGATAGATAGATAGATAGATAGATAGATAGATAGATAGATACTTTATTAATCCCAATGGGAAATTCACATTCTCCAGCAGCAGCATACTGATACAATAAATAATATTAAATTAAAGAATGATAATAATGCAGGTGAAAAACAGACAATAACTTTGTATAATGTTAAATGTTAACGTTTACCCCCCGGGAGGAATTGAAGAGTCGCATAGTTTGGGGGAGGAACGATCTCCTCAATCTGTCAGTGGAGCAGGACAGTGACAGCAGTCTGTCGCTGAAGCTGCTCTTCTGTCTGGAGATGATACTGTTTAGTGGATGCAGTGGATTCTCCATAATTGATAGGAGCCTGCTGAGCGCCCTTCACTCTGCCACAGATGTTAAACTGTCCAGCTCCATGCCAACAATAGAGCCAGCCTTCCTCACCAGTTAGGCAAGCACTCGCTGCTAACTGCTGTGCTGCTCTTATTTATAGGTGGATACAAGTGATCAGCCCCATCAGCAGACTGATTTGAATTAAAAATGTGGCCATATATGAATGTCCTCACAGGTGGCGCAGTGGTAGTGCTGCTGCATTGCAGTAAGGAGACTGTGGAAGACTGTGGGTTCGCTTCCCGGTTCCTCCCTGTGTGGATAGCGCTTTGAGTACTGAGAAAAGCGCTATATAAATATAATGAACAATGGCCCTGAAGGGCAAAATAGAGGAAAAAGTGCAAAATTAAAAATCCAGAGTGCAAAATTAACAATGAAAAGTGAGAGCATTAGAATCAACCAGAACTGAAAATGGAAAAGAACTGTCTCACTTTTAATTGTTAATTTTACACTCTCATTTTATACTGTTAAAGTCATGCGCTTACTTTTTTAATGTTAATTTGATGCTGAGATGCCAGGGTGCCTGCAGTCATGGGCACCAACCTCTGTCAGGATATCTAATAGTTGTGACCAAAATGGGCCAGTGGAACACTAAGATACAGACAAACTGTATCTATTACTGCAGAACACAAGAAACATTAACTTAGCACCAAATGACAGAGTCTGGGAAGTAGGCTTTATGAGAGCGCACTCAACAGAGCAATAGAGGTTGAGACATACGGGAATACCGAAGAAAGTCAGGGAGGAAAACTGAAGGTACATATAAGGCAGGAGATATTCAATGTTTTAAAATGTATTCTATATGTAGCTAGTATATTGTAATGTTGAAATAAAAAAAAGCTCTGGAAGGTCTTGAAACATCTGAGGATGTTAGAAGAAGAATTGCAGAGATGAGTAAAGCCATAACAGGCTACACAAGCATTTCAAAAGGTCTAGGTGGTCATCAATGCACAGTATGAACACTGAAACTGCATGTTATATATGCTTTACGTACTCTGGTACCAGGCACACTTATGAGCATTCTTGTGCTAGAACATTGTGTTCATTAGATCAGCAGAAGACATTAAAGACAAGTGCACTTAGGACTGAAGCCAGTTCCACACTTCTTTCATCATAGAGTTATGGGAATGTGAACCAAACTACCGAGACATAAAGTTGGAGAAGAAACCCTAACAACCTTTAAGAAGAATCTGGATAAAATGTTAGGACAGCTGAATGGTATCCTCCCACTTGTTCATTTTTTATGTTCTTTAAGAGAGGCCAGTGTTGACAGAAGGAGACAGAGACTGAAAGAGAGGAACAAAAGTAAAGGATCGTTTGGGTCACAGTTTTTGTTGTTTGGGCAAGTAGACTGCCAAGAAGCATTAGATGTTTATTGGTTGTCTCTTTGTTATCGTCTATGCAACAAACATTAATTTATTGAAACAAATGCAATGTTTCCAACATAATGTTAATATGCACTTCTTTATATAAATATGAACAGTGCTCTTTCAGGCAGATTCACATACAGTACATATTAAAAACAATAGAATAAGTAAAGTTTATTAAAATCTCAGTCACCAACTCTGCATACTTGCACACGACAGAAATCTTCAATCAGCCGCACACCTACATTCCATCATTATTCTAGTATGCCTGATCCCAAAGCACTCCACCGTGTGTCCCTTTCTGCTGGTGTCCCCATTCACAGATCCTCTAGTGACTGCTGTTTGTTTTTGCATATTTTCACCAGAATCGGTACACTGGGCCCTGCTCCTCACTCTCCATTTGTTCAAAAGGTCTGTCACTGATATGGAAAAGAACAAACTGCAAGCAAAACATCCCTCACTCAACTGCAAGTTATAGTCAACAACACATTTTCTGTGACTCTTAACCATGTCACTCTGGCTGCTGGAAGTCTTGCGTAAAATTTCAACCACAACACTCAACGCAACTTCCAAGGAATTGCATTGGTGAAAAAAATAGTTATAGACAGGTCTCGTGTTTTTGGCTCTAGTTTTGTTTGGGGAGTTTCATTCTGATTTTCTCCTAATAAAAAAAAAAAATAATAATAAATCCCATGTACCAAATGACACCTCACTACTTGTCCTTGATCATTCTCTTGCCAACTATCAAGTGAAATCTCTGCCACACACAGAAGAAGATGTGTATTTTATAGGACTTTGAACATATTAGCAGGGTGTCTCTTTTTAATTGATAAGAATTAATCTATAATAGGGATGACTACTGTTTATGAAACCTGGTCAAAATTTATATTGGTACTTCAGACACATTTAGCAGTTTGCCGATGAATCTACATCTCCATCCTTGCTTAATGGCCATGAGATTTGGTAAGTTACATTAGAAATAAAATAGCTGGCATAGCTTATTTGGGTGGACCCAACTAACTAAATGAGCTCCTTGGACTGAATAGCAATCGTTTATCTGTAAGACTTCATATGCTTTCAATCAGATCCACGTGCAGTGCTGACAAACTCACTCTTATGTGAGAAGTTCAACAATATGGGAGTACTTAAGGGTATAGATCCTATTGCTTTGAACTTTGAGGAGTAAGCCGAGGTGGTCTTGGCATCCAGTGAGAATAATTCCTGGGTTTTCCCCTTGCATACTAAGACTACTAAACGCTGCACTATGTGAGAAGGCCCAGGCTATGACTATATCTGTCATTTGGCCTAGCAGCTCTTATGATAGAGAATTTTACTGGAAAAAGAAGTCTCATTTTACCTGGGCAGTCTGTTATCCCTCACCAGGGCTACAGTGGAGAGTAGGATTTTAGGAACCAAGAACACTCGACTTGATGCTATTTTGGACAATTGAGGTGAACTGGATGAACATGCTTGATGGGCAGAAAGGCCTGTTCTTTTTACAACTTTTCTAATGTTCAAATGTTCTAAACATGTTCTAATAAAAGTAGCGTTAAAAAACAACAAGGATGGGGGTTGGTTTAAGGAGAAGAGTATGTATAAAAATGGGAATTAGTTTATTTCATTTATATTTTTTGAGAGCTGTGTTGCTTCGTAGTCTGGCTGCTTGGTAATGTTCTTTATTCCAGATCTTACATTGACATTCTCTTCACAAATTAAGAAATAACCAAAGCTGCTGTTGGGAGAGACTGTGGCTGTAACTGATTGACCCATAAGAACTTCACCTTCCACTTACTGGAGCTAATACTGAAGCTGTTTGTCCCGTCGTATTTTTAAATTTAGAGTTCTATTAGTGTTTTAAATCACTTTAAAGTCAAATTCATACAAGTGAATCCTGATAGTACAGTTACAGTCCAACTGGTACCTATTTAGTACAGGTAAGACCTCAATGGCAGGCTACTTTGAATTCCACAGTGTAGTGCACACCAAACTCAGTGGAAATGAGTGCAGAGACAATGACATTGCCTGCAATTTCTTTACACAATAAGCAAAAGTATAATGAACTATTAAGTATCAAAAGGGTCTTTCATTTGTAGCAACTCCCAAAGGCCCTTGCACTTGGTGTCAGTGACAAACCCCAGGCAGTCATTTATTACCCGCAAGAATGCACATTAGTCCTGGACATTACATACCAGTTTCCAGTTTTAGTTACAGAAAAAAAGATTTTGATTTGTTAAGACTGAAGAGGTGAAGTGGAGTTCACGCTTTTTCTAAGAGGAATTCTGACTTCTATGCAGACTGACATACAAAACTGGGCCAGCAAAATAGCAGAACAATGGCTACAGAAGCATTGGCAAGAAGGTCATAAGGTCAACGGTTTAGTTTGTCTAATCAAAATTAAGTTTTTACACAAGAAAATCATGTTTCAGACTACACTATGCTTTAAACATACACAGGATAAATGAACATTTGGAGGATGCACTCGTCTCACAAGTAATTAAATGTGAAAACTTTTTTAGGCAAAGAACACTAACTATTACAGCCTCTTTCCATTCATGTTTCACGTATAATGTAAATATTATAAAAAGAATTCTCCTGCAGTCCTCCAATTTGATGCTAAGCCATTTCAGTTCATGAAGAGGTATATTTTGCATCATGCAGCACACACATCCGAAGTGATAAAGTGACATAACCTGAAGTGGTCTGCCAGCATTGTAAAATATGTTACACACCCAGGCATTATTTAATTATATATCTACAATGTATATACCAGACACACACACACACACACTCACAAACACACAGAGGCATTTTATTGTTTTATATATATATATATATATATATATATATATATATATATATATATAAATACAGTGGAACCTCGGGTCACAACCATAATTCCTTCCAAAACTCTGGTCGTAACCCGATTTGGTCGTGACCCGAAGTAATTTCCCCCATAGGATTGTATGTAAATACAATTAATCCATTCCAGACCGTACGAACTGTATGTAAATATTTTTATTTATTTTTTTAACATTTTTAAGCACAAATATAGTTAAGTATACCATAGAATACACAGCGTAATAGTAAATCAAATGTAAAAACATTGAATAGCACTGAGAAAACCTTGAACAACAGAGAAAACTAACATTGCAAGAGTTTGCGCTATAGTGCTACGAACCGCTCGCTAAAAACACTTTTTTAATGAGTTTTAAGCACAGGGAAAAAATGAACATTTCAAAAATACATAATTTAATAAACAACCAAGAAAAGTAACATTGCAACAATGCACGCTACGAGGTTAAAATCCAATAGAAAAAAGTCTTCATTAAATACAACGAGGTTAAAACAATGCTTGTCTCTTTAAAAACAAACTATCTTCTCGGCCTTATGTGGTCAGCCATCTCTCTCTTGCGCGTGTGTCTGTCTCTCTCTCTCTAGCTCGCGCTCTCTCTCTCGCTCGCTGCACAGGGAGAGACTGAACACATGCGGAAATCATCGGCACGCACAAACCGAAAGGGAAACTGGCTTGTTCGTATAACGAGTGTGTGGTCATGAACAGATGCATAAGTTTGGCGAACTTTTTGGTCGTAACCCGATTTGTACGTGTTCAGAGACGTTCGTGAACCGAGGTTCCACAATATATATATATTATGATATATGGCCGGCTTGTTTATCCCGGCCAATACCCCCATGCCGCTAGATGGAGTCCTCCCTGCAACATGGAGGTGCCCCGAATTCCAGAAGGGCATCATGGACAATGGAGTTTTACTGCACAGCCCTGCTGGATACCGTGGGGGCCACCAGGGGACGCTGCAAGGAGGCACAATGGTTTTTATTATAGCCCGGAAGTACTCCCTAATCATGGAGACGGAAGGAATGAAGTACTTCCGGGCTGAAGAAAAGAAGAAGTTTTGATTTGACCCGGAAGTGCTATGAAATCACATGGAATGAGGGACAGAAGCACTTCTGGGTCAAGGAATTTAAAAGGACTATGGGAAACCCCACCAGACTGAGCCGGAGTTGGGAGGGAGTGCGACAGAGCAGCTGGGAGTGGAGGATTGTGTTTATTGATTTATTATTGAGTATTGTAGAGGTGGAGGTGCTTTGTGCACATTATTATTATAATAAATTTAATATTGGGATTTTTACCTGGTGTTTGGGGGTGTTGTTTGTGGGTTCAGGGGTCAACAGGGACCCATATTCCCACAATATATAGTTATATTACAATAAAATGCCTCTGTGTGTGTGTGTGTGTGAGTGTGTGTATGTCTGGTCCCTCCAAGATATCCAATTGGTCAGTTTGGCTTTGACTCAGTGGTGGAGATGAGAACACAATATTTTAAGGGTGCAAAGTTCAAATTTCCATTCGTGCAAATTTTTCATAAAATGAGTTAAGTCGAGAATTTCAGTGACTTAAAAGCAAATAACGTAATGAAAAATGTATCATTAAATTCTTACGAGGCGCAACACTCAAGAATATGAATAATTTTTTAACAGCAAGTAATGGGGTCTTGTCTGCCATTGGCGGCAATTAAAAAACATACAGGAGGTAAGCAGGGTGCCACAAAATGACAGAGTCTGGGAAGTAGGCTTTACGAGAACACACTCAAGAGAGCAAGAGAGGTCGAGACATATGGGGATACCAAAGAAAGGGGTGAAGGAATACTGAAGGTACATATAAGGCAGGCGATATCCAATGTTTTAAAATGTATTCTGTATGTAGCTTGTATATTGTAATGTTGAATTAAAAATGTTCTAGATCATCATGAAACATTGGAGGACTTCAGAAGAACTATGGAGATGAGTAAAGCTATAACAAGCTACACAACCATTTCAAAAGGCGTGGGTGGTCATTAATGCACAGTATGAATACTAAAACTGCATGTTATATATGCTTTATATACTCTGGTACCGGGCACACTTGTGAGCATTCATGTTCTAGAATATGGTGTTCATTAGAACAGCAGAGGACATTAAGTACAAGGACTGAAGCCAGTTCCACACTTCTTTACTTAAAGAGTTATGGGAATGTGAAACAAACTACCAAGACATAAAGTTGGAGAAGAAACCCTGACAACCTTTAAGTAAAATCTGGATAAAATGTTAGGACAGCTGAATGGTATCCTTCAACTTGTCAATTTTTTTATGTTCTTTAAGAGAGGCCAGGGTTGACAGAAGGAGACAGAGACTGAAAGAGATAGAAAGACAGAGAGGAACAAAAGTAAAGGATTGTTTGGGTCACAGTTTTTGTTGTTTGGGTAAGTAGACTGCCAAGAGGCATTAGATATTTATTTGTTGTCTCTTTGTTATTGTCTACTTGATCTGCACCTTTGTTACTCTTTCCTGATAGTTACCGTATTTTCTCTAATAGATCTAGTTTTGTCTTACTTGCCCTTGTGACAGCTCAAAAGAGTATTTATTCAAAGAAAACAAAAATCAGCAAAACATAAGAATATATTACTTTAAAGCAAAAGAAAAAAGTGCAAATATTCAAAAAGGGCAAAAAAATCACAAAAAATATTTAAAAAATAAAAAAGGAACACAGCTGAAAAAAAAAAAGAATTCTAAACACAAAATCAAAAATAAAAAAATACAAAAATCAAAAATGTAACTCTTTTAGGGTGGGTGTCGACTTTTGTTGATTCAAGGGGTTGAGGGTGGATGTCGACATCTAGGGCAGAGGGCGATACAAGCTGTAAATGTCGATAAAATTTACTGTTACGACATAGTTAGACCTGTTGACTTGACATTGAATCACTTCATGTGCTTGAGTACAGTGAACAACATCTAGAATGGCATCGACACTGGGCAAGAGAGTAAAGCGAATGCATAAAGAAAAATGCTCCATGCATATTATTTATTTATTTATTTATTTACTTATTTATTGCATATTATTGCTGAATCAGTTTCTCTGACTTAACGAACACTGATTTTGATGGAAGCGATCTGAAAATCGAAAATGAAAGTCAGGTACCTGCATTAACTGAATGATCCCCAACTGATCATGCAGTTGATGAGCCTATGGCAACGTTCGCCTGGGAGAACTACACAGACACTTATGAAATTCCAATTTTGATGCAAATGTCCTGGAAACAGAATATGAAAGACAGGTACCTGCATCAGCTGATCGTTTCCCAGCTGATCATAGTGCTGAACAAGCTTGTGCAGCTGATACGCCTACGGTAACATTCGCCCTCAGTGGACTATACAGACATAGATCCGTAGAAGGCAAGCTGGCTACTAGACTTCATCACACACCACAGTGTGCTAGTGGACACTACTGATTACCACCCATTTAGCTCTTTTCCAGAAAGTGCCTTTCAGCTTATGAGTGATTAGACAAACACATATGTAATATATGTAATAAGGATGTGAATTTACATGCTATAGAGGCTCATGGAACATACAACAGAGTGACATTTGTCATAAATCAGTATTTTATGTCGATCTATGTGTAAAACCATTGCTTTGTGTGCTTTTTAGAAAACTGAGTTTTTCGGAAGGATATTCAGCCCTATGACAAAAGGGAAAAAAAAGATAATTAGCCCTAAAGGAGTTAAAAATCTAACACGCAAAGCAAAAAGTTAAACTACCGGGGCAAAAATCATGAAAAAAAACTCCATAAACCAAAACCAAATACCAAAATTTAAAAAGGAAGCAAAGACATAGTGAACTGTAAGTTAATTAATACCACTCCATATTTATTATTTCTAGCTCTCAGGTACCATATCTTGATCTAATTATAGCGCCTGATGCCAATTACCCAAACTGCAGACTCATTCCAAAACGTTTTTAAAAAAAAAATCAAAGAAAAGGATTACAAATAAAAAGAAAATCAAATACAGTAATACAAAATCGACAGTCAAAATGTAATGCCACTCGGTTCTCACAATACTGGATCCCATTTCAACATCAATGAAATGTTGCCAATAAAATACGGTTGTCCAATTGCATGTCTGATATTACAGATAACTACCATGGAATGATTCTTGTATTAAGACTGGTAGTAACTTTATGTGGTCTTCTATTGTGGAAATTTCTAGTCTGTTTTTTATTCTTACACCAGCATTAATCATGATCATGTGATGCTTGTATTTCTCCAGTTTCCTCTCCCACCTAGAGAATAAACAACAAGGTCATGCTTTTCAAAACCGTCTGGCTGTGAAATTAGGGAAATACAGCTATTTAGCTAACCAAATATTTTCATTTCTTCTTCTTCACATTTTAAAATTTTCTTAGGTAAAAAAAAAAAATTACTTCTCAATTCCACAAATATTTTAGGTTGTTACAAGGAAATGTGATGCTTTCAGATTAGGACAACTATGAGGGCTATCAACCTTCAAGATACATTTTATTTGTGCAATTGTTAATATTATATATGCTTATTTGTACAGAGTCAATTGCATCTTTTATAAGAAATGTGGTTCAGAAGTTTCTGAGCTCCGCAAACAAATTGGTACTCGTAGGCACAAGGGGGCACCTTAATTACTTGGCCTAACAGAACTGACATTTTCAGAATCTTCTCAGTGTGTCAAACACAAAAACGTTTTAAGGTAAGGTAGTTATATACATTAATCACGGCGCCAAAGAGTTGTGACATACTGGATTGGGACTTGATTAACACATGCAAGTATTAATTTCATTGTATTCTGCACAATTGCAATAATATATACATATATATATACAGTATATAATACAGTACATTACAATAACGGCCCTATAAACCTATGCTTGCACTACATGGTGGGTCACAATTGTTATCCTTGCTACAATAATGCATATGACCTTGCGTCCATCATCAGCCCTGTCCTATGTCTTAATTTCATGTGCATATCACTAAAAATTAGTCTTCAGAGAAATATGCATTATGGCCAATATATTCCTTTTTTGGGGGTGTTGAAAGAGAGTGTTTTCTCAATTACTTTTCTTCCAGTTATTTGATTAGTAATGGAATTTTGGCATACACTGGAAAAAATGAAATCTACAGTAAGCAAGTGAAAAATATTTATATCAGGACATTAAATCTTGCTTTCCTTGTTGTAAGAATTATTGATTTATCAAAAATTGTATTTACAATTATTTAGCTTACTTTAAGAAATTTTGTCAAGTAAATGTTGCTCACCCAATTGGCAGATTTTTTTGGTTAAATAAAAGCAGAACAACTCCCATTTTAAGTTTTTTGTCTAGTTTTTGCATATGCATTTATTGCAGTATACTTCTAATAGAAAGTCTGCAATTCTTTCCAAAGCTTAGTTAATTACATACAGAAATCCAAACTGAATTTTTCCTTGACCACCTTGACAACCAGACACTGATTACACAAGTCTGGATTTGAAATTAATGCAAAGAGCACTTCAGTTAAATGACTTCACAAATTTTAAAACCTATCCTCCCTGCAGTTATTTATGTGTTTTTACAATAAAAATATATTGTTGAGAGAGAAGGATTTTTTATATTATTTTATGTTGTATGTATATCCCCAGCAGAGGACTTAAATTCTATGAACCAAGTGTCAATTTTTAGGGTAAACTTTATCTTAAATGTATTTGTCAGTGTCTAACATGATTCAGTGCTGGGTTTTGGTATCTTTTATTTACATGTACAAAAACATTATAAAAATAAGCTTTTTAAACTAACAAACTGTTTTCCATGAGATCACTCTATTGGGTTTACAGACACATTTTAAGAGAACACCAATTTTTACCATAGTAGTATCTGGCTGCATCTGTTGAAGGTGCTGAGCTCCACTCTAGACAGGAAACACGTGACATCCATGCTGAAAATCGTGATTTTTTGTGACACACCTGATTAGACTATGGTTAAGATTAGGGTTGGGAGTTAACTGACTTGAATAATGCACATTGTAAGACTATGGTTAAGGTTACAGTTGGCTGGGCTATTTAACTAAAAGTGACAAAAACAAGCTAGTGTGGAGGACCTGTGTTTCCTGTCTAGTGTGTAGCTCCACAGTGTACAATGTCTGCAGCCAGACCCCTCTCCAGTCTGGAATTTGCAGACCTCTCTCAGAAAGGAGACCAGTGACCCCAGCCTGACTCCACCTACCAGTAGAGTTTTTATAAAGGTTGGCGCCCTTCAATAGCTCAGTAACCTTTAGACCCAGCATAAAGCAAAGTCACTCCCCTTCAAGTCCAGCTTATATGCAATAGTCATTTACTGCTTGCACACATTCCTCTTACCAAACAACATTCTGATATCCTCTGATGAAGGAAACTCCACTGTAATTATGTTGTTAGACTTAAGCACATCATTTGACACCATTGACCATTCTATTTTACTGCACAGGCTAGAAAATGATGTTGGGCTCACAGGCACCGTGCTCGCTTGGTTTAGTTCTTACTTATCAAATCGATTCCAATGCATACAGAAATGTGCTTACAGTACTCCATCATTATACACAGAAGTGAAATATGTTGTCCCGCAGGGCTCAGTACTGGGACCTTTACTGTTTTCACTTTGCATGTTTCCACCGGGATCTATCATTAGAAAGCATGATGTTAATTTTCACTCGTATGCAGATGACACCCAGTTATAGCTTTCATTTAGATCAAATGGAGTTTCTCCAATGTTTTCATTAATTAGTTGCGTTAGTGAATTAAAGGAGTAGATGGATGACAACTACTTGTCTTTAAACACAGATAAAACAGAGATGTTAATTGTTGGAGGGAATGACGCTGATCACAACAATATTTTGTCATCATTTAACTAAGTTGGAATCACCATTAATTTTACTGAAACAGCCTGCAATCTAGGAGCTATCTTTGACTCTAGCATGTCATTTAAAGCGCTCATTACAATGTTGTCCAAATCATGTTTCTTCCATCTTAAAAATGTTGGGAAATTAAGGCACTTTCTAAATACACAGGTTTTGAGAAATTAATTCATGCATTTATTTCTAGTAGGAGTGACTATTACAATGCGGTGTTCACTGGCTGTTCAAATTGTTCTTTATACAGCCTCCAGTTAATCCAAAATGCTGCTGCAAGAATTATTATAAGAACAAGAAAATACGAACACATAACTCCAGTTCTTAAATCCTTACACTGGCTCCCGGTTAAGTTTAGGGCAGATGTGAAAATCTTCCTTTTAACATATAAAGCCTTAAATGGCCAAGGTCCAGCTGAATTTATCATGACTTACAAACCAGAGCGCACATTAAGATCTCAAGATGCCGGTCTGCTTATGATTCCAAGGATTAATAAAATAACAGTGGGAGGTTGAGATTTTAGTTACAGGGCCCCTAAACTGTGGAATGGTCTGCCTGCTACTATAAGAGATGCCCCTTCAGTCTCAGCTTTCAGATCCTGGCTGAAGACTCACGACTTCAGTTTAGCATATCCTGACTAGAGCTGCTGATTAACTGTACAGACTGCATCTCTGTTGTTGGTCATTAGCACTAAAACATAAGTAATATGATAGTTATAATTTGTTACTAACCCTCATCTATTCTGTTTCTCTACTTGGCACTCAAATGTGGCACTTGGTGCCACTGCCCACCAGCCAAATTGTTTTGCCTGCCTAAGGTAAAGTCATCCCTGATGGAGGATCGCAGGAATCGTGGGGTAGAGGCGTCGTTTCATCAGATTGGCTGGCCCAGCGCTATCTCAGCTGTGGAATGGACAATTGGCAGCTTGATGGCTGAGGTCTCCAGGACTCTAAACAAATCCAAATCATTTTATGTGATATCATCCATCCATCCACCCATTTTCCAACCCGCTGAACCCGAACACAGGGTCATGGAGGTCTGCTGGACCCAATCCCAGCCAACACAGGGCACAAGGAAGAAACCAATCTTGGGCAGGGCGCCAACCCACCATATGACACACACACACACCCTCTTACACACTAAGCACACACACTAGGGACAATTTAGGATCATCAATGCACCCAACCTGCATGTCTTTGGACTGTGGGAGGAAACCGGAGCACCCGGAGGAAACCCACGCAGGCACGGGAAGAACATGCAAACTCGGGTCTCCTTATTGCGAGGCAGCGGCGCAACCACTGCGCCACCATGCCGCCCTATGCAATATCATCTACTGTTAAATTCTGCTCTGTACTTGTAATATTTTTATTTTACTATTAGACTGTATTGAGGATTACTGTTTGTTTTGTTCTGTGTACTCTATTGCATTGACACCCACTGCACGCCCAACCTACCTGGAAAGGTAGGTTTTTTTTTTTAGGAATTTTTCCTTGTCTTCTTAGAGAGTCAAGGCTGGGGGGCTGTTAAGAGGCAGGGCCTGTTAAAGCCCATTGCGGCACTTCTTGTGTGATTTTGGGCTATACAAAAATTAATTGTATTGTATTGTATAAATAGGGTTTTACCTTCAGGGACTCCAATGCTACATTCATGGCTTTGTGTTTTCATTTTCAATAGATAGATTTATATATTGTACTTCTGGAATCAAAAATTAACATATGATTAAGGACCAAAAACTCCTGGAATTGGTCAATAGCATGTACAGTAAGTAGGGTATAATTATTGAATATACAGCTAGGTATTATATGGCTACAAGTCTGGTTAATAAGTCCACTCAGTGGCATCATCCTGAGTTGGGAGAAGTGGCCTACCCAAAACATTATTTGGCACAATGACAACACCCCTGCACACAATGCGTTGTGCGTCAGAGTTCTTGTCCAAAAATCTCACTTATTCACTTCAGTTGCAATATTAATTTTGGGAACAAAAAGAAGATTTGGAACCATGGAAGAAATCCAGCAAAAAACACAGGAGGCATTTGACACGGTAACATAAGATGAGTACAGGAAATGTTTCCAGGAATGAGAGAAGCGATGGGAGAGTGTATTACATCTCAAAGAGAATATTATAAGGTTGACTAAAAGGGAATTTCTGTATGTTTTATAACAAACTTTTTACACAATTCCCGGGAATTTTTGAATTCTCCCTGGTACAAATGTGACAGCTCGAGATTCCATTTCACTGATCCCAAGCAACTAAAAAGTCTAAAAGGCTGCTTGGTTATGTAACATGTGCACCGTCAAGAGCGGTGTTATTAAATGAAAACTGTAGGCAGTTTGGTTAAAAAGAGAACATAACAGCACTGAAAAAAGTTGAGTAAAAGCTACTAGGCTGACTTTAGGACTTCTGCATAACAATGAGATGAATCTTTTGATCTTAAGCAGTCAAAGATGGACTGGAGACTTAATAAAAGTGTTTAAAATTAGTGATGGATTAAGTAAAGTAATGTTAGACGTTACTTTAAAACAAGAATACACAGCGAAAGCTACTTAATAATTTTTTTTGATTAAATCTTCATTGGAATCCAACAAATCCTTAAATGCACCTAGTTTCAAAGCAAAAAATTCCATAAAATGAAACTGTCCCCGCAGCCTCCCCCCAACCCAGTTAAAGGGAATTTTTGAAGAAATGTTAGGAAATATTTCTTCAAGCAGAATAAAGGGAGACACAAGTTACCAAGTAGTGGAGTTCAGCATCATCTTCAACTCTCAACCTGACAATTTCTTGGAAACATTAGATGAACAAGAATATATAAGCTATGTTGAGCTAAATTATCCATTCTCCTCAAAACTATTCTTATATTAACCTGAATACCGAAACTGACATTATGATCGCCCTTTCAATCCATCACGCATGTTTTCTACTTCGAGATCGCTAACATTCTTAGTGCCTATTAAGAGTGTGGCAGACATCTATCTTTGCATTCCACTCTAGGAATGTGCCTCTAAAAATATAATTCTAAGATAAACTTCACTACAGTTGCTGTGCTGAAAAAAACATCTCGACAGACTCAGAAGCAACATTAATGTGGCGCATATAGCAAAAATGTGAAAATAGCCATTTCAATGTACTTTTAAAAAGTGCATATATGAATTCAGAACCGATATCATCAATGTAAGTCAGTTTACTTTGTTTAGGACAGCCAGTTTAGAAATCAATATGTAAGGTGTCCACTGCCAAAACTGCTCTGCTGTCCACTCCAGGAATGACACATTATGTATTTCTTGGTTACTCCTTGAAGTATTTAGTAAAATACCACAATAAACTGCAAATTTGCATCTTTGTGTCGGGCAGAGGAATATTGTAGAAAATTGGAAGTGACACAACAAAATGCAAATGAATGGTTTAAAACATTTACCGTGGCTACTACATGTCTAACAAATGTGGAATATTGGCCAAAAAATTAAAAAAAAAATGTTTCCAAAGTATTTAGGAAAGTATCTGTCCACCCTAACAGGACTAAACGTGTTAGTCCACACTATCACATTCATCTACACTGTACAATGTTCATATTGATAGAAAAACTCTTGAGGGGATTGTAAAGCCACCGGTCACAGGATTTATTATAATCTGAAAACTGTAAAAACCTGCATATTATCTCACTTTTGTGCATAAATGTAGTATTCATATCCTACTAAACACAATTTATGTGCATACAGGTACCATAAGCAGCACAACAAGTTCCAAGGGAGGGAAGTTCCAACAGTTGGGAATATAGCTTTCTTCTTTGAAGGGTGACCAATAAGAAAATGAGATGTTGTAATGAGCAGCATCCAATCAGAGAAGGGCTACGTAATAAGCACAAACAAATCTGAGCACAATTATATCCTGCATTTTTAAAAATCGAATTTTCCCCTTTACACATTGCAACACTGAGTCAGCATTTCTAGTGGCATAAGGCTCTGAAGAGCAAAGTCTCCATTTTTAGGGGATAAAAACGTCAGATAGTGTAGACAAAAGGCCAAAACGGGGACTAATGTCTGAAGTTGTGTGGACGTGGCATTCAATGTACAACTCAAGGACTCACAGGTTAGTTTGACTTGTAGCAGCTAGAAATTGTCATGATGTGAGCATGTGTGTGAGTATGTGTGAGGTCAGGAAACAATTCTTTACGCAAAGGGTTTTGGTAATGTGGAACAAAACTACCAGGACAACAACTGTCCTACTACTACAGTTGAAGCAGAAGCAATTTTTGACAACTTTTAAAAAGGATCTGGAGGAGATATTGGAACAGTAAACTAACAAGCTTGATGGACTGAATGATCTGCTAATGTCTTTCAAATTTCTTATGTTCTTAGGTTACAGAATTGCTTAACTTTTATGGGCTGAAATGCCTGTTCTCAACAAAACTGTTCTAATGTTCCAATCATCAAACAAGGTCTACATGACTGAGCAGTTAATGGTGCAGCACATACATTTACTTCTTGCCCTATAAATTAATGTATAACTTAATCAGCAAAAGCAGAGGGAACATTTCAGTGTCAATTCCTTGTAGAAGGCTGGAGTATTGAAATGTTGGGCTCAGGTCAAGTCAACAAGAAATCTTTTATTAAATTCTTTACAACATTGTGTTGCATTTTTCTCTTTTCTTTAGTACACATTTTGCTGAAGTGTGCTTCGTAGTATGAGTAATATTCTGTTTAGTGTCAGCATGACCTTTGTTTGTCTTATATATTTGATGGACTAACAAATGTTGAAGTTGTAAGTCTTCATTTAACTGTTGTCAGTGCAGATGCAGAAAGTATAGGAGCTTTGCTTTAAAGGTTTAAAAAGCCCAGTGTGGATGGAGATGCTGACTTGGTTTACACAGTACATGGTGTGTTTAACATAAACCGTGCATCATTCTAATTTTAAAAACAGCCTTTCTGGTACTGAAGGGAAACTTTTAAGCAATTGTTCTCATTCCTTTCATTTCCATTAGATTCTGCTTTACTAAAGTGGACTTGGATGACAAGAATACTGTAGCTCTGTCTACTAAAGATACCCAAAACTGTGGAAAGTGGAGGGGCAAGCAAACATCTAACCTGATAATTGCTAATAATGCAATGTTTTTGTCTTGTATCTCAATCCATTGACTTCATTGGTCATTCAGTACTTTGTGAAAAAGGAAAACAAATGGCCAATTATTACTATAGCTGAATCATTATATAGCATGTAACTGTTTTGTGCATTTTCTTTTTCATCATGAATTGGAACATTAAGTAAAAATGCTACAGAAATTGTGGCTGCAGGATCCTTATATTATTTAAAAACTAGGGGCCTTTGCCCCCTGCTCTCTTCGCTCGTCAACCCCCCCAGCCTGCATTAAGCATCGTGGATAAGGGGGATGAACACACCCCAAGGAGACGTGGTCGCTACTCCAAAACCCCCTCTTAAATGGTGATACAATGGGAAACAAATAGTTTTTTTTTTTTTTTAACCTCCTCTTTGCTCGATCAGCTGCTGGGGTGCTGCTGCTGCCGTGCCGCGTGTTCTGCATCTTGTGTAGCGCTTCAAACGTTTAAAAGCCTGTACAGCAGCTGTCCTTTTGTCTCACTGCCTTGTCTCTCTTCTCCCCCAGACATCCTCTGCTCCTGTTGGGGGTCCCACTCCCGAGGCGCACCTCTATGAAGAGGAAGATTTTCTGTTCTTTTAATTGAGAGACGGAACTATCCCCTCTGACTACGCACAGATCTCGATTCACTCTTGAAAGAGACTTATGTTTGTTTGAAGTGTTTGAATAACGTTTCCATGTCTGAAATTTCCTGTGTATCTGTGCAACTCTGTGACCCAAGCGTGACAACGTATGTAGATTTCACTTTCACCAAACAACAAATCTTTTATTTCTCGTGGATACACCTCTTCATTGGGAGGAAACACTATTCAATCTCTTTTCACTGTTCCATTATTTCACTGAGTAATAATTTCCGTTTGTTTGCGCTAATGTGATATTTGCTATCATTTTTTTCAGACTTTCGAATTTTCCTACTTCCATTATCTCTAATCTGCTCTGCATGTGTATCGCACCAACGTTTTTGAATTCTTTACGACGTTCTACTTTGTCAACTACTCTTTGTCCTTCTCCGTCCCGGGCGTAGTTAAATCTCTTAGCACAAAGTCTAGACTCGAAGGACGTGAAAGTTTCTTTCTGAGAAAGTCATGTCTCATCTCTCTGAACAGGTCTCATCTCGTCCCAAGATTGTTTTATATATTAGAGAGATGTTTAAAACTTTACTGTGTTCATTTAATGTGATAGCTAACAGTGGGAGAAGTCAAAGACAACTTCTTAACCCAAATTCATGAAGTAGACCTGATGTTTCATATTACTGCATTAAATAAAATAATTGAGCATTATATAAATAAAATTATACATACACTGTATACATACAGTAGAACCTCAATTATCTGGTTTAATGACCGGCGCCCATCATCTGGATAATCAAAAATCACGGATAATTGAAAATAATTCTAAAAATGCTAGAATAGGTGCTGTACAGTGAAATTCTTACCTTTCCTGTGTTGTTTATGAAGTTTTCTTGAAAAATCAGACAGGAGACGCTGCTTTGTGTTCTTGCAGCGCTTCAATTTTATTGACGTGCGGAGTGTTAGGATGTCACTAAAATTCGAATCTGTTTCCTGCTCAAGAAAGTCTAGCAATGTTTCGGCACAATTTAGTGCTTCTGCAAGCGAAACGTTCTTTTCTGAAGGTTTGTTTTCAACCGCGCCATCGTCGCTTTCTTCCGGCAATTCCGCACTTGACTTCACTTCCGCAGCAATGGCCGCGTCATCTTTCACTTGATATCCAGGCTGATCATTATCAGAGAGTAGCCATTCTTCGATGTTTTCTCTGTCGACGTCTTCAAAACCATTTACATTTTGAATTTCCTCCACAAGTGATGCAGCTGTTATTTCTTGGCTTTCACTGTCATTGACGTTTTCAACACTATTCATCACATCAGGGAATTTTCCCCATGACTTTCGAAAGGTTAAGTTTGGCATGTCATCCCAACTCTCTGAACATGAGAAAATTGCGTCCTTAATTGTCCATTTCTTGTAAAACTCACGGAGATCTCCATCTTCTTCAAAGACTGAACGAAGTAAAGATTTCCTGTAACGACGCTTGAATGCTTCTAAGGCGCCCTGGTCCATAGGTTGCTTAAGCGACGTCACGTTTGGAGGAAGATATGCGACGAAAATCTGGTCATCACTTGTTTTCAGGACATTTTCGCTAGGATGGGAAGGTGATAGATAGATAGATAGATAGATAGATAGATAGATAGATAGATAGATAGATAGATAGATAGATAGATAGATAGATAGATAGATAGATAGATAGATAGATAGATAGATAGATAGATAGATAGATAGATAGATAGATAGATAGATAGATAGATAGATAGATAGATAGATAGATAGATAGATACTTTATTAATCCCAAGGGGAAATTCACAAATTTACTGTGTTGTCCAACAGTAACACAGCTCTTTGTGGCAAATTTTTGGAGAATAGATGGTCTCGAACAGCAGGAACAAAATGCTTAAAAAAACAATTTTAAAAATCTCTGTTCATCCATGCTTTGGTCTGATTGTAGTAAAGGACAGGAAAATTGCGCATTTGTGTTCCCTTTAATGATCATGGATTCATAGACTTTCAATGCATACGAGTTTCAATTTGTATGAACCACTAGCATTAGCGCATGCTAGCACAGTTATTCATTCCTTACTGGACTTGTGACCTGGAGCAGACTTTTCTTCTTTTGATATGAGCCTTTTTGACGGCAAAGCCTTCCAGTACAAACCAGTCTCGTCAGCATTATAAAGTTGGTCAGGTGAAAGATCATGAGCCTCGACAAGTCGTTTAAATTCTGTTACGTAGAGACCTGCGGTGTCAGAATCACCGCTTAGTTTCTCACCTTGGATATCCAACTGTTTAATTCCGTGGTCAGATTTGAAACATTGCAGCCATCCTTGAGACGCAGCAAATGTTTCAGGAATCTTCATCTCACAGTGAAACCATTTCGCTTTTTCAAGCAGCAATGGCCCGGATACAGGACATCCCTTGGCGCGTTTTTGCTTAAACCATTCGAACACAGCTCTATCTAGATCATCAAATTTTGAACCCTTTGTTGTCTTGCGCGCACTCGAAATGTACCGGATGAAGTTATGAACTTGTAGAGTTCATCTTTCTTTAAACAATATCACGCACTATTTGATTTCTGATGTTAAATTCCGATGAAAGCTTAGCAATTGTTTCCCCCTTTTCGGCACGTTCAACAATTTGCAGTTTCATAGCAATTGACAAAACAACTCTTTCTTTTCACTCCCACACTGGACCCCGACATTTCGGCACAAACTTATGCGAAGCCGCTTTTTAACCTCGAGGTGCGGACGCCAACTGAATGAACTCGGAATAAGGCGTCGCCTATATGGACGGTGCAACCCATACACAATCTTTTCCAAGAAAAGTGTTGAAGCAGAAGACAAATGTCAAAACTTATTGATGAATGGCAGTCATCGGAATTTGGAAAAAGGGGAGGGAGAGTGTTTGGAAAGAGTCCTCTGCATCGGATTAAGTCTAATGGTTTTTCAAAGCAGGGGATTGCCTGGCTGGTGCACAGATGCTACACTTTCAATCCTTTTAGAATAATTCTCAGAAACCCATCGACAAAGAAAACTTAAGCTGTGACACACGTAGCATACATTCCTGTAGTTGGAATTCTTGGCGACGAAATCTTGGTGGTCTTGTGATGTCTAGCAGTTTTTTTTTTTTTTAGGTGATCCCGGATAAGTGAATGCATGGTTAATTGAAGACCGGATAATAGAGGTTCCACTGTATTTCATATATTGTATTTCATATATATATATGAAAAGGTAATGCGTTTCATTTGCTTATTATTATTTTCACAAAAAAGCAAGAAGCATTTTATTCCTAACAACTTCAAAGGCACTGCAATTTCTTCTTGCATTTCTATGTATGGTATTCATGTTGCACCCTGCTTATACTACTATAAAACACTAACAAGCACAGAGATTAACAACAGGATGAAAACACAGAATTGATGGTTCAGTTCTTCTTTTTCGCTGCTGTATGTGTTATTAAAACAGGCTGCTCCAAACTCTTATATTGAACTTATGTATTGTTGGTTTAGAAGTGTTATGTGGCTGTAACATTTACAAGTGGCTGTTTCAGCCTTGAAATTGAAGAAGCTCTTAACATTTGTATGAACAGTGTCGACTAAACAAGTTAAAATTTTAATCGCTCCACCTGCTACTATAGTATTTTTGTATCCTCACGTTATGTGTTAATCTACTTCAGTTTATCGCAATTGAAGTTTTAACCCAACATTTAATTTCAGCTATCAGTTCACTTATCCACTGTGGTCCATATTTTCATTTATTACACTTTTTCAGGCGTACATTACTTCTTGAAAAAGAGACTCTCTGGCATTAGGTGTGAAATTTATGAAAGTTGTGTGGGGAGCAGTATGCTCCATGATAGTAACACATGATCAATGAAAGCAGAACATGAAGCAAAGCTGTACGGGACAGAAATGAGAATGTCAAGATTGTTATATGTAGTGTCACAGAATAACCAGCAGATGAACGGCAAGTTTGGAGAAAGACTTGGTGTGGAGACAATAGGTGTTGTCTTGGGGTGGTTTTCACATATGGAGTGAAAGGCAGAGGATCATTCAGTCTTAATGAGAAGCAGTGAAGAAGATTTGTAATTATAGGATTAGGAAATGAAACGTGGTCCAAAAATTATGAGCAGGGGTCAATACCAAAAAGACAAACTTATTTTTCACCAATCTAGAAACCTAAGACAAGATTCAGAAACTGATGAATGAAAAGAAATGATCAGAAAGACACAGGGAATCATACATAAAGTATTTTTTATCCAAAACACAGATAAATTTGAATTACACACACCAATACTTATAAGTCGCACCAATGATGAAACGTTTCACACACTCTCATGGAATTCTGTAATAGTTGCCTAGGCAATGGCTGACGCCCCTAGCTCAAACTAGTGGCGTCCAAAATGGTGTCACGGGAAGACGATAAAAAACATTACGTTTTAAAGGAAGAAACTTAGATAGATAAACAACTAAAGTTAAAATCTGATTTGCTGGATATACAAACTCTATATCTGCATAGATCACCAAAAATACAAAAGGAATGGCATGAATACATCATCAAATTAATTAACCAATAATAACAAGGATGACTGTGGTTAAAAGGGGAGTGGAGGACCAAAGAAGATGTGGTTGGAGGTGATGTCTGATGCTACGAAAAGAATGGGCCTCACCATAAAAGATTCTCAGGACTGTGGACAGTGTAGGAAAAATATTTGGGGGTTATCCTGGAAAATGGTTGTTAAATCAGTGATGATGATGATGATGATGATGACAGGTACAGTTTTAGTTAATACTACTATAATATCCAACTGGGTGGAGTGGTGGCTATGAAGCTAAAGATCTGGCAATCAGAAGGTTGCTGTTCAGATCCCATAAATGCCAGAAGTGATTTCATTCCATTGGGCCTTTAACCTGCAGTTGCTCCGTCCTGGGTATGATGTTAACCTGCATCCAGCCCTGCAAGCAGGCCCTCCAACCTGCAGGGAAACCTTAGGGGTTGGTGGCAGGATTGACACTCCAGCCATGATAAAAATCCTCACACTGTTCCATTCCATCTGAATTAGTGTGGTACTGAGAGGTCACCCGTTGCATGGATGCACTCGGGTCCTAATCTGGGATCCTGAGTTGGTTTGTCATGTAGTGGATGCAGCAATGCGCTGTATCAGTGAAGGCTCCTAACCTCCTCCTCCTAATTCTTCTTGTGTCACTTGGGTTTCCTGTAATTATTTAATTTATAATAATCAACTTCATTGTACTCTTTCACGCTCCAGTCTTGTTCACCTGTAACAATGACCACCTCACAACGCTTCTTCAAAAATCGCAGACATTCTTCACTCTGACCAGTTTCCCTCACTGCTTGTGGTTCTCCTTTAAACCCACCAAAACCTCAGCCTACATAGTCCACTCCTGAAAACAGCAATCCCTAAATTCCAGGCAGCCAGTGATACACTTCTGCTGTACTCATGTAATCATTCTACCTATTACAAGGTCTTCAAAACTGAGTTTTGATTATGGATCACTGGCTGAACTCCAGGACTTTGAAACTGAAATCCAGTAATGCTGAATATTATTATTTGTTCAAATAAATACATATAGTACATACTGTAAATGTGATAGTTCAATTGCAGAATATGTGCTAAGATGTGACCTCTGGGAGTTTGTTGTCCATAGCTTTGACTTTAGCAAAGTAGTACTGAGTCCATAACAGAAAACTTCAGCTCTATAATCATGAGGGAGCAGTGCTGGCCACCATAACACAATGGTAGGTAATAATGCCACGCTCTTGAACTGCACATGGCATACATAGCTCATGTCTTCACCTTGCACATGTTCTTTACCTTGATCATCACAGATATGAAAGGGCAGTTACTAGACAATCTCCATTATCTGAAGGAAGGTTTACAGTTATTTCATGCTACAGTATTTCAACAGCTTCTTAAAAATCACACAGCTCTCTATTATTGAATCAAATTTTAAGTACAGAGTTTTCTGCATTTTTGACCTCACAAGCTCATTATACAATAGATTAGCCCTTTATGTTCTTCATTTTGCATAGTTTTGTGTTTGGACTTTATTTTAATACTGCTTTTGCCCACTCCTTTCTGGTATTGTTTATTCTCCAAAAATGACTTTTTAAGGCATATTTTATGTTTTGGTTTTTTTTTTGTCATCAGATTGTTTAGTTTCCTTTATCAATTTTTTAAATAAAAACTGAAAGTAGCCCTTAAGTATAAAGACCTTCACCTACTGTATGTTTAATTTTAGCATCCTCAACCAAAAATGGAGCAGAATGATGAGATGTGACAGGTTTAATTATCAACTGGTGCAGTGTGGAAAGTATCAAGTATGGTGACTGTTCCCCTAGATTATAATGCAGTTGGAATTGCTAAATATACTGTCCTGCATATATTTAAGCATTAAAAATATCTTTGGGCTGAATACTTTTTTTATTTTTGACTGACTATTTTGGAAAAGTCATTTCAAGTGGTCTGGGGGGATATCTGCATGTTGTATATCCAAGTGCCCACCCATCTGGAACCTTCTTTTCTAAAGTAGGAAGTGATAGGAGGCTCATCATTTTCAGATGGATGCCAATGGCTATGGTCTTTCCACACTGTTTCAATCGAGTCTCAGCAGGTGGTCCTTAGTCAAGACTGTCATTAAAAGATATGGCCTCAAGTTAGGAAAAAACTGCTATGTGTGGCATACACAGAGCATTCAGAGAAATATCAGATCCCACAAAGGCATACCACAATGCTGCAGCTAACACTTCTCAAAATGCAAGACAAAAATAAAATGAGCCTTTCTTTTAAATAGCACAGTTACAGCCCTGCTGTTGTACTGTTGCTAAAAATGCACACATTAAAAAAAGCTACACCACAAAGGGATCTTCAAAAATTTAATTCTTGCAAAAAATAAATAAATAAAAACAAGGAGGAAGAATCTAAAGATCTTTAAGTGGAATCCGACTTATGTGAATGAGTCTTATAAGAATGGTGTGGAGCCGAACAGCAAGCTGGGAAACAGCTGGGCATTTTGCAAGCATACCTCTAAGGGCACACTGGACCCAATTGGGGTATATTTAAAGTGATTGTGATGGCCTTCTGATCTGAAGCACGTCTTCAAAATAATTCCAGAAAAAGAAGGTCTACATATTTGTCTGGGGCGTATTTTTCAAAGCAATAAGACGAGAATCTTTGGAAGTTTAAATAGGGCTTGTGGCAGAGCCTGAGGTATGCTAGCATTCAGAAGAGGCAAGGCACTGTCTAGACATCATTTAATACACACACCCTGGGCTTTTGTGGATGGTTTAATTGCTTAAAAAGACCTATTTGCTCACCATGTTATGCATTATGATATTGTAATTTTTTTTTTTTTTTTGCTTGAGTTCATCTACGCGATGCCCAGTATAAGTGTTTCCTTGAGGCATACTGCCAGTTAGCCGCTGCACAGCTACTATGATACAAAAGCAATGCACTTGCTGTGGGAGCCAGCACAGTACAGCAGTCTACAGAACGTGTTTTTAGCCTAAAACGAGAAGCATGCACCATTATGGTGATTTTTTTTAATTCTACCATATATACTTCTATGAGTAACAGAAATATATAATGTGATGCAGCCTACAATACATATCAACCAAACTGAACAGTAATATTTTATTCAGCACATTCATTGCACATTGGAAAGGCACAATATAAATAAAATGTATTATTATTTAAAAGTTGCTGATGACACTTTAATTATAAAGTATTATTTCTGTTTATAAAGTAACATTATTGGCTCATTTGCACTTTTCTGCAGAAATGTAAGGTGCTACCAAACTGCAAAATGCAAAAAAAATGGATTAGTCGGTACCTACGTTTCCCTATATAAAGCTATGAATCTAGCAGTATAATATTGCCAATTTATGCAAAAAAATGGCAAATCATTACCTCAGTACAGCTAAATGTACTGGAGGGGCTCTGCTGCAAATCACTAGGTTTCTAGCATTTTATAATTCTAATAACGGGATCAAATTTGAACTGATTGAGTTATCCTTGTGTCCACAAAATGTGAAAATCCTTTGAAGATTTAAAGGTGAATTTCGACTCTATCACAAACATTCTGTGTTCATTTTTTTTCATGCACACACACCAATAGTATATTATAGGAAAGTAATATGTAAAAAAAAAAATTTATACAATACATGTTCTTGAACAGGGGTCCCCAACTCCAGTCCTGGAGGACCACTGTGGCTGCAAGTTTTCATTCTAACCCTTTTCTTAATGAGTGACCTGTTTTTGTTGCTAATTAACTTCTTTTGAACTAATTTTAATTGACTTGCTCTTATAGACTGAGACCCCTTAATTGTTTCTTTTTCCTTAATTAGCAGCCAAACAATAATGAGATACAAAATGGACCAAAACAACCGGTGTCCATCATACACTATCTGAAAATAAAGAAAGATGAAGGTCTCAGGAATGTTGATCTGCTCAGGTCCCCAAAACATATTAACGATGCTCTTAGAAAGAGAAAATCAACAATTTCAGAAATGTCTGCTAATGCACCATGAGAGCAGCAACAAAGCCATGAAATTAAACAATGGGTTTAATTAATGCCAAGAATCGGCACCTCATTAAGCAGCTGGTTAGAGTGAAATTGGTTGGTGTTTGAGGCCTTGACTTAGTTGGTTTTCTCTTGGCTCACTCACTTCACATTTCATTTCTGTTTGGGTGCCATTTAAGGAAGGAAATAAAGCAATTCAAAGGAACAAAGAAATAATTCAGGAGAGCAAATCTTAAAAAATCAATTAGATTACAATGAATTCACAAGAAATTAATTAGCAGCACAGACAGGGCATTCATTAAAAAAAGGGTTAGAATGAAAACCTGCAGCCACGGTGGTCCTCCAGGACCGGAGTTGGCGAAACCCCTGTTCTAGAAATAGCCAAAACCAGTCACAGTAATGATTCTTCTGTTAATATTATTATTCAACAGGGTGCTTTCTCATATGCTTTCTGACTCATGGTGGGCCCTTAAAGATTTGTTTTGATGGACACTGCCTCACATGGCTAATTCTTATGCATTCAGCCTGTACCACCTTCCTTACACCAGTGCTTCTCAACTTTTACGGTCCCCATGACCCAGTATTCATCCATCCATCCATTTTCCAACCCGCTGAATCCGAACACAGGGTCACGGGGGTCTGCTGGAGCCAATCCCAGCCAACACAGGGCACAAGGCAGGGAACCAATCCTGGGCAGGGTGCCAACCCACCGCAGGACACACACAAACACACCCACACACCAAGCACACACTAGGGCCAATTTAGAATCACCAATCCACCTAACCTGCATGTCTTTGGACTGACCCAGTATTGCCTTTTTTAAATTCATTGACAGTCCACTAACGGTAATTGCAAACTGCCCCCTTGGTAAAATGAGCGCAATCAGGGGTCCTCCTTGGTGAAACAAATTTACTTAGAAACGCTTAGGAGACCCACAGCAATCCATTCACGAACCAATGGTGGCAACTCGCGACACTCTTGCAGCACGACCAAGTGGTTGAGAACCACTGTGCTACACAGAACTCAGTTTGTGCTACTCCGTACCAGCAGTTGAAGCATGTGGTGACCCACACTTGACCTACAGTATATACTTTGTGGCCAGCATACAGCCAATCTGACATGCTGGTCCCAATGGAAGTGTACACACACACACACACACACACAAATTATGGAGAGGCTGTTACAGAATGATAATACAAACAAATGAGGTAAACATAAAAAATGACAAAATTATATTGCTAGGAAATAACATGCAAGATTTATCCATTTTCTAGCCTCTTCTTCAAGAACAGGGTTGCAGGGAAGTTGGAGTCTATTTCAGCAAGCAATCCCTGGAAAGGGTGAGACCCAACTGCAAGGTGAATACACACACATACACAGGGGCCAGTTTAACATCATCGATCCACCCATTACAAGACTTCTAGTTGTTGGGCATGTCCGGTTTACCGACAGCAGTCGCTGAATTTGCCACCGGACCATGTCAGCTTACATAACTGAAAATCCCTGGATATGTCAAATTTAGTGACTGCATGCCAACCTTCCAGTGCAGTTTTTCTCGCCCTTTTTTCTGACCGCCAATTGCGTGCTGCTTGATTGAACTGGTGCTGTAGAAAGTTCTGCTCTGTTTATTTTTCTTTTCTCCATTCTGTCATAATATGAAATCACACAGACAATCTTTTCTTCTGTTTGTGAGGTCCAAAACACCCACATTCCTTATTCCTTGTTGCTTCAGTGTATGCATTGTTCTTTCCGAGGAATATTCATTGGTTGTCAGCTGTCATGCACACCAAGACCACCCATATGATCGGTTTGATTTTGTCAGAGAGAGTTGTGGACCAGTTGGGGTGAGTCACGGAGGAGGTTACATTACATGAATGGTTTCACTGGAGTGCACAACCAATTGACTCCAATTAACTAAGACTATGTAAATGAAGACTATACTTGAAAAATCACAGGAAAGTCGTGTAATGTGACATGGACTTAACTGACATGTCTCTGGACTGAATGGAGGAAACTGAAGCCTCCAGAGAAAGCCCATATGGTCACAGGGAGAGCATGAAAACTTCAAGCACAGAACACCTAGAACTTAAATGCTGGTCTCCTTGTTGTGAGGCAGCTGTGCTAGCAAAGTACCACCACATTTTTAACACTTGTTTTATTAAGTAGTCATTTCACACACAAAGCACTAATTTCAATTTTGGAATCTTTACTGTTTCTTTGTTGATATGGTGTATGCTCATATAAGCTTGTCTGATTGTGCTAGAGAACAATTATTTTTCTTGTGCTTTACTAGAGCTCTTATTGGTTCTTTGTTTAAGCCTATAGGACACCATTTCCTACCAATGACAAGCCTTCCTCAGATTTCCCATTCACTATTCTTCTACTTACTTGATCCTTCTTCTGTAATTTTTGGTTTCTTTATTTATGCATTTTTATAAATCAAGTTTAAATTTTCATCCTTCATAAAGCTGGTTCCACACTACAAGACTTGACCGGACTCAAATTTACTGACTTCAGTCCCTTAATTTTGTTGCCTCTCAAATTAAGCAATTGTTCATCACCGATTATGTTATGGTACACCAAGCATAAAACAAGAAAATGGCTATCTGTGCTGGCTCCAAAGTTCAAGAAGCTTCTTCTCTTTTTGTGCAATCCTAAGTACTCACTTTACTTCTTTCCTTGTAGCTAATAGTGTTCTTCACTATTTATGGACATTATAAGCACTATACTTCTGGCGGAGTGCTTATTGGCTCTTAATTCTCAAATGCTCACCACTATGTCTTAGTGAACTGCAGAGAGTTGTAAGAAAATTGGGACTCTTTTTTTTTGTTGATTTTATTAAAATTACACATCATTCCATACAAATAAATCAATTTTTACAAACATAAGATCGAAAACAAATCAACCCCCACCCCAGAAAATTGGGACTCTTGGGATCACCAGAGGTGCAACGACAAGACAAGCAAGGCAGGCAATTACAGTGTCTCTGAAGTAAGTTAAATGTAATCAGAGCCAATTTCATAAATCATGATGAGTATTTACATGTCTGGAAGCAAGAAATTGGATTAATTTGGTTTGTTTTGACAATTCACCTGTTTCCGATTCATTTCATTCCCTCCAGGCCCCTCTGTAGTCTGTGTGTGGCAAAAATTAGCAGCATCAATTCAGCTACAGGGTGAGCGGATAACAGCAAAATGGGGAGCTCAGAGTTAAAAATTTAGTCCCTCCCTGTCCCTATCACTGTTGCCTCCAGTGAGAGAAGTTTCCATCGTTATAGATGTTTAAATCTTATATGAGATCAACCAAGTGTCATGAGGGGCTTTCATCCAGAGCTTCAAAAGAGTGCAGTGTTCAAAGGTGTTTAGACCTCGAGCCAAAGCCCCCAGACGGTGATTTTGAAAGTTACAATACTACCATTACAAATAATTAGCTGCATTACATTCTGTGCACCACATCTAGTGTTTACACCTTCTTTAATTCACATGCCTCCTGCTGTGAATATAGCCATTTTCATACATAGTTCGTTCGATGGATTTGTTTCTAGCTCTGGTGCGATTTCCCTGAAAGTAAACTTCATTTAGGTAGATGTGAATATGGCAATGGCACCCTGGTGTGGACCACAACAACCACATCAAGACACTTTGGAAAGGGTGGCCCTACTAAGTGACCCCTGGGGTAGTTCACATGATGTATGAATGTGGTCAGACACAGCACTGGTCTAACTACATGAAATACTGTGCATAATGGGTAAAATTTTGCATGCTGTAGTAGTCACACTTTGTTAGTAACAGAGAATGTCATCCACAGCATAAATGAGTCCAGGGTTAACATGGAGCACGCTTTCACAAGTCCTATAAATGTACATCGTCTGTTACAGATGCAAACCAAATGTATGTGTGTACTGTATAATATTAACAATAAGAGCAGCTCACTACTGAAAACGGCAAATATAGGAGGTAGTCGGGATTGAACCAGGGACTCCTGATCACAAGTCAACAAATCTTACCGCTACGCCACGTAAGCTGTTGTCTTATCCTTGAACCTTTTGTGAAAGTGTTTATTTGATCTTTGGACTTCAGACTTCACACATTATATAGTTTATGCCAACATTTTGTCATTTACTACTAAAATGTAAAAAAGTTTCTGTTTTAACAATGTGTTTACACGGATTATTGTAGAAACGGAACACACATGAAATGCATGTGTTCCAAATAATGATCTATTATTTCCACTCTAAAACTCCAGCACTTCACTCCCAGATAATAAATCAAGGCATGAGCTGGGAAAACTTTGTGCACGTTCTGCAGCTGTGGGGGGATGGAATAGAAACAGTTGTAAATTCACTCGTGATTGGGTCAATCAAAATATTGGCGATAAACGAACAGCACTGCCCTGTGAGACTAACAAGCAAACCCCCTAATATTACACTAGGAAAGTGAATCGCGTAGGTGAGGTGAGGCGTTGTTTCAATGCGCACACTTAATTTTGAATATGTAGTAAATGTTAATCGTTCAATCCATAATGAACATTAACAATATTTACAAGTGTTTGAGAAACTAAATTAAGGTTAGATTCATTTGGTGGTTACTGGAAAGTAAATGCGGAACATCATAAACTTAAATGAAACTTGCCTGCTACATTTACTGTCATAAAACTGAAGTGCATGCACTCAGCAGAGCTGGCTTTCTTATGACCACTCACCTATTTGAAATGTTAATACTAAATGTAGTAGCACATCATTTTCAAGTGGTCTTCCACTTTTTGCTCAGATAAGCTGTGTTTGGTAAATAAACCAAATAATTAGGGAAAATGCTGCAGTGCATAGATACAATTTTTGTTGACTTTGCATGATATTTTTTCACTAGAAAAATGGTTCTACCCAATGAAAGAAGTTCACAACACGGCCACAGGGAGTTTATTGATATGCTTAATTCTCTTGAAAGTTTGCGGTGTGAAACGCAACCAAACTACCTGGAAATTGAAAAAGTAACAAAAAACATTTCCATTTTTGATTCAGAATAAAGCAATCGGACTGAGTATGAAAACACTTTATGAGTGCTTGACAGCTTTTTTGTGAGGCACGTGAAAAATAAAAATAAAAAAAATTAAAAACTCCAGTTTAAGTTCTTTAAGGGAGCTTCTGCAAATGTTTGGAGTCCATTGATAATTTTTACTTACATTGATAATGTGGCACGCCAATGGACAATGTCATCAACCATCATTGTAGCACGCCTGGTAAAAACGTCTAAGTGAAAAGATTACTTGCAACAAAACAAAAAAAGGGGGAAATCAGTAATGAAGTCAGAAAAACAAATCAAGGTTGAAATCAGAAATAATCTTAAACATACAGTATGCACAAATTAAAGTCTTTAGGAATCCACCAACTTCGACAGTGCCATCCATCCATTTTCCAACCCGTTGAATCCGAACACAGGGTCACGGGGGTCTGCTGGAGCCAATCCCAGCCAACACAGGGCACAAGGCAGGAACCAATCCCGGGAAGGGTGCCAACCCACCGCAGGACACACACAAACACACCCACACACCAAGCACACACTAGGGCCAATTTAGAATTGTCAATCCACTTAACCTGCATGTCTTTGGACTGTGGGAGGAAACCGGAGCGCCCGGAGGAAACCCAGGGAGAACATGCAAACTCCACGCAGGGAGGACCCGGGAAGTGAACCCGGGTCTCCTAACTGCGAGGCAGCAGCACTACCACTGCGCCACTGTGCCGTGGAAAGTTCAAAATGTTTACTATTATTGTTGCACTGATGGCGACACAAGCTGCAACCTTCAGAGGACGGCCCTTAGTGACCTGCAATACTATAAGTGTAGCAACCTAACACAGTGTCCCGGTAAACTTAAAACGAATGATGTTAACAATTTTAATCTTTTGAAAAAGGCTACCTAAATGAACTTTTATCATGCCAAAGGATTCTCCATGTTAAAAAAAAAAAAAAAAGTCAAAAGGCAAAACGTATTTCCTTGAGTAAGAAAAAAATAAAACTGATGCCATGGTGACTCCACTTCAATAATAATAGAATTAGCAATCAATAAGAAATATACATATAAAAATTGAAAGAAACTGACACAAGGGGATGCAGGTTCATGACAATGAGTCTGCAAATTTTAAAGTGTGATAAGACTTGTGTCTGGAAATGAGTGTAATGGAAGTGAACAGTAAGGATTTTGTTGTAAAATCAATGTGTACTTAACACTAGAATTACCAAAGCCTACGAAAAAACTCGGAATTCCGGCCCACCTTAAATCCCTTCGCACCTCTCCATCAGCATCTTTTGTCTTGTAAATGTGCCGATCAAGACAAGCAGCAAGCAGCCTACTATTCCATCCCCCCACCACCGCAGAATGTGCACAAAGTTCTCCCAACTCGAGCCTTGATTATCTTGGAGTGAAGTGCTGGAGTTTTAGAGGGTAAAAAATATATCATTATTTGGAATACAGTGATCCCCCACCTACTGCGGAAGTTACATTACAGACCCATCAGCGATAGGTGAAAATCCGCAATACAATAAAACCATATAAATAAACTTTTTTTTTTTCCATAGTTTAAGCCTTAAAATACCCCATCCCAAATGCTTTAAACACATGTAAATTTATTAAAACACACTTTGTAAACACATATGATATGTGGATGTCGGGCTAAGGATATGAGTAACATCTCTCTATTATAAAAAAAATCTTGATAGGGAGACCAGGGAGACGAGGCTTGATCTTCTCAGAAGACAATTTGACTTCCTGTGAGAGACATTTTAATGTCACGCAAGACAAGGCAGTGAGACAGAAGGACCCGGGGGTGGGCGAGCAAAGCGAGCAGGGGTCAGAGCCCCCTAGTAGTAATTAATAAATCCGCGATGTAGCGGGGACACAATAGCTGAACCGCGATATAGCGGGGCATCACTATTCATGCATTTCTTGTGTATTCCATGTCTACAACAATCTATGTAAATACATTGTTAAAGCAGAAATGTGTTTCATGTTTTAGTAATAATTGACAAAATGTTGACATAAATTGCATAATGTGTGAAGCCTGAAATCCAAATATCAAATAAACACTTTCATAAAAGGTACAAGGGTAATACGACAGCTTCCGTGGTGCAGCAGTAAGAACTGCTGATTTGTAATCAAGAGGTCGCTTCCCCGCAAATAAACCATTTTGAGTAGTGAGCTGCTCTTATTGTTAATATTATACAATAAAAACATAAATTTGATTTGCGTCTCTAACAGCCAGTGTAAATTTATAGTACTTGTAAAAGTTAGCTTTTTTTTTTCACTTTTATTCTCTCAGTCACGATCATGATACATACTACCCCCACCACCACCACCCCAGATCCCAGAAATGTCTACGTTTTGTTATTTATTACTAAAATATGTAATAAGTTTCTGTTTTAAACATGTGTTTACACTGATTATTGTAGAAATGGAACACACATGAAATTCATGTGTTCCTAATAACGATCTATTATTTCCCTATACAGCTCTAGGTGCTTGACTCACAGATAATCAAAGCTCGGGTTGGGAGAACTTTGTGCCCTTTCTGTGAAGGTGCAGGGATAGAATAATGGGCTGCTTGCTACTTGTCTTGATCGGCACATTTACAAGACAAAAGAAACGGAATGCAGAGGCGTGAGCGAATTTAAGGTGGGCCGGGTTTACGAGTTTTTTCGTGGGCTTTGGTTATTTTAGTATTAAGGGACCGACAGCATCTCATCCTACTGCCTTCACTGTATGGGCAAAAATCATTGAATGTTAGACTTTACTGGAAAACAAGAGACAAATCTGAAATGAAAATGCTTGGAAAACTACAGGCAGATCAACCCACAGCGGCACACTATGAAAAATATTTTAGGAGCTAGGATCTTAAAAGCAGATAATAAAGTAAACAATTGGATTTCCAAAATGATACACGTATATAGAGCTCTCTGAGCAACTGGCACAGACTGTATTGAATAGCAGAGGCTGGCAGTAGAGAACAAAACCCTATTTGAATTTTTATGCTGTGTCACTTCAGGCTTTCTCCTAGTCTCGAATAAAGCCACAATTTCATCATAACAAAGTTCTTATTTACTACAAAGCATGCTGATTGTTCTCATCGAGTTTCCACAGTGCCCAGAAAGCCCCATATCATTTATGCACTAATCACTAAGCCTGCATTCTGACAGAAATTTGTTCCAGAAATCTGTAGGCCTACCATATCAAGGAATGCAACCTTTGTTTCGCCAGCAGCTATTTATAGCCTACAAAAAAAAAAAAAAAAAATCTTATAATCACAGCCTGCTGGAAAAGACAGATTTTTGGGAACTGTGCATAAAAACTAAGCATAAAATATTAAGATTTAGCTAGATACTCTGACAACTAAAGAACCTCCCAAAAAAACAGGAAGGCCTCGGCTGAAAGTAAATTTGAATATAAAGGTATGCAGGGAATCCAGCTGGCAGGAAGTTATGCTAACAATATGCAGAGGCTTCACTTAGTTCCCAGCTATAAATACTGCACTCCGTTACCTTCCTTCCAAATTGCATTGCTAACTTTGAAAGAAAAAGCAAAATTAAATAAAATAAAAAGCAAATCTCTTTTAAGATTAGCAGTGAAGAATGATAAAAAGGAAAAATGTAAAGGTGAGTCTGTCCCAACTCCAGTCCTAAATGATGATGGCAAATTGATGACGAATATCAGCAAAATTAAACTAGAAAGCAATGTAACTTTGCGACAGCAACAAGAACTCAACCTGCAAGAGGCAGAAATTCACCAACTATTGCCCTGCCATGGTTGGAAATCAAATATGCTGTATTCAATAAGGGGATGCCCAGTCAGCAAAAACTAGTGGCAAGGGACAAAGCCAACACCAGTGTGGCATAGAGGCCTGCTCTGGCAGCAGTGATGTAAATGTAGATGTCCTTGTAAGAAAAATGGCATTGTCAGGGGGCAGCAAGTGACACAGGAGCAGTTTCTCTGAGGGATTCAGAGAAAGAAAGGCCACACCAGGTTTGGGCACAGCACCACCGGACATTAGGAAGCAGTACCTAATTCTAAAGCCAAAAAAAAAAGTATAACCTTAAAGCATGTAAGGTGATGTGAACAACATGCTCTAAGTAATATTTTTATTGTTATTTTGTGACTTGTCCAAAGACATGCTCCGGTTTCCTCCCACAGTCCAAAGACATGCAGGTTAGGTGGATTGGCAATTCTAAATTGGCCCTAGTGTGTGCTTGGTGTGTGGGTGTGTTTGTGTGTGTCCTGCAGTGGGTTGGCACCCTGCCCGGGATTGGTTCCTGCCTTGTGCCCTGTGTTGGCTGGGATTGGTTCCAGCAGACCCCTGTGACCCTGTGTTCGGATTCAACGGGTTGGAAAATGGATTTTGTGACTTTATTAGTTTTGGCAATGGAGCTGAACTGTTGGTTATGGCTGCCAGGACATTTCATTGTGGTTGGTAGGTATGGATGGATGGATGGATGGATGGATGGATGGATACTATTTAAATCAGCACCATGCAGCCTTCTGTATCTTAGCTCGGGATCACAAACCAGGGACAGTGCCACTACTGGTCCAAGGTGGGTCTTTACCGACCCAATTTCCTCATTTCCTATAGCTTCAGTTTTTAATTTTTTTCCTTAAAATGAAAATTAGCCTTTACCGCATACATGCATTTTAATACACATATCCCTTGATTAAAATATCAATTGATTAAAGCCTTTCATAGCAAAATCACAAGTGTTGACTATATCTCTAGAATAGTTTATTAAACTCCTAAAAAAAGTATTGGGAAAGTACACATATGGATGCTGAATATACAGGGTAAATGTGCATAATAAGGTTTAGAAAATAAGAATGACTTTGAGCACTGTCAATCACAGCTACTAAAAACATGCGATGTTAACAGGGGGCTATCAACTCTAACTTAAAATTACTTAGCACTCCCATTGAGCTCCAATGAATAAATTCATATGATTCACTGAAAGAAGTGTCATGCACGAGCGCTTAGGGAGCTGCGGAAGGACTCAACAGCGAGCGCGAAACCCGGTGCAAAAAGGGAATGACGGGCATCTAACTTCTCTCTCTCTTTTTTTCCACAGAAAGAAGGAAACGCCGACATCCTAATACTCCCATAATAACAACACTTCCTCGTTCTCCTTCCCTCTAATGACATCACGTTTCCCAGAAGACCATTCATCTCCTTACCCAGCATTCCTCTGATTGACTTCCGGTCCCCCACTATAAATGTTCCCCAGTTTCCCCGTTTTTTGTCGAATGTTGATGTGTACTGAACTAGTGCTGTTCTTTTGGTTTTGGCATACTGTACAGTATACGGGGCTGGAAGCCCCAACCCTTTATCTTGTCTCTGTGCTTAATTTTACAGAAGCCATTCATGAATCGTTCACAAATCGCCCATCACATTGATCTATGTCTTGCTGGCGGGAAACATGAACAAATGTCTTGACAAACAACTATTAGGTTTTATTAGCGAAAACAAACAAACAGAAGTGCAAAATGCGCCAGTGTCTGATGTCAGTAGTGAAAATTTCAGTGCTGCTCCAATAGCGAATAAAAACCCCTCCGCTAGCTACATTCACTTTAGTGAAGGTTGTGATACCAACGCTAATGCGGAGTGTGCTGGAAAATCTACAACCACCCAGCTAACAAAAGACAAATGATCAGCCAGGTCAACAGATTTTTCTGATATCCACAAGCCATCAACTTGATCAGTATTAAAATTTTCAACTTCTGTTACAGCTGGTTAGGTTCGCAGCTCATTTATAGAACACAGAACATATGGAAAGATGCTGTTTTAGCATTTTTGTAATAATCTAATTGAGGACACTTGGAGACACATACTATCTATTAGATATGTATACACAAACAGTAAGGAATGGAAAAATGATAATTGGACTGTTTGCTATTATATAACGTTATAAAAGTCAAAATTATAATGGCTATTATTTGGCCATTTGTGCCTTTAGATGGGCTGATATGTCATACGTATCAACAAAAGGTAGGCAGTTTGTTATCTTCACCTTTTGTAAGTGGATTTAAATTTGTGTTAACAAACCCTCCAAACTAAATATGCAAACAAAAAAAAAAAATGTTAGTATGACTGGACTTGCATTTTTTAAATGAATGTATATATACTGTAATAAAAATAACATTAGGCCCACCCATAACAAATTTAGGCCCATCCCTTTTATAAAAATCCTGGTGCCACCCCTGTCAAAAATTCTGTTAATTCTTTGCATTTCTCTAGGTAGTACAGGATGTTGCATTTTAAGCACAAGATAATTAATGACTAACATTTACAGCACCCGATTTAAATAAACTGGTAAAACTGAAAACGGGTTGATTGTTTGATGATCATTTACTGTTCAGATTTAAGTAAAAATAAATGCAAAAATGTGAGTAAATGAATTGTCAACTTTATGAATGTCCATTTACAGTGGATTCAGAAAGTATTTAGACCCCTTCACTTTCTGCACACTTCATTAATTATGTTGTAGATTAAATTATAAATGAAAAATTTGCCATTTTTGCCAATCAATCTTCACACAATAACCCATAATGAAAGTGAAAACATGTTACAAATGTATTCAAAACTGAAAATAAAAATCTCACATTTATATAAGTACTAGCTGTCTAGCCTCATTTTTTTTATTTGATGTAGGGGTTGCCCATTTTGGCCTGGTCTAATAATACGCTTTTCTTCGGCTGGATCTTCCATTTTCTCTCTGCATCTCCTGTGAAACTGACCGCTCTTATAGTCGAAGTGTTTTGCCAGGAAATCGCGGCGTTGGTCGCTACCACATTGACCTGTTTTAGTGACTCTAGCCTAGTTGTGTCAGCTTGGGTTTCCCCGACTTGCACATTGATTTGTTGTACTTTTCACTCATACATTGCCCTCCATGTAAAGATATCAGTCATAAGCATTACAGTTTTAAACCACTTATTTTTAAATCTTTGTGGTATTTTTATTGTCATTGTAATTTTTTTCTAATATTCTTCTACATGTTTTTCCTATTTTTACATTACTCTTCCTAACCCTATCAACCTGGCAGACACACAGATCCACAAACACATATCCTTTTAATAAGCTGATTTAAACCCTTTGCTGTGGCACTCCAAATTGTGGTCAGGTTTATCCTGTTTGTTATTCTTGAGAATCAGCTGTATACGACAGAAGTTTAACTTTATTAGTAAATGCTTTCAAACTATTAGTCACTTTACACCACATTTTTCTTCTTTGAAATACTGAAAGGCCAACATGATGGCCAATACTGCTTCCTCACAGTTGCAGAAGGCTGGTTTGAAATCCCAGTCCAATTGTTGCCTGTAGCTTGCTATCTCCATTTTACTCCCCACATCTCAAAGACAAGCATGTTTGGGTTGATCGGCAGTTTTAAATTTGCCATGTGGAAGAGACATGTGCATTGATGTACCTTGCTACGGACTGGCACACCATCCAGGGCTGCTTCCAATGTTTTACCTGCTGATAGTAAGATAAGCTCTAGCCTTTGTGGCTGTGCATTGGACAATGTGGAAGAGATGAATTAAATAATCAATTTGAAATTAAATATGCTTAGCCAGGCTGGTACAACTTGAGAACTTGTTATAGATTTTTATTAAGTACAGTATATTATATGCCAAGACATCTGAAATGTTGTAGTTTCTTTTGTTTTTCTTACATAGCCTATGACTAAATATGTAGCAAAAATTTTCATATTTACAAATGGAAACTGAAACAGAACTGATTTTGTTGTTCAGGATGAGGAAATGACTACATGAGGAAATGAACACTTCCTGAAATCCAAAATGTAAAGTTGTAAGCTAGAAGAAATCTTGAGGTATAATCAAAGAGGCTGAGTAAACAATTATGGACCAGGGGTGATTACTTGGGCTCAAAGTGTGGCCTGATGGCTTGTCCTTGACTCACTACATGGCTGTTTCGAATCCAATGTATCTGTGGGCCACATATAAAAATAAATAAATAAATAAATAAATAAATAAAATTAAGAAGTGTAAAGTATTTGGGATAGAGTTCACTATAGGAAAATGTATTCATTAGTTTTGTAACCCATTTATCCAATTCAAGGATGGTTTGGGAGGTGGTGTAGAACCAATGCCTACCTAAACACTGGGCGTAAAGCAGAAACCAGTCCTGGATGAAGGCAAGCTTATTGGTGGGTGCACTCACTTCCACTGGGCCAGTTCAGAATAGCCAAATTGCTGGCTTGCATGTTTTTAAAATTTAAGAGGGAATTCAGAATACCAGAAGAAAACCACATTCAAAACACAGGCAAAACATGACAAGATTTGAACCCTGGACTATATTTGGGAGAGGAGAGCAGTGCAAGCATGACAGCCTATTGTGTAGGAGGCATCTGATTGACCATCAGCCAGAAGGAGTTCTCCTTGATCTCAACTGGATAGACGGCTGATTACTGATTTCAAGGCCACAGGTTTGCGACCGCTGAATGGTTTCTTACCAGTGACGTAAACTAAAAGGTTGAACATTAATTTGGGATTTTTGGGCCTGACCTGTCATCTTTGGGATAGTCTCCTCAAGGGCACATCCGAAAGTCCCCACCAAAAGAAAACCTCTCATTTAGCACACACATGCAAAAACATTCATACTCTTGTCTAAAAAGATTTGACGTATGCGTTTTCAAAGAGTGTCCCAGCAGGTAGTTCCAGAAGTTGACAGTGACTCCACTCCATAGTCATTCTGTCCTGAATCCCCACTGTAAAAATACCTTTTAATGTTAAGCAGTCATCAGTAAAACAGAAAATGTAAAAATGAAGCATTTATTAATTAAAATAAAGAATAAAAGAGCAGCTTACTTTTCTTATCTATATAGCAAGTAAGCCAAGCCTATTTCTTGGGTAACAAATCTTATATACTGTATGCTATACGAAACACACACTCACAGAGCAAACAGGGCTGGATTTTCTTAGAATCATTACTTTGGAAAACAGCGTCACAGAGTGTCAAACTCAAAGAAATATTCTAGTCTTTACTGCTCCATTCTTGTTAAATTTTTAAGATCAGTGCTGTGCAAAGAGATTATAACGTGACAACACAATGTAAAAGGAATGGAGAAAAAAATAAAAAGGAAAGCACCAATATTTAGGCAGTGAACCGAAAAGAACAATGAACAGGAATGGTGTTTTGATTCACCAAGAAATAACTTCTCTTAAGAACCTCAAAAGGGGGTGACAGGGGACCACATGGGAGTTGATTATGCAACATCTCTTAAATTTGGTGACTTGGAAACACCTTGTCTGAGGGTGCTAGAGCAGCCATGCCTGAAATACCAGTCATTCCACACACTTCAGAAGAGCAGGATGCTGGCTTCAGATAAATAGATGGGCTTGAAAGGCACTATATAAAATAAAGTTTGAAACAGATAATTGTTGAGTAAAAATAAATATGAAGAAATAGATAGATAGATAGATAGATAGATAGATAGATAGATAGATAGATAGATAGATAGATAGATAGATAGATAGATAGATATGAAAGGCACTATATAACAGACAGACAGACAGAAAAGGGACTACATAAAATAGAGGATTTTAAATACATAGAAAAATATGCCATTAGAATTTAGAAAAACAGTTAAAAAAAAAAAAAAAACACAAGACAGCGGGACAATGCTTACAGGCCAAGAATGTAGCCTGAGATTTTGAACTTTGATTAGACCTGACAAAACTTTTTACAAGAAAAGATATGATATAACCTGACCTGTAAATCTTGTAGAGAAAAACCAGAATACTTAAGACAAACCTCCACATAGTCATAGGGAGATTATGCTAACTCCACACACTCACTGAGGCTAGAGATGTGTGGTAGCAAACTAAAAACCATAACATTGCAAGCTGGAACTTAAAATTAGAACAGAGGTCAGATCAGAGTTACAGTGAGCAGCAGAGTTGTGCGGTATGTCATTGGAAAAGTACCGAAAGACCAAATTTTAAAATGGTACAGTACCAGCAATTTAGGATTTTTGCTATCGGAAGTAAACATTGGCTTTCCACTCAACAAAAAACCACTCGCCCACAACACTTAGTAGAGTAAACAGAGAATTACGAGTTTAGACATACCAGAAGACTTCATAAAACTGCAAGTTTCAACACAATCAAGACTTCACAAGGGCCTACAAATAGGCTTTGACACATACCTTACACTATCAAGAGGGAGGTGGCGTGTAGTGTGGTGTGATGGCATGGCATATCCAGGAGATATGCAATTGTGTGCTGCACCAGGGAGGCTGGAGTAAGAAGGGATGGTTTTGGAGTTCTCCATTAATAACTTTTGAACCATTTTAGTGCTGACAACTTAAGTGTGAAAGCTGGTATGAATACTGAAGTCAAAAATTTTAGTACCGATAAAACACTAGTATCCAGAACATTTTTAATTCCTAAGGTTGACAAGGGGATGAAATATTCTTTGAGATTAAGAAATCTGCAGCTAGACCCAACTCCAAGATACCAGAACGCCGTTAAACAGCCAACAGATGTGCAAGTTTATGTCACATGATTAAGACAGCAGCAATTCTGAGAGACATACGACACATACCACAAGGCTACTCATTGGTCTTCATTATTGAGGAGGTAGATAACCATCTCACAACTTTTATCTTAACGCTACTGTAAGGATGTCTTATAAGAACAAAGTGTGAGGTACACCTTGGAATGGGCGTGTTGAGAATGATGAAAATGACTGGGCGTATCATGAAACATTACTAACGTGCAATGCAAAGGCCACTAAACATTTGACTGGTCCCTGAATGAAGCGGCGCTCTGGAGGTCAGCAGCTAGACTCAACTGTAGTTGTGGATTTATGCAAACTATGAGTAGTTAACATGCTGTGGGTGAGGTGGCTTGCTTGATGTACAACTGGAGGATTTTCACTCATAGAGCAATGTGATTTTGAGTTTATGGAAGACCATTGAAAATATATGGAGGAATATCTAGGACAAATTTAAATAAATACATCCACTGTGAAATAAAACAATAAATATATTTGAAAAATAGACTAGTGTGTCATGAAATATGTTTGTTGCTTCTTTATGTATTTAATTATTTATTCACTTATTTGTTTTAGTGAGACTTCACACAATATATATTATAAATTTAAACTGTCAATTATGTTTTGTTTTTTTTTAACAATTTTGTCCGGAATTATTCCTCCATGTGGATAAGCCATGTAAGATCTTAACATACAAGTAAAACCCATGACAAATTAATCAAAAGGCTTTGAAACAATGAAAAAAAGATAAATATCCATGAGACCCACAGAAAAACTGTTGGAGGAGATGACGAATGTGTTACTAGATCCTACAGTGAGTATTTGAAAGTATTTAACATTATCCATGCCATGTTAGAATAGCAAAATGGTGACAACAGAACACCACAAACACCACCACAACAAAAAACATGTTTATTTTCCTCCTTACCATTTTGTTTGGTGATCACTAGGATTACACAATGAAGGAGGGCAGTACTGCCCAAGACACCACATTGTGAATTTCATCTCCTTGTGAAAAGTCCAGGGGCACCAGACAGTGAATAAACACTTGGATGTTACAATGTAAAGCCACTTGTTTTCACCATGGTGCTGCAGTGCTGAACATCCTCTCTGCCCACGTGGAAGCCACTCACCAAGTCTTTCTCACACTCTTGTTAAAACATTTTCCACATACCTCCTCTTGACAAACACTCTCGGCCTGATCCACCGCAGTCAGTCAGGTAGAATAACTGCACTGTTCATAATAAAAGGTGAAACATTCAAGCTAAAGTAAAGCCACAAAACATGAAACGGCAAATATAACCCACACATAACACCTGGGCAATGTAATATTCATTTCAAGAGTCATAATATAATGACATTCTGTTTACCAGAATTAAGTAACATAATTATGTTTGAATAAAGTACAATAGATTTAATCTCTACTTATAAAATCACATTTCCTACCCTTTCAAGCTTTTCCTGTTGTCTTTGTCCTTACCTATTTTACCATTAAGTATAACTTAACTCGGTTATATATCAAGTCAGCTGTTCTTGCCATCTCAAGCATCTTCAAGTGCAGAGTGAAATAAGGTAAGTGTCTCTAAGAGACTACACAAAGTGCAAATACTGTATAAGACAAGCTGCATGCCTATATAATGTACAGCAATGCAATAAACAATAAATACAATAGCCAAGCAGAACAGTTTAAATATTGACAGAGTACACAAGGATATACAGGCTTGTATCATTTTTTGTCAGATACAGTGATCCCTCGCTATATCGCGCTTCGCCTTTCGCGGCTTCACTCTATCGCGGATTTTATATGTAAGCATATTTAAATATATATCGCAGATTTTTTGCTGGTTCGCGGATTTCTGAGGACAATGGGTCTTTTAATTTCTGGTACATGCTTCCTCAGTTGGTTTGCCCAGTTGATTTCATACAAGGGACGCTATTGGCAGATGGCTGAGAAGCTACCCAACTTACTTTTCTCTGTGTCTCTTGCGCTGACTTTCTCTGATCCTGACGTAGGGAGTGTGAGCAGGGGGGCTGTTCGCACACCTAGACGCTACAGACGCTCGTCTAAAAATGCTGAAAGATTATCTTCACGTTGCTACCTTCTGTGTGCAGCTGCTTCCTGAAGCGACATGCTGCACGGTGCTTCGCATACTTAAAAGCTCAAAGGGCACGTATTGATTTTTCACTGTTTGTTTTCCTCTGTCTCTCTCTCTCTCTCTCTCTCTCTCTCTTTGTCTGCTCCTGACGGAGGGGGTGTGAGCTGCCGCCTTCAACAGCTTTGTACCAGCGGTGCTTCGCATACTTAAAAGCCAAACAGCCCTATCGATTTGTTTGGTTTTCTCTCACTTTCTGACATTCTGTGCTCCTGACGCGCACTCCTTTGAAGAGATATGTTTGCATTCTTTTAATTGTGAGACAGAACTGTCATCTCTGTCTTGTCATGGAGCACAGTTTAAACTTTTGAAAAAGAGACAAATGTTTGTTTGCAGTGTTTGAATAACGTTCCTGTCTCTCTACAACCTCCTGTGTTTCTGCGCAAATCTGTGACCCAAGCATGACAATATAAAAATAACCATATAAACATATGGTTTGTACTTCGCGGATTTTCTTATTTCGCGGGTGGCTCTGGAACGCAACCCCCGCGATGGAGGAGGGATTACTGTAATGGCTATTTGAGGTGTAAGCGGCAAGCTATATAAATAAAATGTATTATTATTATTATTATGTTCTGAACAAGAGTACCAGAAAGCAGAGTACACAAATACACCAACCAATAGCAGCATTGGACAGAGAGCAGTACTGTATATACAGTAAGTAAAGAGCAAGAGTAAGAGCCAGATCAGTATATCATTAAGTAGCAGTATATACTGTAAAGTACTTGGCGGTAAACAGCAGAATAAATGCTTATGTGTGTATGTGAATCCAGGGTGATAATGCAGACAAGTCCCACATGTGATCGTATAGCAGAGAGACTGGTTGGGAGGAGTTTAAGGAATACTCCACTTAAAAATTATATTTTTTATACAGTATGTTAACTACACCATGTAGTTTGATGTGATGGCCAAGAAATATTTAATACTTGTTTCCATAGTGAATGGACATAATGTTTCTAACAGAACAGGAGCCTATTGTGACCAACGCTGGATGATAGCAAACAATATCAAAACTGTGAATGGAAAAATCTCATGCTACTCACGTTGCATAATCCGCACATCAAGTCTTCTAATCCAATGCTCACAAAATGAAAAAGGCAAGTATTTTTTTTACTATTGTTACATAAATAAGTCTGGAAAATGAAAGGAGTTCAGAGTTATTTATTTAACAGTTCATTTGAAAGAGGAATGCACATTTGAACTGAAGACAGGATCCTTGACCAGTGAAAGTTTGTATGTGAAAGTGCCTCCTGTTTATGGACTGCTTTTATTTTCCAGAGGTATTTATTTAACAATATTTCAGGATAAAATACATGCATTTTGCATGTTGTGATGAATGGACATGTGGATTATGGACATTTTTGATATGTTTGCTATTGTCCAGCATTGGTCACAACCAGGTCTTGTTTTATCACAAAATGTATTATCTTCATTCTTCATGAAAACATTGCATTAAAAAAAAAAAAAAAAAAATCAATCACATTGTAAGTAATATATGAAGTAGATAATTCCTTTAAAGTGTTTTTTCTGTGCATCATACACAAGAGGAATATTAAACTATCCATATTACTAACCGAGAATGGTAAACCGGATGGCATGGACGCAGGTACACGGTGATGGGACCATGAGACGTACTGCGCAGGCGCGTACAGCGCACGTCTCATAAACTGCAAGCGAAGTCGTATCCGCCGCGCACGAAGGAGTCACGGTTCCAAAAACGAAAGAGCTCGACTGACGTGAATGAGAAAAGAAGCAACAACATGCCCATAGCTAACAACTAACGACACAGCCACACAAAAAAAAGAGGATTCTGCGCTGCAGCCTAGATTCAAACGGAAGAGGCTACGGAGGCCCCACAGGTCCACAAAGATAGTACGGAAGGCGCGGGAAAGTACGAATGGCAAAGGCGCCTACACAGCATAGTGAAACCCGACATAGTACGGAAGGCGCAGGCGTCACCGCCATATTGTGAGTGGCACTACTGCGGAGTGAAGTTAGGAATAATGTGCTGCTTGGGATTGTTACAAACCGCTGAACGCTTTACACCAAATTCAAACACAATACAGCTCAACGATACAAACACGAGCCCGCCTGGATAAAATCAATGAACGCAGGCGCCTACAACGCGCATCTGAAATGCCGCGGGAAAAGCGGGCACGGCTCCAACACGAACGAGCTCGACTAATGTATTTCAGGATACCCAACGCCGGGGGTAGGCGAGCGAAGCGAGCAGGGGCCGGAGCCCCCTTGTACAGTAATGTTTTACAATAAACTGCTAACCATATCCTCCATGATTACTTAATTATTACACTGTAACATCTGATAGAGAGTGGAGCCTGACATTTTAATGGTAGTGTTTAGAGTTACCTATAACAGTGGTGTTCTCCGGTTTGTCATTTTCACACCTGCATAGACATCTTCAAATAAGGATGGGTCTGAATTATACAATTTCTGATAAATCAATCAATTGGATCTAGTTTTTCATTCTATGATTTTTTCAGTCAATAAAAGTCAAATAATTTTTGTGTAGTACCCCTTATTGTGTATAGGCTGAGGGTAGTAACACATATTTTCAACTGCAATTCATTAATAGCAAACTGTTAAAACAGCACATCACTTTCATACATATACAGATAAATTATATTAGACACAGAATAAAAGAAACCAATTTCAATGACTATCATAAACAAATCAAGACAATAAAAATTCTATCGACAGTACATTTGAGATAAAAAAACACAAAACACTCCAGGTCAGCAGTAGTTTTTAATGAAAAGCTTGAAAAGGCCCTGCACTGGACTACATCAGTGACCTTCTCCGTCACTTTGCTCCTGTTCACCCACTACGGTCCTCTGATTCTGGCAATCTTGGGATTAATAAAGTATCTATCAGTTGTGCCCCACACTAACCTGCACTCTGTGGGTGACGGAGCCTTCAGCTGTGTAGCACCTGGACATTGGAATGACCTCCTGAAATTAAGGAGATCAGTGGACTCCATTCATTCTTTTAAAAAACAACTTCAAACTCATCTGCTCAGCAAGGCTTTTAACTTAACCCGACATTCTGCCCCTTCTTTCAGTCTTCCACTCTGTCCAGACACTCAGTATAATTTGTGTGTGTGTGTTATATCACAATTGATGTTATTTGCTAGGTTTTCTTTTAGTATTGAATTTAGTATTTTACTTTGGTTTGTCTTTTAGTCGATTTAATGCTTTGTATATCCTGTATCTAATCTGCTTTAGTGTTCTAGTCAGGAAACATTTGTATCCAATGTTCCAAATACCTGCTGTTTCTTTATGAGACTCTGTGAAGCGCCTGAGAAAGGTGCTATATAAACAAAATTTATATTTATTATTATTAACAGCATTTCCAGAGAAATTAACCTTCAAGGGATCAGTTTCAACAGGCAAAGTCAGTTCAGTTGACCTACACCAAATGGCCATCGCCATCAAAGTGTGTGCTGCTCTGAAAGGTCCTGAGTATGAATGAATGTGCTGCCTGGCACACCCACTTTTGAAGTAATATGTTCAAGGAAAGTACTGCCCTTTGAAACAGATCACTGTGATACTCTTCACCGGGCATTTACAAGGGCATAAACAGTAAGGAAACAACCCGATTTACGGTACTTTAAACATCGACTTTGTGTGATTTTCTGAACAGACACCTGTTAAAACATTATGTGTGGTTGTGTTTTCAGGCATAACAGTTTGTGACTGAACTGCTGTGTATATCACTCTGAAGATCGGAGATTACCTGAAAACATCCATCCATCCATCCATTTTCCAACCCACTATATCCTAACACAGGGTCACGGGGTTCTGCTGGAGCCAATCCCAGCCAACACAGGGCGCAAGGCAGGAACAAATCCCAGGCAGGGTGTCAACCCACGCAGGACACACACACACACACCCAGCACACACTAGGAACAATTGAGGATCGCCAATACACCTAACCTGCATGTCTTTGGACTGTGGGAGGAAACTGGAGCACCCGGAAGAAACCCACGCAGACACGGGAAGAACATGCAAACTCCACGCAGGGAGGACCCGGGAAGCGAACCCAGGTCTCCTAACTGAGAGGCAGCAGCGCTACCACTGCGCTACCTGAAAACATGATCAAGCAAAAAAAGTTTATAAAGTGAACCATTTTCTGTGTTCCCAGGGCACAGAAACAAATTAAAATCATCAATTTATAGAGGTCTAGTAGTCAATGCCAGAGCAACAGACAGGAACAACACTCCAGGGGTATTACTGAGCATTGCAAGAAAGCCATATACGTGAATATCATGAATTAAAAAGAACAGAGACCCTTGACATTCCAAATAATAAACGAAGTGGTAAAAACTGCAGTGGGGATACCATAAAGGTCAGGGTGCCCCTTTTGAATTCCAAAATTTGATTTCATTGTGCTTTGTGGGTGTTAAAATTCAAAGGAGTTGCAGACCAGATAAACTTGAATAGTGCTGACTAGTTCCGTGGGTAGTAGTGGAGAGAGTTCCCACTAATGAAGTACATATTCTGTCACATTTCACATCTGAATGCTTTATATTGACATACACAAATGCTTGCCATCACAATTTCAACTGGCCCCATTCCACCACAAGTTACTGGAATGTTATGGAGGTCAGCAGTAAGAATTCTACCACACAAGTCAAACATACACAAACACAGCATACTGACAGAAAATATAGTGTGGGACTCCTCTTCAGTGCCATCTAAATATAGCGCAAACAGATCTGCACTTTTCTCCCGGAAACTGATGTCTTTTCAAATCTGTCCTGTGCCTACACAGAAAAGGTCCAGCCTCATCTCTGGCATTTCCTTTTGTAGCAGTCAGCTCTGTGAACTCTATCTATAAACTTCCTTTGTTTGTTATCCTCCATAAACTCAGCAGGCCATTGTGCAACGAATCGCTGTCTTTTCTCAAACAGCCTGAGCCTCATCATCATCATGGGAATTTATAAGAGAACTTGAATCTTGTTAGCAGGAAGCAGTGTCTTGCTTTTACTGAAGTCAACTGCCATAGTGTCAGTTTTATAAAGACAACATGAACAAAGTAGCAGACAATCAGTACTTGGTTTATGTGGCATTGCGATATTGTGCAATATTACATATTTATAAAGACAGAGCATGTAAAAAAAGAAATTAAATAAAGTGCTGCATATGCACAGATAAGCAAGTAGATAAGATATAAAGTAACAGATTAAACAAGTTGGCAGAGATTATCTGCAGAATAAGTATACTGTACGTTGACGTATGCTGACTAGAATGCACAAATCAATGATTTTTTTAATGTACTTTCTAATTAAATTAGCTAAATTGAAATAACACACACAACATTCTCAAATCCACTAAATGCAATTCAGGACCCTGTCTCACCTGCACTAAGCACAAAGTAGGAAGAAATCCAGAGCTGGGAACTGGACCATCACAGAGTCCTCTTGCACACACCCTTTGAAATGGAAATGTTCACTTAAAACATATTTAAAGTTAACATGAGTACACAATGAATAAACACGATCGCAATGTTCTAAAGTAATATCAAGTACTGGACATCCCAAGCTCTTATCCCAGCTTGAAAAACGGCACACAGTACAATAAATAAAAGCAGGAAATTTTGGATTTTCCTGTCCATAGTCACCAACTATGTTCAGCAGTTTTTAGGAGTTTTACCAGCCTTAACAGTATCTGGTGCCGAGTTACTGGGGCTGTCTCACAGCACTGGAGATAATGTGGAGTCTGCTTGTTTGTCCCGTGTCCTAAAGACATGCAGGTTAGAATGGCTAGCAATGCTAACATGGACATCCTATGATCAAGCTGTGTCTCAGCATGTGCTGCAATAGACCACCACTATGGCTGTTGCCGGAATATGCCCAGCTCTCTCTGACACTTAATTCATTTAAACAAAGTTCCAAAAATTAATAGTAGATTGGACCGATAGATAAAACAGATTGCATTAGGAAACATTTTGTGAACGATAAGGAGGTGCAAGATACAATAAATGGCTGCCTTCTTGGATGGGATACTCTGAAAAGCGCATTAAAAAATCCATGTTGGATAAAATGTTTCAATGTAAAAAAAAAAACTGTGGAAGAATAATTCAATTTATTGTCAGCAGTTGTTTTTGCAGTAATATATTAATTTTCAGATCTAGCATTTAGACTGTTGCTTTGCCAAAAGCTATTAATTGCTTCCAAAAGGATTCAGTGCAAGGCTGATAAGATGGCAAGCCAGGGCACTGCAGGACACACTCTCACAGTAGCATCAATAAGACGGGGGGGGGGGTGCGGACCACCCCATGTGACACCATCAGAGGGGGTGACAGCTAAGTGACTACCTATACATTTTTTGTGCTGTGTTTTGGGTTGAAATCACCAAGGGGTAAAGCATTGAGTACCAGCTCGATGAAACAATCAAGTGTTAATGCCATGAATAATGGGAATCATTACCGCCCTGCATTAAATGGCCAGGGGGATTTCATTGTTCAAAGTATGACTTACTCTCTGTTAACGCACCCATCAAGTCTTAATCAGGCCTTGGTTATCACACTGGGTGACACCAACCCTAGTGGCACCACTGCACTCACACACAACTCCAGAAGGAGTTTCATTTTAGGTCAACTGGCCATGCACTTCAAATGTTGTATACTTTGAGGTTATTATCCCCCCCCCCCCCCCCCCCCCCCCCCACACACACACCCCTTTTCACTCCTAAATCATCTTTTAACCATAATTTCTGTCTGCTTGGTAGAATAGTAAGATGTGTGTTTCGGTTTTTAACATTGTGCAGATTTCAACTATACTTCTTCTCTGAAGACTCAACAGACATTTTGCAATTCCACTGCTAGTCCATAAAGGCTGTTGGGCTCATTTCAGACAGGATGAAGAGAGGGAAGCAACACAGCACAAAACACAAAGTCACGTAGCAGGAGCTACTAAAACAAAACATGCTCAACAAATTGTAAACAACAAAAGAGAAATAACAAATTTTCCAAAAGACAAGGAGTAGAGGAAACAATGGATTAATCCTACAACAATAGACAAAGGGTTACTTTTTGTATTCATAGCAGCGCACGTGCCTACCTAGCATTTCAAGGCCGCCAAGTCTATTAAAACAAGTAACCACAGGAATTTTGGTGTTTTCTGTATTCATTTTTTTTTATTTTTGTAGAACAACTTTCATTCATACTGCTGACGCAGTAATCAGCACTTGAGGAGACGAATGCTCATCATAGATCTGTGGTATGGGAGCGTGTGTTTGCAGAAACAAGACTGACGCTGTAAGCCATAACTATGTGAGCCATTCTCCTCCTGGTTAATCACTTTACTTTGATACACAAATAGACAGGTTCTGCTAGCCAGCCACTAATTACTGCTTTGAAAGTAATGTGTCAAGGTAAAGTTATTACTTTAAAGCTTAATTTCCACAGTAACTGCACAACATTAAAAAAAGTCATAGAGGAGGATATCCTGAACATATTTACAAGGAAAAAGTGCCAAATAATGCCAAGTTTGTTGACTCATGAATTGATAAAACTAAATGCATACAGTAATGCAATACATTACTGTAAATGACGTTTATTGTACAGTATTTCAAAACCTCAACATTGATGACAGATATATAGGATGGTATGCTGAACACACTTGCATATATTTGGATTGATATATTTTTAAATAAATTAAACTAAACCAAGGTGGCACAATGGTAGCGCTGCTGCCCTCGCAGTAAGGAGGCCTGGGTTCGCTTCCCGGGTCCTCCCTGCGTGGAGTTTGCATGTTCCCCCCCGTGTCTGCGTGGGTTTCCTCCCACAGTCCAAAGACATGCAGGTTAGGTGCAATTGGCGATCCTATATTGTCCCTAGTGTGTGCCTGGTGTGTGGGTGTCCCCCTGCCCAGGATCTGTTCCTGCCTTGCGCCCTGTGCTGGTTGGGATTGACTCCAGCAGACCCCCGTGACCCAGTGTTAGGATATAGCGGGTTGGACAGTGACTGACTGACTGACTAAACTAAACCAGAAACGCTGTGTAAATTAAGTTTATTTTCTTGACTGTTAATATAAAGCAATCCACTGACTTTACTGCACCATAGTTTTTGACAACTTATGTTATCACTTAACCTAGTTGTACAGTCATAGACTTAACACTGGAGCTTCAAAAATAAACGTATACTACAAATGATCTTAAATTGTTCAAACTTACTTGCATACTTCAAGTTTTAAATTTATTTTCTCACTTTCTGCCATAATTTTCTTCAAAAATTCAATATAGGGACACAGGGAGCCAAAGCCAACACTGGTTGCTTAAGCTCAGGCTTAAGGTAGGAACATATCCTGGATGGGTTGCCAGTCTGTTTCAGAGCACATTTTTTAAATGCACCCGTTACTCCCTTTCACATGCCACATAATGCTGTATGAGTATCTCTGGGAGGTGGACGTAAACCAGCATGAAGCTGCAGGTGAGTAAAGCAGGATCAAGCATGGGTCAAACACATGGCAAAAGAAATCTCTCAGTCCAAAAGGTCACTTTAAAATTCAAAGCAAACAGTCCACACAAGAATAAAGAAAAAGGTTGTTACACACATAGAATAAAAGGCAAAAAAATAGGAAAAATGTTTCTTCTCTGAACTTTGCTTTTCTTGTCAATCTTCAGTTGTTTCTATACTTAAAGATGCTTTACTTCGCCTTCAGTGCGACTTTCATGCTATTGGGTGCGTAAGGCACAGTTTAAAACCGTGTGCCCTCCATGCCTTACACACGGAAAGGCAGGTCACTAACTGAGGCTCATCTATAGTCAGAGGGGCAAGAAATAATAGAATACAGTGATCCCTCGCTATATTGCGCTTCGTCTTTTGCGGCTTCACTCCATTGCGGATTTTAAATGTAAACATATGTGAATATATATTGCGGATTTTTCACTGCTTCGCGGATGTCTGCGGTCTACAGTACGTGTGCTTCCTCAGTTGATTTGCCCATTTGAATTCAAACAAGGGATGCATTTGAATTCAAACAAGGGAAGCTATTGGCGGATGGCTGAGAAGCTACCCAATCAGAGCACGCGGTTAAGTTCCTGTGTGCTGCTGATTGTCTCAGCAACGGAGTGCTGCATTAACCAGGAAGTCTAATCTCACTCATTCAGAATTAATGCACGTTACTGCTAATGCTTCAGGATTGCAGAAAAGGTAAAAGTTTTGGATATGTTAAAGGAAGGAAACAGCTACATCGCTGCAGGACACAATTACAGCATCAATGAGTCCACGATTCTTTTTATTTAAAAAGGAGGAAAAGCATATAAGATCTACGGCCGCAGTGTCCTTTAATCAGGGCGCAAAACGAGTTGCAAGTGGACATGATAAGGCAGTAGTCTGGATGAAATCTGCTTTAGGGATTTGGATTGAAGAGTGATGGAAGAAGAACAACGGCGGTGCTAAACAGTTGCCTGAAGAGGCTCCTTTAGAAGAGCTGTAACGCTATCCTTTGTTGTGCAGTAAAATTAAACTCATCGTTATCGGACAAGTCGTCGTGTCATTGTTGGTGAGTAACCATAATTAATTATTTACGTACAGTACTTATTACATGTACATAGTTTAGTGTCGCTGTACACACATTTTACTGTATACAATTTTTCTTGTATTGTACGTATTTATTGCTGGTGGCCTGTCTGTTGTAATGGCTGTAACGTATTGATATCGGAGATGCTCGATATCTTTAAAATAATATTTAGGTTTTACTGTATGTAAACTGTGTTTACATACATAATTTCAACGAATCTTACCTAATATCTAAGAGAATACAAAGGGTTTATGCTGTATAACTGTGTGTGAAATGTTTATAATAGTGTGGGAGAGTTTATAAGGGCTTAAAATATATAAAAATAACCATATAAACATATGGTTTCTACTTCGTGGATTTTCTTATTTCGCGGGTGGCTCTGGAACGCAACCCCCGCGATGGAGGAGGGATTACTGTACACCAATTCAATTCAGCTTATGGGGGTTATAAGAACCTCCCATGGACTAGGCACCAATATGTAGGCAAACATTTAATATGACTTAAATAATTATTAAATGGCTCTTACACAGCATACCAAGGAAAAAGTGATGCAGTGTGTATGTAATAAAAACAATGTAAGTAAATAATGGCATTCAAACATTATTTGATAATTATAGTGGAAACTTGCTTAACGTTAGGAATGTGTGTCAAAATATCACAGCATCCACTGAAAACTTGATATTTTTTAAAAACTTTCAAACATTTTGTAAACTTTTAACTTTTCCACGAGTATTTGTGGCTGGCTACTATGTGTGAGAGCGAACATCCAGTGGGTGCTTAGCCAGAAAAATACAAACAACCCTGTTGTCTTCAGCTAAACAAACGTGACCTCGGGGTTTTGTGACATATCCTTTTCTTTTATGTCATTACAAAGTAAAATACAGACAATTACTGTAGCTGCAGCAACTGTCCAATTTTCTTCGATATTTGTGAACTCACACATGGTGCACCACTTCTGATTACAATAAGATGCTGAAGATGTTCTATCAGACGGTTGTGGCGAGCTCCCTCTTCTACACGGTGGTGTGCTGGGGAGGCAGCATAAAGAAGAGGGACGCCACACGCCTGGACAAACTGGTGAGGAAGGCAGGCTCTACTATAGGCATAGAGCTGGACAGTTTGACATCTGTGGCAGAGCGACGGGTACTCAGCAGGCTCCTGTCAATCATGGAGAATTCACTGCATCCACTAAACAGTATCATCTCCAGAGGAGCAGCTTCAGCGACAGACTGCTGTCAATGTCCTGCTCCACTGACAGACTAAGGAGATCGTTCCTCCCCCACACTGTGACTCTTCAATTCCACCCGGGGGGGTAAACGTTAACATTATACAAAGTTATTGTCTGTCTGTATACCTGCATTGTTATCACTCTTTAATTTAATATTTTCTTTATCAGCATGCTGCTGCTGGAGTATGTGAATTTCCCCTTGGGATTAATAAAGTATCTATCTATCTATCTACACTGTGCTCCATGTTGACTGGCTACCAAAATGTATCAATAGGAATGGGACATTTTAAACAATTTTCAGAAGGGAAACATGTAATCTCTCATTCCCTGAGCTTCCCAGTTATGTAATCTGAAATCCTCAAGGCAACGTGATCCAGCAAAGTGCAGTCATTATGCATGGCATGCGCTTCAACTAGAACTTGTGTATTGTGATGCCAACTTTACAGATGCAGTCCTACGACTGTCATATTTGTGTCTCCGCTTTCCTTCTCTGCCACCTGGGAAGTGGTTCCACCTTCTTTAACCCTTGTAGCAGCTTTCCCTTCCATCACTTGCCTCCTCTCCAAACCTGATTGATGACACCCTCAGAGTTCACGTTTCTCCCTTTGCCTAACCATGAACAAGTTTTAGATGACTGCAAAGATGGTTATAGGCTCAGAAAAAAATACACAATAAAAAGGTGTTAGGGCCTAAATGACAGACATTCGCTTTTGAGTTGATGATGATGCCAAAAGAAGTGTCCCTGTAACTCTTGAATGCCAAAGATGGACGGATCAACATTAAACTCGTGCATGCTGTATTTTCACAGTAATCAATAAAAAAAAAATGTGGATAAATATTTATGGTATATTTGTCTGTTTATTAAACTCAGTGCCATTATTGGGGTATATGTCAGCAGTCCCAAATAACTGCAAATAATTTATTTCTTTAGTTAAACTCACACCGAAGATAAAGAGTCCCAGAAAAATGTTTAAGTGTTCAGAAGCTAATTAAAAAAAAAACTCAATGCAACACCTTTAACATTATAATTTAAAAAGGAGGCAACATGTAGACGTCAAACCTGTAATGCCTCTAATGATGTGGAAATGCAAGAGGAAACTAGGCACTGTCTACTACTGCTGAATCACAACAGCTTTCTGGCATTTACTTTAATGTGACAGAAAGCTGGGGGTCAGTAATATCATGTTGCCTCAGCACTGCCAGCTTGTCCGACTGTATGCCTGTTGCTTCTGTGATGCTTAATTGCCAGCAACAACATTTGCCGCCTTCTTTCCAGCAACAGATGGGACTGAACTTGCCAAAGCCACCACATTAGGTAGAATTTCTAATTGCTTTTCTTACTCTTGATCCAAAATCAGTTGAGGCCTGTCATGTCCAGCTTGTCAGACTGTAACAAAGCCCTCTGTTCTTAGGTTTGCCGGATTGGTAACTGTAACACTAGACGTGGTGGGAATCAACGAAAAACTGGCAGTCCTTACTAACAGCTCTTTGCCTCAAATATATAGGCATTATAGATCATGGATGTACCTGTGGTGGGAGAACATAAGCACCAGTTTCAAATAAATAACCAGGTTTATCACAATTGGTTTGGGTTAGTTTTAATCTTTGATTTATACTAAAGTATTAAAGATGACATAAAATTTTCCACATTACCAGAAGAGGCATCTGGGAACAGGATAGGGTAGGATATAAATTCAAAATGCTCACTGATCTGGCTGGGCAAGAAGTTTGAAGTTGGCAAGAATAATGAAGACGTAAGAAATTGGAAACTGGTGATAAAATGTTAAAGGAGAACAGTAATTCTATTTATTTACTTATTTTTACATTTGAAAAGTATACGGGTTATAGTTTACAATAAATCAATAGTAACACAAATCAGCAAGTCCATAACACATAATAAAAACAATGAAACCTACTTTAAAGTTTTATAAATAAAATTGTTAGCAGTTTGGATATCTGTTTATCTGTTTGCAAATCCCAACCAATTTTCACAAAGTTTTGCACTTTGCCACTGGTTTAAACTTAAAATATAGGATATATGTCATAGTTGGAGAGAGGGGTTACACTGGGAGAGGGGCAACCCAAAAATCAGCACCGACGGCAGGACCTACAATTCCCATCAGGCAGCGGGAGTGCACTGGGTTAAAGGTGAGGATATGAAGTTTTATACCAGCCAGTGTGCGACCTTCAACACCACAGGTACATACTCCGTTTTCTTTTTAAAAATTCTAAACAACAGTTTCACGATCCTGATGAATTACGGCTTTGCCTAAGAGTATTTGTTTTGCTCTCATTGTTGATTATGTTTAGCCATTTTGAATTTCCAAAAGAAAGATTATCCATATTTATTTATACCAACAACGCTGGGTACTTCAGCTAGTTAAACATAAGAGTTCTGATACCTGTAACAAATCAGTGTTTTTTGCTTATATTGTTTTGTTTTTTTTTTTTATTAAAATTTTTGCCTTAATGCTGTCAATGTGTATCAGCTATTCACCATACATCACACCACTTCTGTCAACAAACTGTACAAGTGCAAAGGCTTAGGCATCTAATGAAATGCTACCACCATTTTGTGTCTTCAGAAACCACACTGCATTTTCACTTACAGTTTTCAAAGTCCCAGGAGAAGCACTTGCAACTCACCATGAAGCCCATCTCTCTCATTATACAGGTACATTAAGTTTCACAGGAAGAGCTGTTGTTTAATTTGTTGTTTTAAAGTCTGTAGACTGTATCGTCAGAGAAGAGACATAAAAAAATTAGTGTTTTGCATAGCATTCTTCACTAAGTGTTTGCACAAGTTTCCTGCAATAAAGGTTGGGAGCATGTGCTGATAGCGCATTGCCGCACCCACCACATGACAGATCACCTGGATTGGGACCCGAGTGCAGTGGGTGACACCTCAGCACCACTCTGGAACAGTGTGAGGTTTATACGGTGGCTGGAGTGCCAATACTGCCACCAACCCCTAACTTTCACAGTAAGTTGGAGGACCTGCTTGCAGGACTGGATTCAGATTAACATCATACCCAGGACGGAGCAACTACAGGTGAAGGGCCTTGCTCAAGGGCCCAATGGAATAGAGTCACTTCTGGCATTTACAGGATTCAAACCATCAACCCTCCAATTACAAAAACCATGAAACCTAACTTTGTTAAATGTACTACAGTTGAAATTCTTGGATGCTCATACTTGCTCCATAAAGAATACCTTAAACATTTTAAAAATATTATACTGGACAAGTGAGATTTATTAATTCACGTACTGTATTAAATGCTCAGGAAACAGGCTTAAAATTACAATTTAGAGCAAGCAGTTTCTGAAAGTTAAGAGGCAAATGCTAGAAAAAAGCACAACACCAACTTAACTCAAGTAAAATAAACCTGAATGGTTTCTTGTGCTGTTGCATGGATAACTCAAGAAACATGTTAAAGCAGGCTGCCTTGTTAAAGCAGTTTGTGCAAATGTATCTCATTGTCATCTGCAATCAACCATGGAGTCATATTTGGTAGTACCTTGACCTCTGAATCCCATTGCTGAAGTTAAAATGTTATCATATGCTAAACACTGCCTCACTTGTTCTTATGTGATACTTTGCCATGCTTTCATCACCAGCAATAGACTAATGGATTTCTCTTTTTTATAACATACAGGAGGGTGGCATGGTGGCGCAGTGGGTAGCACTGCTGCTGCGCAGTAAGGAGACCCAGGTTCGCTTCCCAGGCCTCCCTGCGTGGAGTTTGCATGTTCTCCCCGTGTCTACGTGGGTTTCCTCCAGGTGCTTCGGTTTCCTCTCACAGTCAAAAGACATGCAGGTTAGGTGCATTGGTGATTCTAAATTGTCCCTAGGGTGTGCTTGGTGTATGTATGTGCGCGCCCTGCCCAGGGTTTGTTTCCTTCCTTGCGCCCTGTGTTGGCTGGGATTGGCTCCAGCAGACCCCCCATGACCCTGTACTTAGGATTGGATAATGGATGGATAACATACAGGATCAGAACATGGCTAGCAAAGGCTTGACTGGAACCAAACTGATCTACCAGCTTCCTCTCTGATACCAAGTCATTGTCAGACGTTTGCTATTAGCTTACAAAGCTATTTGTCTATGCTGCTTGCACCTCAACATCAAACGTGTATAACGTTTTGGAAACATTCATTCAAATTTGTAGAGGATCTATCTAGCTAGATGTTCAAATCTATGCCCACTTGTGCTCTTGGTCATTTTACTATTAACAATTGACATGTATCTTGCAATGCCCTAGACAGTATGTATTACATTTTTAATAACTGTAAATAAGAATGTGCTGCACTGAAATAATTTTCTTTTACATAAATTTAGACTGTTCTGAGTGATGGTGGTGCAGTTGTTAGTGCTGGTGCCTCACAGATCAACGAAATTGCTTTGAAACCTGGCCTGACTCAGCTCTGCTTGGTGTCTGCCTGTGTGGATTTTTCAGTAGATCCCAATGGGATTAAGGTTAAAGTGACAATTCTTATTTTTTTGACAGATATACTGGTACCCTATCCAAGATTGACCTCATGCAATGCTATAAGAATAGACTCCATCTTCAAACAACCCTATCATTGAATCAGGATGCATTGGTGAAAAGTTAATTGTGGATTTCCAGGAATTCACTGAGGAACATCGTATTGAAAAATGTAAAAAAAAAAAAAAAAAATTCCTGAAAGAAGAACATTTAACATAAACATAAACTCTTGACTTTCTTTTGAAAATACTTGAAAAAGTCATTGCTCACCATGACCAGGACATTTCAAAATTTCAACAGAACAAGAAAGAAAAAAAAGAAAATATCTTACATGCTTAACTCAGGCATCCAAAGTATTCCATCCTTGTAATGCAAGGTGCTAAAATATTTTGCATATCTACTATCTTTCTATCTTACCTCATGCAAGTGGCAAACATTTTTTCTGACAGGTTAGAAAACCAAAAAAAAAAATAAACATACTTTCGTGCTATCTGGTAGTTGAGTCATGGCAACTGGATTTCTTTCTTGTTAGGTAGATACGTTTCACTGCTCATCCAAGCAGCTTCGTCAGTCTGAACAGATCATGAACAGCCATGAACAGTTCATATCCCCCCCGAACCCCCTATATGGCAGGTGGCAGAGTTTGTACGATTTGAAATCTGATTCAATTTGACTCATCCGTTAAATGCGACTCACTTTGAATACGTTTTCTTACCAGCTAAAGATACAAATGTAAATCTTACAATTCTAAATGTTAGGAAGCTAACAGAGGGAATCTCCAACAAGTGCGATTTTAAAAACATGCTGTTATAAAAAGAGCTTTAAAGAGTTTGTCAGAGAAAAAAAATTAGAATGTGCACATAAGTTAGATCAGCTACTCTGTGATGATATCACTCTTTTTAAATCCAAAGATGATAACATCCCCAGATGTCCATCATACATTAAATCCAAGTCATTTACATTGGATACACTGTATTCTGACATTGACAAATGCCAATACTTAAATGACAGCCGGGCAACTACTTGTTTGATTGATATAGCACCATTTTAAATTTCCTGTTCACTTATTTATTTTATATTCTACAGAATAAAGCACAATATCATTCACTTGAATAATAGAGTTACTTTTAATTAAAAAGAAGATAGTGAAAAGTCAAGCAAAATGACACCTTTTATTGGCTAACTAAAAAGATTACAATATGCAAACTTCGAGGAAACTCAAGCCCCTGCTTTAGCCTGAATTGCCTCCAAAATTTGCATATTGTAATCTTTTTAGTTAGCCAATAAAAGGTGTCATTTTGCTTGACTTTTCACTACATTCATAATGGCTAAAACGGTACAACACCCTACTACTATTAAAAAGAAGATGAAAGAAATTTCTTTTACAGCAACGGTATCAAATAGGTATTGAGTACCATGAAATTTCATTGGTATTGGTATCAATCACAAAAATTCTGGTACCATGACATTCCTACTTATATATATATATTTTTACTAATGCACAAAGTGGGAATTTCTAATTACCTTTTTGTTGATCTTCACCAGCACACTTGATACTTAGTAAAATTGAAGATGAACTTGCATGAAGCTCTATCACTTGTGCAAAATACAAATGTTTTGCTACTGATTTGATTCAAACAAGACTACAAGAACTATAAAATCTATTTGTTTTACATGCAAAAGCCGCTAGGAATGAGCTCAACAGAAACCAAAAATAACGAGGCAGAGTTAGTAGTGATGCCCCAAATACAAACTGCACTCTAAATATAAGACTTCATATCCAAAACCTCAGTTTGGCAATGTGTCTTTTACCACCATTGTCATCAACTTTGGAAATTAATTTGCTCGCTCTTCTCTTGGATGAGGTCACAGGGGAGCAGAGCTTATCCCAGTAGCAAGGGGTGAAAACCAGGATTACTGTTAAGCATTTCCATTTTTATATCACACACTTATAAGCATAATGTTGTCAGGAATCTAAGCTTTTCCCTATAAAGGAACTTTTGGGTGACACATTGCTTGTTTTTGTTTTACTACATGATTGTTATTGTTATCATTTTGACTTTTTAGACAGCATTACAGTTTACTTGACTTCCTACTTTTGGGATATTTCCACAGCACTAGGGTGTTGTACCGTGTTAGCCATTATGAATGTAGTGAGAAGTCAAGCAAAATGACACCTTTTATTGGCTAACTAGAAAGATTACAATATGCAAGCTTTCTAGGCAACTAAGGCCCCTTCTTCAGGCAAGACACAATAATAATTTTGTGGATATTTCCACCAAAATAAAACTTTAATTTCTGGTTACTGAACTTCTTTCATGGTTTTTGTTTTTTTCAAAACTTGAAAATAAAAAACTATATAAATAAATAAAAGTCGCCAATCAAAAACAGTCACCTTCTTCTGGTCGTCTCCAGACAAAATCTTTTGTCCTCCCCCACTACCCCCCAACTAATAATTTTTGTGTGTTTTTGTGTTTCTTGCATCTTTGCCTTGCTCAATTATCATTTCATTTTTACATAACATGTTGTGTCATGTCTAATCACATGTTTGCTGCCAACCAATCATGGCAAAGAATATTGACAAAAATTAGTGTAATGAAAATGTTTTCCGTTTTTCCTATGGCTATGATGATATTTTCTGCCTGCAGAGAGCTGTGTTAATGTGACATATTGATTTAGTTTATTTGAAGGTCCTGTTATAACCATGGATCATTTTTGTAGGTGACTGAAATTATAATAACTGGGGGTTTCCATACTAAAGATAGGCAAGGCCTCCTCTAAAAAGCCAGATTTATCGTTCTCACTCTGGCACAAAGTGACACACAGCCAAAACAATAAAAACAGATGAGTTATGCTTTTAAAGCATTTGAATGGCCAGATCTTGAGATTCCACAGAGGTAGTCTGGAAAAAATGTTTGCTTGTGGAATACTAAGAGCTCTGTGACTGCTCACTTTTGTGTATTTGCTTGTGACGTCTACAGTATTTTACAATCATCTAATTTGGTTTGCAGGTTTATCGCGCTCTCTCCAGCAGAATGGTTATGTCATGGTAACCATTTACAATAATTTACCTGCTTCCCAATGGTAAGTGTTTCAGTAGAACTGAAGTAAAATACTGATCTAAACTTTTGATTATCTGTGCCTAATGTTTATGACTTATTGTCACATATACAGGAGACAATAAAATCCTTACTTGCAAGTCTGAACAACATGCAACACGTCACAACTCTCCAGTGCCATTATCAGAAAGTATTACTAATCACACCATTAGGATAATATGCACTCGTTCCTTTGTTTCCATTTTTTTTCAAGCTGGTCACACCTTATGTCCTGTAATTCTTGTTCCTAACACATCAGAGCCCACGGAGTTCTCAGAGTCCTGAACGATTTGTTAGAAAGAACCCACCCAACAGGGGTGGTGAACAAAGTCAGGATGAGCAAGCCAAGAATTTAAGAATCGGCACAGACAAATTAAAAGATGAGAAATATATGAACACTGCGGTGGGTTGGCACCCTGCCTGGGATTGGTTCCTGCCTTGTGCCCTGTGTTGGCTGGGATTGGCTCCAGCAGACCCCCGTGACCCTGTGTTCGGATTCAGCGGGTTGGAAAATGGATGGATGGATGAAATATATGAACACCTACTGCAAAATTAGACACACTAAAGAATCCATTTGGATCAGCTATTAAGCTAAATCAGCAAATGATCAGGGACACTGAATAGCACAGTGCTAAACAGTAGTTTTACTTTCCTTTTCTCACACCTCCCATCTTCTTTTGCAAGTCTTTGCTGCCTGTTCTAGAGCAAGTAGCTAGAGTAAGCAGTTGTGGCTTACAGTTCAAGGTGGTCCTTACCACAATATGGGACTTGCTCCAGAGGCGCAGATAGCATATGTACAGTCGCTCACAGAGGCACTCAATATGGCTATGCAATCTCTCCTTTGTGGTCTAAGGAGATGGCAAGTAGCTCCTCTCCAAAGAAACTGACATATACAGCTTAATCGCCAGCAAGCAAACAGCAAAAAACTGCCGTCAGTAGGAAAATGCACAGAGCATATGTTATTAGGACAGACATTTAAGCAGCAAGGCCAGCACTGGATGCAAACTGGAAAAATTTGGACTCTGCCAGACAGACAACAAATGACATAAACCTTAATAAAGAAGTGGTGCTAGTCTTGGGTTTGAAAAAACTCATTCTTGTCTTTCCCATTCCTTCAAGAAGCAAGGCAGTGTCGTTGGGACCTTAGACTGCAGCCATAGATTTTGTAAAATAACACACTATTTGAATGCAACTTCAACAGACATCACCTCACATAAATAACGAATCTGTGTATTGAAAAGTCACTATGCAATGTTAACATTTTTAACCTTAAATAACTGCTGCAGTTATTCCAATTACAGATACTTGATAAACTTGATGTTGAGCCCAATTCAAATACTGTTTTTTTTGGTTTTTTTTTACCAAGTTATAGCTAAAGTAAATTTCTATTTTCTGTCCATCCACACATCCATGTATTCATCTTCTGCAGGCTACTACTCACTTATCTAATTCAAGATTCTTTGAGTAACATCATAGAATAGAAGACTGTAACTGAAACTGGACAGAGAACTGTGACGATGCAGGTTCTGCTCCACGCTCCCATCTTGCTTTTGGGAGCCCTTGAACCCAAAACCATCAGCAATGTCACCGATGAGCTTGGCAGTGAGGCACAACAAATGGAGCAAGGGGATGGTTCCAAGTGCTTTTATTTTAAAACCAACAAAACAGTGTCCAAATAAATAGTGCAGTGTATCCAATCTTTTAATAAATAATCCAATAAAAACAGAGGTGAAAAGTGGAGGTTAAAATCCATTAGAAAAAAAGCAATCCCTATAAAAACAACGAGGTTAATGGCTGGAAGCTGTCCTTTGTACCACAAAGCCCAGTGCGTTTTTTTAAACTGATGAGTCCCCTGCTTCTCTCTTCCAGGCTATGCACCAGGGGAGCCACCCTACATGCTGCTGACCTTCTCTCTACTCGACTGGTCTGGAGGCTTCCTGATCCCTGGCTTCGGTTCCGCTCTCTCCAGACTGAGACTTGGCTTCCCCCAACGGCCAGGACACTCACGTTGGGGAATCCACCTTCCAAGCCTCCCGACTCCCGCGGCGAGCCATCCTTCTCCTGGTCACTCCCACTCCTCACAATGCTCTGCGGGAGCAACCACTACCAACTGCCCTAGGTGTCGGCCAAACACCCCGTGAGGGCTCACTGTCCAGTTGCCTGCGAGTGCTCGCTCGCTCGCTCGTTCTCTCACTCTCTCTCTCTCTCACACACACCAGATTTCTCCTCACTGCTTCTTGCCTTTTTCCCTGCAACCTCCGTCTTTCTTTTCTTCCCCTTTACTAGCCGCCTCACGCTTCTATTTATTATGGGGACGTGGATCAGCTGTGGCAATCAGCAGCCCCAGAGAACAATTACGAATGTGGACGACTCCTCACCTGTCCACTTAAGTGAGAATCGCCTGCATCACGAATTCCCCAAGAACCACTTGGCCACACACCACCACGGCCCCTCTCTAAGCCGTGGCGATTATTTTAAAAACTGGCCCTTTTGACATGCGCTGTGGACCTGCTATACCACAAGAACCAGTTCATTTTTAACATAAGTGATAAAATAACTACATTGGGAATAATACTAATTAGCATATCACCTGCATGAGTTTCTAGCCTGGTGTCTGTCGTTAGATGACTGACCCTAAGTGGGAGTTAAAGAAGTGATACTCCAATAAAACTGAAACAAACCTCTAGGGCAAGCTCTAGAAATGGGCACAGGAAAAGCAATGAATTAAACCAGTTAAGAAAAGATGGAGAATATCTCCTTCCCATTATGTACATAAATTTATAACACACACAAATTCACAACATATACACTCAACAGTAAAACTTAAATTGGGCATTAACTCACCTTTAAATACTGTACACAATACCTAAACCCCTCGGTAAATAACTTAGTAAGGTGCAAATTATCAATAAATCATTTTTTTTATTCAAACCTAAACTGCAAATTATGTCGTTCGAAGCACATTAAATTTAGAAGAAGTAGGGATGTTAACAATTAACTGTTAATGTATTAAATTACATTATTCATTATAAGATTGATTGCATTTTTTCATTACAACACCTCCTATAGACTCATTTGTTGTTCATTTAAATAAACACAAAAGGACAGTAACTACAGTAAACTTCAGATCGTTCAACATCCAAATGCAGAACAGGCTCTTTCGATGCTAAAAGTAGCTTGGTTTTGAGAGTATTTCAAGTGAAATTGAAAGGATAACAAACTGTTTAATAGTGTATTGAAATACCAAAGCAGCTTATCTCTAACTCACTACTGCATACAAAACAAACATGACACTAGCAAGGTTGGATTACAGAAACCTATCATAGTGGCAGCACTTGTAAGGAAATAAAACATGATTATTGGCAAGTAATGGCAAAAAAACAGAGGGCAAGTACAACAATAAAACCCAGGCATTGAACTTATCAACGAAGAGAGACAGCTCATAATTCTCTTGAGTGAAGGTTCCAAACTCCATTTAAAGGCATTGTCACAAGCCATTCAGAAAGACATCTCACAGAGAGGACGCCAGAGCCTTAAACCCAGCTGGCTGTAGTCAATAAGGTCACTTATAACTGACTTTAGGAAGATATACAGTGTGAATACTAGGGGACGACACAAGCCTCAACAAAGACTACAACTGCATACACACAAGTCCTGGGTTCAGAAGACTTTTTATTTCTCCACAAATACCTTTTCATAGGTTTTTATTCAAACATAATAATCTTCACAGCTAACAGAAGCTTTCTTCCTGCCCGTCCACTCCAGGTGATTGTTGGCCTGCTCCTCTCCCAACACCAACTCACCCCAGGGAGGCAGAGCAGTGTCTTTTCAAACTGATCTGGTGTATGGAACTTAAAGTGACAGCACCCAACATTTTTCCAATAGGCGTTTTCTTTTCTGATAAACTTTCCTAATAATTTAAGCTACACGTCATTTTCTGGACCTACACAGTATATATAATTCATACAATTATATTTATCTGTTAGTATTAGCATTTAATTGTTTTCATTTGGTATTTGGTACACTATATTAAGTGTACCGAGGGGAAATTGTCTTTTCACATGACCTTTGGAGGTCAGAGCACAGGGTCGGCCATTGCACAGAGGCCCAAGAGCAATTTTCAAGTGAAGGGTCTTGCTCAAGGGTCCAGTGGAGTAGGATCTTTTCTGGCAGTAATGGGATTTGAACTGGCAACCTTCCAGATAGCAGCGCAGATCCTTAGCCTCAGAGCCACCACTCCACCCTATATTTACTTATATACTTTTGCATGTTTCCACAGCTGTCAGGTTGAGCAATACAGTTATAGTTCAATTAATAGTCATATCCACTCACAACATAAAATTCTCCAACCCCACTTCTGTGTCTGTCTCTGGCCTATTAGAGCAGTATCAGGTGCAGGGGAGGGAAAAATTCTGGATGGACAGGTAATCAATTGCAGTGCCATCACCTACAATCACAATTCACATTAGTTTGGAATCACCAGTTAACCTTAGCTGCCCATTGTTGAGAAGTGGGAGGAAAATCAAAGGAAACTCCATATAAGCAGTGCTTAAGATAAGAAAAGAAATTCACAAACAGATACAATTTAAGTAAATAACAGAAGAATCATCTAAAATCATCTCCTTGAACTCACATCCATTAGACTTCTGTTTACTAAATCTTTTCCCATTTATCCATCATCGCTCATGACATATGGCCTCCATGCTGGGTCATGTCACTTCTAGTCTTCGTCTAACTGTAAAAATCTGCCACATTTAAATTTGTGCCTCCCTTTCTAGTGCTACGAGTCACATTTTAATGGTCTTCACTAGTGTCCCTTATTCTGAATGATCTCTCCTCATGTAAGTCTTAGTCATTTTACTGATGGTGTAGTGGGATGGCAACGCTTTGCAAGTGTTGGGTTAAATAATAGCGATAAAGTCCCTCACTCTGCACTGATGTCCCACTCAAGGTAAGTTTTTAGCTTATAATCAATGCTGCCCAAATGGTTAATTCTGAGAATTTTGGAAAATAAATGGATGGAATTGTTTTATGTAAATTGGGAATGAGTGCAGATTTTCATTGCAGTCACTTAATTAGTGAGTAAAAGTAGAATTTAGGAGGAAGTAATAAACAAAAGTATAAAAACTAATAACTACACTGACCTAATATCTCATCCAGCCACTTCTTAAAGGTTGTCAGCAGTTCTGCTTAAAAAAAAAAAAAAGTAGTTTATCCTATCTCATTTATTTATAAGCATGCTGGGTGGACATGATCAATGTCTGCCTTCCTGGGGTCAATGATGATGATAAATGCAATCTGCGTCCACTAGTCCACATCCTGAATGCACTTCTTCCATGTAATAAGAGTGAAAACAGAAAAGTCCAGCTTTGACATACGGTCTAATGTACAGTATTTGTCAACTAGTAGAAGTATCAAAGGTGGTGGTGGTGACGTTTATAGTCAAAGCTCTTCTAATTGAAACCTTTCTTAATTCAGCTCAATGAGACGTTAAATGTAGTGTGTTGAATCACTGATCTCTAAAATGATATCTGTTATTTCAGAGCTCTTGTTGTACAGAATTTTCTGTAACATGCAATACATACATTTAAAGATTCTTAAACTGGTGTATCCCATTGGAAGTTGCAGGGCAAGAACTATCCTAGCAGCATCAGATGGGAGGATGGCAGCAACCTGGGATAGGGCTGCAATATAAACATTTCTAGAAATAATTCAACAAAATTAATGAAAATGGAGGGGCACTGGATATATCATGTGGAAGGGCTGATGGTACCAGGACCCATCTATATCCCCTGATATTCATAAATAGAGAAAGGAGATGTCTAATTAAGCCAGCAATCTATGGCTGGACTGAAATCAAGCTGACACTCCTGTTCTTGCAGGGCCACGTTCAGCGAACTCTGTTATAAACTCTGAAACAGAAACACTTGGAAGGCAGAATTAGACTCTAATCCGAAGCTTGGCTATCACCACCATTCTCCGGATATTGTAATCAGGGACAGTGTTCAGATACAGTATGTCCTCAAGCTAAAAACGGCCATTAACATACTCTACAGATGATGCCTATTGCTGAAATAGCAATAATGTATGTTAGCCTATTTCAATTATCTGTCAGTTTAATTATGATGGAACTGTGGTGCAGTTGTCACTGCTACCATTTCACAGATCCAGCCTCCTGGGTTCAAGTCCTGTGTCCACTCATTCTCCTCGTTGAATGTGCATTGTGTTCAAAAAAATCACAAAGAGAATTGTAGGACTTTTTTTTTTTTTGAGTAAGGATATAGCAGGTTGGATAATGGATGGACGGACGGATTCCGCTCATGAATCAAATGAACGTGAATCGAGCAGCTCGTTCGCAGGTAATGTTCTGTTCATGAATCAAATGAACAAGAATTTTACGACTTTTTCTTAGGTAACGATTCAGTTCAAACTTGAAAGAGTCGCTGATTGACACAAGCCGGGCACAGCCAATGAAGCATAAAAAAGCGTTTGCTAAGTAAGGTTTACAGCAAATAATTTTAAAAAATAGTGTAATATACTTACAAGGTTCAGTATTGTGACTAATTTGTTGAATGAACAAAGGTGCATAAACATGTTACTTTTAATACTGTTTATATATTCAGTTAAAAACAATTCCAATAATGAATTTGCACAAAACAAAACCATTAATACATCCACCTTAGTAAAAGGACATTTGTGTGTCGGTCCATGTGCAATGTCTCTGTCATTCCAGCAGATGACACATCACAAACATTTCTAGTAATAAAATGCACTGTAGCTGTCATTCCAACAGATGGTGCATCAGAAGCATTAACACTGTTATATGAAAATACCAAATGGCATATAACAGAGACACCTGCATTGCATTTGTCATTTAAACATATAGCGTATCACAAACATTTGTAGTAATTCATGTTATTTCTAGAAAGGTTTGAAATGCGCCATCCGCTGGAATGACAATTGCAATGTATTTTATTACTAAATGAATTGCAAAATACATTCCAATAGGTGGTGCACTGCAAATACTAATGCCGAGGTCTACATTGATTACTTAGATTTCAACCCTTCTTAGACGGGTAGCACAGCTAGTTCTAATGTAAATGTGTTGCTACTGCACTGTACTTGTATTATGAATAAAAAAATCATCAGTGAAAAGAGTTATTGTTTGCCAAAATCAATATAGCTTAAACTCAAAAGAATCATAAGTGAAGCAAGTCGAGACTCACGATTCAGGCAGTTCTTGCACATGCACTTTTAACATCTATCAGCCCCAGCTAAACAAAAAATGATGACAACATCACATAAGACAAGGATGCGCTTTAACACTCCCTTTGAACCCCACTGAATCGATTCACTCCTCCTCAGGAATCAAGTTGTACGATTCACCAAAAAGAGTCATTCAAAAAGAACAAATCGTATGTGAGTGTACTAATGGGAGGCCGTATAGCTTATTAGTTATAATCTTGGGTGTAATTCATTAGTTAGTGTCTGGTCTGTTCGGGTTGGCTTTTGTGGAGAGTGTTGGTATATGAATAGAAGCAGGTTCAAAAAAGAAAAAAAATGACTTTATGATTTGCTAATGCACAAGGTTGTATATTAGATCTACATGTTTGGTTTAAATTAGAGCAACATAATTTGATGAAATGAAAATAGGTAACAATTTTATTAAGTAGATTTAACATGTTTTTTTTTTCCAATAATCTCTTGTAATAACAAAAGATGAGACTGTCAGAATTCCAAATTGCTTATATGTTAGAACTTATACTTACTTCGATTAAATGAAAATAGCTGTGACAACATTGTTAAGTAGATCCAATGAGTTATTTTTTAGTGTTTCTGAGAAAGAAGACAAATGCAGTGGTCTAAAGTTTAATTTAAATATAGCAAATGATGGAGCGCTACGAGTACTAAGTAGTTCTGGGGAATGTGAACTGTCAAACTAAAATAACGAACCTGTGGCAGGCAGGAGAACTGCCAGGAGATCCATACTGGTCTTTGCCCTGAATCTTACTGGATGAGTCTGACAGCATTGAACGAAGCGAATCGAGCGGCTGGTCAAGACTGGGGACGAAGGACACTGAAGCACAAAAGCGGTGGTAAAATTGTTCAAGTGTCAGGGATACCTGTAACTAAATTACAAACCCGTTATCTTGCTGCTGTAAATTTGGCTCTTAAGAACCTGCTCTAAAAAGAATTGTAATGGGGTGCTGTGTACATAACGCTATAAAAAGTACTTACTGATTTTACGTAGCGTTGTCACCGTAAGGTGGCTGGATTTAAACTCGTCTGGATCATTTAACTAACCCCCTTTCTGCTCTTTGGTTTATACTCTCAAGTGACAGAAAGATACAAACCAGTCCGGACGACACCTAAAGGAGGCTCGATCTCTTACGTCCTATGGTTTCCACGAACATGACTTGGGAAGCTATAGGCTACAGCGGGTCGCTTAAGTTTACATTCTGTACAAACAAGGACAGTGACATTTCAGTGCAGCTTACAAGATAAAATTGCACAAGATGCAGGCTGTCGAGCGCTGCCGATACGTGCTCGCACTTCCAGCGGAGTGGGCAGCTGGAATGGCAGTCGCGATGTGGCTGAAACATCTGACAGGGCTGGCTGCGTGCCTAACCGAGATGCACGTCGGATCAGCCTTCGACCACAACGACCCAGCTGCTTGCCACTCTCCAGTTCACACACACCTCCTTTCTGTATGTTTACAAAAAGCCCCAGTCGCCCTAAAAGCGGAGGTTATCCGATATGAAGTGCTCGCAACCCGAAGTTGAGCCCCGCATCTGCCCATCCCATCCCATCCCACACAATACAGCGCAGCAGAGCGAGTCTTACTTCTTCACACTCACCTGTCCCGGGGATCGATCCACGAAGTCTGCCGGGTGTTGTGATCGATGTAAAACACCCGACCGTCATAATCCCGAGCTTCCTCCCATCCGGCAGGCAGCGGCAGCTCCGGACTCCCCCTCCGCTTGCTGTTGCTCACCCAGGGCATAGTTCTGATGGGGAAAGCCGGGGCCCCCCCTCTGCCTCCTCTCCAAAACTGAAGCGCCAGCACTCTTAATTCATCACTCGATCTCTAACTACATGAGGGGTGGAGGACAATGGGCCTTCAAAAGGAAATCGCAGCGAGGGGGCAAGCTCCTTCTCATCCGACATCAACTTCCACGACATTTACTACAGCTCTCATAACTTTTCGCCCCGCTCCTCCATGTTGGTCTCTCCAGCCATTTTTCATTCCATTGTGTCCATATTTGGGCAAAGGCTATTTGCATAAGGGATACCCACGGGCGAATAGCTTATTAATACGGGTATAAATGGTCCAATGAGAAAAAAGACGGCGAAGTGGGCTCGGAGAAAGAGCTTGGAGAATCGCGAATTCGAGGGACTGAGGACGCGCCGGCACTAAGCTGCGGGAGTTTAAACAAAGCTCCATTTCAGCAAAGAAATCAGAAACGCGAAGCTAAAAATGTCATCGCAGTTCGCGTGTATGAGGCTTTAATAGGACGATCGCGTTTTAATCCTTTGTAGCCTTAGTCAGAAAAATGAGATAAAGGTAAAACGTAACTTTATATGGCAACGCATCCATTAAGAAAAGTTTGAAATGACCCGATGAAAAGATGATGAGTATCATTTTACATGATTAGGCGTATGTTGTGTGATCTATGATGTAACCGCTTTAACCAATCCTATCAATTTAAGCAGTTTAATAGTAAAGAATCTTACGGTGAGATGAAAGTGGATGGATTATCCTTCGCAACTATCAGCAAGCCGCCAGTGACCACAAATGTGTACTTTTTGTAAAATTTAAATGACAAGCACTCGAAAAAGTGTGAATTGCAGCTACAGTGGGTACGGAAAGTATTCAGACCCCCTTCAATTTTTTCACTCTTTGTCATATTGCAGCCATTTGCTAAAATCATTTAAATTAATTTTTTCCCTCATTAATGTACACACAGCACCCCATATTGACAGACAAAAAAAAAGAATTTTTGAAATTGTTGCAGATTTATTAAAAAAGAAAAACTGAAATGTCACATGGTCCTAAGTATTCAGACCCTTTGCTCAGTATTTAGTAGAAGCACCCTTTTGAGCTAATACAGCCATGAGTCTTCTTGGGAAAGATGCAACAAGTTTTTCACACCTGGATTTGGGGATCCCCTGCCATTCCTCCTTGCAGATCCTCTCCAGTTCTGTCAGGTTGGATGGTAAACGTTGGTGGACAGCCATTTTTAGGTCTCTCCAGAGATGCTCAATTGGGTTTAAGTCAGGGCTCTGGCTGGGCCATTCAAGAACAGTCACAGAGTTGTTGTGAAGCCACTCCTTCGTTATTTTAGCTGTGTGCTTAGGGTCATTGTCTTGTTGGAAGGTAAACCTTCGGCCCAGTCTGAGGTCCTTAGCACTCTGGAGAAGGTTTTTGTCCAGGATATCCCTGTACTTGGCCGCCTTCATCTTTCCCTCGATTGCAACCAGTCGTCCTGTCCCTGCAGCTGAAAAACACCCCCACGGCATGATGCTGCCACCGCCATGCTTCACTGTGGGGACTGTATTGGACAAGTGATGAGCAGTGCCTGGTTGTCTCCACACATACCGCTTAGAATTAAGGCCAAAAAGTTCTATCTTGGTCTAATCAGACCAGAGAATCTTATTTCTCACCATCTCAGAGTCCTTCAAGTGTCTTTTTAGGTGTCTCCATGCGGGCTGTCATGTGTCTTGCACTGAGGTATGTGCCAGGTATGTTGGGTGTTAAGCATTGTACTTTGAGTATTATTTTTGAATCTTGGTTTGTTCGATTTTTACTTTCAGTTCATGGAACCTGGTTTGCAGAATTTGAGTTCTTAGCCTTGAGCTGCCTTTAAAGGTATACCCACTTTGCCCTGTTTTTTGATATTTTTCTTGCTGTGTCATTTTGTGCTTCTGTTTTAATATAAATAAATTCTTCCTTTATAAAGATGCCCTGTCTTCTCAAGCCAGGGTTTTAGTTTACCGTCTTCCTTGAAGGACATTTTTGTGTTTTTGTGTATTTTGAGCATTTAAAAGTTTTTTTGTTAACTTTAAAAGTCATTCCCCCATTTTGTGTCATTGTAAGCTAAAGCTTGCCTATTGAATTTGGGGTCAGGCAGCCTGGAGTTAGATCTGTCTTTAGGCAGGGTAGTGAATGTCCTGGTCTGCTTTATGGGTCTTTCTGGAGGCCTTTCAATCCTTTTACTGTTTGTGTCATCATTTGCTTATTGCTTCCATGGATGTCTTTATTTTCTCCACAATCCTTTCTGCAGTCCTTCCAAACTTCACATCCACTTTGGGAAAGCAAAATAAAAAAACACAATGTCCCCTTCTCTCTCCTACCCTCTGTGGGCACTGAATGTCCAGGAAATTCTACTTTATCTCATGTACCTGTCAGGTGTGACACAATATTAAAGGCATGAGTGTGGCCTGTGACAAAGAAGTACAGAAAAGACCTACACTAATATCCTGAAACACACTCTAGATGGAAAAATAGTATTGAAGCAATTATTTAAATATTGGACATTATATTGCATATAATGTCCAATATTTAAATTATGAAAAGGAGAATCAACAGGAAATGTAAAAGATCTTCTCAGTTACAGACTAAGGGCTTAGGAAAGAAATTGTAAAAAATGGAGATCTGTAATGTTTATACAAAAACTTGCTAAATGTAGGCCTTATAACTATATGAGATCAAAAATTTAAAAAGAAATCAGAAATTGCACAAGGGAGTTATAGATATATAATGCTAAAAAGAGCAAAAGAAATTTGACACACGAGAAGAGACTATATAGTTCATACAAGTTGTTTGGTTAGCTCATAAAGTTCGGCCAATGTCTCATCCGCATACTTTTTAACAGTCATCAAGAGTTCCACTTCAGCTCCATGACTTGGATGTTTGTTCCACATTCCAGTGAAGCTTTGTGTAAAGAAGTGTTTCTTGATTTCCATCTTAAAAGAAATACCTTTATTTGTCACCAGGATTCGTAAGTACCTGTATGTGGTTCATTATTTAACTGAAATGATTTCTTCTGAATCAGCTTCATTGGTGCATTTGAGGCATAGAAAATTAACAAATGGGATAACTCACAGGGGGTTCTTTCAATATTCAGAAACAAGAACAGCATCAATTGACATGATTGTCAAGGGTACATTAAAGTATGCAAAGAAAAAAAAATCTTGTTATGTCCTTCCTCTGTATCAGCATGGCTGATATACTCTGTACTCACAGGATCTCAGAAAGAAAGAAAGAAAGAAAGAAAGAAAGAAAGAAAGAAAGAAAGAAAGAAAGACAGACAGACAGACAGACAGACAGACAGACAGACAGACAGAAAGAAAGAAAGAAAGAAAGAAAGAAAGAAAGAAAGAAAGAAAGAAAGAAAGACATCATTGTCCACAAACAGTGTGCAGAAGTGGTCAAGAAGACTAACAGAAACGTTGTGTGAAGTCTGGGAGTCTTTATGACAAAAAGAACAGCACAGTGCTAGCGAAACACAACAACAGTCAGACTGATTCCAAGGCTGCAGGGTTTAAAAACCACAAGAAAAGATTAAAAGACTTGAGTCTTTTAATTTTAAACAAATGAAGATATAATTAAAGTGTTTAAACTTTTGAAGGAATAGACAATGCTAAATATCATCTTATTTTAAAATATCTCTAATTTCACAGACCGAAGCTTTTTTGTGGGTAGGTTTTGTAAATATTTCACAAAATATTTCATTACATAAAACTGTACCTGAATAGAACAAGCACATTAGTTGAAAGTAGCATGTTGAGAATCTGCCAATCTCAACTATTTTATTAATAGTAAGTTAATAAGAAATGATACGCTATAATATGCTAAACAGCCAAGTCTTGTCAAAATATGTCTTACCGTTTTTACCTCATTCAGGTTTTATTCTTGGTTTATGCCTTTTGCTGCCTAGAAGGCTTAGGCTCGATGCAGTTTAATTGTTGATAAATGCAGTGTATTTAGAACAATGATGGTCATATGTCTGTCTTTGAAGGTGCCCATACAAGTCAGGTCAGGTCAGGTTGGGGAGCATGCACTGGTACAGTGTGTTGCCGCATCCACCACACAACAAAACAGCTTGTGATCCTGGTTGGCAACCCCCCAAGGCAGACACGCGGTCCAGTCCCACCCTCAGGAAATGACCATCTACTTGCTGCAGCCAGGTGTTATGTCGGTCAAACCAGCGGCACCCAAGGATTCTCTGAAGAGACACAGTACCGAAAGAGTCCAGACTTCGTTTCAGGTCACTGGATAACGTCCATGTCTTTCAACCATATAGCACGACAAGAAGCACCAGGACTCTAAAAACTTGGACCTTTGTCCTGTTGTATAGATATCGGGAGCGCTACACACCTCTTTCTAGTGACCTCATAACCTCCCATGCTCTCCTAATCCATCTACTGACTTCATAGGAAGAGTCACCAGAGATATGAATATCACTGCTGATGTAAGTAAACCTCTCGACAAGGCCAACCCTCTCTCCGCAGACAGACACACTACTGATGGCTGTGCCCAAGAGGTCATTACAGGCCTGGGTCTTGGTTTTTATCCAAGACACTCGCAAGTCCAGAAACTAAGACTCCTCACTCAGTCTCTTGAGAGTCCTGATCAGAGCCTCCATTGAGTATGCGAAGATCATAGCATTGTCGGTAAAGTCAAGATCAGTGAATCTTTCTTCACCAACAGATGCCCCACAGCTGCTGGACCCCAGTCCATGCAAGCACTGAACAGAGCAGGAGCAAAAACACACCCCTGACAAACCTCAGGATTAAGTGGGAAAAATGTTGAGGTTCTGCCTCCACTTTGCACAGCACTCACAGTACCAACGTACAGGTCGGCTATGATATCCAGCAACCTTGAGGGGATCCCACACCCATACATTTACAAAATAAATAAATTAATACAAATAAAAAATCAATAAAATATGTACATGTTATTGTGATATATGCAAGTACCAGTTCTGGGTACTTGTTAAGAAAAAACACAAAATTTTACACCAAAAGTGATGGATGGATGGGCATCCTGGATGGAAGGCTCAGTGTTCCCCTTCCTAGCTGGGTGGCCAGGATGGAGGACTGCCTGTCAGGGCCATGGGTTTCCCCAGTACACTGGTTGGTAGTATCCCTCTGGCATAGCTCTGGTTGGACACCCACAGGGATGCATTAGAGTTGGGGTTTATAGGAAGTTTTTGAATGGATGCTTCCCTGTCAGCTGGAGGTTCCACTATGGGTCTGATATACTGGGATTATTTCAGGGTCCAGCATGAAAATGAGCACTTTGCCTGACCCAGGCGAGCCAGAGTTGGGAGTGTAGAGGGCAATATTCACCTGGAGGGGAGGTGTGGGAAGGGAGCTCAGTTATTGTGGAAGTTTTATGGAAGACTATAAGAGGATACAATATTTTTGTTTAATAAAAATTGCTTATTTGAACCCAGGACTGTTGTGGTGAAGTTGTGTCTGGTGGTTGGGGGTCTGAGACACCCTCTGTGAGCCACACCAACTAAGCAAAAATTGAGTTAAAGATTATTTTGGCTACATATCTACTGAATAGAAGAATACTCATACATAGATCACATATACTAATGCGTACAGCTTCATGCATCGCATTTGAACATTGACTGAAAGTCACGCACACAGGACCAGTCTGAAAACAGCAACTACCCTAAGCTGCTAGTCTTTGGGGATGTGGGAGGAAAACTTCTGTAGACACAGGAAAAATGTGTAGACTCCACACAGACACCGTCCAAGTGTGGAATTCAAAACAAGGATTCTGAATCCTAAATGTGGCAGTGTTATCCATGTTGAATGTCCTCTTGATTTGGTGGAGCTATAATAATTCTTCATCTCTTATTAAAATTACATATTATACCTTACTCTGTATGAAATCTATTTACAACAGACACAAGCAAGGATTATGAAATGGCTTGGTGGTTACTGCCTCACAGACCTGGGATCATTTTTGCCTTTATAACTGCCTATGTGAAGTTTGTATGTTCTCTGCTGTGGGCTTCTGTTATTTATTCTGAAGATATGCAGGTATGGTTATCTGTGGACTAAACTGGCTGTCTGTGAACAAGTGTGCCTTGTGAGGCTGTTTTGTCCTGTTCAGACTTTATGGTTACTCTTTCAGACATACTTCTGTAAAAAATAAAAAAGGGAGGGTTCAAGAATAGTTGAATAGAGGAGAAGCAGCATACTTTTAAATATTACTTAAGTGTCTAAAAAGATAAATGTAATTTCCAATTCTGTTTTAATCATTTCAATACAAAGTCTTGGAAAATGATTTAAATGTGCTTTCTACTGAGAAAAAAATGTGTTTTCACATTCATCTTATCCTTATGGTTTTACTTTTCTATCTAACTTTCCCAAATTTGATTATCAAACATTTTGGTTATTTGTCTACTTAGGAATCTAACACTTCAGCTTTTGCCACCTCAGTTAAAGTTTTGCTCTTAAAGATGTTCAGTTTTGAATGTCTCTGTGACTAATTGTGCATTTATTATTCTTTCTAAACAGGACAGAAAAAATATATCAACAGGCAGAACACCGATTTCTAAAAATTTCAAGGTTTATTTTTCAAGTAATAAATTGATGTTACTAATGTAAAAAAAAACAAGAGAATTTACAGATGAGAGTAACCTATTCGGCCATCAAGTTTATCTTTATTAGTTGATAGCTAAGTTGTTCCAATAACTCTCCTACACTTTCTCAAAAAGCTGTCAAGATTTTCCCTTAGCATAACCTAGAAAACTGCATTCCATTTTTTCATAATTGTTTCAAAAACAAGAAGCCTATTGGCAAAAATCAGAAGATGAGACATTATCCTATAGCTGGAGAAAGTGAACATAAGACTGAAAAGGTTTTTCAAACCAACTGTCCATTTTTCTTAACTCTGTTAATGCATGGCCAGGATCATGTGGAGCATAAAATGACATCAATAATCAAAAAGAAGAAAGGAAAATGGAAGCAGAACCTCAAATATATTCCTGTTTAGGAAAGCATTTTATTATGAAATGCTGCTGTAGTTTAGAAATTATTCAAACTAGAATATTCTAATAATAGCAGAACATTCCTACTTAAATGAAATATCAAATGATTAGATAGATAGATAGATAGATAGATAGATAGATAGATAGATAGATAGATAGATAGATAGATAGATAGATAGATAGATAGATAGAAATTGCACTTTATAATAAATAGACCTCTACGTTTCATCATCATTATAAAATATAGTATATTCTTTTATAGTTTGTATTTATGAAAGGGTGTAAATAAAGTATACACTGCTCCATAATATGCCCTTACTTTTCTGCTGCTTAATAATACTTCTCATGTATTTTGTATATTTCATCTGAGCAGCGTGGTGGAACAAATAGATTGAGGGCTAGCATAACGGCTGGTAGGAAAAACAAGTTAAGGGTGGAGTGGTGGCTCTGAGGCTGAGGATCTGTGCTGGTATCCCAAAGGTTGCAGGTTCAAATCCCTGTTACTGCCAAAAGAGATCCTGCTCTGCTGGGCCCTTGAGCAAGGCCCTTAACCTGCACTACAATGTACAGTGTACAATGGCTGACCTCAAGGGGAATGTGAAAACTATGGATAGCATTTAACAAAACTATTGATCGCCTAATAAAAAATTCAATGAACACTATGTGTGATTGCTGAAGGTCTCATTCTTTTAATTATACATTGGCAAGCATGTTGAGAATATTCTAGACTTGTAAAATGAATAATCAGTCAATCATCTGTATTTTTAATTCAGTATGTTACAATAAACACCAGATTAAAGTACAATATATTTATTTGCTAAATTCATACAGCGGTTCCTGCCTTGTGCCCTGTGTTGGCTGGGATTGGCTCCAGCAGACCCCCGTGACCCTGTGTTCGGATTCAGCGGGTTGGGAAATGGATGGATGGAATTTATACAGCTCAATTTATATCAAGTATTATTACAAAGTGAAAATAAAATATAATTTAAAAACAATATTTTACTGCATTATAAATCAACTAGGGTGGCAGAGTGCTGCTGACTCCCACCTGCACATTCTGGGTACAAATCCCAGACTAGTTATTACTGTTTGTGTTGAGCTTGTAAGTTCTTCCAGTGTTTGTTGGGATCTCATAATGACCCTGAAATCCAAAGAGTTGTATATTTGGTTAATTGGTGACTGTGAACTGGTCTGGTGTGGGTGTGTTGACTCCTGCTTTGTACTCAGTGCTGTCATCATGAGCTCACAGCCTTACTGTCATTAAATCACACAACTTTGTACACAAACTATAATGAAAATGAATATGTTGGTTCATTTTCTGAATCTGCCTATTCCATAACAGGATCACAGCAGGCCATCGCCTATATCATTAGCAATGGGCACAAGACAGGATCCAGAACTCCATTACATGGCATGCTCACTCATGCCAGGCCAATTCAGAAACCCAACCTGCATGTCATTTAAGATGTGGCCGGAATATCAACACATATCATACAGAAGAAAAACATACACACAACGACTGAGGAAGACTTTGATTCATTGACTCTAAAATTTCAAGATTTTAGTGCTAACCACAATGTTGATATTTTGTTCATCCAAAGTTACAGTATAAGCGGAGTTTTGTTTAATCAGCATAGGAGTGGAAAGTGAAGTCATATTGCAATTTTCATGTAGATGTTAAAGTGATGCGGAGGAAGTACAAAACTTTATTGTACTTAACTTCAAGAATGTGCAGCACTACTTTACTTCACAGTAAGTTAGTGATACTTATGTAAGGTTTTAATTTGGAAAATGGATACAATGCGTGTTCACTTTATTAGTGTGTAATTCTAGTCTACTCAATTTTATGGAAGTTTTTTGACTGATTTTTTTAAATATCCTATACTTATGAAGGTTTAAACCAGTCGTTTTTCAATAGTAAATAGAAAAGGGCATGTCCCACCAAAGATGGAAGTAACAGGTTATTCACATTATTGCTTATTTAGCAAACACCTTTATCCATCCATCCATCCATTGTCCAACCCGTTGAATCCGAACACAGGGTCACGGGGGTCTGCTGGAGACAATCCCAGCCAACACAGGGCACAAGGCAAGAACCAATACCAGGCAGGGTGCCAACCCACCGCAGGACACACACAAACACACCCACACACCAAGCACACACTAGGGCCAATTTAGAGTCGCCAATCCACCTAACCTGCATGTCTTTAGACGGTGGGAGGAAACCGGAGCACCCGGAGGAAACCCACACAGACACGGGGAGAACATGCAAACTCCACGCAGGGAGGACCCAGGAAGCGAACTCGGGTCTCCTAACTGCAAGGCAGCAGCGCTACCACTCCGCCACCGTGCCGCCCGCAAACACCTTTACTTAAGCTGAAATGCAAGATGTGTGAATTTTGTAATTTTAAATATATACAAAAAAGTGCTGTGCTGTGTTCCATATTTTCTCTATTTTTGCTTATTCGTGACACGTAGTTGTTTCTGATCTCCAAACAAATTTAGTATAACACAAAAGACAACCTGAGTAAACATAATACACAGTTTCAAATTGAGCTGGACATACCCAAGCTTGATTACTGCCAGCCCTTTTGAATCTAATCATCACTTCAACTTTCCAGCAATGTGTAGTTAGCTAAAAGGTCTCAACAAGAAGCACACACCATACCTCAATCAAAAGAAATTCCAGTAATTCCTCCTTTGGCAGGAAGTTGCGTGTACATCCAAAGCCACCAATGTGGACTGTTAATATTTATAAAGCATAGCGGATTCATTTCATAAAATGACATTATAGATATTGGAAAATGCTGGACATTACCTCTGCTCCTTAATTACACAACTATCTACCTGATATTTAACAAGAAGATCGTTTATTGCAATTCAGCTGTCAGCAGGGCTCACGTGGCGAAGGTGCCGAACAGAGTCGGACTGAATAACACGCGTGCACTACACTCGATCACAGTGGATGACCTGGGCATGGACAAGCCTAACCAAGTTCTACTGGACAAATACCAAGGGAGCTCTTTATGGGTCAAATTTTTGCTTTGATCTCTTTCTATACTTTGCTGCGTGTGGGTGTAAGTTGTCTCTTTTGGTTTATGATGTCTGAGTATTAGTGATGCACTATTCTGATGTTGAATGGTTTATTATAGTCTGAAGCATTTGATTAAATTCAATAGCCTGTAATGCGGCTCCTAGCTGGTGGCATCGGCTTAATGCTGTTTCTCAGTTAACTCTGTTGAGGCGAGATGGTCTGCTGCTCCAAGTGGCACCAACCTCTTGTTACAAATCATCTCATCAAACTAGCACTTGACTAGTTAGCGTGTCAACTCCTCTGCTGGTCATTAGTACCTCAATGCTTTGTTAAAATAGTGTAATATGATTCACATTACATTAATTCATTTGGCCGACATGTTTATCCAAGGCATCATACAACATTTATGACAGAATTGGTTACATTTCTTTTTACAGTTTTCCAGTTGGAGCACAGCCAGGTGAAATGACTTGCTCAGGGTCACCCAGTGTCAGTAGGTGGGTTTGAACCTGCAACCTTAGGGTTTGAAGTCCAAAGCCTTGGAGATTCATATTAATTAGTAACCACCCGTAAGATTTGGTCTGGGTGGCAGATCTGCTTCACCAAATCCCGGCAAAAAGTAAACCTTACTGGACAGAACACATCACACTGGACAAATTTAAAGTCGTCCAGTTTCCCTGACCTTTCTATCTTTGGTGTGCAGGAGGAAACTCGGGTACCAGGTGAAAAACTGATGGCGACATACAGTACAAGCAACATGCGAACTCCACACAGACACCGACTGCACAAGGATCTGAGCCCTTGAATGTGATAAACCACTGTGGTGCTACTATGCTTGACTGGAAATCATTATTTTTAAAATCAGCTTTTTTTGTATAATTGTCTTGTTTTTTAATTACCTTTTAATGAAGTGTATTTGGGTCATTAAGCACAATGTAAAATATTATGAGAAAATGGAACCACCTTTCTACATGTTGACTTTTAGTTGATCACGTTAACCTTATCATTCATGTTCTGTATCTCAAGTTTCATTATTCTTCATGTGTACAGAATCTCATGTTTCAGGGCCCAGTCTTTGTGATGTCATCTGGTGATGAGACCTTCAAAGCGAAACACTGACAAAAGATCAGAACAAATGCAGAAACTCAATTACTTTTATAGTATATAGAACATGAGAATATAGATTTGATGTCCTTGAGTGTCTAGGCAGTATAGCAAATGAACACCTGACAAATATTTAATCTGTTACACAGAAACTTGCATGAATCAGGATAAATACCAACAGAAGTTTTACAACTCTTTGAGATCTTTAGTTTTATTTTGCAAAACATTAGTTTCTGTACTCTACTGTTCTAAATAAAGTGGTACACTAGAAGCAATACATCTTTAAATACACAATCATGTACACTAGAATTTTTTTTTTGCATCTAAAAAGTTTTTCAGATCCCAGGATTCAGTCCAGATGGGAAGTTCAACTCTCATTGCATTGCATTCCAAAGATGACATTCTTTATGTACAGTACTCCCACCCTACCACCTCCCCAACCTTTGGTTGTTCTTTTGATGTAGAGTTAGATTATTAAACTGTTTCTGTTAGTTTCATTGTACAAGACACACTTTGATTCATGATAAACCTTGAAGTAGTGATCAATATGAACGTTACAACTGACAGACCAAGTTAACTCACTGATTTTTAGTCACAAAATAAATTACAAGACTATGAAAAGTAAACTAAGTGGCATCCAGCATGGGTTTAGATCCTGTCAAATAAACTTGTCAGATCTTTCTGGAAAGACAAGTGAAAGAGCAGACAAATACATAAAAAGATGCAATAATGTAGTTTACTTGGACATACAAATAGACTTCCAGTAAGAGTAATCTTGAATCTTTAATCACTGGTGTCAGTGATGACGTATAAAATTAGATTGAAACACCTGGTTAATAGAAAGGAGATACAGATAAATGGAGAAATCTTCATGAGGGGTGAGGTTCGGTGTGAAGTATCTCACTCATCCTCAGTTGGACTGTTACTGCTTAAAATTTACCTCAATAACATTGATTCAAGTAAAGGATGCTTGTGAACACTGTAGATGATTCTGTGGGAATACCAAAGGCTGAAGTTAACTTATTTGTTTACAGGCACATATATGTGAAACACTTATTTAAGCATTTGTCACATAGCATAACATAACATTCTCATGTCCACATAATCCAATTTAGGATTGTGGTAGACTGTAGAATATTCTGGCAGCATTGGACACAAAACAGGACACAGCACTGAATGGAGCAGCAGCCCACTACAAGGTCCACTCGTCGTGAGAACTTCCAGGGCACCAATCTAGAGCTGCAAATTCACTTAGAACAAATCTTTGGGATGGGGGAAGAAAATATGAAGAGCTGAACCAATGCAGACAGGGGTGGGGGGTACCAACAAAGTCCACACAGACAGGTCTCAGCGTTGAATTCAAAGACAGGGTGCTGCTGGATCCTGACCATCATACGTTTTTCCAGTTATCTTCTCTCCAATGTCTTTGTTCCCATTTTAACCTTGTCTTTTTATCTTCCCAAATTCAGATATGGCATTTTCTTCTAAACTCTGTCTCTTAGGCCAGTATGGTGGAGTTGTCTTTTGTCTGCTGCAGGTGACCATCGTATTTGGTGTGTATTTAAGGAAGAAGCCTACTGAGTTTTTTTCCCTCAAACTCCAGACTCTGATGTTCTTATCATCTTTATCATTGGTAACATTGGAGCCTTCTGTTTCATTTTCTATCCTGGTATGTTCCAGTTTGTCCTCATGTCTCAAGACAGTAACAGATGCCTGTTTAAGAAATCTTTAGTTCCTTGGCAGTCTGTCACATGGAGTAACCTTCATTCTAAAGCAATTGCAAAGGTTTCTCTAATAACTGATTATCATTTATACATGACTAGTTAAGGATGGGATAAGGTGGTAGACCATTAGGACCCTGAAGGAATGGCTGCTGAAGATGGGAGTTTGCAGCTATATATGAATAATATATTAAAAATCAGTTGTTTCAAGCTGTAATAGCCTTTAGTAGCACTAATATTGCCTTGGCGTTTTTTTAAATCTATGTAATGGTATCATGATATAAAAAAGTATGAATTCATATCAGTTCTTGGCAGTGTCCAAATGTTTGACTGCTGGTGTACTTTATTACAACTTTACAGTGCTCTAGTCAGGCTAATTACTGTATTGAACTATATTTATTTTTCTAGGGATTTAATGCTCATTGGTATCTGGTCTGTACCAGGATTATGGACAGCTCTCTGCTATGGTATTGCAACTTTAAAGAACTAACCGCGGAATATAATAGTGACTCTAAGGAAGAATGGTAAACTTCAGTCAAATGATCAATTTTTGCATAATAAATTTAAACTGATGCCTCACACTATTGCAGGTGTGCTGATTAGTTAAATATTCTACCATAGGAGAGTGGCATGGAAGCTGCCACCTCAAAGTGCCAGACAGAGTCCCACATCTGTATGAAGTCTGCATGTCTGCATGTGCTCCTAATTGGACTGCGCTCTCCTGCCACAGTCAAAGGTTTACAATCCTATTGTGAAAGGGCATGTGTGAGAACTGCTGTCCTATTAGGCTTGGGTTCTTCCTTAAAGTCCATTGTTGCTTTGGCTGTGAAAGATCCTGCATTGGGAAAGCAGATCCAGAATAACGGAAGGGAACACAATAAGGCTTAACAATAAATTCTCTTCCTCTTGTAAAGAGAGCTGAGCTCAGTGGCACTTTGAAGATTCTTAACAAGCACAGCTGAGGGAACTGAAGGCGGTTTAATGACTGCCATCCAGTGGAGCGTGCACACACTCTAGTGGTTCAAGAGTGTCATGGCACTCAGAGAACGAGCATTTAAAAATAAAACACTATTTGATTGATCTCTTCTGCAAAATAAACAATTTCATTTATTTTACTAATGACGATTACCAAAAAAGAAATTACAGAAACTCTTGAAAGTGGTTTTAAGAGTCTTAAAATGTTGCCTTTAAAAAGACCTTAGTATTATGCTTGTGTCATCCATCTGGCAAACTTTTATTGATTGAGTCATTTTTTCAGAAAGTGATTTTATGTAAAACAATATATATTTGAATCAGGCAGGAAGTACAAAAGTACAAAAAGACATGGCTGACATTTTGATAATTACATTTAGGAGAAATTAAAATTTTTGTGAGCATAAATGATTTTTTATGTTAAGAAAAGCTTGAAATGACCTGTTTACATATTCACTCGTCATATTCGTGTTGTTAGGTAGTCTTCTGAGTTTTGGCATGGTATTGTTCAGTTCAGATCCTGACCGAATACACTACAATATTCCTGGGCTTCTCATTTGCTAGCCACTGCATATGAACTGGACGTACTCAACCAAAATGTCATCTATTTTTACTTGTAATACAACTTTGCTTAACCTTTGACACTTACTGGTTCAAACCATTAAACCTGCTTTATCACAATGGCCAGTGGTTCTGGAGTTGGGCTGTTGACTCTGACTACGGAGAGCTCATGACTGCCAGGTTTTCATCCTGTCTTTGAGCTAATTATTCGAGCCTCCCGATGGGTGGTTGGAGGGGAACGGTCGAAGGCTGGTTTGCGTTTCCCCCCAATCAGGGCATACATGGATGATATGACAACAATAACAACAACAAACGCATGCACCAAACGTTTGTTGAATAAACTTCAGGAAAACATCAAGTGGGCACGAATGGAATTTAAACCCAGCAAATCCCGCAGTATCTCCATAGTCAAAGGCCAGCTTACCAATGAGAGGTTCCAGGTTAACAATGAACCAATACCAACAGTTCTGGAGAAGCCTATCAAAAGCCTTGGCCGTTGGTATAGTGCAGAGCTCAAAGACTCGAAGCAGGTGGAACAACTCAGGCAGGACACAATCAACGGCCTAAATAAGATCAATAACACTACCCTTCCAGGGAAGCTGAAACTGTAGTGCTTTCAATTTGGGCTACTGCCCCGGCTCATGTGGCCAATTGCTATCTATGAGGTCACATTATCCCAGGCCAACCGGCTGGAGAGACTAGTGAACGCACAAGTGAGGAAGTGGCTTGGGCTGCCGAGGTGCCTCACCAGCATTGGCCTGTATGGTAACGGAGCCCTCTCTTTGCCAATTTCAAGCCTGGTGGAGGAGTACAAATGCGCAAAATCAAGGCTGGAAATGACTCTCACAGAATCCCGGGACTCAGTTGTCAGAGGAGCTGCTCCAACCCTAGCAACAGGGAGGAAATGGAAGCCATCGGCAGTAGTTGAGGAGGCAAAGGCTGCCCTCAGACACCGGGATGTAGTGGGGCATGTCCAACATGGTAGAGGGGGCTTTGGATTCGAAGCAGTAACACCCACATGGCAAAAGGCTACTCCAATGGAGCGGCGGCAAATGGTGGTGGAGGAGGTCCGCCGCCAGGAGGAAGCAGCCAGGTGTGCCAAGGCGGTCTCCCAAGCCCAACAAGGCCGCTGGATGAAGTGGGATGGTGTGGAGAGGAGGAAAATTACTTGGAGCGAGATGTGGAGCATGGAGGCTAATAGACTAAGTTTTATCATCAGAGCCACATACGACGTCTTGCCCTCCCCAACCAACCTACATCTTTGGCATGGAAAGGATCCAGCATGTCCCCTGTGCGCTATCCCAGCAACCCTCAAACACATACTGGTGGGTTGCAAGACCAGCTTAACTCAAGGAAGATACACCTGGCACCACAACCAAGTGCTGAGATGCTTGGCAGCTGAAATTGAGAACAAAAGAATAAACATTAACGCCATGCCTCTACAAGCACAAAGTATCATCCGACAGAGAACAACCTTCGTGCGGGAAGGGGAGAAACAGCGGACCAAGCCTTTACTCCAAGATAATGGTCCATTGAACCCAGCCCGGGATTGGGAGTTGCGAGTGGACCTCAATCAGAGGCTCACCTTCCCACCCGAAATTGCGACAACTAACCTGCGTCCAGATCTTGTGCTCTGGTCCAAGTCCTGTCGGCGTGTCTTCATCGTTGAGATGACAGTCCCATGGGAGGATGCTATCGATGAGGCATTCGAACGGAAGAGGCTGCGATATGCCAGTTTAGCAGCTGAAGCAGAGGGGCGGGGCTGGAACGTCAAAGTGTGGCCAGTGAAGGTGAGATGCAGAGGGTTTGTAGCCAGTTCCACCACGAGGCTATTGAAGGAAGTAGGGATCAGAGGGCAGGCTCAACGGAAGGCAATTAAAGAGCTTGCCAATGTAGCGGAACGGAGCAGTCACTGGCTGTGGCTGAAACGTAGGGACTTAACATGGGCTGCCAATTGATCGAGTGGTGTCACCATGCAACATACACCCGGGCCTTATCAACCAGGGGTGGGCCAACCCCGGCGGAGGGTGTCTTGTGATAAGCGGCCGAAACACCCAATGAAGTCGGGGCACACAACTGAAGATGTGTCGCATTGGTTTCACCACGCAACTCTGTGGCAAATTCCACTACATTCAAGATGACTTCTGTTTTCAACTGTTGTGCTGAATAATTAGGGATATTAACACCTAGTCCTAGTAAGAATCCTGTGCTCCATCTCCTTTATTTTGACTGTTTTTGATAGTGTTCTGTTTGACCATTGATCCCTCATTATTGTTGTGATCTAAGATAACCGTATGCTGGATGTCACATAGACAATAATCAATTGACAGAGGCAGGCATCATCACACATAATCTTTTAAGAAATCTTAAGACATTTTTAAGACAATTTATCCATGAGCCAGGACATTATGCACACCATTTTAATCTGTCGTTGTTAGGATTGTAATTCTGGCTCATGTTTCATCTTTCTTTATTTAATAGGCATATTATTTTTCAAATATTATTTGCTTTTTATGTTGTTAATTATATGTGAAGTTTTCCTTTATATTTTTAAATCTGTTCTTTGATTATGCTTTATTTAATTTGTAAGTGTTGTGCTTTTACATTCTCTTATGGATCTTTGTGTTTTGTGGGTGCAACCACAAGAGGCGGGGCCCCCTTATATCACAGTTGAATGCCCCCCCCCACCCCCAGCTTATGTTTTGTGAGGTTGAGGAATTGGTTCATCAGTGGTTCATTAATGTTCTAAGAGTGCATTTCATTTAAATATTGATTTTTCAGATTTTTTGATTTTGTTTCCATTTTTGTGAGTTCTAATTTTATTACATACTAGCCAACCCACGGCGTAGCATACGCCGCATAATTATTTATTGATGGGTGAACACTTCCGGAAAAACACAGTTGTCCAAATGGGGTGGGTTTGAGGATACGACTGTAAGTGAATGAAAAGATGGAACTCTGGAGAGAGCAACATACAATTGATCGT